>NC_049203.1:51482017-52229517 GCF_013347855.1 Anguilla anguilla | reverse complement strand
TTTTGAGGTAGAGGCCACATAATTCACAATCTTATACTTTCTAACAAAATATAGCCCTATGAAAACTAGTCCTGCATTGCATACCTAATTGAATTGTGAGAGAACATAAAATATAACTGATTGAGACATTGCAATGAATATGGATACAATCCGGGAGCAATCTACACATTTATATGCAAAATAAAATCAAACAGTATATTTAAAGCAAGGTAACTGTGATGGTCATAAATTGAAAAAATAAAAATAAAACTCATTGTACCCTATTTGCATTCTGTCCCTCCATACAGCTCCCCATAACAGGACAACACAATGGCAGATGGTCCTCATTATAACCATAATATATGTATATAATGCATGTTGGTAATAGTCTGTGCATTATGAGAGCATGATAGCTCGATTTTGAGGACCAGGGGATAACATGGTTTCTATGGTTGCATGGGAGTGCATTTATGGCAAAAGTAAATGAAAATGACATTGCCCTTTGGACATAGTTTGGTTTTGCCGTATAAGTAAACGGCTGACAAGATTCATTTAAAAAGTTAATTTTGATTGAATCTCAATTCCTTAACAGTTCAGCTAAATTGAGAGCTAAGTACTGACAGCTTTTTCTTTTAACCATCACAAACAGTGGTTATTTCCTAAGCAGCAGAACAGTGAACAGCAGTACATTAAGTCCCACAACCCACCCCTCTCACCCCTTAAGAAGAGAACTTCTGGGAACCCTGTGTTCAGGAAGTGAGCAAAAATAATGAAAACACAATAATGTTCTAACATAGAATATTATATAGTAACTTTATTAAATGCAATCACTATAGCAACACATAGTGAAAAGTAATAGATATTTGCATTTGCTTTTGCATAATCATGGACATTTACCATGACATAATTAAAACGGAAATGCTTATTGCATTGTATTTCATTGCACTTTCTGTCACAAACACTCATACTGAAACATACATGGGGTGTATTGTTTTACAACGCTAGTGTGTGGTTTTCATGGGACAATGAAATGTAATACCGCATTCAAAATGTAATTCAAGTGCCTATTGCATTTCACTCTGTGAGCATAGGGTGTCACTCTGAATGTGACAAAATGCTAACCAATCATTTTTGTTGTATGTATTGGAATGCATAGAAGTCTGTCATTGTTTTTTCAAAATCAGTGCACAGTTTTCCTGCCAAACTTAAGTGCAGTACACACCATTGCATTTCACTCTGTGACCACTGGGAGCCACACGGAATATGGCACAATTCAAAACAATCCTTGTCGTTGTCTTCATTGAATACAGAGTGGCCTGTCATTGCTTTTTTTTAATCAAAGTACAACGGCGTATCTGTGCCTAAATGAAATGTCATCAACTGTCCAATCATAGCCATGAGGCGGGCTGGAGATGTTGGGGCATGGGGATGAAACAGAGCAAAGCCGATAGTCGGCCTCGATTTGAGTGTGTGGATAGCCTTCTTGCAAGTGATCAAATTTGCAAGATAAACTTAAGTTAAGGTTTGTTACAGTGTTCGGTTTAACCAGTGGTATGTGGCGCATGAGCCTAAAGCAGTGTAGTCATCTCTACACAATCAATACATTTTGAAATTAAAAATAAATAAATAAATAAATTCCAATCATGTGTCTTTCTGTAGGGAAGACCTGTTTTCCACTTTATCATGCAGTACCAGACACTACGATGCATTATATGCTGAAAAGTGCAATTGCATGAAAAAATTGTACTTAGGCACAATTCTCAGGTACTAGCAAGAAGATATCAGCCAACATTTGTTGGACAGCTTTCTAATAATTGATAAAACGTAATGTGACTGGCTATTTAGCTAGCTTGTTGTAGAAGCCAGCAAACATAGCTGACGTTAACATTCAAAACAGAAGCATTTAGCTGACGGTAACTTATTTCAAAGCTAAGTTTGAAGAATAAATGAAAAGAAGATATCACATATTTAACCCTCTATGAAAATGAAAACAAAGAAACCAGAGAGACTTACATGTCTCATAATATGTTTCCATTTTTGTGTTTCTGTATGTAGAGTGGACAGTTCTGTGGAGATGTTTTTCAGTGCACTTTGGCAGTTCTGTGCATGAAGCAAACAGTTCACACCATGGAACTGATTTTCAGAGCATGTCAGCAATTTGCAGAGTGAGAATAGTCCTTCAGGGCCACCATACAGCATTATGCAAAAGAAAATGCAAATATATGTTACATGCTGTAATGTGTCGCTGTAGCGACTGCATTTATAAAGCCACTGAAATATTTTATACTCTAAGAGTGCAGAATTCTGGTGGTTCTGTAATATAACGGGGGTATTTTCCTGGTTCGGTATACTCAAACCTTTAGATGGCAAGGTTGATCAGTAAGTGCAGTCCTCAGTCAAAGGAAATGAGCGATCATCTTAACCTCATGCTATTTTCTTTCAGCATGAAAGGGTGTCTCAAGGTGAAAATGCCCCCATCCAAAGACTGTGAGAGGCGATCCACGTCAGTTCTTTCACAGTCACCCAATGTGAGCCCAATCGAGCGTTTATGAGAGATTCTGAAATGATGCTTGAGGCAGCGTTTTTCACTTCCATTTACAAAGTGTGAGTTGATTTACTTTTCCCATGGAACAGTAGCGTCTCTTTCATTTCTGCTGAATTTTGGAAAGTAGTGGACTGTATGCCACAGAGAATGCAGGCTGTAGTAGTCACATGCAGTGGCCAACAGCTCATTCATGACTTCACATTGGTGTTTTTATTTCCACTATTGTTATCATTCCTTAAACCTGTAATTGCTTTCATTGCAGTAGTCTGAAGGGCAGGAAGAGTGCCCACAGGTAGCTACCATGCACACCACCAGCTGAGTCAAATAAATAAATAAACAAATGCATCACAATTTAATCCAAGTAAGAATTCCTGCCACCTTTTTATTTACCTCCTTGCAAATAGAGACATACACAAAATGGAATGGATGAGGAACACAGACCTCTGATGGAACTGCAACAGGCTGCAATTGAGATACGTAATATTCTACATTTGATTCACATAATAGCTTGTCAAGCTGGACACCCTAGTTCTTCTGTAAGCCAACATCATGGAGAACAAATTATAAAGAAGAAAGGATTGTGACACTCTCCATGGGTTGAATAAGTTCTCAGAAAAACTGAAGCAATTAGGAATACTCAGGATTTAATACCAGGCCAGCTGATTGTGAGGATGTAAGGGGGAAAATAAATAAGTAAAAAGAGTTTCATAAATAACCATCCATTCATTAAAAAATGTAAAGACAGCTAATTAAGTGTGCAGTTTAAGTTTACAGTATTGCACAGCTGTTACCTGAACACTGTTAACAAAATCACCTTAAAAACAGGAACACATGTTAACAAATATAATACAGAGCAAAATGGTATACCTTTTTTGTGGCTTATGAAATCCAACTTTCAGAAAGTAAGCCTAATGAGTAACAAACAAATAATAAATGGTGTGTTTCTTTTTGTAATGCCCTAATATACTGTCAGGGAAGTGTTGCATTTCACATGAATGGTACATTCCACAAAGGCTTGTGGCTGTACATATGTATATATAAAATGTTGAAAGTTTAATTAGGCTTATTAATGATAATGGTGAAAAAAATGACACATTAACTACGGTAATTTAGTAGCCTAAAGCATGTGAAACACAGAGTGGAAATGTCCTGTCCTGTCCTGGAGACTGGAGAATAGCACTCACAGACTCACGTGCGCATACACGCACACACACATACAGTACACCAGGGTCTTTTGTTCCCTTTAGTTCTGGTGCCCCCCCGTCAGACGGATGGCACCCTTAATTTGCTCTTGCCGCTTATGCCAAGAACAGTGTGCGCACACACCCACCCACACACACGCACGCACATACACATATTCTCCTTCAGGTTCAGCCAAGAATCTTCAAGACCTTCAACAATTATTACAGCAATCCTTCCTTTGTGAGGAAGGCAGGACACATAAGTGTACATTTTTAAAAACACTGTGTGTCATGATTCACTGCTCTAAAGTTCTGTTGCACCCCTCTGTCATCCATTAATAGTTTGCAGCATGGAACACAGATCGAGGGGCGAAGTAGAACATTGTGTGTACTGATTGGAGCTTGACAAAAAAAAAAAACTAAACTATTCTGACTGTTGGAACAGCGAGGATTGAGTAAAATGTGTACTGAATCCAGAGATTTTAACACCCACCATACTCATTTAACATTTGGAACTCTAAATACCAAACACACGTGTATCTCACTTATCCAATACATATATTTATACAAAATATATTTATTTGAATTAATTAGGTAATTATTATTAAAAAAATAACTGTCAATTAAATAGTGGAAGTTGCTGATAGGCAGAGCAACCTTTACGATTAACCTTTCAGTTGTTGAAGGTCAAATACCTCAAACAAGATGCCAAAACAAAAACTACCTTTCTCCAAGTTAGTCCCAAGAAAACAGAATCTGAATATTCCAAAAAACCATGGGTGAGAATGTAAAAATTACAGATGTGCTGTAAGACAAAAATGTTACACTCTGTGACCACCAAACATTAACAAAAAACAGGCCCAGATTCAAGGTTCTGATTCCTGTGATGGCAACAACAGATATAAACTCCCAATTGTCTAGATGTTAACAGATGTTAACTGGCTGATGTTAAGCACCCAAAAACTACAGTAAAGAAAGGTCCATGTTTAGGTTGTGCAAGAGGGGAGGGGAATGGTTGCGCTGATACTAAATTTACCTTATGTTGTTGTAAGCAAGGCTAAGCATTATGACATTACCAAAACATTCAAGGTTTTAACCTCTTTATAATGTGGGGGACAGGGGGCTCTGTCTACGGAAAACAGGCAGCTTCTCATGCAACCTACAACGTCTCCAACATAGCTGACCTCCATTAAAAAAAATGATAATAATCTTCCCACCTAATGACGCAGTCAATTTACAAATGTCTTTTTTCTCTCTCCTTAGCTGTTTAATATTACTAGCTTCATGGGTGTACACATTGGGGTTAGTTCGTTGAAAACAGCAAATTCTACGACAAATACCACACACTGCAGGAAAACACAGGAACAATACGTAAGGACAAAATAACCAACCATTGATACAACTTCTGTCGGTAAGAGTTTATATAATATTAATCTGTACCGGCAGTTTGTGTTTAGACCAAACATGAATATGTTAGGAGGTAATCCAGCTCAGCTACTGAATACCTCATAAAAACAGTTTTCTTCTGCTTCAAACAAAAATTTTCGACAAATATTTCTTAAATCCAGCCTGTTGTAATCGCCACCATAAGGCAACATATTTTCCATGTAACAAAACCAAATTGTATCGCAATCATTTCCGCTTGAAACTGGAACTGCTTCTAAAATATAGATCACAACTACCGGGCCTCAATAACTATTATGTATATTAAAACATTTTTTAAAATACATTTTCAATCAGTGATTTCAAGTAGATGCCACAGATTGCATTCAAAATCAAAAGGAACATGATCTTTGAAAGGTATTCTCTGGCCATGCTGATCTCTGGACCCCAACTGTTTTGTGTTCTGGGTTGCATCTGAGGTAGTTTAGATGCTCATAAAAAGGAGACACCATTACACATTTTTATGCTTACTGAGGAGAGGGAGAGGAAAACAGACCCTCATCATGACTCTAATTAGCCAAAGGATATTTCCTTTGATTTTTGTGGAGAAGATAAGAGAACAGACAACATTCGTATGGTCACACAGAGCAAGTTTTCCAGATCAAATTTATTGTCTGTTTCTCAAAGACTATAATCTAAAAACTAGATAAAAACTATATATCTAAATATTGAGTGTCTAGTTTAGTTGGTGATATACCAAACTACTACTTGTGGCCTGTGTTCATATGAATGGGCCTTTTTTGCATTGTGCCTTACATTGTTAAACAGCATGCCTAAGCCTTCTTATAGATTGAACCTTCAAGTGTGTTGAAATAAATAAAAGATATTGCATTAATTTTACCTTCTTGTGAGACGAATAGCATATTTACATCACTCTTAGTGTCCTTTGCTGTGTATACATAATGCTGTGGTACATGGCAGTTGGCTAGAACTGATAGAAAAATATTATTATTTTTTTGCATTTAAAACAAAGAAACACAACATCATAAAATCAATTCCATAAAATGGGTAAAATGTAGAATATTTTTTAGCTGCACTCATAATGTATTGCCAACACTTTGGGAAATTTACTGAAAAAGAAAGCAGCACTCATGATGACATCAGAAGCACCACATTCTGTAAAACTCTTCATGCTGAAAGTGAAGAAGGACTATCAAGCTTTGATATTTCAATGTGAATAGTGGTGAGAAAAATGCAGTTCTGCTCACACCTTCAGTAAATGGAAAAGCTGTGAAAATGCAATTAGGTAGTGGATCTGCAGTTTCTGTTATGTAGCACAGTGAATCTGACAAAGCCTTTAAAACTACTAAACTACAACAATCTACCATCTTGATCAAAACCTCCAATGGGGAGGAAATTGTCCCTCTTAGAGAAACTCAGCAATACAAGACAACAATCAGCAGTGCACACTGGACACATTGGTTTGTCATTAAGAAAGGTGGGAGAGTGCACTGGGAGCATGAGTGGCCGAGGAATCTTCTGTCAGACTAGAAATCCATTAAAACTCTTTGTGTTTCAAAATCTACTACACGGTCCACAGAAGCCAAATTAAATAGGATTTTGGAGAAAGTTGCACCAATGTTGGAGAAACTGACATTTTAAATGAAGGGGAGTTGTGCTTAGTGAAGTGGAGCACAAGCTAGCTATTAAATGCAGCAAAAACAGATGTGTTTGTACCATATAAACAATATATACATTTTACAGATATGTATCAAAGCAAGCATTTAGAATGTGTGAAACTATGATACGCGCATCAGAAGGAAACCAAAAAGGGAAGAAAAATATTTTTCTGCTATGACATAGCATGCATTCCCCAACATTTCTACCATTCTTTTGAATTCCTTTTATAAATGGAGAGGCCACAGATATTATACATCTTGATAAGTATTAGTATCAATCCTTATGTTTTTATTAATTTGCAAGCAAACAAGTTTTCACAGAAAACAATGAGTTTTTTTTGTGGGGCGGGGGGGGGGGCGGGTGTGTTGAGGGTGGATGCCACATTGACCAATGGATGAATAATTGCAGGTCTGGAGCATTATACCAGCAAAGACTTTAGAAATACAAGAAGTATATGTGGATTCTGTTTCATTCTGAGGTCAGAGCATTAATGTAAGGATGGAGTGTCTATGGTCATTGTAATCTCTGTGGGCATGCAGAACTATTGGCACTATTTTGATTATGTCACGTCTTGTTTCTTCTTGTTATAATAAATGTGTACTATGTGTTATAAATATAGTAATTCTAATGTGGATAATCATTTTTAAAGTATTTAGTATATTCTCATTCATAATGATAGATCTTGCTGTAAAAAAACTCTCTAAGTGCACTGCTTACCTTTCCCATATTCCAGGATCACTGTGTTGTTTAATGGTTTTTGTTGTTTGTTATGGAGTTCTTTATTATGGTAAATTTGTGTGGATATGATTGTGGGCGGAGGATTGTTTCTTTGAGGATGGCATCCAAAATAAAATCAATATTTGTATTTCTTTCTGTTAGTTGCCTTCCTCAGTGTAGCCTGTGTGTTGTTACAGTTGGCATATAGGTTCTTTAAATTCTCAAAAAACAAACAAAACAAGAGCATGATGCCAAATTGACAGTCTAGGCTGTCTTTGGGTAAAAGTAAAAATGTTATTAGAAAGTGGAGCGTGTGTACAGTGCCAGCTATTGCTGACTCAGCCTGTCTTTATCTTCTTATTTAATTACTTGTTTTTTATGGAATCTGCTAAATTGCATTTATTGTATGTTCTTGTGAAAAGAACAATATGTTGTTTACTGCACCTCTGTGTAGTGTTTACAGAATATTGTGTTTACAGAATAAATACATGATCATATTAGCCTCATAACCCATGTTTTGGATATCAGTGAGAAACACTGTACTGTAGATTGTCTCTTGTTAAACAACCTTCTTGACCCAATGGTATATCTCTCTAAATGTTGATGGCACAACAGAACCTGTCTTTTCAATGTTAGCTCGGCTCAAAAATGGAAAGTTCTGGAACGGACTCGTGCACCATACTAGATTTTGCTCATATGAGCACTGCCACTTATTTTTCTGGCCAGAGGAGTGTGTTAGGACATGCATAATACTTTCAATTACACTGTTTAAAGAGTATGTTAATGTTAACTTTTATGCTAACTTTAATTAAATATCCAAACATTGATGTACACAAAAGCTGTAATAGCTGGCTAGGTATCATAGGAAGTGTGGCTAAAAGGATCAACTACAGTCGGCTATGCCTGCCTCACCTTTCTGTCCTGCCATTACGTTTCTTGAAATTACTGTCTCTTCCTTTTCTGTGCACCTGATTTATGTGATGCCATTTTTTTGCCAATCAAAAATTATGTAGAGACCCCACTGGGCCGGGCCCAGGACAACGTACCCAATACTGCTTACTTCTTCATTCATAGATCTTTAGTAATTCTGCACATAACCCACAGATTTAGCACACTTGTGGTCAATGTGTTTATAATACAGGATATGTATTTTACCTGTTTTATATATGTGATCTTTCAGAATTTAATTTCAAACTAAAGGAGGACAACTTCATTTTGGCATTTTTGAGCAACTCCTATAGCTGATTGGGTGCCCGCAGTCTGCCTGTGTCCACTGTGCATGAATGTAATCTTCCTATGCAGTGACTGCTCAGCTCAGATGGCCAAATGTGAAGAGAAAATAAATGGCAGCTGGTAGCATGTGCTTAGGACAAGAATAAGTGGGTATCTAGTCTACGTTCTCTTAAATTGACTGAGAATGCTGCATTGACAAAACAGATATGCCCAGGCAATCCTAAATAAATGGCAATTGAGACAGGGTACAAACTGGTGCATTTCTGAGTAGGGTGGCTCATTTGAATTTAGCCAGAAAAATATCCAGTTGTGTAACATATTATATAAATGGCTCATTTGAGTCTTGTAAAAGATATTACGTAAAATAAAATTCTTGCTTTAGCTTCCTAAACTAAATGCAAGTCCATCCGAGTCAGCAGGGAAATGAGACAACAATTTTGGGCTTTGCATATATTGGATTGTTTCACATCTTGTTTAGGCAGTCATTAATGTTGTGTCTGCCGATAGCAACGACCAGCAATGATGGCCCCATAATAACAGAGTTCATAATGATGGGCTTGAGTAGGATCAAAGCCAAATCACCCCTGCTCTTGGCAAACCTAAGGTTATGTTATCTGAGAATAAATTACCTGGGCTATTTTTTTTTTTTTTTTTTTTGAAGGTGGTGTCAGCGACTGTTTTCGAACTGTTGCACACTGTTAAATTATTTCCCAGGTTATTTAATGGAAGCATACATGTTATGCAAGGTAAACTGCTGTCGGTCCACAGAGAAAGTATACATTTATCCAGTTTATAATTTGACTCATAGGGTCAAAGGTGTATGGAAAAAAAATAAAATAATAATTGGCCCAAAAGTAGTTGGTAGTTCACATAGCTAACTACACCACAAAATGACAAATAGATCAATTTATTACAACCTCTACACAAATCTGAATGTAGCTGAACTACCAGCAAAGTCCTGCAAAATGTAATTAAAATACTAGTTTACATTACATTACATTACATTACATTACAGGCATTTGGCAGACGCTCTTATCCAGAGTGACGTAGAACAACGTGTATAACCATAACCAGGAACAAGTATGACGAAAACCCTAGAGAGAAGTACCGGTCCAAGTGCAGGGAACAACCGCATAGTTCAACTTGGACCCTGAAGGTTAAACTGATTAACACTAACACAACGAGAACGGCAACAACGCAGTCTATGGAAAAAATACAAGCAGTAGTTAAGACAGTTAATGCACTTAAGTCACCTACGAAACAGCTGCCTAGTTACAACCCTAAGCTTACAGTGATTTACAATAGTTTAAATAAATGTAGTTAAACTACTCCCCAACTTGGAATTGTTGCTCCTGGCTCAATTATCTAAGGCATAAGAACATTCATCAGCTGCTGTTGATATCACAGAATGTAGCAAAAATGTCAGATCATGTAAACAAATTTGGCTAATTGAATAATTAAGATCAGATGTGGGTCTGAAATTCAGAAACATCCTTTCCCATTGGTGTTATAGGTTAAATTCTGATTGGGGCACTGTAGTTATAGCCTTTGTATACTTTATACTTATGCTGTTATACTTAACTTTGGTGGTTCTGGTAAATACCAAGTTGTGTAAATGGATCATATGGATTGTAAAATGAATGTAAGCTAAATAAGTCACTCTGTGTCAGTGCTGTTAAAAAGCATAAGTTTATGTCAATTGAGTGCTCCTTTCTCAATGAGCTTTGGGGCCTCCTGCATTGCTTCTGTGTGTGTGTGTGTGTGTGTAATTAGTATGAACACTCCTTTGTTGATCAATGATTGTAAAATGTGAATGTACTAGAGAGCTTTTGCAAGTCTATGCTAGCTTAGATATTTTAATTAATGTGCTATTTTGCAAACTAGCTCTCTCTCACTTTCTATGTGTGTGTGTGTGTGTGTGTATGTATGTATGTATGTATACAGTATATAAGGGATAAATCAAGACAAGGTGGTCAGCTATCGGGAAATAATGTCCACTGTGGAGGTGAAGAAACCCCTGACACGAAGGGGGCTTTTCTTTTTAAGCGGCTAATTTCCTTATACAACGGTTACTAACAATGATCATATTTTAGTTACATTTACCTTTATTGATTTACTCTTTGTCTGTATTGCTTTAGCATTGTCAAGCAAAACTCTGGTTGATAGTTCTATTTGGACCATTGTTAAGCAAAAACTTCTGGTTGTTAAATCTATGATTCCATGAAAACAATGATTTTGTTGCTTCTTGTTTTTATGCCATATGATTAGCACCAATTTTGGTTATTTGTCATTAGATTATTTCAGAAAATAATCTAATACAGAACCACTGTATCAATAGCTGAAAGACGACTTTTTTGTCGCTCTGCCTCACGGTCACTCTCCTGACACTGTCAATGTCATCAACATTAATTTCCTCCCCAGCATCTGATTCAGCCTTGCACCTCTTATAACATCGCTAACACTAGATCAGTTGTCACTTTGCAATGTTCTCTCCCTCTCTACCTTAGCTAATGTGTGGTGAGCATTCTGGCACAAAATGGCTGCCGTGCATCACCCAGGTGGGTGCTACACATCGGTCGTGGGTGAGGGGAGTTCCCAGTCATCACTGTAAAGCACTTTGAATATTCGGAAAAGTGCTATATAAATGCAATGATTAATTAATTCATTCATTCAATTCTAAATCTAAATGAATATACTGTACAGCTAGCATAAGTCATACAGTATTAACAATTTGATTTATTAGGCAACACAAGCATGTGTGACAGCAGATTTATAGATTTTTATAGAATTAGTCACAATGGTCAAATGGACAGCTGTGGCACTTCTTTCCGCAGAGTGATATTAAAGTAGTCTCTAACCCACCACATCAGTATATACAGAATTATACAATGACTTGGCTGAATACTCAATTCTGAATTGTCCAAGGGTGTGCATACATTTTCAATAATGGTACACCTCGACCATTAACAGTTCTAAAATCAGTGCGCTAAAAAATCTAACATTCTAAAGCAGTTAAACAGCAACGTCATTGTTTCGATTTTGAATAAATGCTACATCCCCCCCTCTTTTCAATGCGCATTTTCACATTTTACATTAAGCATTCAACAAAGCTGTGTAATAAATATATGTAGCTGTCATGCTAATATGGTGTGCCATGTCTTGAATTTTAATGTACAGTATGCTAACAAATTCATTTTAATTTTATTTTTGAGGGAAGGGATGGCTGACAGTATGAAACTGTTTTGATAGATTATTTGTTCATGGTCTAACATCAAAGACATTTCAGCATGACTTAAGAATATGATTTAATGTGTGGTAGTCATATATTCTGTTTGATATATCTCAGATTTGATTGCCCTGAAAAGGAGTGAGGCAGGCTGCACTGTAATTTACTCATGTACACATCTGGTGGTGCTATGACCTTCAGTTGAATAAATTATTCAATACTGTACATGCACGCTGGCTGTCGGTGAAGATACAGTCATAGGTGTAATATAGCAATTAAGCTGAATGCTATTTTTCCAGTAAAGCGTTAGGGTGAGAGTGGAGGCTGAAAAGTAGTTTGAAAGAATTAAAGTAACTGTGAGTAGTAAAATCAAGTAACCCAGTAAAACAGATTAAAGAAAGTATAAGCAGTCACAACATGTGCAGGTTGCAGGTTGTGCTTTGGGAAGAGCATAGTGTACATGCTGTGAGTATTTACATTTGGCAGTTTACACCTTGCTAACTTCATTTCACAGTGCATGGTGCTACTGCAGGCAGTATACGTGGGTTTAATGGTCATTGAAATGAAAAATATCTTCCTTAGAGTTGCATAAAAAGCACAATCCCTTGGCCTTAAAATTGGTATAAATCTAACATACAGTATATGCTATAGTGTAGCATATATTTATTGAGTGATAACATAAAGATTAAAAAAAAATAATAATAAATAAATAATAATAATAATAATAATAATAATAATAATAATAATAATACTTTGAAAAACCATACTTCCTCTGGAATACTTCATGATGTAACAGGAAAACTTTTTTTTTTTAAATGAATGAATAAATAAACAAATAATGTGCTGAGCCATTCTTGGCACCACTGTCCAATGTAACTAAATCACAGACCATGATACAGTAATTTCAATGCTGTACTTTTTTGTTTTTTAATTCTCAGTTCAAGCACACGTTTTCTTTATTCTGTTCAGCATCAGGGCAACCTGTGCATGCATATGACACATTTCTGTAAATAATGTCGGCACGGTGTATATGGTAGGCCACAGAGAACATTTGTGATCAGAAAATCAGGCATTCATGGCTGATGTTCTCATTGGGTATGCAGGGTGTTCTAGTCATCAGAAAACTAATGCAAGTTTGCAAAATGCTAATTTCTTAGTTGAAAAATGCTTTTGAGAATGTTTCAGTGCTCATGACCTATGTTTTAATGTCCCTTGATTAAGGACTTCATTCCATGCAGAAGCAAACCCTGGTCTTGTATCTTTTGCCTACCTTACCTTGTCTGCCAAGATTATACTTTATTGCTGAATCTATCACAGTTATGAGGTAAATCAATGTTGTTTTGTCTGTATGTGCTTTCATTAAACCTCCCTCATGTTGCAGGTTGGCTTTCAAACTCCTTCTCTATGTCCAACTTTGCTTTAGTCTAAGTGATTGGCAGTCTGCCTATAACGAGGCATTTTTATTTTGTAGCTGGTAAAACTATGGCTGTGAGAACAACTCATTTTATGTTACCTGGTTAACCGTGACCTTTTCATTCAGGTACATTAAGCTACAATGTTTATTTTGGAATAAAGCACACTGTCTGTTACTGATGGTTTAAACAGAGGTTTTTGTCAAACAATTATTCTTGCAGAGCTATTAAAATTTTGGCAGAAATACTACTTTGGCTATGCAATATCCATTATTTGTGGTAGAGTATGGTAAGACATAAAGATAAAAAATAACTCAAGCAGGGATTGATTAAGGTCAATTCTTTATTTAATTCAGTCAGTTTACAAAGGGACCTATTCAGACCTGTGATATGCACATTATGCAACTCAACAGTTTAAAAATATTTAGACTTGGGTGCTTAAGTGAGTACTCATGTGGGGCAGAGTTTGAGGGTGTGTACCATGTTACATTGATATGAGCTCATTCAGACTGTGAGTTAAGCTTCATTATTTAAATCATCAATTTGCCACTCGTTTCAAGCCTTCCATGGGGAGAAACAGAATAATGCACTCAGCACATTATTCAAATAAAAACAAAATTTTAAATGTAAATTGATACATTAGCTACATTTATGCAATACATTTCACACAGCAGGGGACTGCTTTCAGCTTCACATATTATTATTATTATTATTATTATTGTTATTGTTATTATTATTATTTCAAAAATAAGAGTCAAAGATCCTTTATAGGTGGTGTAAGTGGAATTCCAGTTGTTTCATCACCTGTTACTGTATGTTTAGCATGATGAAATTAACATTTTCCAGTGCATGTAATGAAGCGCATATTGGAGAAAAGCAGGTTTACAAGGCAGGTTTGTTTAAAAACTTCCCCCAAAAATGTTTATGTGGATGCACGAATATCCTGACTGAATAGGGCCCAAAATGAATGAAAATATGCATAATATTCCATGTGAAATTTTGGATTGAATTTAAATTCATTTTGGGGAATGACTGAATGGAAAATAGAAATTTCTGAAAACTGAAAAATGAAAAGTTCAGCCAAAATGAATGGTTTACAATTGTATTTAAAGCTTTAAAGAAAAAAACCTAAAGACATGCACAATAATTAAACGTAAAATTTAATGCAGCACCGTAGGTTCTAACAGCATAATTACATTTTGTGAATCCAGTCAAATTCTCCAGTGAGGGGAAAGAGTGTCTGCATTTGTAGAGGCTAATCTGACACGGTGGTTATTCCAAGTTCGACATCCCCCTTCCCCCCTCTCCCACAGAAATAACCACAACAACTGCTCAGAGTCTACTGGGAGTGTTTCCAGACCTGTTCTTTCCAAGGAGAGCAGATGCCACAGTGACAATGTTTAGACATGGACAATATTCTGCATTTCAAATACATACTGGGAATATATATCGTGCAAGCTGTCGCAATGCAAGCATTATTTAAACTTCTCCATTAATACTACATTGTCCAGGACAGATATTAGGTATCAATGCCAATATTAGCAAGCTTGACAATCTGATGTAAACAAAATTAGAAATGCATGCTCAGATAAAATAACACATTAAAACAGAAACATTTCTTTTGCAAAAGTTTGAAAAGTAAATTTACAAAGTGCATGCATTTGTAGGTTTATTGAATTAGAATAGATAGAATAAACATCTAAATACAATGCTTATTTTACTAATTTAATTTCTTTAAACTTTTGACTAATTTTGCCCAACAGACTGTTTTTTGCAAGGCTCATATTCAGGATGTCACAAAACACTTCATGCAGAATGAGCTGCTTATATGACATAGTGCAGCTTCAGTTTATGACATTTTTGTTTATGATTTTGTGGAGCATGTAAACATGATAGGTAGATAGAGTAATTACAGTTCTCCTACTAATTTACTTACCAAGAAACTGAACCAGCATTTATGTGAATCACCTTACATAACATGCTAACTAGTTTCAGAAATGTACATTGTGGGTATGTAGCAAGTTGGCAAAGTGTATAACTGCTGATTCTTGTACAAATGATTGCATCGATATTGGAAAATGCGGCAGTGCTGTTCTATTAAGTGCCATTCTATTAAACTTACAAAAATAGGCAATTTTCCTTGTACTGAATGTACAGTATCATCAACAAGGATTGAGAAGTTAATCAATTAATAAACAAGCTTTGAATCACTATGGAACCACTTACAGAAAACTCCAACCAGATCATTCAGAAACCTGTCAAATTCCATGAAAGTGTTTCTGAGGTTTTCCCCCCTTTTTAATTTTCGACTACTGTTTGTATTACCTTTGTCTAGTTCTGTGAATTGCCGTTATATGTTGTGTGAACTACTGTACTGCTGTAAGTTTTTCTAATAAGGAGGATTGTAGTTGAAGTATGTGCACTGCTTTGATTCTCTTTTCCAGGAACAAGTATCTTCCAAGATACAGATAACATACTTCTACAGGGGAAATCTGGCAACAATCATATGAGAGGTATACCTCTCATGTGTGACAGCATGTAGCCTGTGGGTACCTGGAGCTAATCAAGTTATGTTGATTTTATTTCATAATTCATGGATTACAAATTCAATGGGAAATACATTATCAAAATGTAAAATGCTTTTCCTTAGATTTATTCTATTATTTATACACCACTTCTACAACAAAATCTCAAATGACAAATCAGTCTACAGTATTTTATTTAATTTAATTATTTATTTTGCATCAATGTTATGATGCATTTTTACTGGCTTATTTTCCTTTTGTCTATCACATATCTGAAAGGCCATTGTAAGCATTTATGTTCCCAAATTGAGAAAGAAAAGCAAGGTAATGTGAAATGGTAACCTTTAGAAGAAAGCTCAGTAAATGTTTTATCTTCTTGGATGTGTCTAAGCTGTCTTAAGGATTGTAAAGTGCAAATGCATAATTATGCCTTTTAAAACAAGTGGAAAATGCTTCTATGCTGCAGAACCAGGTGTACAAAAATTTAAAAGGCTCGCATTTGAAACCATTTGTACATTTGGGTCTATTTTGGTGACAACGCAAGTGCAAACGCATCTGGGCCAAAGTGACATTGCTAGTCATTCGTACAAACAGAATATTTTTTGCCTGTGCAAGGTTTGCTAGTTTTATATTCTGCAGTAAACCTATTTATGTCAATATGGGCTGGGTGGTCCATTAGGGGGTCTGTGCAAGTTTGGAGTTATATAATGTGTTTGTATTTAAACCAACCTAGAACGTTTTAACTCAAACACTGGCACATTGTGCTATTTTGGTGGTGTTGAAAATGTTCTGCACATATGAATGCATGAACACATAACGTGGTTGTGAGAAATATTTTGTTTATTTCAGTTTGACTATTTGAAATGTAGGCTGTTTTCATTAATGTAGTCCAATGCCAATTACATTAATAGTGTAAGTTATAGTGTCATTCTTGAAGGACAGACTCAAGGAAGCTGGGAGACCGGCTTTACACATATTACTGTAAACAGTCTAAGATATACCTTTGTTAAAATTGTGTCAGCTAACTCCATACATTGAGCCCATCTTGCTTTTAATTGTGCATTTGGCAGAGCAAAGTCAATGATTGAGTGGAACTTTGAAATGATTAAAAATGTGTTTTGGATGTTTGGATGGGTCAGGTGGTACATTACAATACAGCCCTCACCAAAGTCAGTGCATTCTTTGTGATGTAATCGATTCTACACTACAAACATACATAGGATGTGACAGAGGACACGTTACCAGACTTTCATTTGAGGAAAAGCAGATTTTCATGCGACAGTTACAATGCAGATGACAGAGGCCTAGAGTGTACGAGAGAGCAGGAACCGACAGGCTGCAGGACTGGTCCCTAGTAAGTATCCATTCATTTTATAAAGTGCATGTATGGAATTAAATTAGTTAGTTAAGTGGTGGAATGTTTTTGCTTATATTAAATAAGTTATATTAAACAAAACGGTGGTGCACTGGGTAGCACTGTTGCCTCACAGTAAGAAGGTCGTGGGTTTGAATTTCGGCTTGGGGCCTTTCTGTGTGGAGTTTGCATGTTCTCCGTGTGTCCACGTAAGTTTCCTCCGGGTACTGCCGTTTCCTCCCACAGTCCAAAGAGACTCAAATTTGCCCATAGGTATGAATGTGTGAGTGAATAGTGTGTGTGCCCTGCAATAGATAGGCAGCCTGTCCAGGGTGTAATCCTCTCGCCCAATGCACGTTGGGATAGGCTCCAGCACCCACTGTGACCCTGACTAGGATAAGTGGGTGTAGGTAATGGATGGAAGAATGAGTTAAACAAAAATTTACAGCAAAGAAAAAAAAATCAAAATATAAATTCAAATGAAATGTCATCATCTATTCCATCCCCTGGTTTGTAAGTGCAATGCTTGAAACAGCAGCACAATGGAGAGGAGAGGTCATCACTGCCAGCCACCTCCTGCTACTGGCCATCTGGGAATATTCACACTGTGGAATTGTTCATGGGAACTACTTATAATAGTTTACAGCATTGGCATATAAATGGAAAATACTGTATATATTGTTTTGGGGGAAAATACGTATTACAATTAAAACTCTTCAGTCTCACCTTTGTTTTCATTTAATGGGTAATGGTTTGTAGACAGGCTTATAACAGAGCCTCTCATAAGGTGCTTGCTATTTGACCGTGATTAAATTACCAGTTGGCAGTGTAGGTAACGCATTGTGGGAAGGAAGGGGGATGATCTGATTGGCAGTAATGAAACCAAACCTTCCACCACACTCTCAAATAATTTATTCTTATCA
This sequence comes from Anguilla anguilla, assembly GCF_013347855.1. Taxonomy (NCBI): domain Eukaryota; kingdom Metazoa; phylum Chordata; class Actinopteri; order Anguilliformes; family Anguillidae; genus Anguilla; species Anguilla anguilla. The sequence goes on along the minus strand of NC_049203.1, from coordinate 52,211,359 downwards.
AACCAGCACTTTTTACAACTGTGCCACAGTAGTGCTAATGCCTGGAGTCATAAAATTACATTTGACATTTGCACCCTGGCTGCAAAAACAGGGCTTCAGTGGGACATTTAAAATACTGGCTTGTTGCTTTGGTAAACGTTGCCTTTCATTAACTTTCAAATTCCAGCTCCTGCAGGCCTGAGCCCTCTTTAGACAGCATGACAGGCATAATAAAAAATAAATCATAATGCAGGATAAAGGTAAAATTATTGCATTATTTATAATTATTTACACCTCGATACAAATGGCATACATTACTATGTACTCCCAGGTGCAAATAACATGCATATAACATACATCGCTACATCTAGGTGGAAAGGTGTGCATTTGGTTGTGCATTCAAATATATGCACTGTCGGTGTAAAGCCAAGGGAACTTTTCTCACTTTCATTGCTTCTGGAGGGCATGATGTCACACCCAAATCACATCTTTTGACTCTGCTACATTAGCTCCCAAGTTCAGTATCTGGATAAGGACACTGTGGAGTTGTGCATAGTGGAGTTACATGTCCCGGGGCCAGAATGTTGCATGTAAGGTGTGGCAGGCCATAGTTAGCCTATGGCAGTACCCAGGGTGGGAGGGTTTTGGCTGGCAGGCTAATCCCCACCTTATTGCTCACAAGAAACAGTTTAACAGCTTCAGTCAGCACAACAACCTTTTTCCCTCACACAGCCTACTTGCGCATGGGGTGAATTCACCATTATCTCAATTACTAACAATCTCAAACTCAATAACAGAAGCTAGTTCTAAGCATACAACTATAACACAAACATTTTTAGCAACTGTAATGGCATTGATTCTGCAATATCAGTAACTTACTGCGCCACCTAGGACTCTGGGAAAGTGGGTGGCGCTAACTGGTAGCTACAGTATGAAACTTGAATGAAAGGCTATCGGTGGTTATGACTAGTTAGATCCTGGATGTGCAAATTTGCATTAAAAAAAATACTCAGTATGTAAAATATATGGGTTGTGTGGCCTACATTTGTGTGTAACCAACTGAAGTCCCAAAGGGGTTTTGTATTTTAATTATGTTTATTTACCTATTTTTTTTGTATTTATTGAAATTATTCTTATTCTTTATTCATATTATTATTACTTTTCTTTACTGTAATTTCTTGTTTGTTGATCTTGAAATAGGCTACCTTTATTATATTTTCAACTCTGATTTGATCCATATTTTAGATTAATATATTTCTATTTCTCTTTATTTGTTGTTGACATAAAACATCATTTAATTGCTTAATATTCAATCACAAATAAGACTAATTTAATTGGTGTGATCTGTTCATATTATATAATTAAGGACAACGCTGTTTCTAAGGACAAGCAATGATAATAGCCTGCTCGGTTTCATTCGTTGGGTTTTGTTAGGATAAATACCACATCTGCTAATTTATTTTTTACCAAATGAGGAAAATATGCTTTCATAACACTGTTTAAAAAGTTGAAGTTGTCATCAAGGTTGACATGATAAACATCCTTATAAACATCCCTGTGACAATATTTTTCACAAATCTAAACACTCCTTTTGCCGAACATACAGCATTTCCTGTTTATATTTTTCTCTCTTCTGCTCTACTACGCGGCCAGAGTAGACCTATGCTATACACTCAGTCAGTCGTTCAGTAGGCTACTTTTCTGTTTTCACTTTAACCACATGTGAATTGTTTGATTACAAATAGAAAAGTGTGGAGTACAAAGCCAAATCAAGAAAACATATGCCTTTTCTGTCTTTTTCCAAAAAAATTATGGAGCTCACTGTAGGTGTAGATTGGTGTAGGTTTTTATGTATCTGGATAAGAATAGCGTGTGTGTGATTGTGTGTGTGCGTGTGTGTGCAAGTGTGTGTTTGCTGGGGTAGGGGCCTTGGGGATTAGTCCTTCATCCCAGACAACCCTTGAAGATGTTGAGTTACAAAGTTACCCAGGAGTCTCTCCAGACCTAGGGAATCATCAATCGATCATTCTGCCAGGAGACGGTAAGGCTGGAGTGTCCTTCCCTTAATATACATCACCATGAGACCCTTTTTCTTCCTGGCACAGACAGGTACCTTGGTTTGGTACCCATGAGTTTATTGTCATTGTGGTGATTGACATTGAAAAAGCAGACATGATACAGTAAGTGAACATCTCAAAGACCTTCCCTCTGCAGCTTATCAGTTCATTTATGCTCATTTTTAGCGGGTAATAGTGAAGCCGTCCTGGTTGGCAGCAGCCTTAAACAGGCAAGCAGGCCTCTCGATACCACACTGAGCTTCGGTTTGATTGATGTGTGAAACCAAGGCTCTCAGGAAGGGCTGACAGCCAGCAAAATGATATTTGTACAAAAACTGCTGTTTGGCTGTGTGAAAAAAAAAAAACATTTTGATTAAAAAAAAAAGAAAAACAAAAAAAAGAAAAGATCATGATCATATAGGAATTTTTTTTATTTTTACAAATCAGTATCTCAAAGATGCTATTTGACTAGCGCAAGAAGATTGTGGCTTTCAAACTCAAAAGATATTAGCAATCATGCACCCCCAACCGCTCATTCACTGTGAAGTTATACTTTTTTTTCCAGAATCCCTAAGCCTGTATCTTCATTGTTGTCAACAAATCATTAATCACTGCCTTGTGCATTGCAGATTTGGAACCAAAAGTGCTGAATGTGTTACAACCCAAAGCCACTCATTATGTGCTGTGCTCATCACTTTAGTTGCATGTAATAGCGGATTTGGTGTTTAAAAACACAGAAGAAAACATCAGGTGTGCACTCAATGCAGTACAGCAGCCCCGTCTGAGTGTACTTTGAGGCCACCAATTGACACAGATGAGTTGCGAGGGAAAAGGATTTTAGACTTGTGTGTATTCAAAGTAATTTAATTTAAACAAACATTACTAACATCATAAAAAACATGCTCAAGATAATTTCCCAGGTGATAAACTTAACGCTTGCCAAGACGTAATAAACAAACCAACACAATAATTTATTTCCTGCTTGCAAACTGCTGACCACAGACCATGTACATTCCTGGACGTTTGCCACGGTCTTTTAATTCATCAGCCACTGAAGTTAATTGTTATCCCTCCTTAAATGGTTTAAATTGTTATTGGACAAGCTGTTATAATAAACATAACAATTCCCTAACGTTAAAGGATTCCCCCAAATTCTGTCTTAGGAAGGCCATTTTTGTTCCACTTGCAAAACATAAAAATAAGCTCTTAGACTCAAACAAAATGGAACAGAATTTCTACAGTGCTTTTTGTGTAAGAAAAATAGCAAATGCACAAAGTGGCAAATCTGAAAGAAAATACTGTCTTTGTAACATTACATTGATTTTAGCATGTCCTGTGACCTTAGAAAAAAAATGCCTTATCCTTCTTAGTGCTTCCTAGTGCAAGACTGGAAATATATATGCAATCCCTGCCTGATTCCATGTTTTGCATGCAAATACAGTAGCGGCTTGTGGGTCTTATCGCAAGGAGGCAAGCGCCATATAGAAACCAAGTTAAAAGACTGAAACTGAGCAGGAACTGGCAAAAACCCTCTCAAAAATGAATTGAAATGGTAATAATGGGAATACAAATGAATAAACAGGGTTTTTTTTTCTTAAACCTGAGCAAGCATTGCATCTCTTGCCTCCTCTGACCAGCCACCATTGAGCAAACATACCTTTGCGACACAGACTGAAATATGTTATGTCAAGTGGAATTTTCTCATTGCTCCCTTTCTTTGAATAGCAAATGGGACTTAAATTTAGGAACCCCCCTGTTACTCAAACCCATTTCTGCCACTAAAAACTTTACTGGGAGTTGGCTGGGCAAAAAGGTCTACATGAGACAAAAAAGGAAAAAGAATATTAAGTACCATGAGCATTTTCAACACATGTGTAATTAAAGGTCACCTCTCATTGCCTTTCATTTATCTCAACTGAGAATTTTAATTTGTGGTAAATTAAAGATTTACAGTAATGTGTTAGAGAAAGAAGAAACAGATTTTTTTTGCAAATAATTCTTAATAATTGACAGTATTCTTTATTTCTGAGCTGTCATTTTGCTGATGTAAAGGTCTTTTTCAAAATAAAAGCTAGCTACGTTAAGTTATTACATATATTTCTTGCTCATGCTCACACACACCACCTGGTGCCAAAGATTACCCTAAGTGCCATTAAAACATTTACAAGTTACCGCAGCACAATTCGATTTCTGTGTTTGACAGTAGGCTCTTTGTTATAAATTATTTCAATTCATATTTGTTTATTGATGTTCTGTTAATCTGTGCTGTTCATTTTGCTTTTATTAGCATTTAGAAGAAGAACAGAAAATGCTGGATACTTGTTGAAACAGACCCACTTACCTTCAAAACAACTGTCAGGGCATAGTAATTGTGTGGCACATTAACTACAAGATGAGGGACACTGAGAACTTTCTGATCACGGCAAAACAGTCTTTAATTATCTTGATATGTGGGCTGTGTTATCTCTTCAAGTGTTGTTACACTCTTTGAGCACCTCTGTCTGAGACCATCACAGAACAATGTATACAGATCAGATGCTTCTCTGATTACAACATAGAAATCCATAGAAACACATTCTAATCCATTGAAATTCAAATGGCATTTATTTCCTTCAAAACATCAACCACATACATCAGTATGAATTTAATTTGTAGCTTTAGATAGTGTCTTTGTCACCCTTCAGCACCTGTGGCACTACTCATTTTACACATAAACCCAAGGCTAGCTTCCACATGGGTGCATGTTGTCTGTGATCTGTTGTGAATACACAATGCTATCTTCCACTTCCATCATCAACTTCTATGGTGTTTAATTTTCTTTTATATTTTTTCTTCTATAATCCTACTACTATAATTGGAGAGCGGTTTGTGTGTTTGTGTGTGTGTTTGTGTGTCCCACCATTCCTCCAATTCACATTCCTCCAATCCCTCCAAACTTGCCCCAAAAAAAGTTTCAGGGGGCCGGTGTTTGCATATGCTGTGTTTCATAATTAAAATTTTAATATTAAAGAAATACTCACCAGTTTTACTTTTTATTTTGCAATCCAGAACTACTGTCACCCGGAACTGCCGTACCAATGGTAACAGTTACACCACCGTAGGAAGGCTGGCCCCGCTTGGTACTTATTCACTGTTTTAGTACTTATTCACTGTTCTGTGTGTTTTCTGGTCTCTAAAACTGTGAGCCTGTATGGAGAGTGGTGCTTCTCTACCGAGTTGTTTGTTTCGGCACTGTTTTTGTGGTTTAATAAAGCGTTGATTCGTGAATTCGACTTTCGTCTCCGACCCGTAAGTGGAACATTACACCACAGACGGTTCAGAACTGAAAACACTGGAGAGGATCCATTCAAGACAGAGTTTTTTAATGAACGTTTGCATCATCGCTAAAATGAAGCGCAAATCACTGTCGCAACGTCGTGATGCCAAATGCAAGAGATTGGCGCGAGCTAGCGAATCTCCAGAGAAGTCAGGTAACAATTCTGAAGTATTTTGCTGATTCACCGTTTGGCCTTAGCATGCTAATAAACTACCTAGCTAGCTTTCATGCTTCTTGCGGTCGGCGCGGTCTACACTGTGCTGATTCTCCGTCTACCGTTCGCGTGCTAACAAAGAACCCAGCTAGCTAAGCTGACCAGATTTCTGAAATGAGAACCGGGGATTTCCGGCGGTCAATATATCATTAAAATATCCAATGTTATTATCTATGAAATAAAAAAGGGGACAATTCTGGTTTCATGTATTTTGACCATGGTAACTGCTGTACTGTAATAAACTATAGTGCAGGCTGACTGTTAAAACTGGGTACTAAGTAAATAACTTTGTAAACCATGTCAGAAAATCAGTACCATGGTGAGTGAAGCTATGGTAAACTATGGAACACACAATAAAGAAAATGGTCAAACACACAATAATGAAAATGGTCAAACTACAATGCTTCAATACAGTGTATTTAATTATCTATACGTACAAGGCAGACAAGCAACACTACCAAGTTTTCCACAGCAGTTTTCTCTAAAACTAGCGCGAGCAAGTAGTTAAGTAGAAGAAGAAGAGTGATATGAAGCTGCTATAGCGAGCAGCCCCCTCTGTTGGCGAACACAAGCGCAATGGAGAGGCCTGGGGTACAGGGGCAAAAGTCTCATGGCTCAGGGGAGGCTCAAGGACAACGGTTGCAACGCCCAAAGGGCACTTTGTTCTAGTTATAAGAATGACCAGGGTACTCAAAAAAGCTCTAATAAATGTTTTCTTTCTTTATTGGAGTTTCTTTAATTCTTTTTTTTTTTTTTTTTTTTTGCATGTGTTAGCCACAGTAATTTAGAAAATGTATTGATTTCTATCACAGATAATAATAACAGTGAGTTGCTGTTTTATAATTAATAACCTCATCCTCTTTTCAATTTCCATAATCAGCATAATGATCTCAGGTGAATGATGTACTTTATTATAGCTGTCAGTCAAAACTTTATGCTGACTTTAATATGGCACTAATTGTATTCATTAAAATACTATTAAATTATGATGAAATTGCAAATATAGTTGTATTCAAGCTGTGCTTTATGTTTTTTGAAATTGTATGTTATTCCCAAATGAGTTTGGTCATCTATGTCAGTTTGTTTTTTGAACAGAGTGAATAAAGATATTGAAATGGGAATATTATAATTACAATTGTTTCTTTCTTTCTTCCATGCTAATTGTAGTAATTGAAATTTTCCAGAACATAATTATTCAAAGCACATAATTGCTCAAATAAGTTTGGAAAATAAATGGACTTAATAGCGAAAATCACAATGAGCTTTATTTCGCCTCACTTTCAAAAAATAATTATTTTGCAGATAAGAACAAATAAAGAAGACCAATATGTATGATGATAATGATCCTAATGTTTAACTGACATGCTTAATTATGACTTGATCAGTACACCATGCTAAGTTCCATACAATTCTGTTTGGCAGATTTGGACATTGGATTATGCAAAGATTGTATAGGAAGAGGGTTGGGGGTTTTGGAGGGTTCTCTGAGACAGAATGTAATGCAACAGTTGTTGATAAGTTGTGGTGTCAAAGTACCTGCTGCTGAGCTGCTGAAGTAGAATATTCCACATTATTTCCTGTGGGATACTCCTGATGCATTCCTGATGGACTGTAACTCCAAACCCACAAACACTAACTAGTAATAAAAAAGGAACAGTAACTTGCATGTGCATTTCATTTCTTTGGCTCAGAGAAGATACTTTATGACAGATGGAAGAATTATGAAGGTGGAAATGTGCTTGTTGTTATGTGCAAAACACCTCACCAAAGTTAAATTGAAAGACTGCATGCACCCTGAATTATACCAAATGCCTGCAAACTGAAAACTCCTTGATGGGACCTGGACAGATGTCTGGGCAATTTGTGCTACTTTTGGTTAAGTGGACCTCTGTCCACTTAGCACACATGTATGTATGTTTTATTTTGTCATGAAAACAAAGAGGGAGAACATGTTACTTATTATGGCATGATATTGATGAAGATGAATATGATTAATCATGTTTTACTCAAGTCGGGACTGTGTTAATCATTTAATACATTTATAAGATTTAATTTTTATGTTAGGATGTGCTTGTATTCTTTTGTTTTCCTGAAAACAAACACTGACTGCATGAGTTTATTTTTATAGTTTTCTTGCATTTAAACTTGGAGCACATTTCATTCCAGAAGGACTGCAATTGGTCGGCAATCTTTTTTTCCCCGAGGTGATATGTGAAGGACTCACTGATTATAAGCTCAAAATTGCTAGCAGGATCCCTCAGTGTAAGAAATGAATAAAGTCTGCTTCCTGTCTCCTGGTGACAAATTCTCAAAGTGACCTTGACAACAGGTTTTCTGCAGTTTTCTCACATGAAACACAACAATATTTATTAACATAAATAATGTTGTCCACATCTGTTGTAAGTGTTAAAGAGTTATTATGGTTCAGCAGATGGCATTCCATGCAACCGTATGTTATTTATTTATTTTTATTTTGATGTTTTACTGTCTGTAAAGAGAATACAGATCAATTAAAGATATTGTCTTATGTCATTTTATCATCATACCATAGTGTGATACCACATAGACATCCTTGAATGATTGAATATGGCATCTCTGAATGATCTTTAATCATTTCTGTCCAAGAGTAAGTGCATTACAACTCAAGAAAGCTGGAGCCACAGAGTGTACTTATTCCACATGAGATTTATTACGCGTATCTTTCTCACAAAAACAATCTCTTTTGAAGCAATTGTTTTGGCTTAAATAACATAAAGTTCCCTGACATTTCATGCAAGTTTTGGGCAATATCTCATAAAAAAAATTTGGACATGTACCAACAAAAGCCAAATATGACAATATTTTCATATGCAGCATGGCAGATTTAGTACAACAAAGTTTCAAAAGCATTACAATATCATTTTACTTTTGTTTTCTGAATTTTGCTGAAATTATTCAGGCAGGTTTGAATATGGTATTTCTATTTCCTTTCATATTTAGACCTGAGGGAAATATACACTAAAGCCTCAAGGTTATTTTGAATATTCTTTTTTTTTTTTTTTAATTACACTCCCAGGACTCAGTGTGATCACATTTACAAAGGAATGTGACAAATGGCAGGCCGACACTGGCAATCTGTATCTATTTATATGTTTACAGGGAAAGTGTTAAAATACTCTAAGACAGGAAGTGTCATCTGAGGAAATAAAGAAGCATTGCTTTTGACTAATTTGAAAATTGAAAACATGGAGTCAAACTTATTTCAAGAACCTTGCAATAAAAACACTTAACATTGATTATATATATTTAAATTGCAATTACAGGCATGGGCACAATTATTATTATTATTATTATTACTGAAAATCCCCATAGAACAATACATCTTTGGGAAATTTAGAGAGCATATAAATGCATAAGTAGTCTATTTATTACAATGAACTCAAATATGAGGAACTAAGATGGAACTGTTCATTATAGGTTCCAGGCTTGCATTCATTGAAGGTGATCGTAAAGTGATGCTGGTTTGTGGCTTGCTAAAATTTTGACATCTTAAGAGATACATTTTTATACTAAAATCATATTAAAGTTAAATTATTTTTATGAGAAAAAGTGTGTGATGTTTTGCTTTATTTGCATATGCCAAAATAATTGAACGACTAAAAATGGGATTCATTACATTTTTTGTTTATATTTGTCTTTATTTCTATTTTCAGTTTTTTTTTTTTTTTTTACTTCTATTTCCTTATTATTATCTCATTACCAGCCACCATGCTAAAATCCATTTCCAGGAATAGTGCACAAGATCACTTCCAGAGGTAATAAATTGGTATGGTTTGAATTTAAAGTGGAAAATCCTTTGAAAGGATTCCTTTGACAGAATTTGAATACAGTATTTTTGGCATGGACTTGTTTCATGTTACTAGAAACATATGCTGGTTTATACTTCAAGAAAACTCAGATCTCACTGTTGCAAATATCTTCTTGTCAGACATACTACTAATAGGCATTCTATTTTTTATACTCCTTATACCCGATGCCCCTTTAATTTAATTACATTTTTTCCAAACTATTTTCTTTGAAAAGGGCCTTATGCTAGGCATGTGTAACTGGCCACCAGCTTCAGACAGTACTGTGGATTCAATGCCCTGTGAGAAAATAAAACATGCTTGTCAGAAATGTGAAACTACTATGGGTGACTTCAATTACTCTGCTATTAATTGGGATTTGATGACAGGACAAGGAATAAGTGAGGAATCATTTTTAGATGTTATAAATGTCCTTTCTTTGTTTTGTCAGTCAGCCTTCGTGAAATTCTTTATCTGGTGCTATGTAATGATCCTGACAGAATTTGTAGCATAGAAGTAATCGAGTCACTCGGGACTAGAAATCATTCTGCAGTTAGTTTTGATGTGTTTTGGCAAATTCACAAGACCTCCTCTATGGCTAGAATTTTCAGACAAGCCAATTTCAACAAGATGTGAGCAAATTCAGATAATATTTACTGGGTGCAACTTCTTGACTGCAAGAACGTGAATGCAAACTGGGGCAGGTTCAGAAGGGTTAATCTTGAGGCACAATGTACATTTATTTCAAAAAATAGATGAGAATAATGAGGCAGAATATTATAAATTGCATGCTATAGTTAAAAAAGAACAATAAGGAGCCAAAAGGTTCTTTGAAAGGCAAAGTGCCGAAGATGCAAAAAATAATCCTAAATATTTCTTTCAATACTTTAGTACGGAAATTAAAGTGAAGGAGGATATCAGGTGCAGCTGGAATGTTATTTATAAATTTACAAATATAAGATTTACAAATATTGCTTTTCTTTAAATAGTTATTTGGTTCAGAGTTATACTACAGAAGAGGTTACTAATAGATTGAAAGGGTATGCAGTACTAAGGTTGTCTTGAGACAGAGGATAAAGAATAACTTAATAATTTACATAAATTACATAAAACTAAAGTCAAATACGGCAGCAGGCCCTGATGACATATACCCAATGGTACTTTTTAAAAATATAGCACTTTCTATTTCTTTAACTAATATCTCCAGTTTGCGTTTTGCTTGTTATGCACATTTTCATGCTTTTCTCAATCTGCAAATACACCTCAATGCATTTTCCCTTACCTTTTACAAAAATGATATAAATTAGAAATAAAAATGTTGAATTTGATACAATTTGTCATTTCCTTTATTTCAAGAATATAGCTTTGCAACATAATGTTTCAGAATTTTTATGAAATTTGGTTGCTGCAGGGGCTGAAATCAATGCTGTAATGCTGGATGAGCCTGACACCACTGGGCATCAGGCTTGATGGTTTAAGGTAGTAAAACTTGTTAAACTTCCAGCCCTTTCGGTAAAAAAAAAAAAAAAAAAAAAAAAAAAAAAAAAAAAAAAAAGTGTTGGAAACACACAGAACAAAATTATTTTGTTACCACATACCTCAATGAATTGAAAGTGAGTGGATGAAACACCAATATAACGGAAATGCACACGGAAGCTGGTGGCCCAGTAGTCTTCCTCTCCAGGGGAAACTGCCACTTTGTGAACAAGAATTTAATGAGTAATTTATTTGCACACAATTTCAAAGGACCAGCCATCATTATATGTTCATTAACTCATAATTGTCATTGATTGACAGCTTGCAGTTTCACTGGTTGAAGAGGAACCTGCCATTCACCTTGCACAGGCTAGTTGGTGCACATGACACTGGACATTCTGATTGATGGGAAATACTACAGCAAGGGGGGAAGGCAGCCTACAAGATAAATGGGTGTAATGCCGTTGCTATCTTCACATCTAAGTGCCACCTCTATTTATTAATCTTTTGTTTATCTCTGTATCTATCCATCTCTATTTATGTTGCACATGTAGGATTGGATCTGTCATTCCTGTTATTTACCTGCATTTGTCTCTCCTTCCCTTGTGTGCATTTTTATTGACCCAACAGTACAGTTTTTTTTTTTTTTACTTGAGGTTGCTTGACCAGGGCTGACAAGACTGTAGTGTTTGGTACTATGTTTTTTGTATGTTCCACAGCAATACACCAAATTGGTTCCTATTTTCCTTTCCTTGCTGCAGAGGATGTGTGTGTGTTTGTGGATGTGTGTGCACACGTGTGTGTTTGTGTGTGTGTGTGTGTGTGTGTGTTTGTGTGTGTGTGAGTTTGTTTGTTTCTCATGGGTTTAATCTGAATATACCATTTGAATGCTAAAAACGATATTTATGCAAAACCAGTGTCCTCGTAAACCAGTATTTTTTTGATTACCAAGGAGTGGAGGGAGCTACAAGGGGTGGGGGGTTAAGGGTGGAAGATACCTTGTTAAACAATCATATCTGTCAACAGCAATATTGTGGTCTGTTGAGAACAGATAGTAAGTAGGTCATTATAAATTACGAATAACAATACTGATAATTGCACTATTTACAATGTCCATTTAATTCACACAAACATTCTGGGTGAAAACAATTATTAATCTAAAATATCTGCAATTTAGATTATGTGCCATGCTGGTGGTTGAAACAGCCTTGACACACATTGCATTTGAACGTGTATCCGTATTACAAATTTTGTTTCCCCACTGCGACAGTGATTGTGTAATCATTGCCAATGCGCTGTACCTTACAGGGTCAGTTCATCTGTACATTTCATCTCCACACAGTATGATGAGACAGTGTCAGTGACTCTTTCTACTGAGCTTTGTTCTGCAAAGACTGATAAGGAGTGAAAGAAAAATGGGCCTACCATGTCGATATATCAACATTATGCAGTGGTGAATTACGATAAATCATTCATTCTTTCAGTTGCTTTTGAAAGTTGTTGAGCCTAAGGGAAGATTGATCGGTAGCTTGTCAAAAGCGCACTGTCTTACTTAACACCTGATTCATCAAACTGTAGTAAAATAGCAGGCCTCAAAAGAGAATAAAATGCAGACATTTAATGTCATATTCAAACCCATGCAATGCTTTGATGGCCATAAATTCTGAAAAGACAACGTCTCAAATTTTGCCTCCAGCCAATGTGGGGAATGCCTCTGAACAGTGAAGGAAACATACACACACACACACTTTATACACAGTGTAAATTAAAAAAAAAGAATTTGTTGATTTAGTTAGGTGTAAATAGGTCAAACACATCCACATTACTATAATCTTTCAAATGTGTTATCTCTCAATTTTTAAGTGTTCAAAGATCACATTTTACCACTTCTAAGCAGTAGACCCATCAACTGAATCACATTGACACCCTGAGCATTTGAGGTGTAACTGTGTCGACTACATTACATTACATTACAGGCATTTAGCAGACGCTCTTATCCAGAGCGACTTACACAACTTTTTACATAGCATTTTACATTGTATCCATTTATACAGCTGGATATATACTGAAGCAATGCAGGTTAAGTACCTTGCTCAAGGGTACAACGGCAGAGTCCTTACCCGGGAATCGAACCCTGCAACCTTTCGGTTACAAGCCCAGTTCCTTACCCACTGTGCTACACTCCGTCCTACGACTACTGACTCAACAAATCACAGAGGAGAGTATTTTTTTTTAGATAATTAAACATTGGATCTACATATCCTGTGCATGAATACGCACTGAATGGTTCATGTGATCCTGATGAATAATAATATTGTGCTTTACCATTTGGTACTGTTTTGTCATGTGCTATATAGTCATGAGGAATTATGCATCTATCAGTGCCATTGTAAAGGGCCACTAAAGAGACAGGAGTGGGGGGGGGGGGGGGGTCAGGTAGTGTAGCGTTTCCCTCACAGAAGGTTTTTCTTTCACAAATGTTGAGGATTTTGTTGAAAAAGGTTTACTCTTCGCAACAGTTTGCTCTGTCCCATATGAAGTTAAAACGCTATTAAAATGACGTTCAAATGCAAACCAGTCCAAATTTTCATTATGGCTTGTGATTGCAAGCACCAATTTGCAAACGCGTGAAACGTTTGAAAATAAGTACCAGATTTGCAAGAATGCAGAATGATTTGTGAACGAATACAATACAGTTTTCAAACATGTAAAATTGAGTTTTAAATTAAAATAAAAGTAATTAAAATAAGTTAAAAAGTTGTAGGATGCTGTGAAAATGAATGCAAGGAAATGTATGTGCTGTGAATTAAGATTGTGAATATGAAAAAAGCACTTGCTGATGACTTAACCACATAATTACATTTGACAGTGTTTTGGAGTAATTTTGGCCATTGCAAATGTGCGTCGTTCAGTTGTCAAGCTTGTATGATACTGGGGGCAGGACCATTTTCTGTTTATCAATCAGTTGGGATTCTAGGCTGACAGGCTGTCACCTATCTCACTGATCCTGCTAGGAAGCTAGCATTTGTTGATATGGCTGGGCCTTACTGACCTCCTTCTCAGGTATGTCTGCTAGAAAATCAGATAATATCAGGCTTTGAGTCAATCTGGTGGAAAGCCAGTTAAGTAGCATAGTCAGTTCTTTAAAAAAGAATGATATGAGTATTTTTATGGTTATAACTTCTCCTGGATCTCAGTATCTGTTAGGATTCACCTGGTTAGCTCTGTATATGCATAGTATCATGTGTCATTTGTAATCCAGAAAAATCACCTTTCAAGTTATATGTTATTCAGAGCCTGCCTGGTGGGGTAAATGCCTTACATGCATTAAAATAATTAAAGACTTTATATGACCAGTGAACTGCATGTATCAACCAATAAGCCAAAACCAACAGTATATTGCATTGATAGTTAAATAAATTTGTTAAATAGACAGACAATGTATATCTATTATAAACACAAATAGGAATCAAACATTTACTAATGAATGTAAGCCCACTATTTATAATTAACTGAAAAGAAGTCATTAAACCTGACATTAATTTGAAATTACCAGCAGAGAGGGAGAGACCTTTAACTCAGACCTTTCCAGAGAATTATCTTCCCCAGTTCCTATTTCTGCACAATAGGACCAGAAGAAACCAAGTTCAAAAGATAAGATTGAATAACATAAATCCAAGAAACTAACACAGAACAAAAGAAGAAAATGCTTCTTCTTGCACACAAAACCCAAAAATTACTTTTAAGGATGGGATTCTTGACTTGACAGGTGAAGGCATTGAAGTGGCTGGGTTAATTTATAGGAAAGACTGGCCTGTCGAATGCCATTTTCTGAATTAATTTTCTAAAAGTTGCTTTGAAAGCAGAGCTAACCACCATGCTCTTATTATTGAAAGGTTTCTTTAGGTCTCTTTTGAATGAAACCAAACTTATGTTGGGAGACAATTCATCTTAGATGCTTATGATTTTGCATTTGAATGTCACAAATCCTACAGACTAATCCATCACAGACCATAATGGGCAGGGACATCAAGAGATTAAGATCCTTCAAAATTATTTAAATTGATCTTGAATCATCTTGATTCTACAAGTCGGATGATTACCGGGCAATCATTCTGTGATTTGTAAACATTTGCATTAATAGTTAAGCATTTAATGAATTCATTCCCTTTTGAAAGAAAACAAGTTAATGGTATACCCTGATTATCACACTCGTCATCTTGACTATGCAGTAAGTGGTGCTTTTTTTCTGTCGGAATTACAGTCTTTTCAGCCAATCCATATTAATGAGCACTGATTAGCCATGGTATTTCTGAAAGGAGCCCAAAAAATCTATTCTGCAAATTACATGCATCTTTCCAAAGGTCAAGTGTTTACAAACATGGAGCGCTTCAAACTTTGAGTTTGTCTGAGAAATAGCACTGTGATTCTGCCGTGAACGGAAGGAAGAGAATATGACTAATTTCCAGTCTTAAGTATCCGAAAGTGGCCAGCTTCTGATTAGCTCTTCAAGGTTGAAAAAAACATCAATATCCGCCTCTTGTAGCCCCATCATAACAATCATAAACCAACAATAATACTCTGTGGAGGGAATTATAACAGTTTGAAATTATGCACAGACCATGCAATGTTGGTTACTCATGTCTCTGACTTCTCAAAACAGGTAGCAAAGGGTCAATTTACAGTACTTTGGAACAGTTCCCTTCTTTTCCATACTTTGACTCTATCTTCATTCCATCTTGTAAATCAGAAGTAGACCTAATTGAACCTGTTATTGACCAATAAATGTGTAAGCACTTTACTATTGCACCACTGGACTGTGTAATTGAGAGAGGCCTCAGCATCACATTTAACCTCTCTCGGTGCTTTGACAGGAGAGAATGCTTGTAAAAAAAAAAAAGCCCATCTCTTTGACCTTGCAGGGGATTGACCCGCTGAAAAAGACTAGAATTAACCTGCTGAAAAGGTTAAGTGCTCTGATCATTCATGGTCAGCCCATATTGATATGCAGACCTAAACGATATAACTGTTTGCTAAAAATCAATTCAATGTCCAGTTTGCTGGCTCATTAAGCATAAGACATAAAGTTAGGACAGTCTGAGAGCATTTGTTTTGCAGAGACCATGTGAGGGAAACATATGGACTAATGTGTCCTAATGTGTCCTTGTTTCTCAGAGACAACACACAAGCTTCACTGGAGAATGTGTTCACGTAGAAGTATTGATATTGATGCATGTCCTCACATGCCCTCTCTCAGAGAATGCCATATTGCATATCTTCTGTTCACTATCTAGACACAATATTTAACATGCCAGATCATTTTGCAGTGGTTTTAGGATAACCATATAATTGCCTGTACTAAAAAAGTTTATTTTTTTATTTTAATTTTTATTAAAATTCATTCAAAAATACACGCATTCTGTGTGTGCACAACCCCCCCCCCCCCCCCCCCCCCCCCCGCACACACACACACACACCCCACCCCCATGCAATTGTTCTCTCAGACAACAAAGGGGTGAGGTGAGGTGTTAGTTAGGTGATGCTGAAGTATTCTTTTATTTTGAATCATGATGAGGTTTGAGAATTTGCAGCCACATAGTCTATTGCTCAGAAACAGTACTGAAAACATGTTCACTGCTACTGTTGGAGGATGACGATAATGATGATGATGATGATGATGGGTCCAATGGAGGAGTTTGGACTTTCACTTGAGAAATTAACCGTGTTTTGCTTTGGTGGTTGGTAACCCTTCCTAAATTAGCTAATGCTGCAGACTGGAATCAACATGAAAATGCAACCAACAATCTCACATTGATATGACGTGATCAAGAAAAGTCATCATTCCATATTCACTTTCAGGGTTTCAATAAACCAAACTAGATTTTAAAAACAATATTTTCAGGTTTTGTTAATGGGATAAATTTTAGAATTTTAAATTAACTTTGAAGGTTTTTCACCACTATTGACCTACCCTGATAGCACAACAATGTGCAGTGGTTTGGAAATGTTCATCTACAGTAGCAGTCATATACAGTTAAGAAGACATTTCTTGTCAGCTAGCTTTATCTAGCTAACTTTAGCTAGCTATCATTACTAATAATTCATTTTCAGATTCCCTTATATTTATGGTGTCGCCCTTACCCCTCCCCCTTGTTTATACACATCAAAAACCCTGTTTCTATGGGAACAACCAGAATACTCATCCTGGTTTTAAAAAGAGAAGAAAATGTGGGCTGAGAAGTAATACCTAAATAGAGTTTATGTATTTTCTCACTGCAGACTTGCATGACTTCCATGAACATCTCATAAGTGTTTAATATCATAGTTTTTTCAAAATGAGTCTCTTTTAGTGTTCTCAGCTGAGTCAAACATACTAGGAAAAAAGTGGAATTCAATAGCCAGTATTTTTGCCCACCCATGGGTGCAGAGCAAATTTACATTTCCCATTGCACACGCTGAAGCACTTCTCAATATTGGAGATAACCAGGTGTAAATACCTGCTTAGAAAGCAGTTTGATTAAGCCAAAAATGCTTAAGCATGTATGTAAGTTATTTGAGTCTGAATAGGGCCACAAGTCAGTAAGGGTGAGTGGAAGTGGCAAAAACCAGAGAACATACCCAACTGCAATGCCACTAAGAGAGGTGTTGACAAGGCGTTGAGCATGCTGCAACATTGTACACATCAAAAATAAAGATCACCCGATGGCCAGTGGCTCTCTTCTTCAATATGATGGACAGTGTCCATTATCTGAATGGAACATTTCCTTGACTGGAAGTTCACCAGACAGCAGCCAACACAGTGTCCACCCGAGAGAAATGGGGTATGCCCTACTCATTTCCAACCTACAGAGAAGTGCTCAAACACTAAACACTCCAAATGTCAATCAGAGCTGCAATGTAAAGTGTGGGTGTACGGTCAGACCCTTGCACTGTGGAAATGTCACAGTTTGCTACAATTCCCGCTAAATGTAAAAGGTGTGGGCTCTGTGACCGCAGTACAAATAGTATGCCCTGAACATGGCATACTATCTGTACTGTACTGAAACTGTGTGTTCTGCCAGCCTGCAGAACAAATCAGGGAACATGTTGTGCGAACATCATTGAACTATTGTAAAAATACATCCATAATGGTGTTGCTAATTGTTCTCACTGCTGGTTCAAGTTCTTTGAGACAACTGTTTTTATGAGTGCTCTGATTAATCCCAATGTAATCAATTTCTGTCCCATGCTGTTGCTAATTATATGTTCAGACTGTTCAATACCATTCATTTTGAATAAATGCACCTGAAATGAGACAATATTTGAAGCTAAATTGCAGAATAATTTAATAAGAAATCATCTTTTTATTATAAATCTGGATAGCATGGGGTCTGCTGGTTTTTTAAATATTTTTGTCTATGTATCTCATTTTTCTTGAGCCATTAACAAAGTATATGTGCTATTTATTGTTTATCTTTGTCATAATTTTTTTTTTTTTAATTTAGTCATGGCTTTTCTAAATATGCTCAAGTAGCATGTGTCAACATACACTGCTTGTCCAATGGGAGAGCTTTGATGCTTTCGAGAATTGTGTGTGGATCTGTATCTCGTTTGTGCCTTGTTCTTGTTCAATTTGTCACCGCTAATAAATGGCCATTGTAGAAATCCCTTCCCCCTGAAACACATAGCTTTTGTAGATCTATCTGGTTCTCTAAATGGGTTTCCAGCTATGTGTCTCACATACAACATCTGGATCAATAGAAGAAACATGAACACACAGAAGTCAGCATTGGAACAAACAAGGTGAAGGAATGTCACCAAACCGCTTGGGAATTTGAAATGATTGTTGTATAACCCTGACCCTGATATTATGGCTTTTTTATTGGTGCAGATTTTAAGTTATTAGGAAGTAATGCATTGTATAAACCCATGCACAGTAATTAAACATTCAGTCAGTCCAAAATACAGCCGAGCGTGACAAATTGAGCATTGCTAGGTACTCTTGATGTGACCTTTGGGGAACCTGGCTTGACAAAGTTGCAGTCTGACTGTACAGGTAAACAAGAAAGCAAAGCTGGGATCTCATTAGAAGTCGATAATTTTAACCATTGCTGAAGAAGGAAAAATCAATTGCATGTTAAATGCATTTTGAAAATGGTCATACTCTTGGGGGTGTAATTTTGTGATGGATGTCCATGAGTGCCAAACATGTGCTCTCGTGTGAGAACGTAATGTGAACATAGACCTGACCACTTTGCTAGTTTGGCATTATATTTACTTTCTGAAGAGGCGCTTTGATGGATATTAAAAAGGTATTAATATCTTCTACTGTGGTAATTGTTGTTGCAAACAACAAGGTAACAAGCACAGACACATGTGTAATCCATTTTTCAGTATTTTTCAGTACACCATGTATTTTTGTAAGTCTCAGTTTGATTTTGTTTTGAGTATACTGGTGACTTAACACATGCAGTGAATCAAATTCACCATACCACGCAGTAGGTTTGCAAAGAAATTCACAACATGGACATTCACAGCATGGACATCATTCGTACCTTTGGCTCCTGTTTCCACACAACTCAGATAAACAGTTTTAAATGTGGATTTCTTTGTGACAGGTGAAATGTTTTGTCTCTTGTTCACAGACCACAGACATGAATGAGAGAAAAATGCAAAACCACAATTCATCCAATCCCACAATAAACTAAAATAAATAACATTCCCAATTGGTTGCTGCTTTAATTATAAATTTAAACATATATACATTGTATATTATTTTGAACGAATAAATTACAGTATATTTATAAATATATATCCTTCCTTTATCAAAATTCCCCTAACTTCAATTAATCCTTCAGCAGCAGACGAAGCAGGTGTGTGCAGCTCTGTGACTTGATTTTTGTTTAAATGGCGTATTACTTCCTTCTTGTCATTGCTGTGCACGTAGTAACAAACTGCGTGCATTGCAGAAACAAGAAATTCTGAAATTACATCCCCAACTGGTTACAGCTTGAATGATACACATGTTTGGGCAAGAGAATATTTAATATTTACACATTGTTATTTTTATAGAAAAATATTTTCATGAAAAAAATAATCCCACTCAAATATTGGAGGTGTGCAAGCTCCTCAGCATCCACAGAGCTTGCACCTATGCACACGTGCACACACACACATACATACACATACACACAAAATGTCTTACTGTTCCTAAGTATTTAATGTGATAGTCACTTTATTCAAAAAAAAAAAAAAACTTAATCATTATGTTTAAATAAGATTTTGCACTTAAGCCTGTCAAAGAAAAACGCCATAGCACTTGAATCACTCTTTTAGTCTTTAGTACAGCTGTTACACTAAAAAAACAACAAGATCCAAAGTGCACTTAAGACTTGAAGATTGAAGTTAACATTTTGAGTTCCTACCAAAGTTCAACCTTGAAATGTTGAGGTCAAATCCATGAGTGGATTTTTATTAATGGGGACGTATCAAGAGAAACATGAGAGCAGTTCTCTTGTTGAGGTCATGTTGTGGATGCTTACTTAGAAAAATAAATGCATGCTTTGTTCATACCACATTAATCAATTGATTTACAAGTCCGTGCAACCATAAAAATAGCAAACAACAACAACAACAACAATAATAATAATAATAACCTCAAAAGGAGAAGTATACTTCCATTTAAATCCCATCTTATTTTGCAGTCCATGTATGAGACAGATATCAACCTATGATGCAATCAGCCTTGGAGAACATAGTGTCTATCACATTTATACAGGCAATAATCAAAATGCTTCACTCCACCTTACAGCGATTCTCTCAGCACTCTGATACACAATCGCTTGGGCTTAACAGTCCAGTTCTCATCGCTATCTCAGACGTGAGGCCTTTCACTGTACAATCCACCGGTTTGATTAATATCTTCAAACACTGAGATGAACTGGCAGAGCCCAATGCACAGACTGCACAGACAGGAATGGAAAAGGCTTGGGTAATGTATGAACAGGGCCAGTGGCAAGTCAGAGATTTATTTTCTCATGTAACGTATGGGGATAAAGGTATATTAGGAGGAAAAGGGTGCATAATATTAACGTAATTATTTTTTAATTCCCCCTCCCCCTAAACCCAGAAAAATAATAAAATTGTGTGATTTACTTTGTGCTAAAGCTTTTTGCTTTTTTTGTGTGAAAGGGATAGCTCTAGCCAAGAGTGAATTACATAACTAAATTTCCATGGGGTAATCTTTATTGGCATATTATTTTAATGTTAGTTACTGTAAATGCTAGAGATTGTTGCAGACTATAATCATGCATATTGTATAAACATGTATAAACATTGCTCTTATGCTTTCATGACGTTTTAATATTATATTTATTCCGATTCAGAACAGTCAATCAGTGAATTTTCATTGCACATATGCATTTTTTCATGTACAGTACAACATGTAGAATATGATACACAATGAGAATATGCAAGGCATAATTTAGATTCAGACACTCGTTTTTCAGCAGGTGATGTAATGCAAAAATAATGTTACATGTTGAAATGATGGGTGTGGTTGGAATGCCTTCCAATCCCCACAAATAGGAAAGGCCACTTGAGAACTTACCACTGTCAGAGCAACAAGCTGCTGCAGGCAACATAGGCAATAAAAATGGATGGCACAGAAACAGTGTAATCGATCATTTAATAATTCACTAGAACAGCGAGACTCATTTCACATATGCCCAATAACCTAGATGAGTCTTACGGCAAATACATCTTCCGTGATCAAAGACAAGTTGTTATGGCTTCTGGTAAGCATGTGCTAATTGGTCAAGTACTTGATTGAATTCATAAGATATCCTTCGTTTTGCATGATTATCTCAGAAATATGTGCAAATATGTCACACTTTCATGCGCAAAGAAAGTGACAAATGTATTTACTGCCAGGACACTGCTTTGCAGTTCATAACATATGACTGGTTGATTGCAACTTTGATTTATTATGCTCCTTGTGAATCAATTGTTCCTGTTTAATTTGTGATATGTTTTTCCTTGCTTTATGGTCACAAATGAAGTCCTTATTGTGATTTTGCATCTCAGCGGAGCTCATTTTCTTGTTCGCTGGGTCTGGCATGGGAGGGAGATAGTTTCCTTAGCATGTGCCCCCAGCTTGCCGCCAGGAAGACCAGCTTGGTTGCTGCTTACTTGTTCCCATTAGACATGGATGCCACAACAGGTGAGGCCAAAGGCTGAACAAATATCGAATAAAATTCTCCTGCATTATGTAAGAAATAAATTCTTCATGACGGGAGTTTTGATGCTGAACATATAATTTTGATGAGGAGTTTTTGAACGTGGAGCTATGCAGAATGAGACTGCTCTCTGAATGAGCATTGCAACATTTATAGCAAATGAAACAGTGACCAGGGTTGCTTTCGCTGAATAATTAAAACACTATTCCCTGGTAGTCATTTGCCTCACTTGAGACAAGCCTGCTGGGAAAGGGATGTTAGACACTGGCAAATGTTGGAGGGATGGTTTTAACAGCCACACTTTTCTCAGGCTCTTAAGTAGTTTTTATTGATTTAGAATAGGACCCCTTATCTTTTACATCTTATCTTTTTGATTCCATGTACAAACATATTTTAAATTTTTCCATGTTTCCAGTTGATTTTAGAAGATTAAATACTCTTTAGCAAAACCCAGTGCATTGCGTATGTATCGAGAGCAGCAGGAGAAATGTATTGCATGCATTACGATAGCTCTCCAAATAAGGAGAATGGTCCAGCATAACTCTACTGTAGAATCTCTGAAGGTTTATCCATGTTTTGAAACATGCAGCATTATGAATTTCTGTTGCTCCCTCAGAAATTCATATTGCGTGTATGGAAAGCATAGCTGCATAGCTAAGCAAAAACATGTTGTTCAGTGTTAGCGACATGAACATTCATGCTGACTTCAAGTTTCCAGCATCAATTAAAGGCTTTTTTAAAAGCCTAATTGCTGTAATGTAATCACTTTTTTAATTAAATAAAGTATGTTTATTACCATGTTGTTAGACCCTGGAGCAAGCACAGATTGAATATTGCGGTATGAATATAAGCTTTTGTTCACCTTCCGAAATGGTCCATATGGCCAATATGGAATACATCTGGGGAAATTAATGAGGACTTTATTTCTCATTCTTGAATATTAAATCTTTTTTCAAACACTATATTGTCTTCCCAAGCATATCTAATGAGCAGATTGCAGACCTAGTTTTGATAGCAACTTCACAATTTAGGGAATATATTACTGATTACTACTATATACAATTGCTATCATTATCACCTGCAAATGCTACTATTATCCCTATTAGTTCTGAATTCCAAAAATACCCCGTAAACTTTATCCAGAGAAACTTATGTAAACCCATTAATTAACTTTTATATTTAGGCATCTAGCAGATGCTCCTATGTATCAAGAGCAGTTTGCATAACTGACATTGTCATAATGACATATAATACTGTATGTCAATTCTGAATTAATAACCAGTTGTTAGAAATTAGTTTGAAAGATTTAAATTTTATTTTTGAAGGTCTGCATCTTTTTAGAAACATTCAATGGCACAAGGAGACTGTATGGCTTTAATGATCACAAGCAGAGATTTACACATCTGAGAAGAAATGTGAACATGGGCATAGGTGAGAAATGTAAGGAAACAGCTTTCAGCCACTAAATTAGCCTGCAATAATGAAGGTGCTATAAAGGAACAAAGCATATATCAATTGTTTTTGAAAGAAGATTACACACATCGGGCCAGCATGAGAACAGGCAACAAAAAAAAAAAACACTTTTTTTTCTGGCACATTTCCAGGATTTTCATTCTGGGTTGGGAGAAAGACAAAATATAAACCAGCTTCTGTACTTGTTTCATTTCTTGTTTCTACAGATGCAATGCTTGGTGGAGGGGCAGCTAAAAATGGTATCTGTCTATCGGAGCTAGTGCTGATACCAAACATTGATATTTGATCCAAATAATAAAGTGAGGCTGAAAAACATGGTGAGCCAGGAAAGTAATATCACAGGACAGAGGAAACACAGGTCACACATTTGTACAATGCTAAGACACTGCACATACTGTATCAGCAATCACTGGGAAAGTACTGTATGGAACTAGATGGAATATAAAATGTGGGCTGCAGGGCGGAGCCCATTCCTGATATTAAATAAGCTGAAAAAAATATTTCAAGAAAATCTGAATTGCTCCTGCAGGCTCAGCTCTGTGCCCAGATTTGTGAATTTGATGCTGGGGGTATAATGCTGTCCAAATGAATTCATGCTACTCATTTTTAGAGTAGTAAACAAAATAAGAAGCGTTTGTATCTTCACATTTTGAAGGTGGCAAAGGGGGGGGGAGGGGGAGAGGGACATATAACAGCTTCCCGATTGTGATTATGCGCTTTTCCACATCAAAGTCATCCTTCAGATGAGGGATGGAGGGATGATGTCCAATCAGAGCCTTGTCGTTGGAGGGGCGGCTCGGCGCTCTGGGTGTCTGGTCTCTGAGAATTTATATTCCTCCTGGGTAATGCTCCTGATTGTTCAATCACATCACACGCTCCACTTAGGGAGACCTACGAGGCAACTGTGTGCATCTGCAGGCAGAAAGATCGATGGCTCTGTCTTCTCGCTCAGCTGAGCTACTCTCGGGGCCCCGGCTACCTGACATGCTGTTTACAGGAGGCAGAGCTCCTGGCTGGGGCCTGTTCCGCCCCGCCGCCTGACCCTCAGCGGCGTCTGGAACCCCGGATCACAGGAGCCTACCCTTTTTCCTTCATCTACAAAAATGATTCCTGGTACCAATTTTATAGTTTACTTTTAGGTGTGATGTGATGAATTAATTTTGCCACTGCATAACTCAATTGAATTTAGAGGAGCATGAATGAAGAGGGGCACCTGTAAATTCATCCCAACTGTTTGTTTTTTTGTCTCAAATTTTAATTCACACGACCAGCTAGTTTTATGTTGTGAGTAGTATTAAAATATCAACATTTTAGCAAGCTCTACTGCACCAGCCAGCTAGTAAGAATTCAAATCAGCTTTAATGTGGAAGCATGTGAAAAAGCATTTGAAAACCATCGCCTTTAGGGTTGAGGTAACCGATTAAAGAAAAGATGAGCCATGGCTGATATTAACTTTCAGTGAATCCATGTCCGTTTATGCCATTTGCAAATAAAGTATTATTTTGCTTAAAACGGGAATTTCCATGGAGAGAAGACTAATTTAAATAGAATACACAAAGGACAATGTTGAATGGGTGAAAACGACACGCAGCACTGAGCTACTGTTATCCTGTCCATAATTAAAAGAAGTGCAAACTGTGCTAAAGGGCACAATTAGCATGTGAGCTCATTAATGCTAGAACACTTGTGGCTTTTTTGTGATGTCACTCACTTCAGTCACAGCATGTTGCTGCATGTTAATTGCATGTCAAAGCATGTTCAGACCACATTTTTTCATACCTTGTAAATAGAATGTTTGGAGAATTATTTATACAAAATACATCTAAATAAATAAAACACTGATATATATATATAGTGTAATACTGACATACTCTACTATACTAGTTGAAAGAATGCCAAATGCAAACAGACCAATGAAATATGCTGATAGCAGTTCTTAACAGTTAAGGCTCTTCAGACATATCAGGAAAATTCATGCTAGACATTTAGAAAAAGTCAAATACTTGTGGATGCTATATAGAGCCAATTATGGCAGAATGCCCAGCGGTCATCTCTAACCAGCAGTGATTCACATTATTGATTGTGGTCGAACCATTGGAGACATCACAAAGCATCAACACTTCCAGCTATTACCATCAATCCAGCTTTTTAAAAATGTGGTCAAGAAACAGTTTCGCCTATTTTTCTTCTATGATATTCAGCCTACACATGTGTCATGCTTATTTTCCTTCAGTCTATTTTTAGCAATTACTTTCTTATGATAATGACAAACCAGTCTACCATCTGGAGTCAAGCAGACTGTACATTTCAGAACACTTTCTGTTACTTTGGAAACAGAACAGCAGAGCTGCTTCTGACAATCACAGATTACACAAAAACAAAACAAATGCATATATTTGGATCTGCAGGTGTATTTTTAGACCAACATATTTGACAACGCGTACCTTTTGTAAGTGATAGTTTAATATAGTCTAGTAAGGATTTACTCTAGAGACTCCTTTAGTGCATTTAGGACTCCCAAATATTCTGCCAAGTATGAATGTGTGGCAAATGCCTAAAACATTTCTCTTTTTAGGAGTTGCATTTAAGAATAGTTTCATAGTTTCACCCACAGACGTTTTTCACCCATTTTGCATTCCCTTCACCCCTCCCCCCCCCCATATGGATGCCACCCTAGCTGACTTCCTATATTCCTGGTGCCTAGAACAGGCCCTGGTACTAATACAAGAAGTGAAAAAATAACAATACAATGTTCTGACAATGAATGGATGGAAGGGTTTCGGTGGTTATGTAGGATACACTTTTCTTACATGGTTTGCATATACTCAAAACCCATAAAAATGAAGATTGATGTGAATGTGTGACTGAGTGATCATCCTTACTCCATATTGAATTGCATAGATCCTGCATTCTTTTCCACTTGTAAAGTTAAATCTCTGCTTGACTAAACTGCCCAAAACTTCCTTGGAACTTCCTCAGTGTGGACTGGTGATAAATGACTCCATGATTCCCATTTGTGGGACAGTATTTCTCAGACAGTCCCCTACAGGGAAAAGCCATTCAGCATCAAGAATGACATCCTAATTCACTCTGCTGCTAACTATACCCCATGTGAGACATGCATGCTTGTGAATCATGTGCTATAAATAAATAAAGAGTAATAATAAAATAAAATATATAGAAAAAAGGACATTGTGCAGAATTGAAATGCTATTTCAATATCTTTCATTTTTGCACCATAAAAAAGACAGAGCAAAAGGGTGTTTTTTTTTCTACCACATGTAAAATGATCAGGCTTAGTTTGTGCAGAAGGGCAGCAATGTAGTGCCCAAGCCTGTTAGGAGGTCAGGAGGAGCACTGAATGTTCAACATGAAGACAGTTCTGAGGACAGTTTGACAAGTCAAACCCAGCCAGCAAAATGTGTTCTGACTTAAATAGGTAGAAAGAAAAATTATATATTTAATTAACTTAATTTATTGAATGAATTAATTAATGAACAAATTAATGAATGGATTAGTTTATTGTTAACTAATTAACAACATGGCCTTCCATCTTTCATTCTGGAGGACATGTTTGTGCTGCAGTGCCTTTATCCCTGGGGGCGTTCTCACTGAGATCATGCCTTGCACGTGCCACCTGAGTTTGTTCAACATTTCAACAGATTGCCACCTGTGTGAACTCAGAAAAGAAAAAAAAAAGGTCAGTCTTTACAGACGGATCTTGACAACTATGCCTGTGCCTCATATACATGGTATCCGCATCTAATGTGGAAGTGTCTAGAACACACATTTTTTTAGAAAGTGCTTCCCAAGTTTTTTAGAAAGTGCTTCTGGTCCTGGATCAGCTTTTCATATTCTGCCATATTTGTTGTATATCCAAGAAACCATGTTCTAGTTCTACGGACTAGTATCTATTCAGCTTATTTAATTCCTGATTTAAGAAACAGTCTGATTTGAGGAATCATAAAAAATCTGAATGAGAAGAATGTTCTCAATTTCTTATAAAAGTCTTCATATAACATATTAATTAGATTTGTTGTTACTTTTAATTTGGTATTTGTTCATAAATTTGCATGTACATTTGTTTTTTTGAAGGCATGCCGTAATCTGGTTATATGGATTTTGGATTAAACATTCTGCCCAACGATAAGTTAGCTTTGTTTTCTTTCTAATGGCAGCTGATCAGAGAAGCCATAAAATCTCTCATAAAAGTCACTTTGCTATTTTTCACATTGGCTGCCATGATGCTCCTTTTAATGCATTTATGCACATTTAAGTAGCCAAGGTAGGTAGATAAACCTTTCATTATCATGCAATACAGACAGGATTCAAAATGCAATATACGATTTACCCTACCTTTTCGCTTTCGCAACATATGAAGAGTCAATGCGCTGTTAGGCAGATAGATGAATACAATAAAACAATGCCATCAGTGATGATTTTTTTCCACTGTATTCTTTCAAGTTTGCTGTCCAGTGAAATACAAGTTGTCTGCAGACACACAATACATTATATTGGGTACGTAGAAAGACCTTACATTTAGTATATCTAATATTTCTAATAAGACCTTAGCAATGTTTTGTCATCCTCTGCTGTTTTACCTTTATGTACTGTCTCTAAATCGAATGTGTTTTTATTCATTTGCTTTAGATTCTTTTCCTGGCCAAACGTCTGGATGCCAATAGAAATTGCTTATTTGCTTTTGTGATGTATATTAAATGAGTAAAATATTGATCCAACCAAGAATTAGAAATTGTGTAACAGATCTACCTAAAATGCATAGCTTCCTGCTAGATATAGCATGAATATCATAACAAGAGGAGAATATACTACCCAACTAAATAGGTGCCTTTTACTGTTCTCCCTCAGCAGGGAACCCTCATTTGAATTCTCAGGTTTTTATCACCCAGCTGCATAGGATGTCTTCTGAATACAGTGTGTTATTTAAGGAATACAAAAACGCTTGTGTAGAACAAGGCCAATTCCCAGGAGACGTTTTACCAGCAAAGTAGTTAGGGCCCTACCATTCTTGAGACAGACCTTTTTTTTCTTATTCCATAAATGGTAAGTTTCCTTTTCTGTTTTGTTTTGTTGTACAAAGAAAGAACACCAATAATGTCTAACCATTCTTGCACCCATATGCTTAATCTCCAGGGACTCATTGTGTAGTTCAGTTTCCTCTCAGCATTCAAAAGCAATCACATCCTTCCATGTTCCATGAGTATGCTTCTTTTCATGCTCCCCATTTAAATATTAAAAGCATATAGTTGTCTATGTGAGGAAAAAAGAAAGAATGAAACAAAGAAAGAAAAAAATTAGACACTGTTCTAAAGCTTTAATTTATTAAAAAGGCATAAACTACAAGTCAAAAGCTTTGGAAATAAAATTAAGGATTGCCTTTAGACCAGTATTCACATATGATCACAACATTATATATTATATAAGGTGTAGCAGAATGAATAAATAAATCAATAAATAAATACATAAATAAATACATAAATAATAAGGCCTTAAATCTAGAACAGAAGACTTGTGACAAGATGTCAGGGCACAATTTGCTTAGTTTCAATATTGTGCATGCTTGATTGAAGCATTCAGTCAATTTCATTGGGACTGCAGAATGTAGTTAAAGTTATTTAAATAGGAACAAGACAATACATCTGAGTATTATAAGTGACATTGGGAAGTTATTCTTACACATAAATGGCATATCTTTTCAGGATTTAGTACAATCTGGGACTCTGAGATCCTTGGAAACCAAATTTACTACACAGTATGGAATTAGTTCAACGTTATAGTCGAAAATTATCTGAATGGTTGGCTCTCATCATTAAACTTCCTTTAGCCTAGCTTTCTGAAACATGCTGTATAAATAAAGTTTATTATCATATTCTCAGGTAAATGGCATTGTTCTCATGATTATTAAAACACCTCTCACATTGTTCTGGTCAGTGCACTGCAAAATGGTGGGTGTAATCCTGTGTGAAATACGTCAGGCTGTATAGTTCTGCAGAGTAACAGTTAATGGGATGAGAACATAAAACTGTAATTACACACCTTATATAGGCTACACGGAGAGTGGTATTTATTTCCTGCATAGGCAATTTGCTTTATTAAAGTGGTAAAGTGTCTTATTTAGTCACTGTATGGAAATTAACTGAATAGATCAGAAAAGAATGCAAAATACTACAAATTAAATCTGCTTTTGATATACTACTTTGGATTTTTTGTATGTCTTGTGTAAAATACAGTAATTTGAAAAGTTGATGTGCCTTTCTCATTATATGTAATGCATTGTACAATCAGACATAGTTGCCATTATCAACCCTGCACAATTGTATATAGAAGGAATATGACAGTGAACCCCTATAATGTGCAGATTCCTTGTGGAATGTGTAAGATTAGATTCTTCTCCATTTTCACAGTTTGTGCCTACCTTTCTGTCCTTACTGTTTCTTTAAGAAATCTGATTAACAAGAGAGGATTGTTAGTTTCACACCAAACCCTTATCCTTCAGTCTGGTTTGGGACTAGAAACGAGTCTCCTAAGGACACAGGCACAGTCTGAGCTGAGCTGATCTGCATCAACACACCCCTGTCTCCTGAGCCAGAGTGAAAGCTTGTCACTTCTGTGTGTTTCCTTGATTCCGCCCAGTCAATTGACCAAGCTAATCTTGTGGGAGGAACATCCAAATCCCAAGAAACCAGGAAGCGTCCCCTGTGATCTTTTAAGCACAGAGTGCCTTCGTTCCTGTTAAGATAATCTGACAAATAAAAATAACCCATGACTTTGCAGGAGTGGCGCTACTTGACGCAACACTTTGATTCCCCTTTCCCCGTCCCTGCAGAATTCATTCTCATACCGGGTTTACTGGTGCATGAAGCCTTCCCTGGCGAAGACCTGACAGCCTCACCTGCCAAAAATCCATCTTCCAATGCAATTTAGCACAGAGGGAGCAGGGAAGATGGGAAAATTATACAGTCTTTCAGTCTGAGTTTTAGCCGGTAGAAGTGGAGACCCCGTGCAGACACATTGAAAATAATGACAGGTTGCAGGAATCTGACAAGTTAGTCACTACGAAATAAAATTTCAGTCACTTCAGAAACTGAAGCGAAAGAGGGGATAGAGAAGCCCTGCCCTAATCTTGTGTCTTAGCCATACATAAAAATTGTACTTTTCTCATTTTTTGAGGCTGATTCATACTTTGAAACAAAATTCATAACTTACATATACGGAATGTAGAGCTACACTTGATACCAACTGGCAGGTCCAGAGGGGGTCCACAGGTTCACAAACCCCCGTTGGACTCTGGTGTTAACCCCTTCAGCTCAGTTTCAGGTTTATTAATAGACAATACACAACTATGCCAAATACAGAGTTTCTAAGTGCCGCCATTGTCGTGTATGTTGTTCCTTTAACAACTCCCCCTTCTGGCAGTCTAATCTGCAACTATACCCCCCAGGCATGACAATGGACAATGGAGTCTATCTGGTAGTTTATTAAAAAATATTATTTCACCACCAAAAATATTTAATTCCTCTACTGGGATCTCTGCTATTCCCCATTAATACTAAGTCTTTTGGCTTAGTCATCACCTCACATGGCTTCTCTTATCACAGCTATGCTGATGATAGACAACTGTTCATCTCTTTCACTCTCTCTGTTACACAGGTTAATGAGAGGATATCTTCCGGCCTGGCTGACATCTCGCCATGGATGGCCAGGCATCACCTAAAACTCAACCTCGACAAGACGGAGCTGCTCTTCATCCCTCACATGACCTCCCTCCTATGAGAGCTCTCTATCACTGTTGATGGTACCACAGTGGCTGCCTCTCACTCTGCCAAAAGCCCGGGGATAGTCCTGGATGACCAGCTGAATTTTAAGGAGCAAATCACAGCAATGTCACGGTCCTACAGATTCCTCCTGTAAAAAATCAGGAGGACTGGGACATACCTGACCAGGTACTCCACCCAGCTGCTCATCCAGACTGTGGTAATCTCCTACCTGCAGATTACTGCAACTCCCTTCTTACAAGCCTACCAGTCTGTGCCATAAAGCCACTACAACTTATTCAGAATGATGCTGCCAGACTTCTTCACCTGTACAAAGTTCTTGCATGTCACTTTCCGGCTGAGGTCACTCCACTGACTACCGGTTGCCGCCAGGGTCAGGTTCAAAGTCCTGACTCTGGCCTACACTGCAGCCATCAGGACAGCCCCTGTTTACCTACAGGACATAATTCAACCTTACACACCAGCACAACCACTCCACTCTGCTGCAACATGGCAACTTGGACTTCCTGCCATTCGGATGAACGGTTCCCCAGAGCTTCTCCACCCTAGCTCCCCAGTGGTGTAACAAACTCCCCACCACTCTACAAACCACTCGGACCCAGCCCAGGTTACGCATGGTCTCTTCAGACGGTACCTGGACTAACTCTATCACTACTTTGCAGGGCACTCCCCATCTAGGATCGCTCTTATCACTTGTATCCTTCTATCTTGATCCTCTAGCACTTTCATGTTACACTTGTATCTTCATCCAGCACTTGTATTGCACTTGTATCATTGTCTTTATGTTGTAGCTCTATCATATCATGCCTCATTCTAATTTGACTTGTCATTACTTTCTGACCAGCTCCATGCTTATTCTGTGAACTGCACTTGATGTCCATAGCTATGTTATACAATTACTATTGTATCTTACTGAACCTGTGTTTTGTAGTTGTTCAGTGCACTTTGGTACGCTTTGGATAAAATCATCTGCCAAATAAATGTAATGTAAATGTAATACTGTTTGTGAGTGTCTCTGTTTTTCCAGTCCGTAATCAGATGGGTCATTTTTGTTTCTGTTTACTCTCTGAAAAAGACGTGGTTTGCCATTCAGCTGAGGAGATTTGCTGTGCTTTTGGATTGTGATTAGTTTGTGTATTTTCTGTATCTGGCCTTGTTTTGTTCAATTTGACTTTGATTCTCGTTTGAAACTGGCAGCATAAGCAAATTTGACTTTCTCATCTAGCCCTTCTAGTTTGTTGGCCGAGTAGTTTTTGTGGGCTTAATCTTGTTTCGATCAATTTGACCTTGGAATGTTTTCCCAAACTCCTAGGTGCTCTGCTAGTCATAATACAAATACAATATTTTCAAATAGCCCAATGCACATTATTTTTTCACCATTAAAAAAAAAAAAAAAAATCACCGTGCTCCATTATAATTATTAATTTTTATCCTGTCTGATGTTTTTACATTTCCTTCAAGTTGATACTCAGCCATTAATTGCATTTGACTAATTATTTCTATTTTTATAGTTGCTGCACAACATCACAATTTTAAATTACTTAGGCTTTTAATTCATTTTGTATTCCTGAGCAGCTTGCCAGAGAAAACAGCACTATAAAAATAAGAGATTAATTGTATTATGCATAAACAAATTCTTATAATTCTATCAAATGCTTAGCAAAGTCCACCGGTCCTGTTCAGAAGAGAAGGCTGCTAACTGGTCTGATGTTAGCCTGTGGTCCACATTTCATTCATTCATCCATTGTTCAGTCATGAATATTAGTTTTTGGATGATTTATCAAATCATTCATACCTTTATTTTCTATACTGGTAGACCTACTGCCTGGGAATTAGTTAAAAAATCCCAATGTAGTTGTTCCTTGGTGGATGCACTGTATGAACAGAAATCAGAGATCTTTTCTATTTTAGTCGGTCATTTGTTTCAAACTTAGCTGGATATATCCCTCTCTCCAGCACAGACAAAATCCTTCTATCGCTATTACAATGTTACAAGTCTGACATCTAAAGTTTATAAGGGCAATTTGGTCTTAGCTTGACATTTAAATTAGCTATTTTGAGCTCTTCTCAAAATAGCCTGCTACAAATGAAAATGTCCTTCTGTGTCCATGCTGACTTTCCAAGTGTGGCATCTGTGGCTTAGTGTGCCATTTCAGTCTTTGCCGCACACTTAAATGGCCCCTATTCCCAAAATGGCCAGCAATGACCAAAACGTCCCTCTGCGTGATGTGGTGCTCTCAATCTGATATCTCAGGCTTAATGGGACATTTGTGTCCCAGCAAGACCTTTTTTTTTGTACCGGAGAAAAGGAGCGAAGTATTTATTTATTTATTTATGAGCCGTAGAACCTGCCGATAACTACTGCAGATAACTCAGCTGAAGATAACTATCAAATTGCAACACCACAAGAAACAAATAAAATAGATTAATTGGATGGACGGATGAATAGTGTGGAGCAAATGTGGGAATAGTAAGTTGCACATTCAGCAAAAATAAACAAACATCAAGATCCAAAGAGTAAATATTTAGTTTTTTTGGAACACTTCCATTTATTTATCTGAGTATAAAAGCAGGAAGTTAAGCGTCATCCTGGTCTTTGCAATACATGACGCTAACTGCAAGAGCTGAAATGCTTCTCCAGGCTTAAGTGAGATGTATAACTGCTT
The DNA here is from genome assembly GCF_013347855.1 of Anguilla anguilla. Classification (NCBI taxonomy): domain Eukaryota; kingdom Metazoa; phylum Chordata; class Actinopteri; order Anguilliformes; family Anguillidae; genus Anguilla; species Anguilla anguilla. The sequence continues at coordinate 52,177,342 of NC_049203.1, read as the reverse complement.
GTCATCCACAAAACGGTGTTGCGGCCCTAATCGATTCTTTCCTTGCTGGTAGGTAATCTATGGTTTTTTTCCCTAAGGTTTAAGTTACCAAACTAGAGTCGAAAATACAGTTAAACAGGTAGTTATATAGAAATGGTAAAAAAGGCTTGAGGGGACAATGCAAAAACTATGAGTAAACTGGAAAACTGAGCTAAGGAGCAACAGCAGCACCAACAACACGTGTCTCGTTTGAACAGCAAACAGCAAACATGAATTTATTTAGATAAATAAATTGCCAAACATATAACCCTCTAGAATCAGTGCGGTTTTTTCAAATAAATTATTTCTGGAATTCAAGCATCCTGTGTCCATGTTTTGCAAATGAAAGCATAAGTACATAAATTAATAAATAAATGCCAAGACGCTTCAGGGTTAATTAACTGGTTTCCCTACCAGGTGCAGCTCAAGCAGTATTGTTATTCAGGCTGTCTTGAGGGTATTTTTAATGGCATGGTGTAAGAAGTCAAAGCAGCCATGATTTGTTTCCCTCAAAAGGAAAACAAAGCGCACTTACCAAAAATAAATAAATAAATGAGCTGATTGTAATCAACTTGTTGAAACTGATATTATTTGTGATCAAATGACATGGAAAGATGAAAGTCTTAAGAGGGATATAGAGCAGAAATTATGTGTGGAATATGTGTATCTGCCCATCTGTTATACTTGCAGAAAATGTGTTTTTATTTTTATTAGGATTCTTTTCATTTAGTTACTAGCAAGCTACATCATCCGCATTCACTGACTTTTCCTAGATATTTGTTCTTTACGTACCAGCATTGTAGGAATGTCAAAGTCACGTTTGGCAGATGTTAAAAACACCCTATTTCACCTCCGTGTGCGTTATAACAGTGTTGTTAAATTCCGGCGTCTTCAGACTAAGGAGTCAGTTTTCCTTCACCACACCAGGAGGCGCAAGGATTCACTTTTCATCGCGGTGGACACGCTGTTGCATTTTTATTTCTACGAATGTTTTATTTATTTTGTTATTAGAAATATTTGTTTATGTTTATTTTGAAGAATAAATTATATAATGTTTTATGTGATCTTCAAAAATATTTTTGTAGGCTATTTCGTTCGTTTTGTGATCATTTGTTTATGCCTATGCCTTTCCCTTATGTTCTGAAATCATAGCCCTACATTTTATTTTTACAGTTATTATGCAACTGGACATTTCTAAATAAGGGTTAAAATAAAATTGATTCGTCTTCAAATGCAAAAAACAAATTTGTTTTTTTTTATTTTATGCATTCTCATGCTCGTGCACAATGGCTGCATGCGACACGTTCACATACAACAACAATGTTGCGTAGGATATTGCAAAAACTAAATCTAAGCTAAATAAACGACTACAATATAACAAGGTAAAAATATATTTGAAGCACTATGTGTTTCGGCTGTTAATTTGTTTGTTCATAGAGTGTTACAGTGAAGATGTCTTTTTGTATCCCAACCCGGATGTTTCTTCCGCCATGGGTTCCCTCGGCAGATTGGTAAATGGACTGCATTTATATAGCACTTTTATCCAAAGCGCTTTACAATTGATGCCTCTCATTCGCCAGAGCAGTTAGGGGTTAGGTGTCTTGCTCAAGGACACTTCGACATGCCCAGGGCGGGGTTTGAACCGGCAACCCTCCGACTGCCAGACAATCGGTCTTACCTCCTGAGCTATGTCGCCCCCAGATTGCCAATGCATTTTTCCAATAGGGCTTTAGTTTTCTTCAGAAAATAAGGCATATGGTTAATTTATGCCTAAAACAGTTTCACGTTTTGTTTTACGAGTTCTATGGGTTCGACGCTCATTCACGCTCAGCGTTCGACGCTCAGCGTGCATGCGAGCTAGTAAAACAAGAGTGGCTATTGCAAAAATGTGACCGCTCTTGTAGTTTCAATATACTTAGCCTACTTTTCAAAAGCACATGACAGCTTCGAAATCCACGGTTGATATAGGCTATTAATGGGTGTAATTAATCTCGTAGAACAAAACGTGAAGCTCATTTAGGCTTACGTTCACCACAAACCTTATTTTCGGCAGAAAACAAAATCCCCACGGGAAAAATTCATTAGAAATCTGACGAGGGAACCCAATGCCTTACTTACTTACTTTTGGGTTTTAGGATTACAAACTGTAACACTATTGCAAAAACAATCTAAGATAAATAAACCACTACAATACAGCAGGATAAAATATATATTTGAATCATAGCGTAGTTTGTTAGTTTATAGTTAGTCATAGTTTGATTCGGCTGTTCATTTGTTTATTTATAGAGTGTTTCAGTGAAGACGTCTTTTTGTAGACCAACTCGGACGTTTCTCCTACCATCGGATCCCTCTGCAAATTTCCTATGCATTTATCCCAGACGGATTACGTTTATTTAGTGCACTTGTTATCAGTGGACTTTCTGTGAGTGCTGATCAAGCATACCTTGCTCGTTGATATATATATATATAATTTGCCAAATTACAGATGATAGTGAACGTAGGCTACTTTTGAAAATATGCTAAAAAATTATAGCTGTCATATCCTATTTTCTGTGAGGTAAAAATGTGACGTTGTGAAACATTTTGCTCTTGAGGGACCAGAAAGGAGGGGACATTCGTTTCAGGGAGTAAATGTTTTGGGGGGGAAAAAATCATTGTGGAAAAACATCCATCACATCCTGTGAGTGAGTCGCACGCAAGTGGTGACACGATCTCCGGTTAGGCTAGGCTTTGCTATTATGTATAACTCCTTACATTTTTTTAAACATAGTATTAACCTTTTGGCTACTTGAGAGAACAATAAATGTCACTATTACATAGCCTACAATCAAAAATGATTTCTCAAATGTGAAGTGTCTTGTGATGTGTTCGTGTGGTGTATGCTGTTATTCCGTTGAGTAAACTAGTAAAAAAAAAAAAACAGTAAACTAAATAGAAAAAAATAAAAATGTAGAAAAGAAGTATAAGCAAGAGCGAGAGATTGCTGTGTAACTTGTGATGTTCTGTGTAAGGACCCACACGCAGACCAGGGAAATCCAAAAAACGTTGTCTTTAATCAGTGCGAAGTTCGAAGCCAGGTGATCAGAGAGAGTGCGGTACAGAATCGAGTTTCCAAAAGAAAAGTCAAAAGACAGGCAAAAAGTCAAAAACCAGGAGATCAGAAATAGCGAAGGTACAAAGGGGCAGGCAAAAGAGAAGTCAAAGAAAAGCGAAGGTCGAACCAGATCAAACAAAACCAAAAGGGGCAGGCAAACTCGAAGTCGGGCAAAGGGGTGTCGCAAGAATCTCAATAAACAAAGGCTTACAAATAATCGGCACAATGAATTTGATCAACGTTCTGACAGGGACATGGTGGAAAAGACTGACATTTATACACTGGGGAAGGTAACAATCAAGGAGGGGTTACGTGAGTGAGGGCGGAGTAACAAACAACATCCAGGTGAAGAACATTAGGATAACTAATTAAATGACAGGGGACTGACAAAACGCGGACTGGAATCACATAGACAACAATGATAACAGACGGCCTGGGTTTAGCAGGTAAAACACGTGCAGAGAGAGAGAGGTGCAGTTAGAGCAAGAGACAGGTGCAGGCAATTGCAGAACTCAGCGTTAGAGCAGGCTAGAAAGAAAAGGGGCGGAGCTACAGCGCAGCATGGAAAAGGGGAGACTGGTTAATGTATTAGTATAGTGATCTAAACTATCAAAAACCCAAAACTAGTGTGTGTTAGTCCATTAGTAATATTCACATGTTAGTATATTAGCGAGGTTAGTACTTTACAATCTATAAGTTAGTAGGGATTAGTAGAAATTAGTAAAACTAGAAATCAGCAGGAAGAAAGTAAAGCGAGACTGGAAAGAAGGGGGGAAACCACGAAAACCCGGAACCACCCGAATAGTGAAATCACACAAGTACAGGGGAGTGAAGCAGCTCAGGGAACACAGACACAGAGACAGTACTGGGGAGACAAGTGACCGGGAAATACAGACTACAACAGTACCCCCCCCCCTAGGAAACGCCTCTTGGCGTTTTCACCGGTGGTACAGGGTGTTTGACATGAAAGTCCTTAACCATCTGCTTATCCAAAATGAAGCGAGAGGGGATCCAGCTTCTTTCCTCGGGGCCGTAGCCTTCCCAGTCCACCAGGTACTGAAGGCCGCGACCCCGACGACGAACATCCAACAGTTTGTTCACGGTGTAGGCATCAACCTCTACGATGAACTGAGCCGCAGAGTCAGGATGAACAAGGATGGGTGCAGAGGTGAAGTGGTTTTTGAGGGCTCGGAAGGCTGTTTCAGCCTGGGCGTTCCACTGGAATCGGGTCTTAATGGATGTGAGGGCGGTGAGTGGGGCTGCCAGAGAACTGTAATTACGGATGAAACGGCGGTAAAAGTTGGCGAAGCCCAGGAAACGTTGCAGTTCCCGACGACAGTCTGGCTGAGGCCATTCCACAACCGCCCGGATCTTCTGGGGGTCCATCTGAATGCTGCCGGCGGAGATGATGTATCCCAGGAAAGAAGTGGTGTTGCAACTAAACTCACATTTCTCCGCCTTGACAAATAAGCGGTTCTCCAACAGTCTCTGGAGCACCTTGCGGACCTGGATGATATGTTCCTCCTTAGTTTTGGAAAAGATCAGGATGTCATCCAGGTATACAAAAACAAACTTATTTATCCAGTCCCTCAGAACATCATTCACCAGTGTCTGGAAAATAGCTGGTGCGTTTGTGAGCCCGAAGGGCATCACCAAATACTCCCAGTGTCCGGTAGGAGTGTTGAAGGCTGTCTTCCATTCATCGCCCTCTCGAATGCGCACCAGGTGATAGGCGTTGCGCAGGTCCAGCTTGGTGAATATGGTGGCTCCTTGCAGGAGTTCAAAGGCGGAAGCCATGAGGGGGAGTGGGTAACGGTTCTTGATTGTAATGTCATTGAGGGCTCGGTAGTCGACGCAAGGCCGGAGTGAGCCATCCTTCTTCCCCACAAAGAAGAATCCGGCCCCTGCTGGTGAGGATGAAGGACGGATGATGCCGGCAGTCAAGGACTCCTGGAGGTATTTATTCATAGCTTCCGTCTCCGGCCGAGACAGAGAGAACAATCGACCTCTGGTGGGAGTGGTGCCGGGCTTCAGGTCAATAGTGCAGTCGTAAGGGCGGTGAGGAGGCAGAGAGGTGGCTCGGGACTTGCTGAAGACCTCTTCAAGGTCCAGGTACTCGGGAGGAACCGCCGACAGGTCCGTCGGCTTCTCGGGAGGAGGTGACTCAGGAACAGAAGAATGGGCCTCTCGCAGACAAGATGCTAAACAGAATGGGCTCCAGCCCAAAATCTTGTGCGAGTTCCACTCCAAGGTGGGGTTGTGCTTCTCAAGCCAGGGATGCCCGAGAATGATGGGTGAGTGGGGAGATTCAATGATGTGGAGCCGAAGCTCCTCTTGATGGTTGCCGGAGAGCCGAACCTTGAGAGGAACGCTGGTGTGAGTAATATTCGCCAACCTTTGACCATTGAGCGAGTTGGCCACTAGGGGGCATGACATCTTCTCCAAGGGGATCCCCCATCTCTCGGCGGCCCCAGCGTCCAGGAAGTTCTCCTCGGCCCCGGAGTCGATGAGGGCGGTGGTCCCCTTGGTTCGTCCATCCCACTCAATGTTGACAGGCAGGCAAGTCCGGTGTTTGGAGGAGGATTCGGTTGGAACCATACCCACTAGTGCTTCTCGACACACTAGCGGGCGTTGTCTTTTTAGCGGGCAGGCTGCGACATAGTGGCCTGGTTTCCCACAGTAGAGGCATGACCTGGTGTGCATTCTTCTATCCCTCTCCTCCTTGGTCAGGCGAGCACGGTTGACTTGCATCGGCTCCGGGTCCGACATCATGACTGGAGGAGGTTTGAGATTGGTAGAAGGTGCAGCAGTGGTTCTGGACCTCTCAGTGACTGCTCGGTTGTAGACCCCTTGACTGCGAACCCGTTGGCGCTCTCGGATGCGTGAATCCACGCGGATAGCCAGGGCAATAAGATCGTTTAGGTCCTCGGGCAGGTCCCGGGTCAGCAGCTCGTCCTTCACGCTCTCAGACAGGCCATTGAGGAAGGTGTCGTACTGAGATCTCTCCTCCCAGCCACTGGCGGTAGCCAGAGTACGAAAGTCGATGGCGAAGTCCGACACCGTCATTCCCCCTTGGCGCATGCGCAGGAGTTCTTGCGCCGCATCATGGCCGTGCTTGGAGCGGTCGAAGACCCGTTTCATCTCTTCTGCGAGCAGCGTGGAGGTCTGCACGCAGGGAAGCCCCTCCTCCCAGGCAGCCGTTCCCCACTTCCTAGCTCGCCCGGTGAGCTGCGTGATGATGTAGGCAACTCGGGCCTGCTCAGTGGGGAAGGTAGCTGGCTGTAGCTGGAAGATCAGCCGGCACTGGGTAAGGAATGGGCGGCAGCCACCAGGTTCTCCGTCGTACTTCTCCGGAGGAGGAAGGTCGGGCTCACGAGCACGTACAGGTGGGATGTCAGGCGTAGCGGGAGCCGCAGGTTGCTGGGGAGCGAAGCCAGGCGAGGAAGCCCGGAGTGCAGATATCAGCTCCGCCACGCAGGAGGTTAGGGTCTGCAGCTGGTGAGAGACCGACTCCAAGTGGGACTGGTGGCGTCCCAACATGGCTCCCTGCTGCCCAAGTACAAATTGTACCTGGGCAGGGTCCGCTGGGTCCATCCTGGTCAGAACGTACTGTGATGTTCTGTGTAAGGACCCACACGCAGACCAGGGAAATCCAAAAAACGTTGTCTTTAATCAGTGCGAAGTTCGAAGCCAGGTGATCAGAGAGAGTGCGGTACAGAATCGAGTTTCCAAAAGAAAAGTCAAAAGACAGGCAAAAAGTCAAAAACCAGGAGATCAGAAATAGCGAAGGTACAAAGGGGCAGGCAAAAGAGAAGTCAAAGAAAAGCGAAGGTCGAACCAGATCAAACAAAACCAAAAGGGGCAGGCAAACTCGAAGTCGGGCAAAGGGGTGTCGCAAGAATCTCAATAAACAAAGGCTTACAAATAATCGGCACAATGAATTTGATCAACGTTCTGACAGGGACATGGTGGAAAAGACTGACATTTATACACTGGGGAAGGTAACAATCAAGGAGGGGTTACGTGAGTGAGGGCGGAGTAACAAACAACATCCAGGTGAAGAACATTAGGATAACTAATTAAATGACAGGGGACTGACAAAACGCGGACTGGAATCACATAGACAACAATGATAACAGACGGCCTGGGTTTAGCAGGTAAAACACGTGCAGAGAGAGAGAGGTGCAGTTAGAGCAAGAGACAGGTGCAGGCAATTGCAGAACTCAGCGTTAGAGCAGGCTAGAAAGAAAAGGGGCGGAGCTACAGCGCAGCATGGAAAAGGGGAGACTGGTTAATGTATTAGTATAGTGATCTAAACTATCAAAAACCCAAAACTAGTGTGTGTTAGTCCATTAGTAATATTCACATGTTAGTATATTAGCGAGGTTAGTACTTTACAATCTATAAGTTAGTAGGGATTAGTAGAAATTAGTAAAACTAGAAATCAGCAGGAAGAAAGTAAAGCGAGACTGGAAAGAAGGGGGGAAACCACGAAAACCCGGAACCACCCGAATAGTGAAATCACACAAGTACAGGGGAGTGAAGCAGCTCAGGGAACACAGACACAGAGACAGTACTGGGGAGACAAGTGACCGGGAAATACAGACTACAACAGTAACTAAAAGTAATACAAGGCATACTTTGTAGCGTAACGAATTACGGCTAAGCAAATTACTTTTATTATTTTTGCAGCGAGTAACGAGTAATATTACACTTTACTTTATAGTTAATAATAATAATTATAACAATAATAATATTATGTGCCGGACAAATAGAACATTTTATCTCTCCCTGGAGAGATATCAACTATCAACCATTCACACATGGCATACGTGAACCATTCTCAAGTGGGACATTCACATGTCAATCTAAGGGTAAGGATAAGACCACTGAACTGTATGGGACATTCAACGCTCACCCCTCCCCCACCCGAGAACACAGGAAACTTCAGATGCTTTAGCGAAGCATGGCACAGCATGGTTATGCTGACCGTAATTTTTCACTTTTAGCCTACTAATGTTTTATATTGATTTTCTTATTTATCGATTTGATATCAATAAATACATTTGCTTATCCATAGATTGAATGGAAATTTTTAAATATTGTTTTCACAGTTGAAAATGTAGGTTTTGAAAATATAAGTTAGGTCTATTGAGGTGAAGTCTCCAATCGCCTTCACTGGTGTCGTGGAGAGGAACAAAATCACGCCCCTCTGCGAAGCTGAACATTCACACCTACTGATAGTTTGGCTCAGGGCCATAGAGAAAAACTATCAGCTCTGGTTTCGCTAAAGGCAGCTAAAGAATTCTGTATTCTGGTGCTGGGGGAGGGGTGAGGAGCGATTCAATGGATGAGCGTTAATGATCGTGCGTGAATAGCTGGTAGTTTCTTGAAGCTATTATCATGAGTAGGCCTTTTAGGCCTACTGAGCAGTAAAAAAATAAATGCCCAAAACAAAGATACAAATGTTACACTTTCACTTGTTTTATTTCTAGTCATAATAGGTCCGGACCTTGTTTCATATTCAAAAATTAGAGCCTTACACGTTAGGAACTGTGTTAGAAGACTGCTCACGCTGTCTGCGTAGATGCAACAGCACATGCATAAACTATCGGGATGCGTTTCGTGGGAATATAGGCGTCTGTGTGCTTTACCATGTCCATGCAACCATTGATAGAGTTTATGGAGTTTATGAAACTAATTGTCCGCATAATTACTATTCCAATTTCAGCAATACATTTAGCTGACAATGTGGTCACGCGCCTTGTGGCGGGAAGGAATATAACCTTGGACAATTTCTTCACATCGATTGCCCTGGCGAACAATCTACTTGCAAAAAAAACTACATTGGTGGGTACCATAAACAAAAAGAGGGGAGAAGTGCCCCCTTCTGCGAAGGCACAAAATAAAGAGAGATTTTCCACCACAATATGGAGAGCTGGGCCTGCTACACTCACGGTTTATCAGTGCAAGCCCAAGAAAAATGTGTGCATCTTGAGCACTATGCACAAAACCGTATCAATTGACAATGATGCAAAAAAACTGCCAGAAACAATTGCCCATTACAACGCAACAAAAATGGGAGTGGATGTTTTGGACCAGATGGCATGGCTGTATTCGGTCAAGGGGGGCAGTCGTCGTTGGCCAGTTGCTGTTTTTTTACAACATTTTGGATCTGGCTGCAATCAACGCCCATGTTTTGTACACGCAATGCATGGACAAAACAATTAGTCGAAGAAGATTTATTCTTGAGTTGGCCAAGGAGTTGCTTGCAAATCACATGACTGCAAACGCAGCTCCGCGGCGTACCGTCCTAGCGCCACTCTGCAGTCCAGAAACCCCCAACACACCACAGCGAGAGCGGTCACTAAAAAGAAAACGCTGCCAGGTATCCAGATGTGGAGGGAACAAAACTTGTGACATCTGTGACAAGTGTAAATGACTTGTCTGTGGCAAATGTACAAAAATCCAACCCAAGCTCTGTCTTGAATGCTGACGGCGTTACCGCATTACCAGCAGCTCTAGCCTATTGTTAATGTTTAATATAGATTTTTTTATTTATTAATTTGAGGGGTGATTCTAAATAATTCAGCTTGCTAGCTATATATTTAGCTAACGTTATATTTTCAAAATCATTTCAACTTTCTAACAATGTGCTGTATGCTAGTGGTTTTGATATAATAAAGCAAATTACTGAAGACACGTGTCTCGTCTTTTTACTTTGTTGCTATATCAATGTAACTTTCTCTGTGCGCTGAAGCGATATATTGTAGGCCTACTGTAATCAGTTTTGAAATCCCACTTTTTCTGCTGTGTTTTGTAGGGAGCATAAAAGCATATTGTTCTGTGTTCATCTGTTAGTGCATGATTTTTATTATGCACATCAGCCTGCAACTGCGATGCTGTTGTTATTGGCACTGCTGATTGGATTAGGTGCACCCATCGTTACGATATAATTTGCATATTGCTCAAGACGCTAGAAGCACGCCCAAAAACCTGTTTGAACAACAGGATTCTTGCATGTATATATTTGCTAAGGTCTTATGTACAGTGCGGTATCATTCAGTTTTACGAATGGGTGTTTTGTGTAATTACGATGAATAAGAGACGTGCCGTCTTTGGATTTTGAATCCCCAGTCGAATAGTCACAACTAGCTATGACCTGCTTGCCAGTGTAGCCTACATGTTTTCTGGTCACCGGAAAAAACTTGTTTGAACAACAATATTTTTTACATATATTTTTATAAAACAGAAGACCCAACCCTAAAATTTGCACGGATGATGATGCGTTTCCCTCCAACGACAGTGGTTACATGCGGAGGGAAGCAGCTAATAAAAATCGTATTACAGTTATATTCTGGCAAATTGGCGATTTATATGTTGTTAGCCTATTTGATTATTAGCATTTATGACATTATGCATGAAGAATAAACTGTCAAATTTGTTTTTTGAAAGATTGCCAAAACAGGTTTGACCTCCCTACTATCTGTTTATTGTTAGCTTTTCATGACTCATTCACTTCATACAGTCATACTGTTTATTCTAAATACATTTAGATTGTAACAATGTGTTGGCTAGAATGTCGAGCCATAACTAAAGCATAACTTACTCAGTTTAAAATCTCGCAAATATTTCATTAGGACAATGGGCTGGCAGTCTTCATCAGCTCGTGCCTAATAAGCACCATCTAGCGAACAATTCGAACATTTCCCATTTTAAGGCTCATGTGTCATATGACCCATGCCGCGCACAAAGTTGTTTCAATGCCACAAAATGGTCCGGCGCTCCTGGTGTTAAAATGGGCAACACAATCCACTTCTAAGGCTGAATTCAAGGAATGGATGAAAAAAATATGAAATAACATATTAATACAGGTATACTGTTCTTTATTTATGTACTTAACATTTTTTTTTTAGATGCAACTAAATTTACCAAATAGCATAGTTAGAATATTTATTCATTATGGTTTATACCATATGGCTTTGTTCACTTTTATGAGAAGTCCCATGTTTACAAATGCATTCAAAATATTAACTAAATTAAAAAAAAAAAAAAATGTTTGGTGGTTTTTGATACCCTAGTTCAAATCTAATTTGCTGCCTGCTAATTTTAGTGGATGTTAACATGCTCGATTGGACTAAAGTCTTGCATTATAACATAATCACCTAATTCCGGTGAAGCGTGAATGGATTTAATATCAGATGACAACTCAATAATAGCCTTCTCTGAGGTCCAGTGAAAAGTGCATTCTAGGAGAAAGAAGTTTGAGCAACCTTTTACTGTCGCCTGACAAAGTGAACAAAAGCTCCCTCATATGTTTCAACTAAAAATATCAAGCAGAAAGTGTGAAACTTCATTTGGCCCTTACTCTGCTCATTCAATGCATGCTGATGAGTTCTGCTTAGAGGCATATTACACTGTCTAGTGTTGTAATACATAAATCATTCTCACAGACTCATCTTCAGTTGATTTTTTGTATGCTTTTAGACAAAGAGGAGACGACGTGGTGAGTTTGTGATTCAATGCTGTTCGATCTCAGGTTGTCAGAGTGCACTTACAAAGGATGAATTCTGATGATGTTGGAAAAAAGCCAGCTCATGTCCATAGTATGGCAGAGAATGGCCGCGGAAAAAAGCATCCCACTGTTTTTGAAGTTATTATTATTCTCCTATGTTATTCTATTCTATTATATTTTTTTCCCCACTATTCTCTAATATTTTGGCATTCATATTAAAACACTAATCAAACCATATTTTACTCACCATTCCATTCACATTCCAGCCACATTGCCATTGCCCTTCTTATTATGATCAAATCAAATTTCTGCTTAATCTGTATTATAGTCAGCTGTTGAATATCCACTCTAACCACATCGCAATGCCATTCTGAACCACCAACTTTGAAAAAATGGCATAAAGAAAATGGAAAAAAGCTTGAGAATTCCTTGACAATATCCAAATAAATGCAAGCTTGGGAATGTTTTGCATTGCATTAGCATTTTCTATTTTATTTTAATTTGATTTAAAATGATTCAGTCTATAGAAATAAATCAGTATTAAATAATAACAAAACCGTAAATAACTGTTTATGTGACCGTATACTGTAACTGAGCAAAAATGACACTGACTGATTTTTCTGTCTACATGTGTCCGTCAATTTGTGCAAGCAATGAGCAAAATAGATATATAAATAAATAAACAAATAGATAAATAGACTGGAACATTGCTACAGGAAATATGCTTCAAAAGCAGCCCGGGTGTAAAATGGAAGTGTAATGTGGTAATTGTGGTTTTCTACCCTTGAGGAAAGCTGTCAGATGTTGAAAAGCCACAGGCTTGATTGACAAGGGTTGTGTTAAACTCCACATTTGAACTGATTAGCACTTCATGCCCCCCAGTACTGATGACCCTCAGCTGAAATTAGTGTTGAAAAGTCAACATTGGATGGGAATGGTGCCGCCAGTGCAAGTGTGAGGACAATAAAGGGGCTGCTTCTGTTTGCACCCTCCACAAATCATAGCCCTTGTCTTCAAAACAAGGACAGAAAAGGTCATTCTCGGGCAATCAATGAACATCTGACCACCTGACTCATGGGTGATGGGCTGTCCACCGACAGACTGTCATTATAAATCATGGGGAAACATTACTGTTTCATTGTTTTCATTAGCTGAATTAAGCAAGTGCACATACTAAATCTGTACAGCCATCTTTCTTTACTGATGCCTAAATCATCTTGAAAATTGAAAGCAGACGTTTGAAAAGTGATAGCCACTTTGAAATTCTAGTTACCTCAGAATTGTCTCCTTTTTCAAACTTATTTTTCTCTGCTCGGATCCCCTTGAAAATTGAAAGCAGTTGATTAAATGCACATATCTACTTTGAATTCATTGTCCCTGCTATAATAAAATGTACAGATGGGTCTGTATTGTCACCACTGTATTTACTTATAAAACTACATTTCCTTTGTAATTCTGTGTCTTTTTCTGAAATAAGGAAAGGTGAGTCAGGATTTCATGCAGTGAAATCTATGACATGATCCCTCCCAATCCCATCTTTATATTCAATGTGCAAATCCCCAGAAGAATAAACCAAGGGGCAAGGTTAAACAGGAATGTCAAGACTGAGTGTTAAGAGATTATTTACTGACACAATATTGGAAAATAATTCTTCTATACTTTTTTAGTGATGCACACAAACACACACACACACACACAACATAACAGACCAAAAAATGGAAACATCTAGCAAAATATGATTATCAAGGAAACTAATAAGGAGTAAGGCCGCCTTTCAGCTTCAGATCAGCTTCAGTCCTTCAATACAATCCTACGGTATGAGATGATGATGATGATGATGATGATGATGATGATGATGATGATTATTATTATTATCATTATTATCATTATTATTATTATTGTTATTATTACTAATGGTCCAAGCACAAAGTGCTGGAACTCTATTAGGGATGCACTGATGTGAAAACATATGACCAATTTTGATTATTTGGGGGAGAACATCGACCTATACCAATACCGATTGTTTGGTGGTTCTGCTTCCATGTTTTATGAGCAACAATTTAAAATATTGCCATTCTAATAAACACAATTTTAATGACACAACTTTTAAGTAATGCAACAAAGTTAAACATTTCTTTTGTATGACATTTCTTCACATTCATCCAACTTAAAAGGCCAGTTCTTCCAACTGAAAGTGCATCACTGAAATATTACTGCAATTTATTTTTGCTTTCAAATTTCTGTTTGCTCTGTATATTCAAGAATTAAAATGATCACAAGGAAAGGGTTACAACATTAAAATAACAATACAAGTGCAGTATAAGTGGTGGAGGGATGTACATGTGTAACATGGAAGGGCTACAAGAACAAAGTAGAAGGATACAAGTGATAAGAGTGATCCTATATTGGAAGTGCCCTGCAGAGTAGTGATAGTTAGTCCAGGAACATCCTGAAGAGATGCGTCTTGAGACTATGACCCTTCCCTCTAAGGTGACAAGTGGACCCAAGCCATGCCAGGAAAATGCCCTCCACAGCATAACAGAGCCTCTGGACCCCCTCACTGTAGGGGTCAAGCATTCAGGCCTGTGGCATTCTCTTGGTGTATGCCACACATGCACTCACCCAATTGTCGAGACTATGGTGAAGGATTACTCATCTGATTATATACATTTTTTCCCTCATCTTTGTAGACCAGACCAGTGCCTGAACGCTCATATGTGCATACATCTTTATAATGAGGGGTACCCTATTATATCCCCCTCTATGCAATTTTAGGCAGACTGTATCATGGTCATCAAATGTATGTGTTCGACCACAATTTCATATTTACTGATGTCCTTATAGATCTAAATGCAGATGTCACATTAGTCACTGTTCCTATTGAAACACTAGCCAACTGAAGCTCTTGCCATCCATGCCCCAGTAATGAACCCTCTTTCAAAGTGACTTAGATCTTTTCTTTTTGCCATCTCGATATAAAATTGAGGTGAACTGGGCCTACTCAGCATTTTTATACATGCCACACTGCATGTTAGGATGTTAGTTGCTTAATTGTCATGCAGTACACCCGTATGGAAGCCTCTTCGTTTGTTGTTTCTCCATGCATTTATTCAGGTTTTTCCTTTAAGTTGTCACCCGTTTGTATCTATTTATAGATCTTCCATCATTTTTACATATATTGTTGGATCGCAGGAACATACAGTAAAACTACCTGTTATCTTATACATCAGAACTAATAAGCATTTTAAAACACAAAAGGTTCTTAAAAAGGTAAATATAAAGAAAATAAGTTTGAAAAATAAATAAAATACTCCACTAAGCCTGCAACTGTAAAATGAGTGTCCTAGATATCTACTTTAAATTAAAGCTACAATAAGCTATCTATGGGATAATTTTATTTGCTTATTCACAGGTCATTCTAAAGGTCAGAATAAAGACTATACAGCTACGTGAAAGCTAAGGAAAAGCCTGCATTATATTCCATGTGATCTGTGTGATTTAAATGGATGTAAAAACTGAGAAATAGTATTTTCTTTCCATTCATATTAATTATTAAGTGGTTTATAAAATATTAATATCTGAAAACAGAGCAAAGACATGCTAGCTTGCACATTTGAGAGAAAGGGTAATTAAGGAGAACTATGACTTGATTATGCCTTAAATTTTTTCTTTTTTATTTTAGTTCAATGTCAGTGTCACTGTTTGGCATATTTTTTACATTGCCATTTGTATAATTGTATCAATGAAAAAATGCATTAGGATAGATGATCAAATCCACTTCCAAAGAAAAATAAAACCATTCAATTATCAAAATGGAAGTTAATACTCAGTTTTAACAATGCCAGCATGTGATGTCAAATATCATTAAACAAGATGATTTAGATGATCACTTGATGATCCATATGTAAGTTTACTTATTTTTAAATAAGTTTGAATGTTACTTTTGACAAGTTGCTATTTTTCTGAAGTAATGTGTTTCTAATGAGAAAAGTAACAGTTCCCTGAGTTGCTTATTAGCAGGTAGTCAAAGCACCATAAAGTCAGATATAATTGTCCCAGAGATGTTTTGATTATAAATAAATAAATAAATAAATAAATATTGTGATTACCATTATTTTTAATTGACACAAGCCTATTCCACTACTACCAATTACTTCAAAACCATTTTTATTTTCAGGATTGCCGTTTTTATTAGTTTAACCAGGACGACCTCCACTATGAGCAGTCTCATTTCTGCGGATACCTCAGGGCAGATACCTGTTGTGAGACACCATCAAATTCCCGTTGCTCTCACGCTGAACCTGGGAAGGATAATGATCCCATTTTTTTCCATATTTCCGCCCTTCCTGAGCAAAGGGCTTTAGTGGCTATGGAATGGCTGAGATTGATGTTTCCAACTTAGCATCTCTGCCCACATGGGAGGGATCAGTGCGGACGGCAGTTCTTTGTACTGATTTGTCAGCAGGCTGTAAATTCTCCTCTTTAAAGAAGGTGCTCAGTTGTGTTCAGAAATGAATGCAGAACTCGTTTTACCCCTGCGCCACTTTCCCGCTCACACACTTCTCCCTCTCTCTCCCTCCTTCCTGCCCTCCCTCTCTCTTTCTCTGTCTCTCTCATACACACATGTGCACACACACATGAGCACACACAACACACACACACACACACACACACACACAGACATACCTCTAATTAAATGGAACAGACATTAGGTATCCTAGATGCAAGTTATGACCAACAGATATTATATTTTACATTCACTGTAGTCAGTTATGACAGCTAACTTCCCCATAATATTTATCAACCAATAGTTAGCTGGGAATAGGATGTGATGTAAAGTTAGTTGATTAGTACATAACCAACATTAATTTAATCATGTTAGGTAGCTAATCTATTAATAATGTTTATAGCTAGTAAGTTTGCTAGCTTGAAACATTACTCTCGTGCTGTCGCTACACACTAATTTATTATTGTTTTGGAATTAGGCAGACAAATAGTTTTTTTTTTTTTTCCCCACATAAACACTCATGTAGAACAGCCTAACAGTCTTTGAACAAACAACATGAAAATGGTCCTTCTTCAAAGTGAATACTAATAACAAGGCAAAATCCATCTAATACTTCAGGACTGAAGTGAAATAGGCCCATTGAAGACAAGTTGTAGCCTACTTTCACCATGACACATATTTCATCTGCTTTTTTCTAGCTAGCTAATACATTTAAGTTGCTTCATTCGCTATTCTTTTCTATAACCACAAAAATCTACCAATCACTTACTTCAACATGCAAGTAGGCTACATGCATCTCAAGGGCAGGCTTTGTTAACTTTATTCTGCAGAGCTAACACCAGCGACGGCAAGTTAGTTGAGCTGTTCCTCAAAAAAAAAAAAAAAAAAAAATCTACTTTAGCATTTGGCTGGGTAGAAGGTTTGTAGCATATATTTATGATGCCAGATATAGACTTATGCACTTTATTATTTCACTTAAATCTAATTTGCATGCCATCATTTGGAAAGAGTCTGAAACATATTTCCATGCCACACTTTTTTTTAGTTTATATTGGGTGATTCTGTCACAATTGATTTTCTGCCATTTCTCTAGTCAATTCTCTCCCCAGTTTTATATTTTCTTCCAAATTGTTATGGTCAGTCCTGCTCATAGGTCTGCCTCATAACTGCAACACTATCCACCGATTTGAAGAGTGTAGAAAAGCATGTACTTTCTCCTGAATTTTGAAATGGTAGTAGCCCTTTATTTTTCTCCTTAGCCCAACCAACTGAGCTGCACTGTCATTGTGTTTGAGGAGTTTACTTCGAGTGGAGCTGGTAGACTGCAGGTACTCAAATTTCCCCCTTTTTATCTTTAAAATATTTAAAATTTAATGAGTAACAGATCCTGTTGAAATATTGAAACCATTACCTGGTGAAATCCAGGATTCTGAAAAATGGAATCATGGGACTGTTGCTTCAAAAATGGGAGAAATAGGTACATTTTATAATAAAATTTATTATAAAATTTATAAAAATTTAATTCATTTTGAAACAAGAAGAGGTCAGTCCAGACCTGGGTCAAATACGTATTTGTTTTGGATTCAAATATTTTTCTACGCTTTACTGATCTTGTCTGGTGTTTTTGAACCAATGGAATACTCTCAAAAAGTGCAATCCCCGAGTTCTGGTCATATTGGCAGGCTCAATTACACCAGGCAAGCTCAACAGAGCACAGAAAAGTATTTGAATCTTAAATAAAAGTTGAATGAATGAATGAATGAATGAGCCTAGAAATAACAAAATGAACAAGCTATACAACATAAAATGGGAGGACCCAACACAGAATGAGTTGTGCACAGGAAAGGAACGGTTTTCTACAGGTGGGGTCAGTTCACTGTCTTAGATTGTGAAGCTACTTTCCCTCTCTTTTCTTTTTTTATATTTTAATGATTTAAAACACCAATGTATAAGACTGCACTTTAGTAGTAAACTTTAACAGTCAATGCGATATTGAATTTATCAGACTTTTTAACAAATTCTTATACCAAGGGGATTGGTCCTAGCAAAACAAAAGTACGAAAGGGGATATAACGTTTTTTTTTTTTTTTTTTTTAAATCTCTCTTATTTCCAAAAATAAAAAAAATAAAAAAAAATAAAAATAAATAATAAAAATTGCAATACAGGGGCAAAGTGCTGAATAGCATTTGACTAATCTACTTACATGCAGTATAAAATCTCCACACTGTGAATGAGCGGCCATGCAGTCAAGTTACACAGGCTAGTTCACGATGTCAGTTCACGATGTCAGTAGTAAAGTTTTTCACAGTGACTGTCACTAATTCTATGGATGAGCGGTCAAGCATGCAGTAGTCCTGACAAGCATGTAAAGAAAGGTATGTACAAATAAAATAAATAAAAAATGTAAACAAATCAGATGCCCTTCAGCTTAATGAGAATCCCACCACATGTGATTAAATCTGACTCACTAAGGGGACACTGGTTATAAATAATTGATCAGAACAAGTATGCCATGCTGTCATGTGAATGTCATATCTCATTTGGTTGCACACACTGGCCTTGACAGCCCTGCAGCATGCAGCTTAAAAGATATTATTTGAAGGCTTTTCCTGATCCATGTTTGCAATTTATGAAGTGATGTGTTATTAGTGAATCTTTCTGTCAGTGAGCTTTTAGGTTTTTCCTCAGTTCACAGGCTGAAGTCCTTTTCAGAACTCCTCGGTTCAAGTATGCTTGTTTTATTATTAATGGAGTCTATCACATATTATATTCCAGCTCAAAATCACTGCAAGCACCTGTGCACTACATAAAAGGTTTCAAGAAACTCAAAAATCAACATTACAGCTGTTCATTGAAGCTGATAGTCTCATGCCTTCATTTATGTGAGTACTTTGGATTCTAAACATATCACACTGAGTGCATACTGCTTATTGAGAGTAAAAGAGAGAAGGGGGAGTGGGAGGGCTTTAGAGCATTTGTGTGTGTGGACCATTAGGCCTCTGGTGGAATTTGATCAGAATTAAAGAAAAATGAAATATAATTTGAAACTTAAATATCAGAGCTCTGGTTTTTAGATTGCATAATTCTATTTTATATGGTTTATTTATCTATAATGCATATTTCAATGCCCAAGCTTCACTCAGCCTCTCCCATCCACCTCCCCCCTGATCACATGCACTGCACTGGTAATCCTTACTCATCAATAAATTATATTTGTATCTAAATAAGAGTCTCTAGAAATAAAACTTCTAATATCCTTTGGATACATTTTGAAGCACATTGACCTGGACAGATTCAGTGCCTGGGCATTGCTGGCTGTCTACACAGCTAAAAAATGCATTGTCACCACATTTCAATTCTAAAAAACTGTTAATATTGGAATGCCTCCCTCTCAATAATACTCAGTCATCAAAACTGCTGTAAAATGTATAATTTCCACTACTGATGAAGCTACTTTACAGGGGTAGTTAAATTGAGTGAAATCTTATCTAACTTATGTTTTTGTTTTTTTAAACCCCAGGTAGCGCATCACTTTTAGCCTGTAGTGCATGTAAAATGGGCACTAAAGTTGCAAATAAGAAGAAGGAGTTAGACTTAGATGTGTGGGGCCATGTAAACATAAAGCAGATTTAGATTTCCAGATGCAGTGTTCAGTACACACTCAGAAGGATCCAGCTGATGGGCAGTAATGCAAACAGGAGAATACCAGGCAGATCAAGAGGCAGTACAGAAATATCAAGAGTCAGTAGACAAATAATATTATGTTAAACTACATATTACCATGCATTTTGACAATTGAATAACTGTATTTCTTTTCAAATCTGAACATAACATTTTTTTTTTTGCATTTCATAACTATCATACATTTTGTACATCTGTTATGTTTATGTAGGTACAGCAATTAGCCATAGCAGGATCATAATAAACCAAGTCATGCAGTTCTCACGATACATATGTACTTGGGGTACATATGTACACTGGTGTGGGAAAGATTATATTAGTTGACAATGTAGTAAGTTTATAGGTTGGCAGTAATGCATTAGACAATAAAACATGCATGTTTAGCATATTAATTGCAATGTGCATGTCATTGCATGTACAAGCTAATACATAAGCTGTGTGAGGAATCTTTGCGGGGCTTGCACAAGGTCAGGACTTAATTAGGTAGGGAGAAGGAAAAAAAGAGCTGCCAGGTATATCTCATGCACTACCCCCATCCACACCAGTCCATCACTGCCCTTTCTCCTAATGTCAGATAACTGTCTTCATTTAATGTAGAATGTCAGCCCAGATTAAATGGGGGATTGAAATGGTCCTGAATAATGATGGCCTTGAAGAGATGCGGCTTCCATTTTCAGCAAATATCACATCATGTCATGAACTGTGTTCAAACAGTGTTTTAACAAGTTATTCAGTGAATACTTTCCATTAAACATAAACAAGCAAACAAACAAACCCTGTATATTACAGACCACACATAATAATAATAATAATAATAATAATAATAATAATAAGAATAATATAGCCGCAAGCGGTGATTCCGGGATTCAAGCCAACACGGACCGTTAGAAGGTGAAAGCTGCGAAGTGCAATAAGAACTAGTCAGAATCAGAGTAATTGTAATAGTCAAGTCCATTTATACGTATAAGGAATTTGACTTGACACAATATGTTCATTCTCAATGAATGAATGAAAAGGTGTAATCGCACAACAAACTAACAGTAGCATAGGACCATCATCATCATCATATCATACAAGAACTAAATAAATAAATGACGGTTTGATTGTGTCTGCATGAAAACTATTTAATGATAGGTATTGGGTTTCGGAAAAGGGAGCCTTCAACACACATAATTGTTGGCTATATTTTTTCTCTTTGTAATTGTTATTTATTTTATTGGTACACTTGAGGTGCCATATAATACCTGGATATACCCATATATACTCATTCGAGCTAAATCCAATTCCAATATACATTCTTGAATGGTCATTTTTAGATGTGAAGCACCTTTATGGCCTGCAATGTCATTAACTCACTCAGTCAGTAACTCAGTCAGTAATTCAGTCAGTTAATTAATGGTTCTTGAGGCAAATTTGTAGAGTGAGGATAGATGGATGTCTGTAGCAAGTTTCGTGTAAATCGGACTCACGGTGTAGGAGTTATGACCTTCAACCTTTGCCCATAGGTGGTGCCCCCTATTGGGCGATTTCAAAATAGTTTTACACACATGGTTCAACAGTGTTATTAAACATATCCTGCAAGTTTTGTAATGATTGGACAAACTATTTTTGATTTATAGTCTGGTTTGTGTTATGCCACTCCCATTGTTTGCATTTGTAGCGCCCCCTAGTGGTCGATTTTAATTAAACTTTCAGGGTATGTTTCAGGTACTTATGTGGACATATCCCACAATTTTGTGATGATTGGCGCAAAGATTGTTGACTTTGGTCTATTTATGTGCTGAGCCACGCCCTTTTGAAGTTAATTGGTCAATATCTTCAAAATGCAATAAAATATCAACAAGCGTTGAATAACCTTTGATAAGCTTGGTCCAGTAATGATCCACAGAAAATTTGGTAACAATCGGACCTACGGTTTAGGAGGAGATGTCAAAAATGTGTTTTTCAAAAAATTCAAAATGGCGAAAAATCTAGTACGCAGACTTTAGTCATTCTAGAGGCAAATTTGTAGAGTGAGGATAGATGGATGTCTGTAGCAAGTTTTGTGTAAATTGAACTCACGGCGTAGGAGTTATGACTTCACAATTTTGATGTTTAATTATAGCGCCCCCATCAGGCCGATTGGGGTCATATTTCTTGGGCAGCACTTGCACACAACTTCCAATCAATGGGCAGAATTGTATGTCTCTACCATTTGCCATCTCACGGGAATTGACGCAAACATTTCTGAAGAAGATTAATAATAAACCAGCACAAAAACAATAGGGTTTCAGCCCCTTCGGGGCTTGAACCCCTATTAATAATAATAATAATAATAATAATAATAATAATACAAAATAAGAATAATGCAAAATAAGAATACAAATAATAAATATAGACTGGTGACAAAATAAAGAAAAAAATCTGAATAAATGAGTGCAGAAACAACAAATGAAGATGCTTCCATAGAGGTGTACTGCATGATAAAATTAAGCAATTAACATCCTATCATGCTCTGCGACATGTATTAAAAATGCTGGGCAGGCCCTGTTGACCTTGATTTTGGATCAAGATGGCAAGAGGAAAAGATTTAAGTGACTTTGAAAGAGGGGGGATGGATAGCAGGAGGTTCAGGCACACGGTCTGCTCCGCTGGATAGTGTTTCAATAGGAACAGTGACTAAAGTGACACCTGCATTCAGAACTATGGTAAAGACCCTATCAGTAAATAGAATTGGAAATTGTGGTTGAAAGCGTACATTCCATGACTGTAATGGTTCTGCATTTGTGCAATATTTAAGGAAAAACAGAAGACCAACTGTTCCTCAGGTGACTGAGAATGTCAATGCAGGATGTGACTAGACTGTGTTAGCAAGAGCAGTCCATCGACAACTACATAGAAAGGGATATTATAGCAGTGCATAAACCCCTGATTACAAAGATGAACACACATTTGAGAGCTCAGTGGTGCAAAAACCATAGGCACTTGTATACAGAGATGTGATATGTCAGATGAGTCATCATTCACCATATTCTCCAGTGGGTGAGTGCATGTGTGGCGTACACCATGAGAACGGTACAGGCCTGAATGCTTGACCCCTATAGTGAGGGGGTCCGGTGGCTCTGTTATGCTCTGGGGGACATTTTCCTGGCATGGTTTGGGTCCATTTGTCTCCTTAGAGGGAAGGGTCACTGCAAATGAATACAAAGTTATTCTGAGTGATCACCTTTACCCTATGATTAAATATTTCTATACTGATGGGAGTGGTTGCTTCCAGGATGGCAATGCCCTCGTCTACAGGACACGAGGGGTCACTGAATGGTTTGATGATTATGAAAATGAATGATGTGAATCATATCCTATGGCCTTTCCAATCACCAGATCTCAACCCAATTGAACACCTATGGGATATTGTGGACTGTCGTGCCAGGCAACACTCTCCAACACCATCATCAGAACATAAATGTAGGAATATGTTTTAGACAAATGGTACTCCATCCCTCCAGCGGAGTTGCAGAGACTTGTAGAATCTATGCCAAGGCACACCGAAGCTGTTCTGGCAGCTCGTGGTGTCCCAATACCTTACTAAAACACTGTATGTTGGTTTATCCTTTAATTTGTCACCCATCTGTATATTGTGAATGATGAAAATGCCTCAGATATGTTTTTAAAGAAATGGCTTTTTGCCAATCCTGCACTATTTTGAATACATTACATGCAATCAATTCTGGTCTCTTGGATATTTTATAACATTTGTTGTCATATTATACTTTATATTGTATACTGTTCTTTAATTAGGCACTCAATGCTGCTGTTTTTGGAGAGCAACACAAACTGTAAACAAAGTTTTTGGATAATTAATTATGCTAATAATGAAGCCAGTATCATTGGCAAAGAGGCCTCAAATAAGTTATTTGCATGCTTTCTCCAGTGAATGAATGATTCAGGTGCAAATTATGGTGCGAATATTTTGGAAGAATATGGACTAAGAAGCATGTGACTTTGCAAAGCCCCTACAATTTATATTTGGCTTTGTCATGCTTATTGCCCTTTATTCTATAACCACTTTGGGATCTAAATGTAAGACACACTAAATACTGAACAACCAGACAAGAAGCCCCATAAGTAAAATGTTGTTTCTGTAAGATAACACTTCAAAAGGTAAAATACAACAGAAGCTTACAAACCAAGAAGCAAGATTCCCAAAGGTATCACGAAGGTAGGATTAATGTTTTGCAAATGGGATTAATTAGTTATAAGAGAAGGAACATGATATTTTGTCCATGCAATTATTTTGTAAAATCGCTGTGGTTTAAACTTGAGCATAAACACAAGGTTTAAGTTATTTATTAATCAAAACATGGCGTGTCTGCTAAGAGGAGATATATTATTGTTTTTCAGGCATAATTCGCAATTGAGATTCCCTGTGAAGGCACTTATTTTACTTATCAGTATGGCAATACAATAAAGAAAACATGTCTTTGGACCAAAGGGTTAGAACTGGAAATGAAAGTCACCTTTTTACTCAAACATAACCCACTGCATCCACAAGCAGAAACGGGATTAACAATGAGTATCACATTCTCAAAGTATTGTTTCTTTTCTAATTTGATAGGCTTCATATTCTGGTGATGAATATTAAGACATTTTATAAAATGGGCCATATTGGAAAAAAGGAAAGACAGATAAAAACACACACAAAACTGTGATAGATTAATGAATAAATAAATAAATAAATAAATAAATAAATGTTGATAGAGAATGTGACCTTGAGAGAGAAGAAGGACCATGGAGGCTTCTCTTTCTTTCAATGAAAAAAAAAAGAAAAAAAAAAGAAAACATGAATCAACCAACACGTGAAATATGAAAACACCATCTGGCTCCTTTAGTCACTTTCCCACTACAGCAAAGCTGAATAATTAATATTATGACATAACAAACACAACAAAAAAGTAAAATATCACTTTGGTAATTCACTTCCTAATTTGTAATAATGTATGCAGTAATGTAATACAAACACTTTAAGGGGGGTTTTGTTTCCCCATGATTATTTGTCAAAAATGCAAATGAAAACGATTTTGAATGTAATCTTTGATGAACACAATTTACCATATTTGTAAATATGTCCACTTAAATATGTAACGTGATGATGTATAATATAGCATTGTTGTCTAAAACTGTTTGAAGAGCCGATATTGCTTCGTATCAAGCCTTATTCACTTTGCGTTTTAAGATGTTTACATGAGTAAAAATGAAAATGCATGAAAGATAAAATAATATTTCTAGGCTCATATGCGTATACGTTCTTTCACCACCCTTGTGATGCATACCTTGATATCACACCATAAGATCACATTCTTAAATATTTTCCAACCACCCCCACTTCGCATTTTGACATCAGAGAAAATTAAGATGTCTCTGATTTCCCTTGACATCAGTAATGCTTTCATATCTTGAAAGTGCCAACATAGCATTAATACCCACCCACACCCCCCCCCCCCCCAAAAAAAAGAGGGAAAATAAAAAAAAGAGATGGGCATGCTGTATTGATTCTGATAATCATCCATCACAACTTAATTACAGCTGGCTTTGTATTTCCATTTTAATTATTGGTCTCAGATGATGAAAGATGAAGAGATGGGATTCTTAAATACCTAGAACAATGCTTGTTTTTTTTTTTTCTTCCAAAATGACATCTTGTTGGCAAGCTTATTGCACTGAGAATATACATACAGCCTGTGGACAGTAGGTGTTTATGGGCCTGGTAGAAATGTGCATGGGAAGCATTTTGTAAATGATTCATGTAATAACATATGGATATGGATGGCTTCTTAAGTAAATGTATTCCTTTTAAGGGTACCTGTCCCATTCAGAGAGTGTTTAACTCACAGTCTTTAAAAACTACTCCAAGCAAGTGACATGATTAGATTGGGGTGCAGTCAGATCTGGTTTTTGACCAGGGGAATGTCTATCCATAGTAAACTTACACATACATTATGGTGTGCTTTCTTATACAAGACGCCATAGCAACCCTTGATTATTGGCTGACATAGAACTAAAAGAACAGCTTTTTATCAATAATAATGGTACCAAAAGTTTCAATTAAAAGTTTATGCAGTAGTTCACTTGATTGGCACTTCATAGGTGGAATATAAAATGCACATAAATCCAGCAGAAGCAGTATGCATGTAAATATATGTCCTAGGACAAAGAACTGCAAGTATTTGCAGGTTAGCTTGGAATTGTGTCAGTCTGGATGGTAGGCTGATTATCTTGAATTATTAAGCACATCTTTTCCAAAAAATAAAATAAAATAAAAAATACTCTCAAGGAGAATGTTTGATTGAATATACTGATAATTTAACATACAGTACTTCCAAGCCAATTCGATTAGATCATTTCCACTTTTGCTATTGTTAAGTTGTCTGATTACTGATAATTCATTCCATCAGGGAAGTTCTACAATGTCCCCACTGTAAAAAAAAAAAAAAAAAAAAAAATATCAAAAGGAAACAACAATGTTGATTATCATAATGAATCAATCACAGCATATGCTTATTGTTCATGATTGTTAATCCCCATCTTTGATTAATTCAGTGTTTGGGTTGTTATATCATGGCATTGACATTACCACCATGACATAATACCTGACATAAAGTGTCAATTCATAACTAAGTTGTCCATTCATAGCTAAGACATACAATTATGATAAATTCTGCAGTTTTTGTTATGACACAACTGATGGGTCACTGTGACAGAGGTGACATAACACTGCTTCACCATGACAGTTGAACATGACTATGTCAATTATTAGTTGAAAGCTATGTCACGACAAATATAAATATGCTAGCTGTTAAACTATTGTGAATGCAAATAGCCTAAACTCCATCATTCCTCTGCCACACAAATAATAAGTTGTAAGATAATATGTATGTATTTACTTCTGTGTGCATATTTGCTGGTGAGAGCTAGTTAGACAATTCTGAATATGTATAGCCTAGCCACAGTAATCCCTCTGTCACATAAAGTACATAAATACATAAAATATGTTTTTATTTATTTGTGTGTATGTGTTAGTTAGCGAGGGGAATAGCTAGCTAGACTATTGTGAATAGCTTACGCTCAGTCATTCCTCTGTCACACACAGGAGTAAATAAATTCATAGTCAGCTAATACATGCACAGCATTTACTTACTATTGCGTGTGACAGAGGAATGACTGTAGGCTATACATATTTACAATAGCCTAGCTAAGATTTTCATATTTAAATCATGCTCAAAGAAAAACACAAGCAGCTGCTCTTCCATGTTCACAGTTTCTCAGGAAATTATGGCACCGCGACAGCGGCATGGAAGTACATACAGTAGGTGCTGTTATTTATATATATATATATATATATATATGTTTGCAAGATTTTGCAAAAGCTTAACAAGGAATGAAAAAGTTTTGGGAGGGAACCTAAAAATGTATTGTCAAAATGGGGCAGCACAGTGGTGCAGTGGGTAGAACTGTTGCCTCACAGGAAGAAGGTTGTGGGTTCAAATCATGGCTTGGGGCCTTTCTGTGTTTGCATGTTCTCCCTGTGTCCATGTGGGTTTCCTTCGGGTACTCCGGTTTCCTCCCACAGACCAAAGACATGCAAGAAGGCTAATTGAACACTCAAATTTTTCTTCCTGAAAAAATACCTTTTCAGAGATATGAAGTTTGTATCTGACAATGAAAATACCGCAAGGCTGTCTGGGGGATATGTGAGGCCCTGTGCAAACATGGCAGCAAGTGGTGTTTATCATGATTCAGTACACACACACGTGACACACACATTTTATTTTTTTACAGTATGACGTAAGGTCGCATATGCAGTAGGAAAAAAAAAGACTATTCGACAATGTCATCACACAGTCTACCAGTATGCTAGATTTTATATGACTGCATGGCTGATGAATAATAATTATGATTTAAAGTTTGTGTATTTGAAAATTATTAAAGATTGGCTCTGGGATATTACATAGAAACACAACAACCAGGGAGCCACTAGAGATCTGTTAAAAACTGAGAGGGTACTGACAAGAAACCCTGCCTTGAACACAGCAGGTTGCATTTTGCAATAAATTTGCATTGAGTGCAGAATCTTTTTTATGTTTTATGTTGTGCTCATTGTGCACAAAAAATGCCTCTGGGTCCATAACTCTCATTCATTAATTAATTAACTAAAATACATTATTAAATAAGTAACTTTTTTTAGAAAGATATTGGCAAATTAATTTTCAACTGGTAGCAATCATAGAAAGAGCTGCTGTGAGAGAAACTTTGTATTCTAAAAACAATTGGCTTATATTTTTATTCACAAAAAAGGGGTTCAATGTGATTCAATCGAAGAGAGCAGGAGGTTCATGTAATGAACCAAAAAACAATAAGGATGACCTTGGGTTTGCATAAAAGTAAACAGATATAGATGCATATTATTGAGGAGCACACACATTCAACAGATGCCACTTTCAAGGCCAAAATTTATTTTATAATAATACAACAATAGAACAGACAGAATTTTCAGTTTTTTGCAGTATTGTAGTCATCTAAGTAAACACATTATATCACATATTTTATTTATTTATAATTGCTGTGACTTTTTTCACAACACAGAACAAGTGTAAGCTGAGTAAGCCATGGTCAAGACTGGGTTCCAGATGAAGGCCCAACCAGTGATCTGGAGTCCCTCAGGACATTATCCAGGCAGCCACACGACAAGCTTTTCCTCATCAGACAAAGGATGCGATCCCCACAGCTGACCACCTGGGCCCTCGAACACAGTCTTCAGTATCAAAACCAAACCCTGTAATATAGAACACAGCATGGTATCCCAAGCAGCCGAGCACACCCATTTCACAGAGAGTGAGGACCTCCATTGGACTGGTGATGGTAACAAAATTCTTGCACTTCATGGTGAAAAGGAATTTTATAGAGTTCCCATGTATATAAACGGTACCAATGGTTCCTGTAAGTGATCAAACTGTTTTTCCAGTGGTGCAGCTCTACTCTGTATGGGAAAAAATATATTATTTCCCCCCTTTTTGTCCAATTGTCTACTATATACTATACAAAAAGATGGCCTTTTTGAGAGAAAAGAGCCAGATGAAAAATATTAACAAAGTTAAACAAATGAGACTGCATCCTCCTCCTCCTCCTGGCCCCAGAAGTATATGGAGCGGATGCAAGTGAGAGTACCAACTACAGTTCTCATTGTTTTCTCAGGCAAATGTGATGACAACTGGGAAAACTCAAAAATATATCCCTCTGGTACAGTGTTTTTTGGCTTCAGAGCAGCTTACAAGAAATCAGTTCACTTTTTTTGCTAGGACAACACAGAAATTGATGGAGTTCATCACACTACTCTGTAGTTTGCCTTGAAAACCATCCATTCCTAAACAGGACAATACCCGGTACTCAGTTTGTCCTTTTGTCACCCACAGAAATTAAGGTTGCATCTCAGGAAACACCCCCTCTCTAGGGGTGTGCAGAGATGTCATTATCTGTATCTGTTCAACCAACAAAATTATCTGTATCTGTATCTGTATTTGGATAGAAGACAGGAAGTGGGCGTGGTTTATACCGGAAGTCACATTAAATCAGGCAAATGTTGTATTTTCTAACCTAATATTCATTGGCAATGCAATGGCATATAATTAATTATGAAATATATTTCCAAATCATCATACTGTATGTTTCATCTCTCTTTCTCTTTGTTTATTTTTAACTAAACTAAGTTTTATGAACCGTTTGATGAACAGGTTGTGGGGGTTTGAAAAACTCTCGATGCGAGAGTTTCCCTGAGTGATAGCTTGTGGGGGGGACTACAGAATATAGCGATTATTTTTCAATAATGTGTAGTAAATGAAACGTCTAGTTAGTGAAATCAAAGTCCTGTTGCAAACAGAATGGGCATTTTTATCTAATGGCCATCCACAATGATATGAATCGATTTGAAGAAACATAATGGCTGACGCATAGAACTTATTTATTAAACGTTTTGCAACGCAGTAGCTCAAAGTTTGTTGGTGTGTGTAACTGATGCCGCCTCTCTCTCTCTCTGAGTCTCTCTCTCTGCCCGCGTAACATTAGATAGAGGCTATGAGAACTCGTCATGTAGCTGACTTTTTTTTTTTTTTTTTCCCGAATCCGAATAATAACGAGCAACTTCGGGTAGAAGAAATATCTGTTTCCATCGCATTATTTGTGCTTTCCCGAATACAGTATTCGGATTCGGATACATCCCTACCCCTCTCCCAATCTATCTCCCAGCTTAGGTATATACATATGCCCCATTCATCCTTCTTCCCTGAGTCAAATCTGAGAAAAAGGGAAATATAAAACTGATAGTAGTAATGACCATCAGCATGGAAGAACACAACCACCTCAATTAGGAGCTTGCCACATCTTGCCTTTAATTCAGACGTGGAAATGCCATAGGGGAAAAAAGAAAACTGTGTTAAAGTAGATGAGCTAGACAGCCTGAGACTTAAAAGGCTAAAAGAACACAAAGTTATCCAGTCTTTGAATTGTGTTAAATAAATAACAAATCAATACATTCGGGATGTGGATCTCTCCCTTTGAAATTCTGAATTAAAATAATATAACTCTATGGCTTCAAGCACATATTTATTTAAAGGCAAGTCAAAACCTATAAAGCATTTTTTTTTCTGTAAATTACAGGTATAAATAATTTAAAAAGACTCATTTTATTAAAATTAGTAATTATAACACTGTGCAACTTGTAGTTTATCCCCTCCCAAAGGTAGAGGCATAACACTAACATGGACACAAACTCACATATCTTTTATTTTCATTAGCACTGTGTTAGGCGTTGCTTTTAACTTAGCTTTTGTCCCTTCCGTGAAATAAAAGATCATTTTATGCGCACTAGCATTTTTCATGAATGCAGCTCGGACTTCTTTAGGAAAATTAACTGATCAAATTGATCACTCCAGAGCACACTGCTCTGCTTGGAAATGTTATCACCTGCAATTATAAACACTAATTCTGATGGGACAGATAGACACTCTGTTGTTGACATTTTGACAACATTATATATAGTGTGTTTATTTGGCATGGTGTGTTTGTCAGTTTATAAATGGTATTTTGTATAGGCAGGGAGAAACACTATCTAAAATATGCAGCAAAACCACAAACAAAATGGCAGCTGGACAGAATTTCACCATAGATATAATTTTAGATGAAAGCAGGGCAGATTTGATTGAACAGCAAATTATAGGTTACATGTGCTTTATTTTGAACGGACATGTGAATAAATCGGAATAGGAATGAATAATACACTAGGAATATTAACAACACATAATTGGTGTGAACCAGATTGCTTTGCTTGAAACAATATATTGACTGTTGTATAATACATTCATTTAGTTTAAACATGTAAAACTGGTTTCTGACATGCATTTGTGATTCTTTACACTCATACAATACACATAGCAAAAGGTCCAGTGTTTATTCAAATCTAACAGAGTATATGGTGTATGGTCCAATTGGGACTGTAAGCACTTTGTAAGAGTTTATTTAGCACTGAACATTTTAATGAGCAAATATTTACGTAAGCAGTAACTGCATATTGCACACAATGTAAAAAAAAAAAAAAAACTCAATATTTCAAGGCAACTTCACTATTTTTTTTTTATTTTGAGTTCAAGTTATGCCAACTAGCAATCATTAGTTCAGAAAATTAGCATTTCATTGTAAGACCAGAAAATTTCTACAGCGAGTGTCTGGTCATCTGCCCAAGAGCTGAAGCTGAAGCGTAATTGCGTTATGCAGCAAGACAATGATCCAAAACACAAAAGCAAGTCTACATCTGAATGACCAAGTAAAAGTCCTGACTTGAACCCAATAGAGATGCTGGGGCAGGAAATGGGCAGTTCATGCTCAAAAACCTACCAATTCATCTGAAATAAAGCAGTTCTGCAAAAAAAGTGGGCTATGATTCCTCTGCAGCAATGTATTGAAGTTACAGGACATATTTAGTTTCAGTTATTGCTGCTAAAGGTGGTGCAACCAGTTATTAAGTTTATGAGGGCAACTCATTTTCAAATAAGTGATATGGGTGTTTGATTACTTTTTTCATTAAATAAATAAAATAAATTAAATAATAATTTAAACTAGAAATACTGCCTCGCAGTAGCCAGTCCAAGTGGACGTTTGTACCAAATTTGAAGAAATTCCCTGAAGGCGTTCCTGAGATATCGCGTTCATGAGAGAATGGAACACATGTGAGGTCTCGGTGACCTTGACCTTTGACCACCAAAATCTAATCAGTTCATCCTTGAGTCCAAGTGGACGTTTGTGCAAAAATTGAAGAAATTCCCGCGAGGCAAAACGTGTTTTGTGAGGTCACAGTGACCTTGACCTTTGACCACAAATATCTAATCAGTTCATCCTTGAGTCCAATTGGACGTTTGTGCCAAATTTGAAGAAATTCCCTTCTGTCGTGGAGGCATAAAAATGTATATTGTGTTTACTCAGGTTGTCTTTGTCTATTATTATTTTTTCTAAAGATCTGAAACCATTCAGTGTCGCAGGCAGGGGGACAGCGAGCTAATTCCAACAAAATTCCACTAGCATATAGTATACAATATATAGTATTCAACATCTCTAAACATTCATAATATAATGTGGTTACCAATTGTCCTTTTGGAGTCTCCAAATGGTCTATCTGGAAACCTGCCTAGACATAGGTAAGACAAAACAATGCAGAATGCTCATTTTTGGTGGTATTTTCACCACATTTGAGCCAGGATTTATCCAGTGTTGCTCTGGCTCCATTGTGTTTCTAAACCCAGCAGGCACACCCACAATCATCTGTTTTCATTCAAAAAAAATTTAGGAGAAAAAAAAAAAACAGAAAAAACATTGTGTTTGAGCTTCTGTTATTTTCTTTCAGAAACATTTCGAGTAATTCTTGGGCCACAAACTACCAAGGGTTACCTTTCAGAAGCGACCAGAATTATAACTGCACTCAAAACGGTTCAAGAATAGTAACCGTTTTATTTTGGGTATGTCATTTTCAGGCTTGTGTTAAAAAAGGGGGTGATATAGAAGCACAATAACAGGAGGAATGTTACCCTTCATTTTTCCAAACCCCTTGTTCATTGATGTCTTTTTCTTCAGCCATCCACTATTGTCCACTGTGACAGCAGTTATGGTGTGACAAATAACACAGGGCTGTAAAGATGGCCATTGATGGTCAACCTCTTAAAATGAAATATTGATGTGAACAGTTCTGAAACTGGAAGTTATTGTGAGCTTCCAAACAAGGTGATATAACATTGATATAACATAACTGTTGCATTCTAAGCACAGAAAATTGTGAAAGTGTATTCCTTTTAGGAAGTACACAGCTGCCAGTGTCAGGGCAAGCAATCTGTCATTAGTGGGTGCTTGAAGGGTATTTCATGCATTATTTATTTATTTATTTATTTCAACTGAATAAACTGCTTTGGATTGTAGAACATGAATCCTAATTTTTGTTTCCTTGATTGGAACGTAGAAACATATTTAACTGCTTTAATTGGAAAGGCTTTCACCATATTATGGAGCAATGGTCTCATATTTACATTAAACAGTTGAAATAATTTGGATGCTGGTTTGAAAGAATCTGGACCTGGGTGGAATAAAACTCTTATCCCCCATTCACACAGCGAGTGATTCAGTTGAACAGTTGCTAGAAGTCAAATGATTCTCTATGAAGCTGAATGATGGCCAGAAACCCGAGCAACTGGGCAACTAAGCAACAAATGTTGCCTGAAAGATGCCCATGGCTTATCTTTTCTTGGGCATTGCCTTGCTTATCAACAGATAATCGGAGTCGTGGGCTTTGTATTTCTCCAACCGATATACCATTTTGTGAATAATTTTTCTGCCTAGCTTCATCATTGCAATAGAGGAGCAGCTGATAGACAGCAGACTATATGTGATATGTGGGTTGTACCAAAATCAGTCACATGGACACCAAAATACATTGAGATTTAAACACCACTACAGAGCTGGCTATTTCTATCTATCTATCTCACTGACATTAGTGAGAGAGAGAGAGAGAGAGAGAGATCACTAGCTAGCGATCGCATCGCTAGCTAGGTAGCCAACTATTGAGATATAGCAAGAGATTGCCTGCCAGCTAGGCTAAATAGTGAGTTAAATAAAGAGATCACTTGCTACAGTATCTAGCAAGAAAGATATACTGTTTGCTGTCAGTAACAAGTGTCATGACATAACTATAGAAACAGAATTAGAGGCTACAAAGGAAATATACATCAATACATACAGTATAAAGCTTTTATTTCTCTTCAAAAATATGTAGCTAGGTTGATGGTGCTGTCCGAGGAGGCGGGCCTGTTCAGCCACAGCCTAATGGAGATCCATTTTACCTGCTGCATCCATCTTTGAGGTAGCATTCTGTAATAACTCTTCCATCACAAAAGGATGCAGTTGCAGGTGAGTATATTTCACCAAGAGGGCAGGCTTGAACAGTGGATACAATAAATACAAAAACCAAGAAATTAGGGAGATGAGGGTGTGACAGTAACCCATTGGCATCGTAGAGATAGAGCCGTAGTTCCTGGGTGGAGGTGTCATGGTATTTGAAGACATTTCACTATTTCATACTTCTCTGTTCAATATTGGGAGAAGAAAGGGCAGAAATTATATGAATGCAGAATAATATAATCCGGTATTGCACAGTACAATACACACTATTAAACACATTTTCTGATGCCATTGTTGTGATTAGATAAGTAATAAAGTGCATATAAAAATACGTTAACTGTATGTTAGAAGTTGAGAAAAAAGAGATGACTCAAATATCACTGTCTGCCAGTGCTTATAGTTTACCTAGCAACAATATCATAGTGATATAGAATGTATGCTATAAATAATTAAATGTTGAGAGATAACAAAACGTAACCGTTAAATAACTGATTTCTAATTTGTGACAACATAAAATATAAGTAGGCCTATTACAATATTGCCTTAAGGTAATGGACAAAAATAAATATGAATTAAAAGTATAGATTCACTTAGGTAGATACAAGAGACAACAATCTTGTGTGGTGCCTTTGGTCAAGTTCTCTTGTTTTCTTTATTCAAGTTGTTTAAGTGATTAAGAAAACAGGAAATAGTCATGTAAATACAGAACATGAATTCTAGTAAACAGATGGCAGATGAAACCCTCAAGTCATATTAAAGTTGGCTTGTTTTTTTGTTTATTAGTGTTTTTACTAATTTACTAATGCATTTCTTGGTTCAGTCTGCACATGATGGCACCAACTGTTTCAAGGCTGAATCCTGGATCTTCTTTCTCTGGTACCATTACTGAGGTCACTAAACTGACAAGGGTGTTTCATTTTTTAGTGGAATGTTGCATGAGGAAATAGACAAAGTTAGACTTCAAGTTTCCCTTGATCCTTTGAATAATATTTACAGTTTATTCAATTTAATATCAATCGATAATGCATTTTCAACAAAGTGCAAGTCACATTCTGTAATTGTAATGCATCTAAGGGCATCACAGAAATTTAAAGGAACCTTTACACATTATATGTGAATGAAAAAGAAAACACAGAGACACAAAGCATACTGGTAAATACAAGGAAACTGCCTGGACATTGATTCCATACACATCTAAAATCACTGCTCTAAATGATTTCAACAGTACATTTCAACTTAGCAAATGTGGTGAATTGTGTGGTGAAATTTGGATATCCCTTAAAGCACGAAAAGCAGAGCTGTTACCATGGCAATTAATTCAAACAAACACAGTTATAATGATAATGACAAGGCCTTGACACTCACTGCCGTGGATGCATTGTGCTGCTTTTGGAAGGATCAGCCCCCTGTGCCATTTTGCCAGCGGGGATGGAGCCTGGCTGACATGGTTCCAGATTCAGACTGACGGCTTTGATGGAATAAAAATAATGGCCACACCAGATAGGGGCCACAGATCTGAAGATAAATAAATAAATAAATAAGAATTAGATGCTATCGCATAGCTACAGTCAATACTACAGTGCCACTGCTCCGTAGCAAGTACACCCCCTGGCAAAACTGGCCCAACTAGTAATCTCACTGGACAGCAATCCTCCACATCAAACCTAGAGAAGACATTTAAGTAATTGATGAAAACTTATAAAATGTCAGGTGAGTAAATAGATAGCAGGCTTCTCATAGAGATGTCTATAGTACATGTATTATTGGTGCTATTCTGTCAATGGAGTTTAAGGAAGCATTTTACTCTTTTGAAATATTCACATAAATCTTTCACAGAATTGGAAAATCAGACTGTTTAAGCACACGCTATTATTTCTGTTATAAAAAATATTTATAGACCTGCCTACTTATATTTTGGATAATCTGAATACTGGATCTCACGAGACCAAATCAATTATATTTATTTATTTAGTTTCATTTGCATAGAAAATCCTTCCAAATGCATTAAGATGGGTTTTCCGAAACTCCTTCCTGGGGACTTCATTGTTTAATCTCCAGCATCCAATGAGTTGTTAATTGAGCTGTGTTCTGGAAAGTGCCTCTGTGACATTCACTGGATTGATAGACTGATTGACTGAAAAATCACAGCCCTTATTTCAGAGTGGACACACGGTGACAAAAACTGTTTGTCTGCCCATTGTAAATAAACAACGGCAGTTAGTCCAATCTGCGTTCTGAGTAACTTTAACCATAACTAATTTATTTGCATTAATGTAAAGTTAATGAGCATATGAACAATGCAAAGGCTTTCAATTTTTCAGGTAAGCTGTCTAAGCACAAGGGATAAGACACTCGGAAACGCATGAAAATAACAGAGACAGGATCAAACCGTTTGGAAACTGATGAAGTTTGAATGCACGGTGGCCCCCCGCCGTAATTCTAGGCCAAGAATAAATTCATTTATCACTTGTTCAAAACCATCCAGGTCATTAGCTTTGTATGCATCTGTGATTATAACAGGAAACATTTTTTTATTTATTTCATGTTCCTGGACAGAAATGCTTTGACTGACATGTATGTAGAACAAGGCCGTTCCTTTTTGTAGCTGAAAGGTGTCATAATTCATGGCTCGAAATGAAAGCAGATGAGCCCCTTAATGAGGGTCGTAATGAGTGGATGGTATTCAGTGTCAGGTGCTTCTGCACATCAGGAGCCCTGCTGGAGGGGAAATGCCTTTCCTCAGTCTCTTTCACAGTTGCGCGTCCTCAGCCATCCTGACAGCCGCAGAACCGCAGTGCCTGCACGCTGCATACTGATAGCCTTTCCTGCGCCATTCCTGTGGCTCCTAGCTCCGTGTGGGCACAGACACATCTCACCCATGTCTGCCCCGAGATAAGATTTCTCTGTTTTTTATTCCGGGTCCTCCAATGCATGGGCTAGACACAAGCAGTTGTGTAATGTTTTATTTAGAGAGATGAATGAGTCACTATGAGACTTGTGCTTTTGGTGAAGAAAATTACTTGGTTGGAGAACTGTGATTTTCATGATTATTTTTTTAGGATTGTGATTAATTTGACAATATTACAAGTTTGAGAGTGAGAACTGGGATACTGGGGTGACCTACCCACCATGCTGCGTCATGTGCCAGTCCGATGTGTCTTTTTGCAGCTGTGAGACATGGCACGATGGTACAGATACAGGGTCAGATTTGTGCTTCTTCCGGGATGGGAAATGACACCATGGTGTGAGGCTATCCCAATGGCAGCAGGGCACGCGGCTGATCCCTCGAACCCGCAGTGACCGAAACAAAACAGCTGAACCAGATCAAGGAAAAATGGGAGGGCAGAATCGATCGCCCTGTTCTTTTCTATTCCGAAACGCGACATCAAAAGAATAAGAAAAAATAATCATGTTTTCATGTGACCTTTGTTGAAAAAAATGTGGCTTTCGTGTTTTTCTTCCCCCCAGAAAGGTTCATTGAATGATTCTTCTATAAGAGGATGAAGAAGAGAATGGATCAGCTTTTCTAGGCTGCAGACCTAGAATAACGAATTACCTGCAATTAATTTTAGTGTCTCATGTTGTAAATCATCATCACAGAAAGAAAACCCTCCATTTTTTGCACATCCCGTCATGTACACCAAGGCAACATGAATATATTACAGACAAAAGAATACATTGCGAGTGACTGTACAATACAATATGAAATTAACTAAATTCTATGTAAACTATCATGATCACAAGGAAAATTTTCATCCTCGTGAACTCACTCAAATGTGGGAAATTTTGAATAAAATAGTCAGTTGGACAGCAGCAGCATGGCATATATCAAATAAGAGTGCTGTGGTACTCTTGCTCAAAAATCCCTACTTCTTTATATATCCCTACTTCTTTCTATAATTTATATTGTCAAATAATTTTGAATACTGTCCATAGGTGTGTTAATGCTGTAAAGGCAGTATTTGTTTAAAGGTCCAGGCAACTGGATTCAAATTGTGGTTATATTCCCCAGAAGTGACAACCGATTGTGTACTTAGTACTTCTTAATATTGTCTTATTTTTAATATTTTTTTAACCACAGTTATAACCAGCAAATTGTAATAAACACTATTATATTATTGTGACCAGTTCAGCAGACAAGGACGGGGTGGGCGTGTAATCTGTGCTCATTAACAATCATATTTGTAAGACACGTCAAATATGAACCATTCCTCATTGCTGGCTAGGTCAGAGCCAGTTAGAGCAGTAACCTTATAATACCTGACAAAACAAAAGAAAGCAACAAAAACCAGGCTTTACCTAAGGACCATTTATTTTTTGGACTTCTGTATACCAAATAATTTATTGCGGAACAGAAGACATATTAAGTACCTTCGAGACATATGAAGTTAAATGTAAAGAACAGCTAGATTAAAGATGACCGACGTTGGTAGTGGCCCAGATGCCCTATTGTAGTTTGATAATGAACTACAATTGCTTTGCAAAATAAAGAATGAAGTCAAATGAAATAATGACATGTCATTCAGCTGTGACACTGTTAATAATCCAAGGTACTGTGTCATGCCATCTGGTCTCTGTGATTCATGGCAAATTTGCAGATATTAAAATGATGAACAGATAATGAAGGTGCCACAGTCAGTGATCACCTTAATTACTTAGCAGGTAAAATGCACTACTACTGCAAAAGAGTAGTCTTTTAATATCATTTGTTTGTAACTGTCTTAATAATCAAATGTATGTCAAATGTATAACATTTGACTTAAGACATTGGGAGCTTGGGAAAAGTGCTTCACAAATAAAATATTTTTAAAAATTAGTATTATTATTATATATATATATATATATATATATATATATATATATACTTCAGCTGAAACTTTTGGGTATAGTTATGGTGGTAATGTGCTAACTTGCAGCCTTGAAATATTCACTATAACATATGTACCTAGTTTATTAGCTACGTAGCTAGTCATATGCTTTTTTAATTCTAGTATAATAATAATTTAGGAAGCCAAGAATGATAGACACTTCTAATGATTTTTCATGTTTTGGCTAGCAATAAACAACTGATTAGCAAGCAGGCCAATAAACTTAGGTAGTTTAATTTGGTAATACTGTATTCTTGATATCATACACCCATATCTGGACCTATGTTGCTAGCTGGCTAGCACTACTTGTATAACTTTTGCCTTTACAGCTGCAGTAATTATAGAGAGTCCTGCAAACTCACATAGATAGCTAAGGCTAGCTAACGTATGGTAACTAATCAATACATTAATTTTAGCCAGCTTGAATATGCTAATAGCTGTACAAGCTGAACAGTAGGGCGTTTTTCTTTATTTTCCTTTTTTTATAACTTGTCTAAGTTACATGTCTGATTTCCTGTCAAAATCTTGCTTGGCCTCAGGATTCACACAGCACAGTGGATCTCCATACCTGATAAGGGCTGAGACCTTCATCATTATTTCATGTTAAGCTGTTTGGGATATTCATCATTTTCTCCATTTAATGATGCATACTCAGCTTTTTTTTAAAATACCAGAGTCACTTATATATCATAAAATCTCTAGAACAAAGCTGTAAAATCAATGACCTGCTTTTTTACTTAATGAGTTGCTGCATGGTGGAAGGGCTAAAAAGTGTTCAAGAACCCCAGCTGTTAAATGCACGAGGACCACTGGATCCACCTGGACACCAGCCAGCTTGACATCCTTGCATGTAATGTATTCATGCAATTTTTTTTCTACTTATGAAGTAGTGCAATTTCTGCTGTAGTACTCACTGTTAAGATTTCTTTTAACACCTGAATTCATGAGGGAAACATGACCTACCATGCCATCTTTAATTTTATACTTGGGTTGTTCCTTTTCCTGTATATGCAAAACTTTTTTTTTTTTTTTTTCTGAAGCAGCTCAGGCAATCATTATTGACACGGTAGTAACTTTAATGCTACAAAATGTGGAACATGCAAAAACAGAAATGATCATGCAGTGTTCTCACTACATGCTAACCTGTTACACGTGGCTGTAAAGAGATTGCTCATTAGCCCTTCTGGTGACCCAGGGAGAGCACCCTTCTCAGCTCTCATGAAGAACTGACCTCTTATCTCAGGTGTCAGTGGTTCAATTGCACATATTCATCTCGCAGAGCCATTAGGATTGGAATTAACGGTAAGCTATCTTTATGTTCGAGAGGGCGAATGTGGGGGCACAGGGAGGGGGCATAAAAGCAACCAGGGAAGAAATGAGTCGAAGTCAAGGTGGTGGAACTGATAGTGTTTCATAATTAATGTCTTTAAACCGAACTT
The DNA here is from genome assembly GCF_013347855.1 of Anguilla anguilla. NCBI lineage: Eukaryota > Metazoa > Chordata > Actinopteri > Anguilliformes > Anguillidae > Anguilla > Anguilla anguilla. Next base: position 52,136,756 of record NC_049203.1, on the reverse strand, counting down.
CATTATGGTACAAAAGACAAAGTTTCAAACATGGGAAATTGTACCGGACATTTGCTTTGGCAGAAGCACACACACACACCCACAAACACACACTTGAAAACACACACACACACGCACACATCTTGTATATTAACATTGGCTGTAAGTTTAACTTAACCCAGGACACTACCAAAGAGGATTTATAATCATATGAACATCTGTAATACACCAAAATGTGGGTCGTGAACTATTTTGCCCAGTTGAGGCCCTTGGTTTCTATCTTCAGTCCAGACACTATAAATACCTGCTTTGGGTGAGAATTCTGTGGAGTTCTATAAAACTGAACATAACATTTCCCAGAGAGCAAAAATGTTTTTTCTTTTTTGTATTTTTTGTAGTCTCATCCCTCAACTGTGTCTTCTCTGGTTGTTTTGACACACACCACTGGTCATTGCAAATTGGTGGAGAAGAGAAAAAAGGAAATTAAAAAGCAACAGCAGTGGCAATACGTGACTCATTGCATTGCATGCCAAAGTTATTATTTTATAATTTGATAATAACATGCCTTTCCACACTGAAAATCTTCTTTTCTTTCTTTCTGATGGCTTAAATTTTATGCCAAACGCTGCTGACCATTGTCTTGACTATGGGTGGAAAACACATGCAACTGTACAACTATGGAAACAGTGATTACTTGCAGTTGACGTGTAACCTGACTGTAATTGTATTTACTTAAAGGCCATGCTATGTGTTAACTTGACAATGTCCGTGGTAGATGTTATAGATGCAACACGTAGACACTGCTAACGCAGCAGATGTTCATGATTGTGAATCTTCCTTTGCAAGGGTATCCTCTCAGAGTTATCAGAGACAGATTATTTGTTGTTGCATGCTGTTATAATTGCCTGATGAAAAAGATCACATTGAACCTGCCACTTGTAATTAGTTTTTTATTATAATTTAAAATGTGTTGTTATTATAATTTTAAGATCATAAGTTAAGTGAAATGGACAGTACTGGCTATCCCTACCGACTGTATCCCAGCAGCCAATTATATGCCGCTCCAGTGGGGCTGTCGGCCACAACCGACCCTGGAATGGGTCAGAGACTGTCATGCTCACCCATACGCCGCAAGCAGCGCTTTTACCCTCCTAAAGTATATTTGATGATGACTTAGTTCTCGGTCAAAATGTACTGTGTCTAAAAACATAACATGCAATCGTGCTTCTTATTGTAATTCAGAAAGCTTCAAGTTGGCATGGATGCACAATGAGCAACACTAACTGTGCTTCTGTGGGCCTAACTCGGAATCTGTTTGTGCCAGACTGTCAAAAACTGTACGTATAACAGCCTATATTATTGGAAAAAGCGGTCCAATCCAATTAATTGTGTAGATCGATTTGTGAAGGAAAAATAAATAAATAAATAAATAAGTCCCGTGAGGAATATCATTCTGTAAACAGACAACTTGCGCAGCTGTTTATACATTCCAGTCCAACACCGCAGATCTATAATCATTAACATCTGGTCTGTCTTTCTTTATTGAACTCTGTTGCCCCTGGGTGGCCCACTTATCCTAGTTAACTCCACTTCTGCTAACTCAGCAGTGAGGACGTGTGGCTGGCAGAGCTCTTCTTAACCCCGCCAAAGTGCAGGGAGCACCTTTTTCAAAAAATCCATGCTGTTGCGTTCGTTCTGCTGCATTCCCCCAAACACTGTGACTTTAATGAACAGGAAGAGCTGTTTGCAAATTGTCCTGTCCCTTCAAACGAGAAACTCAGATGTGAAAACCTGTGAGTTTTCCACAGGGCCCACACTGATCGGTTGCCACAGCTATAATTATGTGTTTACATGATATCCACACATCACGCTTAATTATCTAGAAAGTATTGATTTGGAAAGGGTAAAAATAATGCCGGAAAAGAAACAGAATATGTTGATTAGTGAGCGAGAACTAATTACACATATCACTGACCTTGCATCAATCCAAAAACCAATGTGATATGATGTCAGAGTTGAGCATTGCAGATTTAAATGTATTAATTATTATATTGATTTATTCTGTTTCTTAGCTCTGATTAAAAAAAAAATGACTTAGTGGCTGTTTGCATGTATTTTATCATTGTCTAGAAACAAATCAATCATCTTTAACTTTTCAAGGACACAAACAGTACCTTGAGCTTGCAGACAACAGCAACGGTTTTCAGAAATCCGTGCATGTGGAAGTCTTTTTGGAATGAATGGACATTTATAGAATTATTTTAATATGGTATGATAATATGTCATTCATATATCTACTTTTGCCTGTTCATTCGTTTTATTGTTCAACACTTCTGTAGTTTAACAATTCAAACACTTATACATGTTAAAATTGTATTAAATCTTACTTTTCTTCTCAAACAGTGGTTTAAATTGTTTTTTGCATCATTATGAGTAATGCTGAGGTTTACATGGAATAATAATTCCCACTAAACATTTGAATTTAAAATCTAATTGCATGTTGAGAAGGGGAGAAATGGAACCAAACTTGGAATTGTGAACAGTCCCCAAAAGCAGGATAAGAGCTGTGGCTTTTCCTCTTTCCTCAGAGTATTTTCTTTGTGTATTTACTCAGAATGTATACACTCATCACTCATTCATTTTCTTTCATCTTCTTTTTCCAGGACATGTCTTTCAGAAGTGGCTACTGCAATATTCATCCAGTTGAGATTTCTAAATGTGATTTTCTAATTGTGTTTTTCTCTATCAATGGATGTTGTATACAAAAATAGTTTTATGTCCGTAACAACTGCCGGCCCACCGCCTCTATCCTCTTTTGTAAATCCAATATATGGTCCCACTAATATTGTCGACATATGCATTGTTGTTTTATGAACTCCCAAATAGACGCTATTGTCCTGCATATTATGCTTTGGGGGTGTCTGTCTGTACCAGACAGATGAGACTGCAGGGAGGGGGTGCTTGTTAAATGGATGACCTACATGACAATGGTGGTACTTAGAAACTATATTTGGCATCGTTGTCATGTATCATCTAGTAATGAAGCTAGAACGTAGAGTTTGTTGCTTCCACTCATACTTTGGTTGCAGGGGCACTGAATGACTAAGTTCAGCAATCTCAGGACGCCGGCATCATGGCCACTAGGGGGCTAGCTTAACTTCCTGTTCAACCAAATAAATAAATAAATAAATAAATACATGTGTGTAAGTGTTTAAGATGGGTGGCGCAACATTGCTTTTGAGTTTGATGATCTTTATTTTTCCGGCTTGGGCTCAGGTATCTTACTATGGCATACATGGTGGAACTGTTTGAATTACCACATCTTTAGGGTAGAAAGCTCTCAGAATTCCAACTTTGTACTGAATAGTTATATGTAGGAATTTATTTGGGGATTCAGTAACATCATTTTTTTTTTTTATTTGTATTTTTTTTTTTATTTTTGGGTTGCACATTTCTTTCGTTTGGTTTTTAACTTTTTCTTTTTTTTTTTTTTTTTTTACAATTCTGAAATAAAACTCCTGCCTGACTTAAAATTCACATTTTCTATGTGGAGATGTTTTGCAGGAAGCAGAAAAAAAAAAAAAGAAAAAAAGAAAGTTTTGCAGCACATTAAAAATGGATACCATCAAAGATCTCCAGTATCATCTAGTGTTCTGTGTGCCAGAATTGCACAGTACATGGTATCATTTCTTCAGACTGTAGAGGTTTAATCGCACTGTTCAATAAGGAAAGCACCAGGAAAATAAATACAGAAGGGATCAGGAGATGGAGCCTCACAATGAGAAGGGACAATTGAGTGATAAGGAAAAACAGAGGGCACTAAGTAGTGGTGAGCCACTGCTTGTGTTATGGAAAACTTTGATGAAGTATTAGAGTATCCAGAATTAACATTAATAATTCATATCAGATAATACATAATTTATTAATGGCTGAGAATTACAATTCTCAGACCAGTCTGGGTATGTGTTCTACACATTAGTTGCATTAGATGATGTGAATTATCCATCCCGTTGTGGGTTATTGCTTATATATATATATATATATATATACAACTTTGGTGTATTAATTCAAGGCTTTGAGTTTCTAATTGGCCATTTTATCGTGCTTTCCGTACACACAAAACAACAAGCTCCAAGAATTTCCTTTTGAGTCGCTTTCAAAAGTTGTAACCACCTACAGTGCATTGCAAGAAATATATTGTTTTTTAAAATTATTTTTTCTCTTAAAAATTGAACACTTTTCTCTTTGGCACTGATCACAACCTGCCCACACTTGAAAAAAAAGTAGCAAGTATCTCCTCAAGCCTGAGCATGCAGTTTCCAGCTTTCATTGCACAGACTACATTCCGTGTAATTAAAATATTAACACCTACAATTCTCTAAACTGACACCAGAGTGAAATGTCATTTAGGCTAAATGGTTCTTTTCTGTAGGCAGTCATAGCTCTAACTAGAATATTATTTACTGGACCGCTGGCATTGAAATTAATGTAGCAAATATTCCCTCTCTCCAGCCGGATTGCAGCATTAATGAGCCTTCACTGATTTGAACTCTGATGGCTCTACAGTTGAGAGGGTTTACAGGAAGAATGTCAAAGAGTACAACTGTGCACCCTTGCCTACCTTCCTGAGCTCAGACCACATTTTGTCATTTTATTCTAGAACTGGCGTGCCACCCAAAGCAGACGTCTGTGAATACAATTGACATGTATTAAGTGCTGCATTCAGCTGCATCACAGGATTCATCATCACAAAAAAGTATATTTGCTTGTTCCTTTGATAAGTAAATATGTTTCCTTGTACTGTATTCAACTGCAAGTAGCCTATAATAGACTATTTCTCTGCTTTCTTAGTCCCTAGACACCTTTCCAATGATCCGATGTTACTGAAAATGCATTTACATTGTTTAGTCTTAAAAAGGAGACCCTTTATCCAACATGTATCACTGCAAGGGTTTTTAATTATTTTTATTTGTTATTTTTTTAAACCAACATTGATGATTATTATTATGTATTTTTTTTACTTTTTGTTAAAACTAAGGTTCAGATTGAACCACTGTCACCATTCTCTTTGTTTAATGCCACAAAAATAATATGCAGGGAAGATGCTGCCTAATGTATTAGATTTCTCTCATAATAACATAATAATAACAGAAACAACTCACGTTTTTTTTTTCTCCCCCATTTGTTCCATGGATCTCACATCAGAGCTATGAAAACATCTAGCGGCACAAAACTTCCAATTTGTAAATGTCACCACTTTGGCATCTTCTGGGAGGGTGGTCAAGGTCAATGGCATATTAACTCACAAATGGGAAAAGACGTCAAAGTAATAAAAGAAGTGAAGCAGAGACACTTCACAATACATTTCCCTCTCTCCCTTCCCAGCTTTCAGAAACAAGCTGAAAATTGAATCTGTTTCCAAATAGCACTCATGGTGTTTTAAGGCATTCTGCTTGGCCGCTGCCTGTGTCACTCTGCGAGACCCCCGCCTAATCTCGTTTTGTCTTAACGTCCTCAGCACACACGTGGGCTGTCATCACACCCGTCGTAAATACACTTGTCTCAGGGTATGCCAAGCCCGGATGCTGACTGGGAGAAGTTGGCTCCGGCTGGATTTTTACAATCTATGGATCTGTTCAGATAAACTGACAGGGATGCAATCAGGGAGCAAGTTAAGTGTGATTGCTTCCATTCTGCAAATATTTCACCAGTGGCATACTCAAAGTTTTGAGCCAGAATGGCAATGGAAGCAATTCTCAGAAATGTGCAAAGAAATGCATAACCCAGCTCGGACATACGAGAGAGACATTAATGTGATGTTCACATTGCAATTAAAAGCTTTGGATGATTAATTGATTTTAAATTAATTAATGTATTTGTATTGGTGTTCAAGGGAGCGATCAGTGGTGTTTTCTTACATTGGAAAGTTTTGTTTGTGTTGCTGCTTTACTATTAAAGAAACATGTTGCTAATTGAGTGGTGAGAATGCATGCCTTTGCAAGTGCATTTTAGATTTTCTGCCAAGCATTTGATTAGGGCTCCACCATCCCCAAAATGCCATGTTTATATGACATGCAGTGTTTTCTTCGATGAGAGTGCTTTTGATGAGTGTGGCGGCCATGCATCAAATTGAATAAATTGTGCTAACCGCTCCGATAGATAACCATTGAAAAATAAATAAATACGAGCTGATTATGAATCACAATTCATTGCCTGATCTCTTAAAACCAAATCACAGTTGATTAAGGCACTACTTAAACTCTGAAGCAGGTAGTCAGGGTGGAATTACAAAAGATTTCAGGCACCTCAGGAGAACAGAACATTACTGTTAGTATAGATTCTGTAGGATTACCTCTTTCATTGTTCTAAATCTGACTAATCTACTGCCTTTCTTTCTTGCTACCTGGCATCCATAGGAACTGGCACTTAATCAAGCTAGATGCAGATGGTGCAACCTTTACAGCTCCTTCACTGATGGTAAGATATTGCTGGCCGCTGAATTGACCACAGGGCAATCAATAGACGTTGCCTTTTGTTGTACATGAGGTAGCACTCCCTCTGTGTCCAATTTTTTATTTATTTATTTTTTCTCATTTGTGAACTACAAAGGATCAAATTAGTCACAGGGAAATTAAAAACTAGTTTTGTTTTTTCAAACAAGTTACACTGGTTGAAAGACAAAGATTAGAAGGTGCTTTAAATAACATTGCTGATTAGCCATGATCTATTTTGTAGTCTGTTTCAAATATCCCTTAACTCTAATAATCATAATGTTCTTTAAAATAACTGCACATTGTCACTGAAAATATGAATTTTTCATTATGGGTATATGATTTTATTTTCGATAAACATTTTTTAAAAGAAAGAAAATTTTAAAAGGTGGGTCAGTCAATGAAGATACTCGCCATTGACACAATCTGGCCTCATGACTGATACATTGCAGTTTTTACCTAGGGCTGTGCCATTTTCCAAATGTCACTGTATTACAAGGAGTGAAGAGCAATGGCAGGTAATTGGCACAATTGTTCTTGCCAGGGATAGGATGGACATATATCAACCAAGGCTCTTCAGGCTACTACTGTATTATCTCCTCCCAACAATGTGTCAGGCGCCCTCAGGCCAGAGTAGTCACTCGTAAGAAATTCACCCCTCTCTGGGTCAGCATGAGCTTTCTTCTAAAACCGCGTGTCCTGGAGAATGTAAAATATTCACTGGCCCACAGGCGACTGCGTTCGAGGTGTGCAGGCACTTCAGCTGCAGTGATCCTTGCGCAGGTGCACAGGTTGGCACAATGGCAACTCAAGTCACACAACTGCTGGTTGACGAATATGGGAGAATAAAGGGCATAACCATTGGTTGAAAACAAAGAACCAGACAACAGAAACACACTGGCTCAGTGGATTTCTGGCTAGAGGTACCTGTTGACCCTATAAAGGTGTGCCAAATCATACCCAGAGACTTTAAAAAGCACAGACACAGAGACTTTAAAATGTTACCCACAGACTCTGCTTAGGGCTCAAATAGATGAAAAGAGACACATCAGGGATCATGGCACTGTAATAGGCCACTTTCCTGGTCCAAGGGTCGTGCCTCTACATCATGCTTCTTTGAGCCACTGTAATGTGGATAAGATTTGACCATAAGAGCCACTCAGGCTTGGACATGACTTGCTAACACTGCCAGGACACAAACAACTGAAAGAACCAGCAGCAGTCAGATAGGACATTGCCTTCTTACATTTGTAATAAAACTGTGTGTGTACATGCATCAACTGTGAAAATGCTATAACCACACCAACCATAATTATGTCTATTTGTAAATAATGATCCACACAAGCCTGTCAGTCCACTGCTTCATTTAATCATAAACAGGGAGACTGTTGATAAAGAGTAGAATAATTGGTTAATTATTTCCTGATAAGTATCATCTACAAACATTTTGAGTTAGCCGTAAATAAATACTGTGTACCTCTGTGGAATAGTAGCATATCAATGAGGCAATGACCAAAATGGGGTTAGTTGTTAGGGGTTCATCCTGAGAGTCTTGCCAGGAGGAAGTTGCTCAGAAAGCACTTTCTGCAGAATGGACATCCTTTCATCAAAGATAAGGAAAAAATTGATTCATTTAGTCCTGTATTATTTCATCCACATTGTTTAATGATGTGTTTTTGCTACCATGTTGTGTCCTCTGATGTGAATCTATTGCAATGTGGTTACAGCAACCTGAAATTATTTCATATTTAAATGAGAAAGCAGTTTGGGATCACTCTACCTATATGAGTATATCCAATATTTTAAATATGATTAAAGTATAAACAGTATTCAGTGTGCTGGCTATTGTTACTGATGCACATACATATTCAAATGCATAAACTGAATGTAGAACACCTATATAGACACAGAAGACACTGACTGTTTAGCTGCCAACCTTATGGACAGATCTTTGTCACAATATGATGGATTTGTATGTGCATGTGTGAATCATGTTCAGGGCTAGCCTTTTCCTCTGGTGTCATTCTGCTGCTGCTGCTGACTCCTTGTTTGTCATCTGTGGCTCACCACAGAGCAGGTGTGGCTTTCACACTGAGACACAGGTCACTGACCAGAGACGATTCGCTTGCTCCCGTTCAAGGATCAGGTCTGGACAAGGTCAATCACCACATTCACTCCAAAAAAAACCTTCACTAGCACACAATGGTTTCATTATTTATTTGCTTAGCAGGTATCCTTCACCAGTGCGACCTACTTGGAGTAACTTACCATTTTGCTAAGGTAATTCAGATTTCATATCTGGGTTAAGATGAACAACAGCCTTGAGTCAGTCTGAGTAATCTTACCTGTACACTTCTGGTGAAAGGCACAGTTACTTCTCCATGCATAGAACACAGCAACGCAGTTAAATACATTTTGAATGAGAGAAAGAGAAAATTACAAAAGAAAACTTGTTTACTTCTTAATTTAGTTAATATTCCAACCAGACAATTTACTCTCAAGCATGGACAATGAAGAATTACTCACTTCCTTTGGTATCTTTTGTATTAGTGCAGCTTGTGAATTACCGGAGGAAGAAAGGGTGCCTGCGTGCCTGTGCCTGAGTGTGTGTGTGTGTGTGACAGAGAAAGAGAGAGAGAGATAGAGAGAGAGAGAGAGGACAACATGACTTGTAAGGGGATTTAAATGAATCTATTTGGATCCAGCTGCCCTAGCTACATTCCTAATGCAACCTCTGTTCATTCTGATGCTGTAACCTTCCCAGCACTCGCATGTAGCCTTTGGAGCCAGACTATAAAAGCTATTCAGATACAATTACGTATAGCCGTAATGCAACCATAACCTTTCATTTGCCCTTAAAATGTCCTTGACATGTGAATTTTGCGGTTGCTTTTTGGCAGAATTAACATAAATCACCTCATTTTCATTGTGCCCATCAACAGACGGGAAATTGTGATCAGATACATCAGAACAAATTTTTTAAATACGATTAAATTAGCAGTGCAAATTATTCAGAAGGTGATTAATACCTTTTGAACTGCCACAACTCAAAACATTACTGATACCATGACTGGTGAATAAAGGGGATAGAAGCATCCTATGCCTATCAAAACATTGATTGTATTGCTGCGCCTGTATTGCTGCGCCTTCCACCTATCAAGGTCTATTGGTGGTAATCTATAGATCTGTAGAGACAGGGCAGCAGTAGACTCTGAGGTTTTGATTGCTTGGTTGCTTGGGGAAGTTACTGACAGCACTTGTCAGCACCTTGGAGAAAGCACTGGAGAACAATAATCAGTTCATGCAATAAATAAATAAATAAAACTCATAATAGTACCTGCCTGAAAGTGGTTAGATTTGGTCAAAGGTCTTGGTCTTTTCAAATCTGGTCTTGGTCTAGTAAGTCTGGTCTTGGTCTGATTCTCCACCTCTGGTGCATGTGCACATCATTGTTAGTTACTTTGATCCACGGTGTTTGCAAAAGTTTGCTTGTTACCTGGATGTGTGGTTGCGGAAAGCTTGAAAACAAATACAGAGCACCTGTGATGCTTCTGTAACAAGGACAGAATGGTTCTGTATTGTCAGCTATTTGATAAAAAAGGCACTTGTTTTGTTCTAGATGCAACTCTTAAGAATGAAACAGAAAAAGTTTTTGTTTGCTTATTCATCTTTTTTCCCCATAACTATCAATCACACACAAACACGCACAGACACACACACACACACACACTCACACACACATGTACAGACGCCCACACACACACACACACTCCATGTGACACCCCTGGGAGGGACAGAATGGGTGGATACAGGGAACTATATTTGATTTGGTCTTTAGCTGGCTCTGTTGGTTTTGCAGCTGTGTTACACGTGACAGCCATTCTCAATAAATAACATTAAAAACAATCTTCAAAATAAACCTGGGTACAAAACCCGTGGGGAATTATAGAGTAGCTTTTAAAACCTGGGCTGATTAGGAAATTCAGTTCTGGTACTCAGTAGGCGTGGCCCCATACAGCCCTGATTTCCTCTTCCAGACCGAGCTCTCCTCCCCACCAACACACATACTTAATTTAGCTCTAGTTGACCCATATAAAAAAAAAGCAATACAAACAATCAGGTTCTACAGATCAGTATCAGTAAAAGGAATTTTATGAATTGCTGGTAATTTGAACACACACAGGTCCAAGAAAGACATAGAAGGGGTGGGGAGGGAGGTGTGGTGTGGCTTCATTTAAGACTGGTGCTGGGCTTAGCAGAAGTGCACCACTATCCTCATTAAACCAGGTGAATTCTCTCTAAACTTTCACCTGCTGGGAGCTGTCAAAAATACTTATACTACTGTGCTTCACACTTCAGAGAGAATTATACATAGAGTTCCCTTTCACATAATGCTTGGAGATGATTCCAGACCCAACATTTCTCAGTTAAATATCCGTAGACATTAACACTGTATGGTTTATTGAGATATCTTGCAAAAAATTTATAGACTGCATTTAGGGGATACCTGTTATGTGTGTTATGTCCACAGAGGGGTGCAAGAAGGGCACAAAGGCAAAGGAAGGTAATAATGCATTCAAAGATTTTACATGAATCATTGATGGTTGTCAAAACAAAAAGCAGGGTTGGTTAGTTAACCCTCATTTAGTATAGGTGAATTGACTAACAATATTATTGTTTGTAACAACAACCAGAAATAATGCTGTTGTTAATAAAAAATAAAAAAAAAGAATATCACAAAAAAATAATAATAATAATAATATAAACAAATAATAATAATAATTAAATATAAAAACAGTCAAGTCATGTACTTAACCCTTATATTGTATTGGCCACACCAGTCTCATTCTGTAAGCATAGCTCGTGGAACAAAGTAGGCTACACTGTGATGAAAAAGCCCTGTAACGGTTCAGTTTCTGTTTAGCAGTCTATATACAGACAGTCCTTTCATAAACTATTTGCCAAAAATGCAAGACAATGCACTTGGTTACAGGTGAATGCTGTGCCATTTTTATGTATAATGATCCCTGCTGAGGAAAAACATATTCCGCTTGAACAAAAGTTCCAAGAATGGGTTTTCGCCACATGAGAAGATTCTGGGCTAGTGGTGGTCTTGTTTGTTTACCATAGGTCTACATCATCATCTTATGCAGCAGAACATTAACAAATCATGTTTTTTTTTTCTTATTCAAAAATTGATAGGGTATGCAGCAGTGTCAAAAAGTCATTCAGGAGCAAAAGATAATGTTTTGAAAACAATGGCAATAAAATAGACCCAGAATACAATGCCGTCCAAATACATTTTTTCTTGATTTGGTTCTGTACCACTCAATTTTAGATTCTCTGCTTGTATAAGAGGGCATTTTTTATAATACATTTTGGTTTCACCCTGTAGAAATTGCAACCCCCCCCCTCATTTCAAGGCAGCATAATGTTTGGTACAAAATTCACGTGTTCATGGTTACTCATTTGCAATTGTTTCCTACGTGCTGGTTTGAGAGCTTTCTGTATTTATTTTATTTTTTTTAAACTGTCAGAGACATAGAAAAAACCTTAAGCTTACAAAAACCTGTTACCAAAACTGTTTGGAATATCATTAACAAGAAAGAGAGGACTGGTGAGCTCAGTAATCGCAAAGGACCTGGTAGAGCAAGGAAGACCCCTACAGCTGATGATCGAAGCATTCTGACCATAATGAATAAAACCCTACAAACACCTGTCTGACAGATCATAACCACTCTTCAGGAAGCAGGGGTGGATGTGTCAGTGACTACTGTTCCCAGAAGACTTCATGAATGGAACTACTAGGGGATACACCACAAGGTGCAATCCTGGAAAAAGGTCTTGAGGACAGATGACAGACCAAGATTCACTTGTAATAGAATGGTAGCTAGATCAAAGTGTGGAGGCTAAAAGGAACTGCTCAAGATCCAAAGCATCCCCTTCATCTGTGAAACATGTTGGTTGGGGTGTTATGGTCTGGGCGTGTATGGCTGCCACAAATACAGGCTCTCTTTTCTTCATTGATGATGTAACTGCTGAAATCCAACTCTTTGGAGGGAACTTCATCCTGCAACAAGACAATGACTTTGACTAGTAAAATCAATCACCTGATCTGAATCTAATTGAATATGTACTTCAGATGCTGATGAGAAAGCTTACAGTAACTACCCCCCAAAACAAGCATAAGCTGAAGATGGCTGTAGTACAGGCCTGGCAGGGCATCACCAAAGAAGGTGTTGAACACCTGGTGATGTCTATGGGTCACATATCAAGCAGTCATTTCAAGAAAAGGATGTGCACTTTAACCATGTGTGAACTATTTGATTACACATCTAACATTGTGGAGTACAGAGGCAAAACAAGAAGAAGAAAAAAAGCACGTCTTTGTCTCCAGCATTATGGTGGGGATTGTAGGTCCCAGGTCTTATTTGCCATGGATGAGCAGTCAGTTCCAAGTAATCCCAGCCTGCAGTACAAAAAATAAGAATTTGAAATAGTTTTAAGGTCTTCATTGAACACTTTACTCTCAAAATGTCACAGCATTACCAATACAGATCATTGTATTGATTTCAGTAGTACAGGACAAGACTCATGATGTGTTATTAATGTGTTGTTTAAATATTAATTAAACCCAAATGGATAGTCTACCCATTTTTTATTACACTTCTCTTACAGGGAAGCCATTGTTTCAAGGCCGTATGCCATGTTTATTTTTTAATTTATATCACATGAATAAAATTACTTGCATGCTAAATCAGGTAAAGCATGGTTGCACAAATGTCCTCATTCTGCTATGTGTTTTTATAGGTGGAATGCTGGTACATTTTCACATTAATCACTCCCCCCAAATAAGTATGAAGTTTAAATGCATAACCACAGTAATAACCACAAAAAGTATATTAAAAAACTGCAAAATATAACTTTACTGTTTATATAACGTATTACAATAGTATTAGTGTTAATAATAATAATAATAATAATAATAATAATACTAATTATTATTATTATTATTATTATTATTATTATTATTATTATTATTATTATTATTATCATTATTACTATTATTATTATTATTATTATTGAGAAATGAACGCTTGGGGAGAAAGATTACGAAACTGGTTTGATTGCAGGTGTGGCACTGTTACTACAATGTGTGTTATTCAGACTGCTCCAGGACACAGTCCAACAACAAGGTATGTCAAATTGGAAATTAGCTTTGGCCAAAGAAAAATGCATGCCATATCCCAAAGAAACGCATACAGGAAAGTCCTAACCAGACTGTGTGTTCATGAAGATGCCCAAAGGCACATCTTATATATTAACACACCTCCAGACTATCATCAAACTTATTGTGCACATTTTGCTGTATCCATTATTGTACATGTTTCTATAAATATTAAATCAGTCAGGCTTATGCTTGCCTGCATAGATTTTTACCACTGTTTGCATTATTAATCCAGATTATGTCCACAGGGCCCCTTATGCATTGTTCTTGTGAAATGATCTTGTCAGAATTGGAGTTTGAATGAATAGGTGGGAAAGAAATAAGACAAGAGGGCAGCATACGCATCAGACTCCACTGTTTTGACTTTGCTCATACTTTTATTAAGTCACATCCAGAGGAAGAAAAAAAACAAGCAGTTTCAGATATTGTAAGGCAACACTTGCCAAATAAACCAACAAATCTAACATTGATATAATATATTCTGCTGTCTTTCTCTCAAAAAGAGTGATGATACCCAAGCCACACTGCGATAAAATAAAATAAGTGCCACATGAATGCTAGAAATCTGGTTATAATTTTGATTTTCTGAAATGTTCCAAGGCACCTTTTGAAACTAGTGATTACTGATGCATAATTTTACACTGAACAAGAACCTGTCATTAATGGTCAAGACAATTACCTTTATAATGATACTTTAGAGGTATCATTTGCTTTATTTTTCCCACACTATCTTTCCAAAAAAAAAAATGTTGAAGGCTTTAATATTTGGGTGTAAATTTATACTTATGGAATGCATAAATGGTACTTATTTTGACTATGAGGTTAGCTGTGTTTTGTTTTTCTTTTTTTAATAACAATGCAGTTACTTTATAGTCTTTATATAAATGTGGAAATTATAGCAATGATTATAAAGTAATCCTGGAAGCTGTATAGAAAAAAAAAGTTATGAAGAAAAAATATAAAACTAAAACTGGAGAAAAAATGTTATATTCTGTTCAGCCAGTGAAAAATAGACCCATAGAGCAATGTATAATGTAACATTAACTTTTTTACTTCTTGGAGGCACTACTATTCTTTATGTCACTGCAAAAGGCACTGATCCATATGTGCATTTATATCAGTGTGTGGCACACCTTACACTCTAGGTTTCCAGATTATTATTTAAGTGTGAGGCATTGGTTATATATGAACAATATTCACAATAGTTTCAATCAATGAATTTAATTTATTTTGCAATTGTTAACTTAAGATAAATCAGAAATATATATTTTACAGGTGTCACACTTATTTGAGCCTATGGGCCAGATTCATTTATACACATTTTGACTGTGGCTTTATATTTTTCATGATTGGGATATTGTGGTGGTCTTTACTGCATTACACTAGCAAACCCAATACTTTCATAGCTACTGGGCTAAGCCAAGTGTAGGCTCACAAACTACTATTCTTCAACAAAATGAGATCTGACCCAGAATTATTTACCAATTCTCTAGACCAGTATTTCTCTAGAAGTGATGCAAATTGGGTGTGTTCCTGCACTATGTGGTCTAAACTATGTATATTATACATATTAGAATATGTTATATGATTACATGGCAATAGACCAAGTCCGAGGGGACAATGTGAGACCCCACTAACCATCCGTGAGTAAGATTATATACATGGGTGTTATACACCAATGTGAGTCATGGCACTAAGAGAACACTAAGGTATACCAAAAAAATTTAAACTATTTCCAACCACAGAAAAAAAAAATGAAAGAATGTGTGAACAGAATTGGTTTTAATAGCACCACAGCTTAACAGTGTTAAGAGGTGTGAATAATTCTAATACAAGAAAAGTGAACCCAGATATCACACGATGCACTGAATACATAAAAGTGTGTGATAATGCAAAGACATAAAACAGAAAGTATCGGTGAAAAAAAAAAAATTAAAAAAAAATAAAAATATATATATCATAATCAATCAAGCAGTCAATTAGTCAGACGTTTAGACGGTACTTAAAAAAATAAAAATAAATAAATAAATAAATCAGTCATTTACAATTGGAATCAACAAGGCTCAAGAACACACAGTGCCGGGTCTGCTTTGGCGATCATGTAATAAGCCCCATCAAGCTTGCCACACTCTTAAATTAGGAAAAGGAAAGAGCCCAGGTGGTGCAGAATTGATGTGAAGGAATACCCAGAGAGGTGCACCGAGGACATGTTGCTGTGCTTGACAGGAAGGTGGTGGGCAGGGACTTCCAGCCAGATGCAGTGGGTCATTATTTGGAGTAGATTGATGGTATTTAGCTCAGTCTCTGGATTCACCGGGAAAGCACTCTTGAATCTCTGTGAGGAATGTGCGATGTTGCCAATGACACAAAAAGGCCTGAGGGCCGAGCGGGACAATATCCCATCCCTTACTCTTGAAGGATTTGTTGGCTACAAAAATGCATCTGGTCATTCCTACAAGGGCTCCCGCTGTGATTCCATTTCACTGCATTTGAAATCACAGGTTCCAGAGGCTATGCCCATCAATCGTACACACTTGCTGACTTAACTGCGGTCCAGGTGACACAGAGAGCTGCCCTTTGTATGTGAATTGTTGATGAGGTGTGTGCTCTGTGACACAAAGGTTCTCTCGTACCTGTGTTAGAATTATACCCATTATAAAACGGGAACACATCCATTTATTTAAAAAGACAATTTATGATGTGAGTATGAAACAATGAAAGGCTGACATCTGCAAAATTATATTTAATTGACTTTGAATTATATTCTTAGCATTTGCATATGTGTAATTATGGGTAGGAGTGATGTCTTTAATTTAGCAAGTCTGATTACAAGAACTGTGCTGAATCACAAGATTTAAAATGTCAACAAACCAAAATGAAATTTAAAAAAACCTGATATATTTACAAACCATCTCTTTTCATAATGAGCCTATGCTTATGGCTATGATTATGAACTGTTGACAGTTGCTGTATGTTCTTATTTGATATTCTGTTCTTAGAGCTCAGAAAAGAAATACAACATTATTTCTAGCATGCAGCTTTTCATAACTCACAGGAATTGGTACAGATGTGCATATATTTAATCCTCACTGGTGACAGATCAGTAGATAGAGTATGATATTTAAAAAAAACCAAAGACAAGATATCACATACTCCGCACCCTTATTTGTAAGCTTTAATCGTTCCTGAACTGATATGGATGTAATAATTCGTAGCTAGTCAGCTCCATACGACCCAAGGGAGACTCTTTTTTTTCCATACATGAAAAGGTGTTTGTAATTAAGAATCATAGAGACACTAATGAGCAGACTGAGTCTTCACAGTCAATAAACCTTTCTGACATGTTAACGAAATTAGGAACATTATTTGGAACTGCTAGTGAACATCATAAACTGTGACAGTGGCTTTGTGAGTGCCCCAGAGCTACGTTTTAATAAAGTGTCAACATGACAACAAATAATCTATATGAGTAGCTAGGCTTGAGCCGATCACGTCATGGACGGAGTCGGATCTGTGTCTGGAAGCCAAGCCCCAGTATTCGTAGTCAGATTTGGGGAAAAGAGAAAGAAAAGACATAAAACGGAATGCAGGCTTCTCCGTGTGGTTGACTCTTTCTTTCGGTATTGCTTTGCTGTAAAATGGTGCATGAACATAGTTATTAAGATTCAAGAGCGAAGAAGAGGAAACAATGAATTCACCGTTCTGTAAGAGCTCAGTTAGCAGCACTGGAGAGAGGGAGTTAAACGCAAAGCAGATGGATGATGTGCCGCTCCATCGCACCAATATGTAAGTACCATATTCTCTTCTGCTCATGCCTGTTATATTTCACTTAATTGATCTTTATACTTAATTAATTAGTGAGATTGTTCTTAAAGAAAGACAGTCGGCAAGTCATAAAGGCTCACGTACGCACGGATCATTAGGCTATGATCAATGCGATTGACTCAGGATCACACATTGTATGAGCAGCGCTAGTCATAGCACTAGGCAGGGGTTTACAAAACAGATGTTTGTGTGTGTGTGTGTGTGTGTGTGTTTGTGTTTGTGAACATCTTTGCTTGTGTTACAGATTTGCTGTGCTTCTTACAAACCAGGCTCAACAGCAAACTAAAAGCTGTTGCTTGATATAAAAAAGAAAGCAGCGGCCTGCTAGCAGTGCCTAGCGAAGTTTCCACCTCCACCAAGTCACTGCCTAACTTTGTTCATAGGTTTATTCACCAGTTCCTTCACTGCTTGCATTGATACTCTTGCAAATGAGAATGAGATACACGCAATGGCTGGTTCAGACTCATTCTCTGAATATCATTCTTAGCAAGCGAGAGTCATGCAGTGCATGGTTCAGACTCTCGTTTTCTCACTCTCATTCTTAAGGAGAGATAGTCATGGAGTGACTGGTCCCAACTCTCGTTTTCTGACTTTCGTTCTGAGGGAGGGTGTGCATGCAGTGACTGAGTCAGACTCTCACTCTCTGACTCTCATTCTTAGCGAGTGAGAGTCATGAAGTGACTGGTTCAGACTCTCATTCTTGTTCACTGATTCAATCTTCATGAACAAAAACGAGAGTCATGCAGTGACTGAAAACTCTAGGTGGCTGAAGAGAGAACCCAACTCATGCAGGGCCATTCTTGAACTGGTTGAGCTACTGTTCCTTGTAAGTTCATTCCTACAGTAGCATATACTGTTGTTTTGCTCTTCACCAATGTTTTTGCAACTTTTAGCCTACATTTAAAAATAAATCTTTTTTTTTTTTACAAATCTGGGCATGTTTTCTGCAGTCTAGTAATGTAGGATTTACTGTTAGTTCAAATTAAAAGAATGAATGGACAATGAATGTGTAGCTATATTGGTATGTAGGGGAATCATATAATAAACGATGAGGTTTAATAATATAGAATTTATTAAACAAACACGCCTAAAAAAAATCCTAACGGGGTAAATATGGAAGGATATGGACAGGGGACCGGAGTGTGTGTGCACGTGTGTGTGTGTGTGTATGTGTCAGGCGCGGTGCTGTGGGTGGGCTTAATGGACCTGGGCCCACCCACTTTTAGAACCACAGCCTCATTTTCGTGGCCACAAAAAGCTTGTAGTGTATAATTAATATGGTAATTATATTGTAACCGTATTATAATCCTTCACAATGCATTTTGCATTTCGTGCGCAAAATGTTAAACATGCTTTCCATGTTGTGGATGTAATTCAAATTAGCATTTTGTGCATGACTTGCAAAGCAAATTTAACATTTTGTAAGTATTTGGACAGTTACACAAGTTTTGTTGTTTTGCCTTTGTACTTCAACATACTGGACTTCAAATGAAACAATGAATATGAGGTTAATAGGGACACTGTCAGGTTTAATTCGGGGTAACTTACATCCATATCGGGTGATCCTTGTAGAAATGATAGTCCTTTTTATTCATATTCCCCCATTTGGACATTGGACAGTTGGTTGCCCAGCTGTTTCTTGGCCAGCTGTGTGTCTTTGCATCATTAGTTCATGAACAAGAAAGCTAACAAAAGGTCTACAGTTGGTTGTAGGTGTGGAATTTGCATTTTGAATCTCTCAACATGAGACCAAAGTAAATGATGATGCCAGTAAAGCAGACCATCATGAGACTGAAAATCTGAATGAAACATAGCCAAAACACAGGGTGTGTCCAAAGCAACTGTATGATACTTTTCTAGAAAGCAATAATGCAGAGGTGAGCTCAGTAATGGCACTTAACCTGATAGACCACTGATAGAACACTCTCCAGGATGCAGGCATAACGTTTTTAAAAAACAACAATAAAAAGAACACAGCAGCACCATAATCACAGAGGGTTCCCTGCAGGATACAAACCACTGGTAAACTGCAAGAACAGAACGGCCAGGTTAGAGATTGCTTAAAAGTACATAAATAAAAATAAAATAAAAAAACTGTAGGGGTGACATGGCTTGGTCAAGTATGACTGCCACAGGAACTGGTCAGATTCCAATTGAACAAGTGCTTCACTTGCTGAAGACAAGACAGTAGAAACAATCCCCAGAAACAAACAGGAACTAAAGATGGCTGCAGTACAGGCCTATTTTATGAGGTGGCATTCATGATCTCATCATATCAATCACATTTTTCTGTGTCTTTTATGCTGTTGTCATGAGGCTGCTTTGTGTTTGAGGCTGTAAATTGAGAAGCTGGATGACTTTTCTGACAAATTCAAATTGGCAAATCTTAATTAATGGGTGCACATTTGTCTAATTCAGCCAAACTGGCATTATTATTATTTTGTCTTCGTAATTAAATTTCATTTGATGTGTCAGGCAATTCAGGTGTAAAAAATTCACCTTTAGTAAGATAAAAGGCAAGTTTGTTCTATCAGAAGACCTTTACTTCATGAAAAGTGCCAAAAAGAGCAATCGACTGAATTACTGAATCGAATGTCTTCAGCCAAGTTATGATTGGGTTTTTGAACCATGAGTGGAGTATTGAACTATAGACTTTAGTTAATTATTTGTCAAGCTAAAGCCTATAAACAGACAATTTATAGGCTTTAACTTATTACACGAATAAGTGATATGTCTTCAGAGTTCTATGATGAAATTTATGTATATGTTTTATTAGCCAATGCGCTACAGTTGTTTTAAATTGGGCATACTAACCTAATCGGATGTCTATCCACTTCCTAGATAGCTCTAACCCTCTCACAACCCTGATCATGGATGATGGGTAGATAATGGATTAATGACATTCAGTATATCAGTCAAATCAGAGGGAGGGAGAGAAAAAAGAGAAAAACATAAAATATGAAATACAGAGATCTCCACAATGTTTGGAACAGATATTATTTCTTGATTTGGTTCTGTTCTCCACAATTTTATTTTTGTAATCAATTCACATGTGGGTAAAGTGCACATTATCAGCTTTTATTTAAGTGTGTGTTATGCAGTTTTTCATCTAGTTGAAATTATAGCACTTTGTATAAATAGTCCCCCCAAATCAGGGCATCATAACATTTGGAAAAAAGGTGTCACAGGTGCTTCTCATTTTTCTTATTTTAAAACTTGCTCTAGTTGCTATTATATTTATCCAGTCTTCTACATGTTAACATGTTTGCATTTGATTTCATAAGGTAACAAAATTGAAAATTCAAAATTCTACCAAATGCCCTCACTTTAGTGGTTGCTAGATGCAGGCGAATATCACTGCAAGCACAATAGTGCATTGTATATGTTTGGTATAGCTGTGATGACTCGGCTGCTCATTGTATTTAAGTATTTGTAACTACATTTTATTCTAACCTGGGTCACAGTCTGTTATTAACCTTAATAAGGTGGTCCACACTAGGACAGTACTGAATAAGTACAAAGGTCTGTACAAAGGTCTGCACATGGGTTACGTGGCGTGATGTTCATATGCCAGTATGTTTTAACATAAGCTACATAATAGTTTTTAATATTAGTAGAAAATCACAGTTAAAGTTAAATTTCAGTGATATATTTTAATGTTTTTGATGATTTGGAGTACCTTAACAGTGATTTACTAACATTTTCTAATATGCAAACTGCTACTCAGTCTCAAAAGATTTCTATTATTGTAAAAAAAACATAGAGAGAGAGAGAGAGAGAGTAGGTGTCACCTGGTTATTATCGCAAGTTCTGGCACTCCTGTTAGCTTAAACAAATATTAACCTTAAGAGTACAGGAAGCTGAAGCTGAACTCTTCAATTAACTTTCTCTATAATATATTCCGGGCAAAAATAACTTTTGTTCTGAGCAAAAGTGAGCGTTGACTATGTCAAAAAAGCAGGGAAACTCAACTTATTAATTTAGATACTGAAATGTATCTGTAAATATTTAAACTTATTTTCATAATTTAGGAAAATCTTAGCCCATCAGAAATAAATTAATAAATCAGTTTAAAAAGTACTACTATCTTAAAAGTGCTCACACTTGCACAACACTCTTCAGCAGAATTTAGAAGTGTCCATCTAAAAGTAGAGGTCCGCATACCACTGTCTGCTCTGTGGACTTAATGGATTGCAACATCTAAACTGAGGACTTCTGCCAAATTCATGAATACTAAAGGACCTTCCCTCTGCTTCGCAGAGGAATAACACCCTTTTCCAGGTCCCCTCAGGACAACCTTGTTTTTTTGGTCACAGGTCGCACAGTACTGGACAAGGAGGACGCGAGCAGAGGTTCAGGAATCAGCAGTTTTTCAATAAAACATCAATGACTACTAGACCCATGGGAGGCCAAGTACTTAAAATTTCACATCCCATGTGGTAGAACTGTTATGAAGGAATTGGACTAAATTGGTTTTTCATTTGGTATGACATAAATCACAGCATTAATCAGCACTCTTGGAGTAGTGAAAAGGCAGATGGAAGTTTTTTTTTTGTTCACCATTCATTCATGTCTTTATTTTTCTTCTCCATTTGACTCCAGAATCACAGCTGTTCTTCCACAGCCTGAAATGAAGTTTATGTTTAAACTGTGATTCAGATGCTTTGACATGAAACCCCCACAGAAAGCTTATAGTCTGCCCACTTCAAAGTTCAAAGTTGTTTCATAATCTCAAAATTTTGTTCTCATCCCATTGTTCATCGTATTATTGATCAAAGTGAAGTCATTTACCTTAGAATTGATGGTTACCCCTGAAAATCTATCATTCAGCAACTGTGCATATGTACTGGTTACAATCACATGGTATGTCCACTGGTGTTCCAGTCATACGAAGCTGATTGTGCTTAAAATACCTAGCACCACATCCCTGGAAATCTTTTAGCCTCTGTGCATTCCCTTACTTGAACCATGACTAGAGATCTCTGTTCTCATCATCTCTCCATTAAAACTCAATTTTCAAAATTCCGTTTCTGACGTTTTTTTTTAAATTTTTTTTTTAGAACACATTAGAAATGATGGAGAGAAAATGATATGGAAATAAATCACATTTGGTACTTGATCAGGACTCAGAGCAAGCCATTCTGCCTTCAGTCAATTACTCATTACTCACAGCTATTGACCTTTCTTCTAACAGGAAGTGCAGTGACTATCTCTGCAAAGATTGTAATTGACAAGATGTCTCTTTTAATAGAAAAATGTCTACATTTCCTCCGAAGTTGATTATAAATTCAATGGCAGATTTAGTCGTCTCTGAGAAAGGTTACCATTAAAGGACACTGGCACTGGCCAGGTTAAGCCATATACCAACCTTTTACATATTCCTAATGGAGATGACACTTTTTCCAACTTTACGACTCATCTGTGATACTCCAAACCGGCTGTTAAATTATCAATATGGCCTCAATATTGCATAAAGAAAATGGAAACAATATAAGTTGAAAATGAATTAAAATGACAGCACAGCGCAATCATGGCTGGTACTTGTGAGCTCACAAAGGCAAACTGTTCCAGGGTAAATCCTAGAGTCAGGGCACCACTGCCTTTCATTGACACACATGTTTTATATCAGTTCAATTTCTAAAAGTGAGAGTGCCTGATAATCTAATAATGCAGGTGATTTGGTTTATATTATGGGACGTTTCCTGAGACGAGGGATCGTCTGTCAAGGTAATGAAAACATGACAAGTCCCCTCTGCATGCGTGTAGATCTGCCCTTCATTTGCCCCCTGTGCCCCTCCCTAATCTCTGTGAGCAGGGAGCATGAGAAATGCGCACCCTCGTGATTAGCATTTCAATCGACGTGCTCTACATTAGCTGCAGTCCCCTGAACTGTGGGCCTGCCACACATATGCATATGCTTCACAAAGAGACGCTTCGCTATCTCTCTCTCTCTGCCTTTCTTACTCACTCTCTCACACACACATGTGTGCCACATAGGCATGTAGAAATGAATATAAACACATACGTATTTACAAAAAATATGTACATGCAAGTAAACAGCACATATGTTCAAACAGACAGAAATATGAACTCACATATACACATGTAATAGTAGTGCACAGGCATGTGCTTACACAAATGCACATCACACCCATGGATGCACAAGTATTAGAGGCTGTTTGGGCCATAAATCATATTTCATAAACCTTTCTGTCATTTGCTAATTATTTAGTAGGTTAACTCATGCCACTTATTTGCAAGCTAACAGTAAAAGCTACTTGAGTAAATTGCAAGATAACATACCTATAAAGGCTATACATTTTTTAATTGGTGAAATGTTTCAATAATGTTTGTGAATCGCATAACAGTGCCAGTTTGTGTTAGGTTCTTGTAGGAATTCTCATACAAAGCACAATATGTCAACATTTCTTTCACTAAGAACTAGAGTCTGAAGTCGGAATCAGTCACTGCATGACTCTCGTTCTCATTCACGGGAATCAGGACGAGAGCCATGGAGGAATCCAGGAATGAATCCTTTTATGGATCTGAGTCAAATGATTCATGTCACTGAAAGGAACTGGAATGCCCACCGCTAGTGTAGTGAGGTTTGGTCAGGTTTATTCAGAACAACATAGTTCAACAATCAGAATTCCGTATGCTTACAGAGCCCAACTTGGTGAAATAACATACACGACACACATGCAACTTTTCTCTTTGCACATACAATCATTCTTTCTCATACATAGTACTATTCTCTATCATGGTGTGAGTGAGAGAGTATAATGGTGTGTTCAGTGTGAGAAAGTATTATGATGTGCATGAGAGGGTATGATAGTGTTTTTTTTTTCTTGTGAGGACGTACGATTTATGGCCTAAACGGCCTCTCATCCCCAATCATCTGTTCATACACACACACACACACACACACACACACACACACACACAAAACACTCTAATCTATGTCTTTCAAAGCAGTGAAATTGGGAGGAACTGTTCTTCCTGTGTTGATAAAATAATACATAAAACAGACTATCAGTATTATGTCCTACTTAGATTCTATAGTGTCACACCAGAAACATCTGGTACCAACACAGACCTATAGGGATTAATAACAGATTTTCCAAAGTTGCAACAGGGAAACAGGCAAAGTTAATGTCAATGTATGCTGTGATCCCAGAGCTCCTGTAGACAAATAAATTAATGTCTTTTCCTTTGAATGCATTTTCTTGGGTAGTGCTGAGTTCAGGTGTTATTAGCTGTCTCTTTTGTCCTCTACCCAACAATCTATTATGCCTTCCAAGTACCTTCCATCATCTCAAGGTAATTGTTTCAAGGCATCCAGTCAACAACTTAGCAAGTATTTGGAGAGTGACACATTTTTTGTTGTCTGGCTGTGCACTACAGCACATTGCATTTGAAATAAAACAATGAATATGAAATTAAAGCACAGGCTGTCAGCTTTAATTTGAGGGTATTTGCATCTATATCCACATATGAATTATAGCTGTTTCATACATAACTCCCCCCATTTTATGGAAGGAAAAGTAATTACACTCTATACACACATCTGATATGGATGTAAATACCCTCAACATAAAGCTAACAGTCTGCACCTCTAACCTCACTCATTATTTCAGATCTAATGTGCTGGGGAGCAGAACCAAAACAACAAAAAATTGTTTCACTGTCTAAATACACAATATGCAATACACTGTGTTCTGTATATCACTGTGTGTGTGCGCGCACGCGCGTGTGTGTGGATTTACCTTTATCATTTTTAAAGGCTAACTAATGAAATTTATGAATGTGGATTAGCAAAAACAAATACAGAAACAAAGTATCACTGTGAGCTGCATACAGGGGTGCAGGGCTTTTATTGCAGGGAAACTCAAACAGAGAAAATATGATAATGGGCTGATGAATTATCATGGTTATCACCATTGTGTGGGCACATATAATTGTAGCTCTTTCACTGTCAGTCACTGTCATTATGTTTCGCCTTATATGCAACATAAAAGAAGGAATAATCAATTGTTCAAAGAAATTCAACACATAATGACTAAGATGACCCATCCCTTCTGGATCTGTTTTTATCTACACTGAATACTGATTCTGATAAAAAATTAAATTTCAAGTAATTGCATTAGAGCTGGAGACACTAAATAAATAGGATACATGAACGCTGGTCTGCTTATAATGCCATCTGATAATTCCATTTTTTTTTCAACCTGGGTATTATTTTCATAGTAGTAAAAAAGTATATTTTTTATCAGTTCAGATAGTATTTTACGCAGCTGCTTCATTGTCAGGTTTTTTTTTTTTAACTTTTTTTTTTTTTTTTTTTTCCCTCCATGTCAGTAGTTTCAAATGGCGTCTATGGGGGATATGAAGTCCAGATGATGTAAACTGGAAGTGAAAACATGCCAAAATGTATTTGCCAAAATTAAAAATAAGAATCATTTTATTTTAACTTTCAGAATTGACTGTTCCAACCTGTTCCAATGGATGATTATTCACCAGACTATGAGGATGTTGGTGAGTCTTTTCATTTTGATGGCGTCCCCTATTTATTTGAACCAGAATATGCAGACAAAGAGCTAAATACATTTTTATTTTTGTGAATAAATGTAACATTTACTTTCAAATAAGAAGTTTTGATAATCTGCCCTTGTTTTATGTAAATTTAGCCTATATATTGATATGGTCCACAGAGGCTGTTGTGAAGCTACTGACAAGAAAAAGAAGAAAATATTTGCCTATGAAGCTGCTGTATAAAATACCATCAGAACCAATAGGAAATCAGAAATAATATATGCTGTGAGCAGCTGCCATAATGCATCAACATTACTAAAAAGTGAGCAACTGAAGGTCCCTAATATGGGCTCATAAGAAAAGTGTTCAGGAACAGAAAATAGAAGTAAATGCATATTCTGTATGTGTTCATATCCCACATACGCAGTTTCACATTAAAGACAAAGACATGATGGCTGTTAAAATGCACAAAAATGGCTAATATATGTCACACGATTTCTTCAGCAGTCATGGGATATCAACAGTTTGTCCTATTTGCAGACTGCATTGAAGACAGGAGCAGAGGCTCTCAATCCAATAAACTAAATTGGTACTGGCATAATTTTAGTCCCTAGTGACAGAGATAAACCATCAATTGGAGAAATTTGATGAGAGAATTGAGAGTATGGAGTTGCAAGTCAGTGTTACTGGAGGGCTCTGTCAGGGAGAGCTCCACTATTTGCTTTTCTGTGAATACCCTACAGCCAGGTGTGAATACGTGGCAACCAGGGTCATCATTATTGATCTTCAGGTGTTCCTGAAGGTCTGTTGTCTGGACACTGTGAGGTTTGTTATGAACCGGTTTCAAACTATTTTTGTTTTGCATGAGGATCTAGCCAGTTCTTTTGCATGAAGTGCATTAGCTAGGCTGTCACTTTTTTTCAAAAATAGAATTTTTATGAAGCTTATTTTTAAGAGAAATTTGTTTAAATTTGTTCAAATTTTCTTTTGTCAGAATTAGAACATTACCTAAATATTTATTATGGGTAAGTTTTAATATTCTAATTAAACCGGTAGCTAAATAGCTCTCTAATAAATGTTCTTGTAACAATGTAACTATACACAGGAATGTTTCTGGCCACTGGCTTTGTGACCAAGTTCACGTGTTATTGCCAATTGCATGGTTCTGAGGTTACAAAATTGATTTAATGCAACGCTGGGGTTGGAGCTGATAACATCACTTGCGTTTCCTGTTGAATGTATAGTAAGGTAGTTCCGTTGTCCCTACAATGGCAAAGCCCTGAAATTAGCAAACGGTGGACTATGACCTGTGCCATATGCCTTCAACATAAAATGGGCATGCGAGTGGTGAATGGTGCAAATGACAGTTAGGCTGACCCTAAAATTCAGATGAGCTGTCAAAATTACACTGCACCATGCAATATTGACTGACACACTCCCAGCAACAGTTCCCCTCCCGTTTTGGTGCACGGCGAGTCACAAAATTACCAAACTGCTCAGGCGTGTCAAATTATATTCCGAAAATACCATTTTGCCAATGTGACACTCGTGACATGCTATGCAACGGCCAGAAAATAGAGCCCATCGAATCAATGGACCCTCCTTAATCTATTATCATAAGGCTTTTGGATTTTATGTTAAGCAGGGAACATTTATTTTAAAGGGAAATGGATATTCCTTGAAAATGAACACACCCCAAAGGAACAAAGAGTAAAATCCATAAATTAATGTTTTAATAAAAGATAAGAAGAATTGTGATGTATAGTTTGAGCAGACAGACATTGCAGGGCTGATGATCCACACCAGAGAGAGTGTGTGTAGAAAACAGTAAGTTTGGCTTATCTGAAGAGCCTCCATTATTGGAGAATAGGGCCCAATCAAATAGTAGATAGCAAGGGCCGAGTAAGCTCTGTAACAGTAGTTATCATACGGCTATATTGCAACAGTATTTTAATATGTCAGCTAATAGCCTTGACAACTGTTAGCCAGGATAATATTTGAATAGAAAAGGATTGTACGAACTGGATAGTTAAAACAGCAGAGTAATTAATGGTACTTAGTACAAGAAGTTTTGTCAGTTGGCTTGAATGTTGACTGAAGGGAAGGAGTAGATTACACAGTTCACTGAGAGCAATTTGTTGGATTGTCAGAGCTACACTGTGTGTAGCTCTCCCTGAGAGGTTCAGCTGTCACAACTCTATTCAGTTCACAATGGGAACATACTGTCGAGCACTGGTGCGAGGTGACAACACATGATGAGAATATGCATGTGTTAAAACAGTCTGTTTTATATTTCAAAGTTAAGAATAATTTCTTAACAAGAGCAACTCTAACTTATTTTAGAAATGTTATACATCCATAGGTCATATGAGTGTGTATCACTCATATGCAAAAAAATTTATTGTTTTGTTCCATTTCTTCTTGTATTATTTTATTAGGGGTCAAAGAAAAAAACATAAATCACAGAGCTATGAAACTTGGCGGGTATGTCCCTCCTATGTCCCCCCACTACTCAGGTTATTGCAATGACACCTTGAGGCCAGATATAGGTGATGCAATGCAACCACTTACCTTTTGGCCTATAAGTCCTGAACTGGACTAGAATCTATATCTTTACTCAGATGCCTTGGCTCATGCTGAACAAAACATATATTCCCGATTTAATTTGCACCTACCAAAATTTTCTGCCATTTTTAATTTTTTGCAAAACCAACTTTTGCAAGTCTAAGAATCTCTGGAGTCATAATGGTCCAAAACATGTTGGCAGTTTTGGCACCTCTGCAAGAACCAAAAAAATGTAATGCCTACAACTCTTCAACTGTTTGACCAATCAGGCAGAAGCTTTGTACTCTACATCTATGTGAGACGCTTCACCAGTGGTTCCAATGACCAAAAGCAATCTTAAAAAACATGGCTGGACACAGCCAATCAGATATCAACAATTATAGCAGGCTTAGAAATGGCTGAGCATCATGAAACTTTACTACATCCCTTTACTTTTCACTCCTCACCTCCTTTCCTTCACTTACCTGCTTACCACTCATGTCCTGCCCGGAAGTATACTACATGGCCGAAAGTGTGCGAACACCAGACATCCAACATCTCATCCTAAATTATGGGCATTAATATTGAGTTGGTCATAAACTTTGCTGCTATAACAACCTCCACTCTTGTGGGAGGGCTTAATAATATTGATTCTGGAGTATAACTGCAGGGATTTGCTTCCATTCAACCAGTAGAGAATTAGTGAGGTCAGGCATTGATTGGGTGATTAGGCCTGGTTCACAGTTTACTTTCCAATGGATCGCAAAGGTTTTGGATGGGGTTGAGGCCAGGGCTCTGTGCAGGCTATTTAAATTATCCCACACCGTTTTTGATGGAACCATTTCTATACTGTCATACAGCAACATTAAGATTTGCCTTCACTGGAACAAAAGCACCTAGCCAAAATCATGAAAAACAGCCTCGGACCAAGGGGTGTCCAGATACCTTTGGTCATGTAGTGTATGTGGAAGAAAGGAGGGAAGGAGATGCGTTTGAAGCCGCTTCGCTAATACAGTTATGTGTGCTTCACTCGTCTCTCCACATATTAGGACACTGGAGGACACAAAGATCAGTTCCTGGGCACAGAGGAGACATAGTGGTAGTGGAGGAAATGGGGATCTTATGTTTGGTTATCCCGCACGCAAAGTACCTACAAGACAATAAAAAACTCATATTTAAGCCTGCTCATTTCAAGAAAGGGGTCAAATTTAATTTGGCAAAATGAGGTTTAACTTTTCTGAGTAGAATCAGTTTGATCAATGTTTTTTTGGAGCCATTGCTTTGTCTGATACCCCTTTCACCTTGGAATTGCTAAATTAATTGTGTTTACTAAATGTATTGGCATATAAAAATGCTAAATGTCATTATAAATTAATTTAACACCTAAAAGAGGGTACAGGCCTATATTTACCAAATCTTGGTAGTAACCGGGCCAATTTGATTAAGAAAACTAAATATAAGAAATGCATGGACATTGCATGTTTAAGACATGGTCTCCTGTTTGGGATGATGAAAAGTAGCATACTATTTAGTGCAATGAAAATTTCTGTAAATACAGAATACCTCCTATAAAGTATTCAAATTTGATGGACAGACAAAGAATTGATGCCAATTAATAACCCCCTTGATCGGGAGATCCTTGGACCACTCCTACAATTCCAATCAAACATAGGATATACACAGGTAGAGAGTAAAATTAGCTTACTTGTCTGAGCCAATAAAAAAGGGACTGCTACCCTGAAACACACAATGGTTGCTTCAGATCAATGTGCTGCCAATGGCAAGTGGTAGCTCCTCTCATTTTCACCAAGGGTCATTCTCTCACCACTAGAGTTGCCACCAAGCAGGCAAGCATCCCATTTCACTAATAGAGCTGAATGTCACGTGGGCATAATGGACATGCAATCCTGTCATTTATAACATAACATTAAACAGCTGGATGAGAAGTCAATGAGTGGGATGCCCATGCGCAGAATGTAGTTCTCCAGTATGAAGGTCAGTGCCCAGCTGCTAGAGTGCTGCCAGCTTAAAGTATTGCCTCCACAGATGTCTCTTAAAAGAAAACTTTTTTTCCCTAATGTATTCTCTTCTTCCCACCCAATGCATGTAAACAGAGGCAAAGGTTCTGTATGTGGTTTTCAATGCAGTGAAGGAGAGAGATGCAATTCGCCATTTCATTTTCTGTGTTTGTCCTCAGTGGCCTCATGTATCAATTTTCAGGATGTATTTGTTCTTCCCTGAGCAGGAGGGTGAATAGGCTTGTGCAAGCAATCCCAAATGTAGTCTACTTTGGCCATGAAAAAATAATTCATTTTACTGCTTGTAGAACACTTGTTTGTGTAAAACTGTGCACTGTCAACCCGGACATTTGATAGCTCACCCACAAACAAAGCAAAACTTTATGCCCACTAGTAGTAAACAGACTTGCCAAACACTGACCAATAAAATAAAAATACCAAAAACATACATTACTCACAAAACTGTGAAGGGCACATCAATGTGGACAATCAACACATTTCACTTTATATCCACTGAACCCAGTGAAAATGACAAGACTAATGCACCATGAGGTCAAAAACCTTTCCTTATATTATATTTTTGGAAGTGGACCGTCGCTTAGTATCAGTATTTATTCATATTTATTAATTTATTAAAGTAAATGTATAAATGCTGTCCAAAAAAGTTGAATATTTAAATATATATATATATATATATATATATATATAAATACTCATACCAACCTAGCACTTCTATATACAGTACATGTCAAAAGTATTAGGCCAACTGTAGTTTTTTTTTTTTTTTTTTTTTTTTTTTACTTCAGATAGTGAAGAATTCAATAACAAACCAAAGAACAAACATTATTTTCAATGTTTACCCATAATAAGTTTTAGTTTTACTTAAAAAAAACAAAAAAAAAAACAATCTTAGACATGACAAAATAGGCTCCTTTGGCTTTCAATTAAATTAAACATATTATTGGAAGTCTTTACAGTTATTTTGCAAGTGGCGGTGTGAAGGAGAAAGGGGGTAATGAAATTGATTGAAATCCTATCTAGCAGATTTTTTTTTTTTTAAATCACAGTTAGCCTAATACAACTGGTGTGTAGTGTAAGTAAAATATGCATTAAAGCTGCAAGAAATACGACAAAGAAGAAGAGATTAGGCTTAGATATGCAGGGCCAAGTATACATATTGTGGCAAGGCTATTCCCCATGGAAAATTGCAAAGAAGCTTAGTCTTTCCAGGCGCAGTGTTTAGTACACACTCAAAAGGGTCCAGTTGATGGTCAGTAATATTAACAGGATAAGACCAGGAAGAACAATAGGCAGTAGACAAATATTGTATGGTGTGTTGCAAAAGAAACTGTTCAATAACTGAATTCTTCCCTACCTAAGTTTTATTTATTGATTGATTTGTTTGTGTGTGTGTGTGTGTGTGTGTGTGCGTGTATGTAAAGAAAAGTTTCGATATGAAAAAGCACTTTCACAATAAATAAATGAATAATAACACAAACATACATGAATAAAGAAGCTTTGGTGATGCACATCCATCTTGTTTATAAAACATCAAGCATTAAAATTCATTTCCTGGCCTTCCAGCCCCTTTAGTTCTTGATGAATTCATACATATAATACAATGCCCATATGTGCAGAAGAGTGCAGTCAAAGTATCTGGCCTGTGAAATCTCAAAATAGGGCTGGTTTTTCTGTCTGGACTATCCCACATTGTATCACTACAGAGCAGCATAACTCTTCACTGTGAGTAAAGGAACATCACTGATGTTTCAACAAACCTAAGGGGGGAAGATGATTGTTAGCTGTGGGCAGACAACTGCAGCATTGATATAATTGATATAATATGATATTTGACCCAATGAAGGACTCTGTGACATTGTCTACATCAAAAAGGCTACATTGAGTACAGGTGTATCATATTGTCCCATAAGACTGACCATTCTTGACTATTCTTTATTTATTTATTGACAAGCCTGGTTTTGCATTGACACAGTTATGGAAGTCCACCTGCCTTCTCTTACCAAGCATGCAATTCAGCCAGCTGTCAGCACAGAGAGCACTTTAGTATTTGGAGATGGCTGGGGAGAGCAATGGGGAATTTATTCAGCTATAAATTAACGCCTACCTCTCAAGGGCATTCCAGGACACTGGTGCATTGTTTTGGAGCCACGGGCCACTTCATCATTGATTGTGTGAATGCCTGAGTCATGTAGAAGATTAACATTTTTGGTGAGCTTTGGTCCCGTTCAAAGAAAAAAAAAAGTGATACACGAAATAACTAGTTGGGCGAACGTGCAGAAACTGTGAACCGATAATTCATAGAAACATACATGCATTTAATGCTTCAACTGTGTGCAAGCATGTGTGCATGTGGATAGATATTTAGCAGCTTAGTTTTTGGATCCGTTCCTACAGTAATACAAGAGAGCTGTGCTTTCTAGTAAACATTAAAAAGAACTAGGTTTCAAATTTGTACTGAATACAACAAAAATCACCCCTCCCCCCCCAAAAAGAAAAAAAAAAAAACAATAATCACCCATAATATTCCCCATACATCATGTTCATCTACGCTACCACAACTGATACTGGTGTTATACATCAAAATACAGATCTTACTAAATAGGCTAAGACAGTTACTGTAAGACACATTATGCTTTTAGTAACAGCAATAGTTTAAGAAGTCGGAAAAGCATGGAAATTCAAGTTACAAACCCATGTATCTTTATTTGCCTTGTCTTGACAGTGTTTTCTAATACACAATGCTTTACATGACTTCTGTCCACCATCTGGTAGAACAGAGGGGTGGGTTTGCTTTGGCAAAGTGCTTATTTATTTTTTTTGTTATTATTAAACAATATTGGTTGATGTTTGTCATAACTTGGCTTCATTTTGAAATCAATAACTTGGTAGTCGGACTGAATTTGGTTTGTGTGCATTTACAGATGTCTGAGTCTCACAGTGGAAGCAGACCTTTAGACTATCATAACAGACACAGTGGTGAATATTTTATGACATTTTTATATGTTTACAGACACACACACACACTCGCATAAATACACACACACACACACACACACACAGACACACACGCACAAAGAATACCTTTCCAAATGGATTCTAAATGATGGAAGACATATGCAATTATGACAGATAAATCCAAATTAGTCGCAAACTGTTTAAATTAGTCAGTATTCATATAACGGATCATCACATTATTTAATCATTTCATTCCATTGCCAGTAAATACAAAAGGGCAGGGTAAGGCCAAGGTTGGGTATCATGGTCAGAACCCCCTGTCAGGACTGTTGAGTGACAGCTGTGATTTCTAGTGTGTGAAGAGGAGTAATTGCAAAAAGCCGACTAAGTTGGCGGTGGGAATTTTCATCATCTTGCCAAATGGCACGTTGCAAGAATAATCCTTCAAACCTGCCATCTTTAATGAGGGCAACATTGCATTTCCCCCTTTATTTATTTATTTCTTTATTTATTAAGGCGACTGTTTTTGCATTGACACTGTTATGAAAGTCCAGCCACCTCCTGTTACCTTATTTATTTATTTATTTATTTATTTAGTTGTTATTTTTGACCTGAAAACCATTTTGCATTAATTCATCCTGTTGAAGATGTTAACAGCAGGAGGGCACACTTTAACATGCATTTTGTCTCTTTCAAATCCACACCAGGCAGCCTGACATTTAACATTTGCAGTGTAGCCCAACCCAAAGGTAGACTGTTGTAAAATACATTGCATGTGGCATCTGTTCATTTCAACTGTACACACAATTTATTTATTTAAATTCATATGTGACTGCTCTGTAAAGCACCTCAGTTTGGCATCCTATTCATTGCATCCATGTCCACAATGCACTATTTTTTGTTATCATGCCCTAAAGATTAATTTTAAATATATTTCAGTGGCAATCAAAATGCACAGCCAGGATTATAGTTAGTCTTCTACTGTGCATAGGAGATGTGATTTGTTTGAAGAAAATGGCAAGCCATATCTGTTTTACTATATTTACAAAAGTTATCTAACTAACCAATTAGGCCCATTTCT
Organism: Anguilla anguilla; assembly: GCF_013347855.1. Classification (NCBI taxonomy): domain Eukaryota; kingdom Metazoa; phylum Chordata; class Actinopteri; order Anguilliformes; family Anguillidae; genus Anguilla; species Anguilla anguilla. Next base: position 52,102,082 of record NC_049203.1, on the reverse strand, counting down.
TTAAGCTCAATATATTTAAAATTCCTACTTCCTGGTCTACATTTATCAAAATTCCACGTGCATCTAAATTAATAAGAAGTACTTCAGGGTATGAAAGATTACTTGAAGTCACCTTCAAAAAAATATTTTGAGTATAAAAATTAAAGTTAATTATTAGACTACATTAAAAAACATTTAAAAGTATAAAATAAATAAGGCATCTGACACTCTAATAACAAATATTTGAGTGAAGTCCAATCTGTGATTTGTTCAGAACATCTATCTGAATTTGAACAGACAGATACTTTTGCATTCATGGGCTTCACATAAAGGTGATAGTACTGGCCACTGTGAAAAGAGAAGAGAGTATTTTATTCATTGCTCGAGTCCATCAAAGTCTATCTTAGTGCTCTTTTCCCCCACTTTGTCCTGTCTTTCCTGTAATGGAACATGACAGTCTATGCAGCCGATGTGAATATAAGATTGCCAAGGCCTGGTTCTTGGCTTTTAATAGTTGGAGAATCCATTGCATCTTTCAACAGCATATAGTAGGTACCTCATACCTCATGCCAAATGAAAACTGTAGAATAAAGAAGAAAGAACTTTCGCTTGAATCAACACAGCTTAATACAGTGTAGTGATGTACACATTGTGTATTACAGGAGTATACATATTATGAACACATTATCTGTATAAACCCTATAAACACAATTCCATTTAATACAGTGTGCACAATGAAGTCTACGATAATGGATTTGTCATTCCTAACATATGACATTTCTAATCTCTTTACATTCAAAGGGCTTATTTCAAGACCAAGGACAGCTCTATGAGTCTCCAATGACCTTCAGTGAAACATATTTAGTCCTTAATCTTTATATAAGTTTATACATTTAGAGATAATACAGTTATATGTAATAACGAAAACAAAACATTTAATAGTTTCTGTTTCAATGATTGTTTGATATGCACTAAACTATGTTATAGTTTAATCTAAATTAAATGTCAGAACACACCAATCATTAAATATATTTCAAGCATATAACAGATGTTCATATTCACACTAATTAATAATGGCTTAATGTTGCAAGGATGGTTTACTCTTCTTCTTCTTCTTCTTCTTCTTCTTCTTATTATTATTATTATTATGTTGGGGGGGGGGGGGGGGGGGTTTGTTATTTATGTTCAAACCTTATTAAAGCATTAAAAGCTAATGAATCATTGCCGTCTTTTTCCCCATCAGTGTCATCTCACATTCTTTGTATGCATCTCTGGGGATGTTTTAGGAACCTCTGACACTTGGTTTCCTGTTCATTAACCAACCAGCTGTTCATTCTAATGAGCCTAAAAATGCTTTCAGATGGCTTTCCTCACCAGCTAAAACACAGCCCACATCACATGGACACTACCTACTCTAGGAGCAAGCAGGGAGTGAGAGAAAACAAAATGTGCTGGGACTAGTACAACACAACTTTAAAGACAACTGGGGAAACCATAGATCCAAAATACACTTTTTAAACTAGATCAACCAATGGACATCTGTAAATACACTATGAACTGTGTCAACTATTTTTATAACCCTACCTCACTACATTACTGTATACAACTTTACCTTGGTCATTTTATCAAACTCTGGTGTCCCTCCCCTCAAAGAACTTGGACTGAGGCCAACATATGCTTTTAATCTATCCTTTTCAACTTTCACATTATTGAAGGTTGAGTTTTAGGAATGTGATGGCACGGAAAATCCTATATTTCATTTATTGTCCTTGCTTCTTTTCATGACATATTTGTAACTTCAGTAATGTGTGTGTGTGTATGTGTGTGTTTAAAGATAAATGAATCAATTTCCTTTCAGATCCTTTTATAATCAAAATTTTAGCGTATGAATGGTATTAAACCCGTGCTTATGCAACATCATAAAATATGCTGTTCATGAGTTACTGTTGAACCACAAATTGGTTTTCATACCTGAATCTCTGTACCTGTAAGTAATTCCTGTAACAGTCTGTGGTCATTTAATTAGCAATTACTCAAATGAACCTTTTAGTAAAGGACACCTTCAAAATTTACATCTGAATATAGCAGTTTTGGTCTGACGTCAGTAAGGATATCATGACTGGATTGTTCTGAATATGTGGATGTTTATGGATAGGAGGGCAATGACAGAATATCCTGTATAGCCAGCTTTGTTCATTTCACCATTGAAAGGTGCTGAAAAGAAGTCAGTCATAAACATAAAATTCTATAGATAAATTTAGTTTATACTGTAGTTACCAACCTTGCATGCTAGTTTTTTTTTATTTTTTTATTTTTATTTTATTTTACATAGTTATGCAGGTTCTAGGAACTGAAAAAGAAACAATATGCTTAATTAGTCTTTGCATATCATGAGATATAATTAGCCTGCAAATGAGAATGGTATGGAACCTGTGACACAAATGGCATTGAAGGTTTTTCCAAAATGAAAGACTGGCCTAAATAAGTTTTCCTTAAGCTTATATATCATATAATGTATAAGGGAGAGTCCCCTTAAATGCAACACTTAATACATGTAACTCTGTCAATAACTGGATACTCTAGCAAGGACATCCTGCTCCAATGCCAGTACTCTGCTGTATATATGGCTGGTGGAGGCCCTGAAAGGCAAGGTAAAAAAAAACTATTATTATTCTTATTTTAAATTGCCGTAAAAGTCGGCCAACCTACGTAAATGATAAGCTTTGTTTTTTTCCAAATTTCTGGAAAAAATAAAAAATAAATAAAATTTATACATTTTATTACAGTATACCCTTTGAGGGCTTTCATACCCTAAACCAGTAGAACCCCTGTTCTACTGGTTTTCATTCTACCCACAGTTGCAAATTTCAAAATTTTGAAAAGCTGGTCAATTTTCTTAATTAGGTGCTTTTCGTATGTATAGGCATGATTTAGCCTCTTAATACTCTGAAATAGCTTTGCATGCCATGAAGAATAACTTCCCCATGTTATGTTGTGTCTCTTGTGCTATATTGAAAACAATTACATTTACAATTACGGACAATTACATTTCAATTACAAAACTTGTTTGATCAATTGAGAGGGACTGGATTTTGAAACCACTGCCCTGAACCATTTACGTTCCAGGTTGTATTTGAAATAGAGGAAGTTGAGACCCGGGTAAGGGGATGGTCAAAACCTGAGGAGATATCATTGCCCAAGGCCTTATTGGGAAGGCCTGGGCCCTGTCTGGGGCAGAGGGAAATCTATGAAACCTCGTGGGCGCTGAGTTGAATGACTGCAGGATACAGGACAGCAGTGTAGAACTGCTCCCTGATGTATCACATTAATATGATAAACAACCAAGCATCGCAAGATTACAATAAATTATTCACTGCCCTTCAGTGGGTGAGTTATATCCCTAACAGGTTATTTACTGCTTTAAACTGCTATTTACTGCTTTTAATCTCATAAAAGAAGAAGCCAAGGTTAACCAAAAAAGAAAAAAAAAATACGGATGTGCTTGTTCTTGGTGGAAATGTAGGCTCTACATACTCACAGCCATCCGTGTTTTTGGATATCTGTAAAACATAATAAATTGTAAATTTACATGGAGATTATCATTTAACACATATAATTAATTACATTTATGTTATGAAATAAATCATGTGGTGTTTATAGCATATCCATTGTCTTTTTCAGTATACTCACAAGACACTTTGCCTTGAACTTTTATGTTAAAGGGGGGGGGGTGTATAATGGTGTAAATGGGTCATACACACTGAGCTTGACAATTCTTGGGACAAATATGGCTCTGTAATCCCCCCCCTTCTATTTCAGGACACCATAATTGGAACATATTCATGTCATGTGAATGAAAGTAGACGGCTTTACTACTTATGTACTAGTCATGCAGTCATGCTAGATACTTTGTCGCATATCCTTTGCACGCAATGACTTTCTGTGGCCCATAGACATCACCTGCTGCTGAATATGTCCTCTGGTGATGCTCTACTAGGCCTGCTGTGCTGCAGCTGCCTTAAGTTCCTTCTTGTTTCAGGGGCTTGATGCCTTACATTTCCTCTTCAGATTATGAAACACATGTTAAATTAGGTAAAAGTTTTGGAAAACTCCTTTGTTGCTTTAGAAACATGTTTGAGATCACTGTCTTGCTGAAGATTTAACAGTGCCATCCAATGAGTTTGATGGTATTTGCTTGAACTTGAGCAGAAAAAAAAAAATACTCTGAACACTTCATAACTCAGTCTGCTGCTGTTATCAGCAGTTACATCAATGAAGACAAATGAGCCAACACCAGTGGCAGCCATGCATGCCCAAACCATTACACCCACACCACCATGTTTCGCAGATGGGGGAGGGGGTGCTCTGTATGTTGGGTGGCTGCTTTTGGCCTTGACACTTTGCTCTTGCCATCACTACAAGAGAATGTTGGTCTCATCTGTCGACAAGATCTTTTTCCAGAACACTGCAGGGTCTGTAGTTCTGTTTCTGATTCTTCTGCAGTCAGTAGTTACTGACACTTCCATCCCTGGCTCCAAAGTTGTGTTTCTGATGTAACTGTAGAGATCTTCCTCTGCCTACCAATTCCTGAACTCACCAGTGCTCATTTTCTTCTGTTCCAAACAGTTGATTTTGGTAAGCTAACATTTGGCTTACGTTGCTGACTATTTTTTCTTTCTTATTTCTCAGCCTAAACCTTACCAGAAAGGCTAAACAAGAAGCTAGCCTCAATGGCAATGTTTTTGCTATTGCAATATGAAAAACCGGCACTTGAGGCACAACAACACTGGTGCACAGAGCAGGCCACCGGCATTATCACACTATGGAGTCTTTAAGGGCCACAATCTCTAGGGACACTTGCACAGACAGAAGCAGCGTTTCATCCCGCCCAGGCACGGAAGCAATGTTGTCTTTGTATTTCAGTGGACTGTCATAAGCAAGCAAGTGAGTTAATTCATTGAGCTTTTAAGTGATGAGAGTTACTTATGTTGAAGCACTTTGGGGACACAACAAAATTCTTGTTTAGGGCCACCAAAACCCTAGGGCCAGCTCTGCTGGTGCAAATTTCAACCTGACGAGTCAGAATATTAACAATTAACAAGAAAATCTGTCCCTGCTGACAATGATCTTTGACTGCTCTTGACATGCTGTCACTGTAGCTAATCCCTGTCCACATGTGGAGCTACAAAGACCAGTGCATTTTACAGCCTGAATAAATCATGAGGAAACACAGATTTTTATTTATTTATTTATTTTGATTTCAAGTTTAAGTTCAGGTAATGCCACATTTAATTTCCTCAACCGCAACCTTGCACTGCTAACAGCTCTGCTTCTCAGCCCCCCCCCCCCAAAAAAAATTCATAACTGTAGCATTTCACCTGACATGCTGCTGTGCATCTTTTTCAAGACGGCTGTCTGCTTCCATAACAAGCAGACAGTTGACATGAGACTGATGCATGCAAGGGAGAGTAAAATTAAAATATGGATCTAATCCAATTAGTGTTGATATACCAAGGCATAAGAATGCTTTTGGAATCAATACATTACAAAACTTCTTGAAAACCTATTGTTGGTGAGAGTTTTATATGAAAAGATTAATAAAGAGATTCCAGTCACAAGTATTCTTTTTTGAAGAAAACACAACCCAAGCACAGGTTTACTTGAAAAAGGCTTTACTGACGTTACTGAGAATGCTGACTATGAGCGTCAATGGAGGGACACAATTTATTTTGCTCTTCTAGAGCGAGGAAAACTTCTGTTGTTCACGCTTCTCCCGGTCTCTACTGTGTAAATGTTTCTTGCTGTAGCTATGCACCAGGTGCCTATTCTTGTTAACTGACAGATATGCACTGCTATTCCTGAACGGTATAGTGGTAATGTAAAGGTTCAGCTGCCAGATCAAAATAAATCAATAAATAAATGTTAAAAAGTGGACAAAAAATATTTTAAAATCCTTCAAAGGAATCTGCTGAACACACAGCCCAGTCATACAGTAAAGAGTTGTATCATATCCAGCGTTAAAAACAGGTCCCCATTGAAAATAAACATTATCTATAACCTACCTGCTCTGGTGTTCTGCTTGTGGCTGGTTTTGTCTATTTTAGAGCAGCCATATCTTCAGATGCCCAGCGGCAGTATCTCACATCTCTTGCCCAGTAATTCTGTGAAGCAGAAGCATCTGTAGCCTTTATAAGTACAGACGTTCCTAACTGATGCCTTAAGCGACTCTGTTTTAACTTCAGGAAGCAAAGCATTCTATTATGCCTTACAGATCAGAAGATTAGGCACTGAACGCCAGAGGATTATGGACTCTGCAACATCGACAACTTTCTTCTTTCACTGTCCCCAGGACAGACAGATACAAAAGTACACCTCTCACAGGCACAAGAAAGACACCTGAGCCTTCATTGTCAATATCAGCATCAAACGGCCGGTGTCAGATTTCTACCAGTTATATAAATTGACTGGTAGCACTCTACAATAACTGACATGCACTAATGTAGTTAACTACTAACTACTGAAAAGTAAATATGTACAGTTAACACATTTTTACATCACCAATTCATGTTAAGAACTACATTCTTAATGTCATGTGACCTTACTGTAAAGTGTTAACAATGGACTTCACCCCCTGACAGCAGGTGCATTGTTAGGCAAGTTCCTATTTGAATGAGCTTTTGGAATGGCCTTTTTACAATGACGGCTCAGAGTAAGCTGTTTAGCTTATTGCCATGTTTTGAACAAGTAAAGGATCCACTTCACTGGATACAAATGACAGGGGCAGATTGCATTAGCTGCTCATCAATAAAGACGTATAAGCCTTGTGAAGAATCCCCCATACAAAATAAATCAGTCCCTTTGTTGCTGATCAGTAACTTCCACTTCAAAGAGCAGAATATTTCAGAGAAATTTCATGCATAACCTCATATCCCTATTTCTATGGCATTTTGATTTTGTTAAAAGCATTGTTATTATTATTATTATTATTATTATTATTATTATTATTATTATTATTATTATTATTAGTTGCTTTTGGCAATCACACTACTATTATCTCACATATTATTCTTCTTTATTCCACCCATTTTTTGGACTGGTACTCCTTCCAGAGTATTCGCACCACATACACATGCAGTATATCAAATTGAGCGGCTTCATCGGGAATGGTGTGCTATTACATTGTGGAAAGTTTTGATGCAAGGTTTCTGAGAAATTCAGCTTTTTGTGGGAAATTTATAAAGGTGGAATGTTGATACTTGTGACATCACAATGATGTCTAGCAGCTGAAGACAGAGCATTGTGACATCAAGATTATGAAAATTCCACCATTCATTTAAATCGCCAATTTTTATTTCAAAGCTTTTAAAATGCTTGTCATAGAGAGTTGAGGGATGCCTCATTGGACTTGGTAGAGAGTGTAAGAGGGAAATTAAACTGGGACCCAGAAAAGGCTGACATTTGAACGAGACAGCATGCTGGGACGCAGCGTGTACTTCAAAGGACCCGAGAGCCTTGTGGTAAAACAATAAGTCACTCGGACTTCCTCTGAATGGGCAGGCCATTTGGCTCTCTGGAATGTTACCACCTGGACACAACCAAGATAAGGGGAACTAGTCTCTTTGTCTGTGGTTGTGGGTGTGGGTGTTTTGGGGTCGTAAAGGGTGAAGCGACCGGCACCTGGTGGGGGCACTACACGGGACAATACCACACTGCCCACATATGGACCCCTCTGACATTACACTTTGTATTTCTTTTCTGGATCTGGACTATAAACCATCTGTATATCTTATTTACAAATCCCGGAAAACCTTACAAACCATGCACATGTGTTCATTGTATTATTGTATTATGCCTTATGTAATAATAACATGGATTGCATGTACAATGGTTAAACAGAAGGGTATTTTCATGACAACTGCACCATAATATTACATCCACTTGGCATGTTTGGTATGTACATGTTCACAATAATTCGCACCATTGAATGAAATATGTTTCATACCAAATAGAATTTGAAAAACCATAGTTTCAATAACTCAGGAAAAACCTAACACAATGGAATGTCCTCTCTGGTAATCATCTCCTTTTCCCCATTTCCCCACCAATTGTTTTAACAAACTCCTCCAAATGGTGGGGGCCGGAATTCGAGATTTATGATTCGGACAGGTTAATTTATGGCAATGCCGCCTAGACCAAACGCGGGATTTGGCTTAAAAGGAAGGGAGACAAAGCAATTGGGGAAGATCGTAATCGACTTCCCACCATGCACATACTATGTGCGCTGCGTGTAGACAGACAAGGAAGATCGTAATCGACTTCCCTCAGTGCACATACTAGGCTATGTGTTCTGTGTGTAGCTAAACAGGCTGGTAAGAACTCTTTTCCTCTGTATTTATGTTTTTTAAACCTTATAATTGATTTGAATTTAAAGATAACAACCTACCTGCCTGTTAAATAAATTCTTCTGATTTTAACTTGCGTGGTCTTCATGACTCTAATCCATTTTATCTTCTTTTCAGCCGAAATTCCGTTTAAATACTCAGGGGGGCAATTCTGACTAGGACCTACTGATCAGGGGTCTAGTACAGTAAACGTCTGTAGTGGGGTCTTCAAGTTAGATAGGTGACCACGATCTGCCTGTTAAGGGATTGGTGGGATCGGTTCTGGTGTTGTTTGGCATAAGAGGACCCATGGGCGTAGTACGCTGGTTCTCCCCAAATTCGCCTTAAGGAGCCCGATAGATTCTTCACCGCCCTGGGCTCATAACTGTCTATGCACTATCCATGTAAGCCAGGCATGGAAGGCATGTATTATGGTGGTCAGCCTCCTACCCTCTGGATTCTTCACCGAACTGAGATTTAACAATAATGCTAAACCCGGGAGCATATATTGAGGAATGATGGCACAAGATAGAGTCGAGTGTAACCACTCCCAAGTTCCACGTATGGTTAAACCCAAATTTTAAATTATCATATAAAATGGAGTCAGATTTAATACGAGAGTAAAACATAGTAACTGTTACGCTTTCTTGCTGTAGTCACGGATAGATCGGGTGTGTTGTTCCGCGTATTTGTGAATATTCTGATGCTCCCATTGGAATATTGACAGTCCGGCGACAGATCTAATATATCTCTGATGACAACATAGCCCCGTTTACGAACGGAGAGTAACCAGAGTGCTACTGATCCATTTCAGGCCAGCTTTAAGCGGGATATGAAGCAGCGCCTTCATATCTAACCCGTGGCAACGGAACCAGTGCATTCTTAATTATAATTGTGCCCTGTTCTTACGAACAGAGGAAAATAACTAACATCTCCGGTTTTGAATCACACCAGCCAAGGGAGAACACGCGATACCTTCCCCTCCAGCTACAAACCCTCATTGGTCTAGCTGTGAGGTGTTTACAAGAGTCCTTTGATCATCGTTGAAGAACGTAACCCTAGCTCTAACCCTAACCCGAACCCTAATCCTAGCTGTAACCCTAAACCTAACTCTAGCTGTAACCCTAAGCATAACCCTAACCCTAGCTGTAACCCTAATCCTAACCCTAGCTTTAACCGAAATCCTAACCCAAACCCCATCTGTAACCCTAACCTAGGTGTAACCCTAACCCTAGTTGTAACCCTAACCCTAACCCTAGCTTTAACCCTAACCCTAACCCTATCTGTAAACCTAACCCTAGCTGTAACCCTAACCCTATCCCTAACACTAGCTGTAACACTAACCCTAACCCTAGCTGTAACCCTAATCCTAACCCTAGCTGTAACCCTAACCCTAATCCTAGCTCTAACCCTAACCCTAGCTGTAGCAGTAAGCTTAACCCTAGCTGTAACCCTAATCCTAACCCTAACCCTAGCTCGAAACCAAGCCCTAATCCTAAACCTAGCTGTAACGCTAACCCTAACCCTAGCTGTAACCCTAACCCTAAACTAAACTGTAACCCTAACCATAACCCTAATCCTAGCTGTAACCCTAACCCTAGCTCTAGCCCAAACCCTACCCCTAGCTGTAACCCTAAACCCAAGCCAAAATGTAACCCTAACCCTAGCTGTAACCCTAACCCTAGCTGCCACCCTAATCCTACCCTTAGCCCTAACCCTAGCTGTAACACTAACCCTAACCCTAGCTTTAACCCTAATTTTAACCCTAACCCTAGCTCTAACCCAAACCCTAACCCTAAACCTAGCTGTAGCACGATCTATAACCCTAGCTGTAACCCTATCCCTAAACCTAGCTGTAAGCTTAACCCTAACCCTAGCTGTATCCCTAACCCTAACCCTAGCTGTAAACCTAACCTTAACACTAGCTCTAACACTAACCCTCATACTATCTGTAACCCTAACCCTAACCCTAACACTAGCTCTAACCCAAACCCTAACCCTAGGTGTAAATGTAACCCTAACCCTAGTAGTAACCCTAACCATAGCTGTAACAATAACCCTAACCCTTGATGTAACCCTAACCCAAACCCTAACCTGAGCTGTAACCCTAACCGTAACCCTAACCCTAAACCTAGCTGTAACACTATCCCTAACCATAGCTGTAACCCTAACCCTAACCCTAGCTGTAAGCCTAACCCTAACCCTAGCTGTAACTCTAACCTTAAGCCTAGCTGTTACACTAACCCTCACACTATCTGTAACCCTAACCCAAACACTAGCTCTAACCCAAACCCTAACCCTAGCTTTAACCCAAACCCTAATCCAAGCTGTAACCGTAACCCTAACCCTTGTTGTAACCCTACCCCTATTTGTAACCCTAATGCTAACCCTAACCCTTGTTGTAACCCTATCCTTAACCCTATCCCTTGCTTCAAGCATCACCCCATCTATAAACTTAACCCCAACCCAACCCTAGCTGTAACCCAAACCTTAATCCTAACTTTAGCTGTAACCTTAACCCTAACCTTACCTGTAACCATAACTCTAACCCTGGCTGTAACCCTAAACCCAGGTGTAAACCTAACCCTAACCCTACTTGTTACCTTAACCCTAACCATATCCCTAGCTGTAACCCTAACCCTAAACCAAGATGTAACCCTAACCCTTGATGAAACCCTAACCCTAACTGTAACCATAATCTAGCTGCAACCCTAATCCTATCCCTAGCTGTAACCCTAAACTTAACCCAATCCCTAGCTGTAAACCTAACGCTAACCCTAATCCTAACCCTAGCTGTAACCCTAACCCTAACCCTAGCTGTAACCCTAACACGAGCCCTAGCTGTAACCCTAACCTTAACCCTTACCCTAGCTGTAACCCTAAACCTAACCCTAGCTATAACTCTTACCCTAACTTTAGCTGTAACCCTAACCCCAGCTGTAGCAACCTCCTGGAACACACTACAACCGCATTCAACACCCTAGCAACCACCTAGAACATCATAGCATCCTCATAGACTACTATAGCAGCCACCTAGCATACAAAACCTGAAATACGCCGTCTTCTTCCAAAATAGTAATAATTAATACTTATTTAAGAATAATGTTTACATAATATATAAAGCTCTGTTCAACGCAAAGTCAACTTTGCATTGGAAGCAACCACTCCACAATTTCTGCAGGAATTGTCTAGTTATTATTATTCTTATTATTATTGTATTATCAGTGGTGGTGATGGTGGTACAGAGCACCTAAAACATAAACATATTACCTGCACCAATATTAAAGATGAAAAAAGTAAAGGAAAATGCAATGGATGTATTGCCACATTGTAATGCATATTTTACAATATAGTGGTTTGTGCATGGCATGACATAAATACATAGGTATATATCAATAGACGGATCATTTCTGATGTTACATGTTCATGAAGATTTGTGAAAATGTATAATTACAACATTTATCTACACAGGCACTGGAGGAGGAATGAGATACAGTACATTACCTACTAATTAGTCATTTGCAGAAATTGTTACATGGCTGACACTTGAGCTTCAGTTCTGTGATCAGGGAGTTCAGACAGTGGAACATACAGTAATTATTTATGCTATATATATATATATATATATATATATATATATATATGTATATATATACATATATATAATGTACACTACAGATTGTAAGGCTAACATGTTTTGTTTGTTTGTTTGTTGATACTTTTTCTCCCCTCTTTGTTGAAGCCTCACTGTTCCTGCATGTTTCGTTTGCATGAGCTTGGAATAATTAAAGAAAAAAATAAAAAGTTTCCCTGGGTCAAATACATCTTCACCTATTTTGCTCTTACTCAAACTTCCCCAAGTTATATTTTGTGAAGTCAAGCTCCAGCATGTGTCTATCCCCAATGCCCCAGTGCAGCGATGGGGTCACTGTGCTGTTGGACATGCTGTTTTTTGGATGAAACGTTAAATTGAGGTCTTGAATCACCGTGGTCATTAAAGAGCCCATGACACTCATCACGAAGAGTAGGGGGTTCCCTGGTGTCCTGGCTAAATTCCCACCTTGGTTCTCTCAACCTGCAGCCTAATCATCCCCTGATTTAATTGGATAAATAATTGTCCAGTCCCTCTCCACCTCAGCTGAAGTGTGGTGAGTGTTGTGGCACAAAAAGGCAATGGGCGGAGCAATGTATAAAAAGCACTTTAATTTCTACATGGTGAAACCAAAATTTTAACAAAAGTTGAAAATTCTTCAAAGGAATTACAACGGTTAAAAATTAAAATATGGGCTGTGTTTATTGCTCATTTGCTCATCGACAGATTAAATTTTACAGGCAGACAGAATTACGTGGCTAAAATTATAAGCAGTATTGTTACCTTGTGTGTGAAACTGGATAAATTGGTTGTTTCCCCACAGTTTAAATTATATTTGAATTCTGCAAATGAGAGAGATTTCCTATGTAGAGATAATGAGCTGTGATTCAGAAAGGGAATGGTGAAATTGATGCAAACATGTCTGTATGTAGAGAGAGCGATAGATAGAGAGAGAGAGAGAGAGCTGTTTTCTTTTTAAGATGAAAATCTTGACTGGTGAAAAAGCAACTTTTATATTTTTCACATCTGAATTTATTTTGTGCTTTAAACATTGGTTTCCACAATGAACACTGCATTTAGACATTACTTATACAACTTATTCAGCAGTAATAATTGGGTTTCTACTCTATCCTGTGTTGCAAGACAGGGGGCTTTGAATCAAATATAAAAGTAAAGAAAAGTAGTTCTCAGCTCACTTTTAATGAAGAAGGGTAAGAAACAGAATATTGTGAATATGTTTGTGTACAGCCCCAGGATATCAGTTCTCCATTGTGTGGGACCCAGTCATATGACACCCCATAAACACAAACAAAACAATACCTTCAAGCCATGTTTTGTTCTACAACAATGCTCCGAATAAATCAGAAAATACAAAATAAAATAAAATTCTGGAAGTGACACAATGCAGGGTTTTGTTTCAGAAACTGCAATGCCCATTAATCCCTACTCTGCACCCTAAGCAGCACAGTACAATATGTTTCTTTAATAGTTACAGAGAGAGAGAGAGGGAGAGAGATAGATAAAGATATATATATATATATATAATATAAATTTAAAAAAATATATATATACACACACACCAATAATAATAATAATAATAATAATAATAATAATAATAAAAAATAAATGCAATTAAAAAAGGTAAGATACAAGTGCACCTACTGCTAAATCCAGCCATCCAGTCTATAGTAGCATTACCAATAATTTTCTCAAAAAAGTTTGAAATAGTTCACTTTCGTTTAACTGTAGATAGATCAAGGAAGGGAGCAAATGAGAGGGAGGGAGAGACAGAAAGAGAGATGAGATGAGACAGACCAAGAGATGCAAGTAAGAAAAAGCAAGAGCGATGACAAATAGAGGGGAGACAAAGAAAGCCTTTAAAAGCAAAGCTTGATTTGAGTCCTCTGTTTCATATAAATATTTAAAGGGTGAATTCACAATGCCAATGTCATGTTGTGCAGATACTGTATTCTCTGGAGTATACAATATCCTTTAAAGAAAATATCAGTGCAGAAGCAGCGTAGCAGTGTAGCTGGCCAGGAGCCTTTGTGTTGCATGGTTCACATTCAGTCCATTCTCAATCTTTTAGCCATAAAGGTAGATTCTTACTTTTTATCCTAAACTGACTGAGTAAACTTGTTTTTGCCCCATTTGAAGGACTTGGTTTCACCACCTCTATTATGGTTGACCTAAAAAGGCCTACTGTTTGAGTGGTATGAATAAAAATTTTCTGCCCAGTGGCCGGAGCAGTTGTCAAAATTCTGTGCTGATACACGTTGATGGAGAGCAGGCTGGTGTTAGCGTTAGGGCTGATCAATATAATTTCCTGTCTTTTGAGACTTCTGGCAAGCACAAAAATTAAAATGTATTTTTTATTTATTTTTTGTGATTAACACACACACATACACACAGGGGTCACTTTATTAGAAACGCCTAGCATCTAGTACTGGGTAGCACCGGGTAGGGCCTCTTTTTGTCTGAATGCTTTGTGGCATGGATTCAACAGGGTGCTGGAAATATTACTTAGGGATTTTGGTCCTCGCTGACTCGGTAGCATCACACAGTTCCTGCATAATATTTGGCCACATATTCATGCTGCAAACCTCCTATTCCACTTGATCCCAAAGATGCTCTATTGGATTGAGATCTGGGGACTGTGTAGGGCTTTGAGGTAAACTGAAGTCACTTTCATATTTGTGGAACAATCATGCAATGATGCATGCTTTTTGATGTCACATTATCCTTCTGGATGTATCTATTTTTAAAAATGGTAGCCTTTGACATGCTGTGACATTCATTTGATACTCAGTTATTATTAAGGATCCATGTGTGTGCCAAGAAAACATTTCCCACAACATTACATCACCACCAGCCTGGGCTGTAGACACAAGGCAGGATGGATCCATGGATTCATGCAGTATACACCAAATTCTGATGATCCACATGTCACAACAGAAATTGAGATTTGTTGGACCAGGTTGTGTTTTTTTCAATATTCATTCTCCCAGTTTTGGTGATCACTTGCCCACTGTAGCATCATCTTCCTCTTTGTAGCTGATAGGAGTGCAACCTGGCATGGTCATCTGCTGCTGTAGTCCACCCGCTTCAAGGTTGGACACATTTAGAGATGCCCTTCTGGACACCTCTGTTGTAATAAAAACTGCCATTTCAGCATTTGTGGCCTTTCTATTCACATGAAGCAATCCATCCATTCTCTACTGAACACTCTCAGTTACAAGGTGTTTTTGCCCAAAGAGCTGGCAATTACTAGATGTTTTTTTCTTTCTTTTAATAGCACAATTTTCTGTAAATTAGATGCCAAAGTGCGTGAACATCCCCAGAGGGAATTTCTGAGGTGCTAGAACCACCATGTCTGGCATTAGCAATCATACCATGTCCAGAGTCGCCTAGATCTTCACACGTCTTTTGCCCATTCTAATGTTTGTGCGAACAAAAAGTAAACCTCTTCATCATTTCTGCATGCTTTACATATTAAGTTGCAGGCACATGATTCACTGCTTGGAGGGGTAGGCTCTTTGTGTTAACAAGCAGGTGTACCTATATTTAGAGGTTCCAGGAAGGGGGATGTCCACCAGTAGTGCAGCTCTGACCCTACTCACAGGTAGGGCAGCAGCTGTGGCCGATTGCCTGAGTATTGGACCTTGCTCTAGGGCCATTTTTGGTCTTAATCTCAAAAACCATATGTTCTACTAGGCTGAGACCTACACTAAAATGGGACATTGAAGAAACATAAAATAAATTATATTTTCGAAAAATTTCACTGCAACTTCACTTATTTTTGTTATTAAAATTTTTGAATGTTTTATGTCAGGTCTCAGAACAATTTCAATGCCATCTAGTGATGTATTTCTAATTGCATTTTTAGCAGGTTAAATTTATGTATATATAATATTTTTTTAAAAATGATATCATTTTCAATTATTTATCATTTTTTTCTACATTTCCTTGGAAAAAGGGAGCAATTTTGTAATATGGATCCAATCTACTTACTCCAAAACATAATTCACTGCTATGTTCTGCAGATATAATAGATTCATTAGATCCATTCTTTAATGAAACTAGACTCCAAACAGGTAAATAGAAACTAGGAGTCAAGGAAACACTACTGAATAGATTATTGACAACAACTTGCCATAGCCATCTTGTATCCCCAGTCTTATTTTTTCCCTGAAATGGGGTGTATAAAGATAAATATATTCAGAGCTGGTCTGTTCAGAAGATATGGCCGAAGACATGCAGTGTAAGCAGCAATGCCAGATACTGCAGAGATTGGCAGTGAGCAGAGATGGGACATTTTTTTTTTCACCCTGAAAAAGTGGAATATGATCACATCCCAAAGGACCTGACCCTCAGCCTAGCCTCAAACTTGATGACAGGATTTGCTGAAAGAATTTGCTTCATCTGCACTTTTCCTGACTCCAATTCTTTGTAACCGATGTTTAAGCAAGGTGGGGCACAAAATGTGAATGTTTAATCTAATCATGATTTTCTATCTAGAAGCCTGGCGGTCATGTCAATTTTGTGACAGAAACAATGGGACTCACAGAGGCACTGGACAAAAGGGATGAACATGATTCTTGCCAGCATAATTTTTGTTGCCACTGTGGAGGAGAGCTACTCACATTTTTACAATCCAAGAAGACATAAAAATTCAGTCTTTTTCTGTTGGTACTGGACGCCTGGAAAAAGGGCAGGATCACACTGTTGAGAGTGTGGAATGGTGCAAACACACAGCTCAGAGGGCTTTTAGCAGAGCTAACCCTCTGTGTATGACGACATTAATATGTTGGTTCTGTTCCTATTATTGGCAAGTACAGATATATAGTAATGTCTCTAACTGAACGTGCTGAATGACTATGTGACGATTGCTGCTTAATATCCCCAGAAAGCAAGTCCCTGCGGGCCCACTGTGGGTTTTTTTGTGGGCAGTGTAGGTAGGGGCGAACCCACACTAAATTCAATCCGCAATCCTTCTGCAACTATTATTACCCTTCTGGGCCCCGGAATAGTTTTTTTTTTTTTTTTTTCTGTGGGTAGCCCGCACTTGGGTTTCCCTACAGTAGGCGAATATGGGTCCTTTGCTGGACAGCCTATGCTGGGCCTGCAGTATTTTTCCACCTATGGGTTCCCATGTAGGTTTTCTATGGGCTTCTTGCTCTTGGGTTTGCCCATAGGACTCCCACAGAATATCTCATGCTGGCCGACAGCATTTCCTTACCTTTGGGTAAGAACATACTCAAAAATAATCAATACACAATTTACAATACACAAGTTCTAAGGTGGGGCTGGCATATGACCCATATGGTCTAGCCACAGAATGACATCACAGAAAAAAAAAAGAATAAAAAAGAAAAATCTGATTCAATACCTGAGTTTCTTTCACACAAGCAAACTATTTTTTTTTTTTTTTTCCCTTGTGGGGTTTATAATGTGGAAAAAGTCCAGGAAAGTGCCACTTTCACAGTGTAATGTACTCTCATAAAACTATAATGGTCTTAACTGTACACCAAAAAGGTCCAGCAGGATTCCTATGCTCCCTGAAAATCATCAATCCTGTTGGATTCCAGCAGGAATTTGTACAGTGCATCACAAATCCCCTAGGATTCCTGCAGAAATAAAATACTGCATTTGTTCATGTAAGAATCTATATCCTAAAAGCCATGCTGAACTCTACTCTGCTCATTTTCTTGTCAATTGCCTCATAGTTTAATAGGAATTATAGAACATAATTCCAGTGCATAATTATTTTTTGTTATTTCAATAAAATCGCAATTCTAAAATATTTTAGTTTCTATCCATACACTATCATTGTCATCATCGTCACCATCATCACTTATATGACTGTAATTACCTTTTGTTTTGCATATTTGTATTTCGTAAGTATGTTCATGTTATTAATAAATCCATGTAATGAATCACCCCACGTGCATCCTAATATATATGCACAGAAATGAAAGAAGGATAATCTGTAAACATTTTTTTTAGTAATAATGCATATTGAACAGTTCTTTTTTGTTTTATTTTGGCTTTCAACTAATTTCATGTGTGTTTGAGATATGCTTAAACCAGTGTGATCTTTGAATAACCAATACCCCCCTTACCTTGTCACACTGCTGGTAAATGTGGTGAATTCAGACAGAAAAAAAGACAGAATGTCTAACCATGATTGGAATATAGATGCCAACATTGCAGAGATATTGCTCATGTAGTTAAAATAAAAATCTTCTACCAACAGGTGAGTTCACTCACTTCTCTAGTTCACTCTATTATATTATGTCTGTGCATTAACAATGAAGCACTTTCCGAATGTGCTGTAAAATAAACGATAATTCAGGTCCTGTCTAGTGGTGCAATGAGGGCTGAAGCTTACAGGAGATAAGATTTCATTTATAAAGGGTTTGAAATATTGAGTACATTCAGTTTGATCTTAACTCTGTTAAGAGCAATAAAAGGTTGGTTAGTCATTAGATTGATGTCAAAAAGCTATTAAATAATTTATCATAACTTGATAGTACAACATGAAAAGTATGTTATACTATTAATGGTTTGTAGCTACTTGTAGGACAGGTTAGGTCTTGCTGGAGTTGCTGCATTGCATTCTTATGTATGTAGCAAATGTTAGCTTTGAATAAGTTACATTATGATAATTGTCAAGAATACCTGTATTAATGTATTATATCAATCAAACCTGAACAAATTGAACAGAGTTAGAGCTGTCTAAATGCTGAGTGGTGTTTTGTGCATGGTCGTTGTACATACCTACCCCCACTTTCTATTTGCATATTCATTCATTTTGCAAATGAATTGTTCAAGACAATAAATTACTACTGAATCTTTAAAGGGATATCTTTATGTGTAAAACCAATGATAAGATTGTAAATCTATTTCATATTTAGTTGCAAATATTGACAGTAGAATGACTTAGTATAATTCCACAAACATACTGCACTTTCAATAGTTGTTATGTCAAAAAATTCACTAAAATGTCACTAAAAATGTAACATGCGTCCTTTCTTTGCATAACACAAGACTTCATTTTACATAAAATTCAAATGATGACATCTGTCCTTCTACTTGCTCTATTTGGCTGCTCACTATGTTCCTGGAGATATACCATCCTGTCCGTTTCCATTTAAAGCATAATTTTGCACACCTGTTTCTATTAATTCGTAGAAGCTCAGCAAGATCTCTAGCTGTTGAATGAGGTGTGGTTTGTTAGGGTTGGAGTGAACAACCTACAGGATGTCCAGGAACAGTGCTGGGCAACCCTGGTCTACCCCTGAATGTGGTACCATGTAAAAGCTGCACATTCGGGATTTCTCGCTTGTCTCTTAATGCTATGAGCGAGAAGCTATGCATCCAGAAGTACTTTGTTATCATCAACGATAACAAGGACTCCAGAGGGCTAAAGATACAGTAACTCTTGGGAATAAAACCTGGAAGCTTTGAGCTTCAAGCCCAGTTACCTAACCTTTATGCTGCACTTCTGACCATGAAAAGATACATTACAAAACAACATTTTTTTTACATGACTGGACCTTTGTTTGCTTATGGACAGGGCCATGCACAGACATTTTGGGGGGCAGGGGCTCAATTGACAAAAAAGGGCAACCTCCACCCCCCATGCACCATCCCCACTATTTTCATCCTGATATTGCCACACGACACCACGTTCATAATCACACACTATGTTCATAATATGGGCCCTGTTTTGGGTCTTCTGAAACATATTTCCTTATAGTAATTTGTCATTCATTTATGGACCCAATAAACTTATCCAGACATGTTCATGCTCTACAGAATATATCCCCCACAACACTTCAACAGCATCTCACACAGACATCACATACAGTTTAGTCTTCAATGTTTTTTTTTTACCTTTATTCCAGGAACAGGGATAACTAAACACAAAACACTGTCACAAAGCACATGCAATAGTATAAACACATTTCCTTAATCTCTCTTTTCTTGGCATTGCACTGCAACTAGCAGATGAGCAAAATTAATTACTTGCATGTTCACCATTAACCGGACTAAAACAGCGGCATAGTATAAAATTTACTGACATGCATAGTGACCTGGAAGCAGTTTTACCTATTTGGCTCACTATGAATACAACTTATATTAAAACATAGACCAATGTTCTTTTTGTCTTTGTTTACATTTTATGAAAGCAAGTTAATGAAAGTGCACTGTTCTGACCCGGAGCACAAAAAGATTAGGCTAAAATTTAATGGTGACGGAGACGTTGCATTGCAAGCTACCCACATATATTATGAGAACGTGATTCAATATAATTTAGCCATTACTTTGTGCAGTCAAAATTAATTTAATCATATTTTAAGGCAAAAAACTATAAGTGTAACTTTAAATAAGATTAGATAAGCTGTGCCACTCAGAAATGCCTGATTTGAGGATTTCATAACATCCATCTATTTTCATGTCTTGTGTCATTTTGTTATTCTGAGTATATTTGCGAAATACAGTACAGTTACAGCAGCGTGATTTAGTAACACGTTTTGTGCATCACAAGAGAGGATAAACCACACAGCATGACCACAAAAATGCTAATACGGCACGCATTCTCTCACACACACAGGCGCACAAGCACACACACATACACACAGACACACACACACACTAAACAGACCAATTTGTTATATGTGTTACGTCTATATATCTCCAATTTCCCAGTGTATTTTGTCTTTCATCTAGGTGTATTTGCCCATAATATCGGTGACGCCAAATCCTATTTCCCTTTATAAGTTCTGAGTAATCAATAACATGCAAAAGCAGGCTACTGCATTTTCTTTTTTTTTTCTTTTTTTTTGTTGCATTTTTTAAATTAGCAGCGTGCCACTACTACCCATTTGAAACAACCGGCTAAACAAACAGACTAGCTTAACTGTCCGCGGCATTACTAAAGAAAAGGGGACACTTACAACATCACTAATCTTAGCGACATATTTCAAACATTGCCTATTTATAAGTTGTCTTGCTTGACAAAGGGGCTGTCATTAATTATCGTTAACCATAATTAGCTAGACTAGCTTGCTTGTGGGCTAGTAGCCTATAGGATAACTTAACCTAGTCTAAAGTTGGCAAATCCGATATAAACCGGTTTATTCTATTTTGAGCATCATAAATGTTGTTTTTTCAACTGACAGTGTAAAACAGTACACAGTAGGAAATTCACAGTATTGTTACCTGTTATCTACAGATGTACAGCAGCGTGTATCCATAACAAGTGGGCAACTGTGTCGATCAAGACAAAATAGCAGCGCCCGGTACTGCAGCTGAGGGGTCGCGATTTACGCATGACTCTAAAACTGCGGACCCGTGCATATGTATATATATATATATATATATATATATATATATATATATAGGTTGGTGGTATTTATAAATTGTATTTTATATACAAGTCAAATTATAAATGGCACCGACCAAAAGCGCACTCGTCGAGTGAGAGGGCAAAAGGGCAGGGGCTCAAGCCCCCCTTGAGGTCTATCTGTGCACGTGCTTGCTTATGGACATATGTATGTCTACCTGTGACTACAATGTTATTTACTTATGTATTTATTTATTTGTTCTCAGAATGTGTTCCTCAATATATACATCAAAAATTACTATGCTATTGTTTTTTTTAAATAATGAACTTAAACTTGAATCCCAAGACCAAGATGAAGGTATATGATGGAAACAATGTACATTGCATATGTCTTAGGTAACAAGGTGCATTCAGGGTAATGAAGTCCATTTGAATGGCATATCAAAGGGTACACTCACTTGGATTGATTGTGGTGGACTAGTATGCAGTGACTGTTGTGGGAATGAAAGATAATACTCACAGGCACACAAACACTGTGCAGAACTAAAAAAATAGGGGAATGCTAGAAAAAGTGCCAGCACTCATATGACCAAACCTTGAAGTCCCAGTACAGTGTATCAGTCCGTTCGGGCCCACTTCAAATACTGAGTAGGCCCCAAGGTTTTTTCAGGAGAAATATGAGACTTGAAGGTGAAAATGATTGATGGTGAATGCTAACCATAATAAATTGAATCATACTTGTTGTTTGTTGATTGATATTAAGATGAAAGCAGAAGTACATTGCATTTTGCTCTGAGCACCGACAGATGTCAATTCAAATACCATTTATTTGGCTTTGGTTACCTTGTTTATTTTCAGAGCAGATTAGATTACACAGTGTAGTGTGGATCTGAGAAATTACAAAAGTAAATAGGACAAACCCCAAGGAAATGTTGGCCAGTTCTGGAACTGGCCTTATCAGTAGTGTCAGGCCAACAGTTTTGCAGTTATAGCCATAAGGGAAAACCTCAAAGAAAATCATACATGTGTATCTTGATTGATATGAAAAGAAATGGCAAACTCAGTAAATGCTAGTCAATTACTTGCTTTTGTACAACATACATTACAATATGTATAGTAAATATTACTATGTTTGATAGCAGTCCAGATACAATTTGTATGTACAAACTGAAACCTTTTGACCAAGATTGGTGACAGTTTGTAAGCACATCATTCTTGTGCACATATACGCTGGACATGATCTTTATGGTGACTTTTCTTCAATTATTATTATTATTATTATTATTATTATTATTATTATTATTATTATTATTTTAAGTAACATAATTATTTAATTCCAAATTTGTATATCAAATGAAATAGCCTACATAAATCATAGCAGAATACAAATGAAAGAGGGTAGGTTTAATGTTACTTGTCATCAAGCAATTCTGGTATGCCTCTAATGACAAATAATTTATGGAAGATCTCCTCTCTTGCATGCCTATCATATTGATAGGGTCTTTTTCTTACAGCAATGCCTGCTGCCATAGTCAATGATAGGCTTAAATACTCCCCGGCAAATGGACTGCACTGTTTCGCTGTCAGATTTTATGCAATCTTCAAAAATATTCATGTTTGTCTGTGACAGGTTATTTGAAATAATTTGTGTTATTCAGACATGCCCCATATCAAAATCATCTTTGTTATTTAGACATGCCCTATATCAAGTCCCATTTGCATGAAAGGTGTCATGTGCTGTAAAATGTGGCTCAATAAATAATACTGATAATGACATGTGTTGCCTTCATAATACTGTGTTGGACATCAAGGTGGATAGGATGTCGCTGGTCTTTGGCAAGCAGTCATTTCTGATGGGGGAGAGTAAGGTGGACATCCTCATGTTGCACTGTGGCCAAAGCTCATTCAGATAAGGCTGACTATTTGACCCAGATGCCAAAACCTCACTGAAGAGGAGCCAACAGATGTCCAGCCTTTCATTGGGCTGTAGAAAACCAGGTTTGACATGCTGCAGAGGGAGCTCAGGACCATGGGCCAGAATATTAACACGTCCTGCTCCATAGGTTTAAGGAGTCAAATTTCTCTCCTGGTACCTTGTCAGCAGCAGCCATGCGATGGAAGCACTTTTAAATTCTGCCACCACCCTCTGCCCCTCCCCCAATCACCAGCTCCTTCCCAGTTAGATGCAACTTTTCTGCCCTGTCTCTGTGACACTGGTATTAGCAGTACATTACTACTACTACGACTACTGCCACTAATAATAATAATAATAATAATAATAATAATATTCATTTATTTTATAAAATGTGTGCTTGTTGCATGTAAGCTGGCCGTTTTGCATTAATACATGTTGCAATATTTTATGTTTGATATTGAAGTTATATTCGTATTAAATACACCAAATGACATTTAGCAGGCAAAAAGTGTCCCCATTAACAATTAATTTCCCATTAACAAACAGTATGTCAATTATCACTTCAAACCATATTTTGTTTAATGAAGGTATTTTACCAATTAAAAATAGCTCCCCCATGAAAAGATGGTTGATGGCTTATGGTTGTAGAGCTCCCTGGTTCTCTGACACTTGAACATATGTCCTGTATCTGCATTAGGTCAGCTGAAATTCTAAAGTGCTTCCTCTATGAGGTTAAAGGTACATCCACTGTGTATGACAATGTTGTGCAAAACACAACAGGCCATAAAGAATATTCTGACCTTCTGCAGCCTGCACTGTAATTCACACATTAGCAAAAGTATACACCATGACACAGTGCACACTTGAAATCGGACCACGCTGCTGCCATTCGACCCAGGTTGCTGTGTGGTGTCAGGAGCCATATATTATCTGGCAGCTATTGTCGAAAATGTTGTGTCCATGAAGCCGTTCCATTTGCAGAAAGGATACAGGAATGTCAGCATTGGCTACAAGCTGGAGTCTAAGGAATAATACTCTACTGTGAGTAAATGCGTAGAACTGATGGCACCAAAGAAACCATGGAGATGGTAGTTTGGCTCAGATGAATGAAGGTCATTTGATGGTAAACACAAATACAGGCTAAACTAAAGGCCATGTGAACGAAAATCCCATTCAGGAAATGAGCATGATTTCCACAATTCTCCTATTGGCTGTACTGACCCATCACATCACATAATGTGACCAATATATTGGCTATTTTATAAAAGTATTGATTTCTGATGGATCATTTACATAATACAGTGCATTGCAAGGGCAATAACAATGTTCCTTTAGATGAAGAAACATTTCATGTTTCACCATATTTCCGGTTCGACAGGAATAACATTTTTTAGAATAAAATATGGGAAACTAGTGATTTCCATACCTAACCATTTGATTGATTCACTAGATACATGTTTAATAGTTAATAGTCACTACAGTGGATTTTTGCAAATGAAAGCTCCCAAAAAGTTACAAATAAAATAATCTTTATATATTTTTAAAATTCTGTTAAAATCAATATTGGCAGAATATTGTCATAGCAGTGCATTGTCATAGCAGTGAGGACATTTATTAAAACAGTGTATATACACAGAGCTGTGAAAATGGCACTATCAAGATATTTCAATGGATTTTTATTCCCACTGAATCTCCCATGGAAGTATAGGTGATGGCAGCAAAGACACATGGGTGCTTGTGGAGATTGTAGAAGGACGTTCCGTTCAAATTTTTCAAATCAACACAACACTAAGCTATATTACGATAGGAAAAAGAAGCGTAGAGTTTGGACGACGACTACTACTGCTACTATTATTATTATTGTTATTATTATTATTATTATTGTTGTGATTAAATGTTAACAAAAATAACAACTAAACGAATGTAAGCATGTATACTGTTTTAACACTTTTGTTGATCAGACATCAGCCATTATCTGGCCCATAATCTGGGCAATTTGTGGATCGTCACTTTGCTAATAATGAAATATAAAATACATTTGCACTTAATAGCCATATACATTCACAATAATAATTCATACCGTAAACCTGTCAGAGACTGGCATCATTTCATTCATACAGACTGTATAACTTCCCGGAGCTGACATACTGAGGGAAGATGGGTCATTAAGGCCCATTTAGATGTTGATGTGCCATCTGTTTCTTGATGTGCACAGGTACCCCCGAAACACTCATCCCTCTTTGTGCAATGTCAGGATGGATTCGAGTGCTAAAGAGGGGATTGTGCAGTTCCATTGTAATTACTGCCTCCGTTCTGCACTGACGAAACACGAGAGGAATTGTGCTGCTGGGATTTGACACAGTAGTAGTCAATACGATCAGAGCCAGGAGGTGCACGGTAGTGAAGGTGATTTTACACTCTTTCACTGGCAATTTTCAATAATGAGAAAGGTTGGTTTGAGACTAGGCTGTATCAGGGGAATGCTTTTATAGAGAGCGCAGGGAAGATTTATCATATCTTAAAGTACAAGACAGATGTGTGGTTCTGCTGTTTGAATCTTTCAACATAACCATGCATTGTGTGTTTTCCATGCATATTTTGTGTAAGTGCTAAAATAACCATTCACAGCAATGCATAGGTACACACACATTCTACAAAACAGAAACATATACAGCAAAACATAATCACAGCCTTGTGTTGTTTGCAATATTTTATTATCAGCCGTGTATCCTTTTCAAACCTAATATTATGTGTCTGCTTTTCTGGTAATGCAGACATAGCTGTTCCAGTATTCATGTGACGAAGGGTGTTGGTTGGTTCATTAGCATTCTCGAGGTGACTGAAGAAATACAACAAAAAAGAATTGTCACTTTCTCAACAAAAGCCCAGTAGATGAATTTCTTTACAAGATCATGTTGTATCTGGTCATGTCCAGATCTCTTGGCCTTGTGGAGGGAGACAATGACAGTAATTTATAAACCCGACAGCTTGACAAAACATTTGTACTTTTCGAGGTTATGTACCAAGACACTTTTTTTCAGTACAAACACCTTTAATCATTCAAGTTCTCCTCAGGAATAATACCACAAATAGATCAATACGGTGTGCGTGCCAGACCAAAAGTTTGCAGCTTTCCCTCACAGCTCCTGCTAGGATGAGAGGCGGATGCCACCAGCCACACAATCTTCAAGTGCAAATACAGCTAAGCTGTTAAGCTGATGATTGGTGTGGGAACACAGTATGTAAGCGAATGACTTTCAGAGAGAGGAAAAAATAGAGGATTGGAGGAAGGGAGGGGAGGGGTGAGGGGCCTGCTGATTTCTCAATTATATTTCCTCATGCTTCAGAACAAAGTGCTAAACCGCTAAACAGAAATTTCACAGGGCCAGAGGAGTCCTTGCCCAGAGGTCCAACAACTATGGGTAATAGGTGCTCTCACTATGTGAGAGGAGAGTGCATTGTTTGATGGCCTTAGGGTAGGTTGCCCTAAACAGTGCACCTCTGTTGGAAGTATCATGGCTTTTTTCAGCAGTGTAAGATTTGTCAGGGAGCACGGCCTGAATCATGTAGTTGAAACATGATTTCCATTAAGACTGCTACCTACCGAAGATTGATATCCACTCCATTATGGTTGTGGATTATTGTCTTCAAGACATCTAAGTCTTTCAGTGGATTAAACAGATGTTTCTCTGTGCAGATATTCAACAAATTAGCATGACGGTATGCAAACTGTTGATATTCTAACTTCAGGCACTTGAGGTTTGATCTTTCCTTTCCGGCAGTTAAATATATAGTATACTATGTTATAAAGTTGTATTTTCAATAAAACATTTTTAAATGCAATACATTGCGAACATATCGGTAACTAATCACTAGTTCAAGCTGTGGAATATTTAATATTTTATATTGATTTTCTCGCCTCCTCATAGAATCTATTCCAAAGTACCTTTGTGCTGCTTCACCAAGATTATTATGTTTTTAATGTGTGAAAATGCCTCCTTTGATTTTATTTTGACATTATTTCTAATTTTGGCTCCATACTGCTAACATCTGCTATTCATGAAACCACTCTTGAATCTGTTTAGCAGTCTGTATATGAGTGTTACCATCTTGGGATATGGGGACATTATGATGGAACAGTGTTTGCACCATTAGGTGAATCTGGTTTTGAAAAATGGCTCCATATCCTGTGGCTGTTATATGATCATGCAGAGTAATTATAAGACCCAGTGACTCCCTGGACATGACTGTCCAAATGATTACATATCCACCACCATGTTTAACGGTTTGCAAAAGATATCATGAGTTGAAGGCTTGCTTTTGTCCAAATGTTATCTCATTCAAATGCAGGGGACCAGGCTTTGTGCAGTTTACGCCAGGCTATGCATCTTTGTTCATTAGCCTTTGAGACAAGCAATTTCTGAATTGTGGCCCTGCCATAAATACCAGCTTTGGGAACCTGGCAACATCAATTCTATGTTAATATCTGAGGCTCTAGTTTTTAGATGGTTTAGCATGTAAAATGATCTTCTGTCTGTGTTGGTAAGTTTTGACTGTTCCTCTTTGCTGATGCAATTTTCAGCACTGTTCCCCTTGCCACATGAAAATGTTTTTGTAGTTTTTTGTGACCAATGCTACTGCAATTCAGACACTGACTAGTTCGCTGCTTTGTAACTTTGTAAATGCATTTAATCATGTTGTTTTGGAAAACTCCCATCAAAGTGCTGACTATCAGATTGGCATTCAACTTAATTTGACACACCTGTGTAGATGCCTTTGCAATCAAGTTTTACTTATATCAAAGCTAGAGTTTTACAAGTGGTGTTTACATTATGTTGTCCTATCATGGTGTGTGTGTGTATGTGTGTTTGTGTTTACGTGTGCATGTGTGTGTGTGTTTGCATGTACATATATACACCAATTGAAAGAACTAAAAACATGTAGACATAATTAATCATTTTGGTAAAAAATGAGGTATGTTTTTGAAAAAAATACAGCTGTAGGAATTTTATTGTATGCCGATTTCAGGGTCAGCTTCAAATAAAATGACAACCATGTGGTCAAATTCGATAGCAATTTATGTATGGAGGTAAAAAGCCATCAGATGAGTCATTCCACATGTCTGTACAAAGCCACTAAGTGTATGATTGCAGTCCTCTTCTGAAGTACACACATCATAAACCTCATAAATTGAGTAGAGCTGCATAGTAGTGCTCTGGTAGTGTTCTTTATTTTACTCCGCAGTGTTTTCAACAATATTCTTTCTTTAAAAAAAAAGAAGAATCTATGTGTGTCATATTATTTTTTAAGATGAAAGCGTTTGTCCCTCAGATGGAATGGGCCTTGTCTGAAACCCTAGACTCAAGATCAAAAAGAATATCGAAACACATACCCACTGGCTTCGGCCTGAGGCTAAATGCTTCTTGGCTAAAGATATCAAAAGCATTAATAATACAATTTGGATAGTTACATCACCCTACATGATTTACACAATCATTTAAAAATCTCATTATTTTGAGGGTCATTCATAATGATAATAATACAACTCTGTTGTATTTACACCCTTAGGGTATTATCTTTATAAATGAGAATAAATAATCCATACTAAGATTATTAGATTAATCATAATAATCAAAATAATAATAATTATTATTATAATAATAATAATAGTAATAATAATAATTGTCACAGTCCCACTAAGGTAAAACACCCAAGGCTCTGAAAGTTTTAATTAATTAATTAATTAATTAATTAATTAATTATTATTATTATTATTATTATTATTATTATTATTATCATTATTATTATTATTATTATTATTATTATTATTATTATTATTATGTTCCATGTGTATGTTTAGAGCCTTGGATGTTTTACCTTATCCAGATTGGGACAGTTCATTATTTTATTATTATTATTTTTATTTTTTTTCATTGTAGTTGTTATTGTTTGTTACTATCCAGTGTAACTTATTGAGCACATAACATACAAAACAAAATAAAAAGAAGCACAATAATGAGGGAAAAGCTTGTTGAGGAAAAAAAGCTGCAGAACATTGTAGAATCATATAGGTATATTTGATAGCCTTTACACTATATAGAGAATATCTGATTCAATGTCAACCGATGAGTACTAAAAATAATAGTGATTTATAACTCAATATTGCATATCAGGTTATTGCATGGCAAAGTCCATATAACATGGAGAATTTATGCAAGTTCAAATTCTGGTAGCCTGGCCTTCAGCTGATCTCACTGTCTGTTCAACATCAAATTTGTGATAAACACTTGCATTAACATGTGAATTCACCAGGGAATACTGATATTGTTAAATACTTAAATATACACATACAGAATGCTCAAAGCACACATCTTGTTTTTTTATTTTTTTATTTTTTTTACTTGATTGATCAGAGCAGACATGGCTCTGGGTTTTTATTCAAGTAAATAATATCAGATCACGCCTGAGAAAACTTTGGAATCCAAGTACTGATGGGTTAACTGGGGAGTCTCTATTTTCACATCAGTTAATTTGTGCTATTATATCTTTTGAAAGGTGATGATCAGTGAAGTACAATTTGGCAAAAAGACATATATTGTCTTAATAATAGGTACAAAAATTATATCAATTATTTTCCAGTTCATATTAAGTGTAGAGATGCTCGGTAAGGCTAAATGGTATCTGGGATATTTCCAGATGGTTAATTGAATTAGTTCCCATGTATTTAGATGTTGTTCAGTAGTTCAGATCAGGTTTTGTATGTAATGTTGACCTCTTGTACTAAAGTGAAACTATTAAACATTGCCATTGTTACCAATGTCATTTAGTTTGCTTATTCTATTTCACATTATTTGGATGAAATGAAAAAAATGTAACGGAATTTTGTGAGTTTGAACGAGAGCTTGTGTGATATCAGTCAGCATGTCCCTCAGTTAAATGTATTGTCATTTAATGATTAAATATGATTCCTTTTTGCAATTGCCTACCTCTGAGCTTGGGATTAAGGGTTTTCTGTACCAGTGAATTAACATTCTGAATGAATAAGAATCTAGAATGAGACCACAAATGTCATTAATTTTAGTTTGTCTAATCAGTAGAGCCAAGCCTATTAGAATAATGAGCCAACACAATGTGTAAACACATCACATTTATTAACAAACAACTATTTACATAAGACAAAGAATGCGTTGAATTTAGAATGCGGAGTTGGCATGATGTCTTATAATGAGAGATGACAAATTCATTATTTCAAATTCATTACTTCAAATTAATTACAGAAGATAATGAGTATTATTATAATAGTACAAATACTTTTTTGTATAATATGTTAACAATTAGTTTCATATTTCTACAAAAGGTAAGTTATGCACTCAATATTTGAAAATATGGTGCTATACTTATTCTGTCTAGAATTGTTGGAGGCAGCCTTGGGTTCTTGGCTGCAGAGTCACTGATAAGGTTGTGTTCATGTTCAGTTTAGGTTTTCTACTGCAGTTAACCAACTACACATGTTGAATGCCTCTTTCTTAATTACGACATTTGACTGAAGAAATAAGTCCCAGTGAAAAATTAGTCCTGAGTTGCCATACAAGGATAACTCTGGTTATCTGGTTGTTGACTCTGAGTCCACATAAACAACCATAAGTAATGAAACGAGTGCCTGAGAACATGTGCATTATAATTTGTTCCTATATGGTGTTACCATTAACCCCATGTAAAGTTGATCTAGAATGTGTTGTCAGATCAGCCTTATAGCCTGAGTGAAAGACAGCCACTGGGTTGTCTTGTCACTCTGAAAATGTGTGTGTGTGTGTGTGTGTGTGTGTGTGTGTGTGTGTGTTCAAACAAAACAAATTGAGAAGGAGAATGTAGATTGCATATGTTCATAAATATGTATGTTAGAATGGCCTACAGAAAAACGGTTCATCCTATGTGGCTAAGGCAACATTGCTCTTCTTTATACTGCCCATTGGCTGTCTTTCAAATAACTACTTTATTTACCTAGCCTGATGCCATGATTCAGTTTCGTGGGTGCTCTGAATAGCATTAACAAAAACAAGTTGCAGCCTTTACAATAACTAACTGTATTACTGCCAGTTTGGCTTAGACCATTATAAGAATGCACGGGCAAGTTCCTGCGTGTGTACATTCAATATTTTCAATTTGAAGTTTCCTTTTTAACACTGAATGATGATGCTACACAGTGCTTTTCTTATTTTTTTCTCCTTCAGCCATCACTCCTGTTAAATGATCTGAACCACACACTTACACGACAAATATATTTATGGATTTCCATTGCCTTGGAAAAATAAACAGATACGCATAGAGAAATGGCTCTTATAAGCCCTGTTTTTAAGACATTTTTCCCTTCAGACTAACAGGGAGGTTTATGAAAACTGAGCTTTATTTTCATGCAGTAAGCTCTAGGACACTTTATGTTACTGTAAAAGCAGGCTTGTTGACTCAAATGTTATTCTTATGAATTCATAAATCTTTTTTTTTTTTAAGTACTTACTTTATACAAGTACTCTATTGCTAAGTGACAGCCTGTCATTAACGCTGAAGTGGTTAACAGCCATGATTCCAAAGCTACTGTGTCAATGTCTGTCCCTGGCCAGCTGACAGATGCAAGTATGGTGATGAATAGTGATGTGTTCTGTATCCTTGCTTTCCTTTTCTGTTTTCAGTCAATTAACAGTGGAAACGTTCTTTATAACGTAACTACTGTATAATGAGGTGCCAGTCCTGCCGCTGGTAATTGATTAATTGCCCATTTGACTTCTATGCACTTCCCACTCCATGTACAAGTATATGGAATATATGGGTGAGAGTATATGTTGGCAATTGTAATTATGTAGCTATCCACTGAAAGGGCAATTTCAAATGCGCATAAATGTGTGTTCTTATCAGACATACTTATCTGGAATTATTTGTATTTCACACATTATTCACTTGTATGCTGGATGGTTAATGGAGCACTTAATTTAATTACATTGCTCAGAGGTAGAAGAGCAGCATTCCATCAGAGACTCAAAAATGCATCCTGCAGGTTACATGTACAGATCTTTAACCAGAGTGCCTTGCAGTGTCTGCTTTCAAACCAAAACCAAAGCACATACAGGTAGTGACTGAAAAGGTGGGGACACTTGGGTAAATGAGGGACATAAAGTACATTGAAAGCAAGCGCTTTGAGATAGGTGTGGTTCTTGAGTGAATTAAGCACGTAACATCCCATCATGCCCAGGGTCATTCTATAAATTTTGTTCGGGTCTGTTTGTCTGTAATTAAAGTTAACATGGCTACAT
The DNA here is from genome assembly GCF_013347855.1 of Anguilla anguilla. NCBI lineage: Eukaryota > Metazoa > Chordata > Actinopteri > Anguilliformes > Anguillidae > Anguilla > Anguilla anguilla. The sequence continues at coordinate 52,069,558 of NC_049203.1, read as the reverse complement.
GACAAGACCACTGTGACTTTGAAAGAGCAGCGGTTGTTGTCAGTTATGAAGAAGGCTCGCTCACTGATGTTTAACGGGCTGATGTTGGCATGGATCTCTAAGGAAAAGACATCATCAACGAAGGGCAACTGTGTTCAGAAGCGTATACTCCTGTATCATGATTTCCCAAAGTAAACTGCCTGAAAACTTTAGCCCAGGGCATGAGCAGGCAGTTTCATCAAGAACAGTCCATTAAGAATGCTATACAGCAGGATACCATGCCATTATTTTTTATTTACTTTACGATTATTATTATTGTTATTATTGGTTATCTACCGGTATCTCTCCAAATGCATATATGTTTTGTACTTAAAATTGATTTATGTGTAGGCAAAGCATTTGCTCAAGAAATAGATCCTGAATATATAGACGTTAAGATTAATTCTGACTGAACTGTCTGAATCGGATTGTATGGCATACACCATGGAAATGGAATTCTAGGCTACAATTATATTCGTATAGCTGTCGTTTATGAATTTTACATGAGAACATTGCCGGGGACATAAATAAGAAATATAATTATTGTAATTATTTTCAGAGCAGGAGGTGAATTATGCTGTACATATACACTATCATCACAGGTTCTTTGACTGGACAGATTACATTCTTCTTTTTGGTGATACAAAGGAAATTGAAGCTCTATATGCTGTTTGAAAGAAATCATACTGTGACAGAAAGCACTGTGGATGATACTTTTACATACATTTATTTGTGTTTTACAGTGTCTATTACTATGTCTGCTATTGATTTTTCAGGTGGATAATAACAGAAGCTGAAGAATAGGAAAGAGGTGGGCTTACTTCACACACAAATGGCATTTAAATTAAACAAACTTAAACTTTATTTATTTGTTAGCTTAAGTTTGGATAAATACCATTGAGAATGGTACAATTCATGTGAATGTGTTCTGCTTCCCCATCCTGCAGTGTTTTACTCTCAAATTGTAGGTTCTTGTTTCCAAGGCATTCGATTTCATGACCCACTATGTATGTATATGTGTGTGTGTGTGTGTGTGTGTGTGGAAGAGAGAAAGAGAGGGAGAGAACGTGTGTGTGTGTGTGTGTGTGGAAGAGAGCAAGAGAGGGAGAGAACGTGTGTGTGTGAGAGAGAGAGGGAGAGAGAGAGAGAGAGTGTGTGTCTCAGAGTGTCTCTGTGTGTGTAGTACGTGTGTTCCATTTTGAAAAGCAGAAACAGAAGAAAAGGTGTTTCTTGGAAAATACTGCCAAGTAAGAGTGCCCTAGCTGGCACTTTTTCAAATTGCCTGTTTATACATTATCAGCACTTACTGTCACTTTAAACATTATATTTTTTGTAAAATCTGGAATTCCCATGTGTATGTATTCATTTAAGAATATCATAATTGCATTTTGTGTATGAACCTTCAAATTTTAACATTAATATTTTACCTATTTAACTTTATCCCCCCCAAACACACACACGCACACACACCCCAAACAGAAGTACACACATACTCAATGTTTTCTTTTTCACACGACCACACACACATGCAAGCACACGGGGGCACGCATGTGCACACACACACACACGTGCATGCACATGAACACACACACACAGACACAAACAAGCATGCACGCATACACTCGTACACGCTCTCTTTCACACGCACACACAAGCACCACAGAAGTGATTTGTCTCTCTCAGGAGGGGAAGCAGTTGGGGTACATTACAACACTTTAATATCACTTTCTATTTTTAAGTGATCTCATTTCCAAACCAGTAATCAGGTAATTAAAACTCTCCATCATAGCTGCATTTATTGCTACATGTCCCTGACTGACTGCCTCTGCAACACTCTTGGAGTGGAAATTTTCCTCAAGCTGTGTTTTTTTTTAGTTTTTGCAAAGGAGAGTGAAAGAAAATAAAAAAGAAAACCTCTAAATTCTGCTTGCACTCATTGCACATTGAGGACACTTTGAGGCAGAAAAGCATAGGTGTGGGAATGTTTCGGCATGCTTTACTGTGAAGATAAGATAATGATTTCAATGTACTACAGAATCTGCACTCAATCTAATCAAGCTGTCTCATGTGAAACAGAGTGTTCCCATGTATGTATAATCATGCCCAGAGATTGACAGGTGCCACTGGAACTCTTCATTGCCATTCCACAGTGACATTCCCAGAAGGTCATTTCATATGTCTTGCAGTCATAATGCATATGGGGACTTTTCTGTCAGTTCATGTACCATAAATGGATATCAGCATCTAGGAGGGTGTTAAGCAAGATCTAAGTTAAAAGCCTGTTCACAGCTCAATGCAGACCAATACAAACTTGATTATAATGAAACTTCTGATCTCAGATAGAAAGGCAAGAGAATCCAAATGGTGATAGCTCTTCTGAACCTTGACTGTTGCCATTTGAGAATGTGTCAGAAGTATTAACTGAAAGTTATATGAGTGTTCTCTGCCTTGTTCACAACCAACTCTAAGACAGCAATTATTACAATGAATGTTACTAATGGAATTTTAGGCCACACTTAAAAAAAAAGAAAAAAGTGACCTGAAAAAGACTTCAAATCTGAGACGGTACAGTAATACATGATTTCACAGTTTCACATTAACGTAATATTTTATAACCATTCGTGTTATCAAATGTTTATAAAGAGGGTGCAGCTGACTTGGGTTGGCTATAAAGCCTTTATTTATTATTAACTGCAAGGCATTCACGGTTCTTCTACTGAGAGCAAATAATGTTAAGCCTCATACAAGAAGGATACTGTTGGCTTCTTTGTGACGGTCCACATGATGTTCATCCAACAGAGCATTTTCACATGAAATATTGAATAGAAAAAAGGTTTTGTTTTGATTTGGATTACTAGCAATACACAAGCACTGTAGCCAACTGCCAGCTCATGGTATGTTGAACTAAGTATGTAAATCTCTTCTCTATTCATGTCTTCCAGAATTGCAATGATGTTTACAAGACACCCTGAGTTATTTGTTTCTCTTTCTGATCAGTTTCTGTGAGGATTAGAATTGTTTTCTTTGGTCATGCCAAATGAACATACAATGACCATGCTTACAACAATGTCTTTATTTATTTTTAAGGATTCACACACACACGCACACACGCATGCACACACTCATTTTATACAACATACTAGACACGTAATTCACTACTTTACAGTGACTGACATTGCAGTTCAATATCTCATGATGCTGTCCAAGCCTGTGAAGTCTATAGTTTCTAATTTATTCTTTTCACAAACGTATCAATGTGGTGGGACGACAAACTACATTAACAGGTTATTCATGCAATATATTGCTGTTCAAAGACTGAGTTGTTGACAAGGGATTTATCTTATGTGTACATGTCATTATTGCACCAGCATTATAATCAGCATGACTTATGTACTCAGCATAAGGCTTTGAAATGTATGACTTGTACATGCACATGCAAATGTACATGCAAATTTATGTGTATCTACTGGATATCTGATGTGCATGTTAAACCAGTTAATGTTACAAATTATCCAGTTATAAAAATGTTGCCATTTTGAGATGTGAAAAGTACAAAACCAAGGGAAATTTGTTTGATTGGCCACACCAAGCATTAATAAATCAGCCCAGAAGTGCCTTAAACTTGATTTTTGTGTGATACATCGTTTTTTTCCTTTTTAATGTATGTGTTGTACTCCACTTTGAGAGTGAATTGTACACAAGTAAAGGCCCTTTTGATGCTTTTGTCTTCTTTTATCAATGTGTTATCATGAGTCTGCGTACAGAGCATATTTAAGAATCAAGAACAAGGCTAAGGTGCTCTTTAAGTGTTTGCCTTGACAAAGGTTGTCAAAATATTCAAGAGTGTACATAATGAGAATGGGACATTGACATGCTAATTAAACTGGACGTTGCACTTGTGGCTCAGGGGAACAGTATTTTTTTTAGAAGTTGCTTGAACATACACCCATACCTGCTAAAACAGTTGGAAAAAAACCAAAAAAAAAAACATTTGGACATTGTGTATTTTGAGTCAACTAAAGTTGATTGAATCCAGGCATTGATTTTTCTGCCAAAAGCAAATTTCAAACATGTGATTTGTCAGCAGCCGTGTGACCACGTACCCTGCTGTTGCCAAATGGCTAAAGCCAAGCTGGTGTGGGCTTGGTTAATACTTAGATGGCAGGCCTCTGGTGAAAATTAAGATGCTGCTGGAAGGGGTGTTGGTGGGCCAATAGGGGGAAATCTTCCCTCTGGTAAAATGTGCCCCTGTGCTGTGCCAGGGTCATTATGCGGTAGGAGACACTGTCCTTTGGATGAGATGTTAAACCAAGGTTCTGACTCATTGTGGCCATTAAAGATCACACAACACTTATCACAAAGTGTAGGGGGTTCCCTGGCGTACTGGCTAAATTATCAACCAGCCACCTAATCATCCCCCAGTTTAATTGCCTAAAATCGTTCTCTCCCTCTTCTCCTCTGCTGATGAGTGGCAACCATTCTGCTGCAAAATGGCTGTTGTGGACCACCTTGGTGGGTACTACACATTGGTGATAGTAGAGGAGATTTGCATCACTGTAAAATGCTTTTCAGTTTGAGAAATGTGTTATTCAAATGCAAGCCATTATTATTATTATTATTATTATTATTATTATTATTATTATTATTATTATTATTATTATTATTTTTTATTTTTTTTATTGTATAATCAATATACGTTTTGCCAGCAACATAATTTGTGAATAAATACAACATGGTTTGCAAAACATGTAAACTTGGTTTGAAAATGATTCACCAATCAAGTAAATTTATTTGGAAATAAATAGAATAATATTTGCAAAGTTGCAAGATGATTTGAGAATAATGCAAGAACATGTATGCGCTGATGTGCTCAGAGTTTTGACAATTTTGTGGCAAGACCCCAAGTTTTGTTGTTGTCTTAGAAGTGTGAAATGTGTGTTGCTGGATTTGCAAGCTTGTGTGACTCTTGGGGCAGGACATCTCACAGTCAACCAATCAGATGGGACTCTAGGCTGACAGGTATTATACTTTCTCATACTCTGGTTTTCGTAATCATCAAACATCAAATTTTGGATTTTCATGCATATGTAATTTTGATAGTGGTAGTTTTAAATCAATGCATTTAAGTTAGACTTCTCATGACACCTTCTCATGATTTTTTAATTTATGAATTTAACAGTGAATGCCAAACAAAGCTATGTCAAAAAACAGTGATCCAGACTTGAAGACATATGCTGACTGAATCAATGGCTGAATGTGCAAGAGAGAGAGAAACAGTTTTTTGATTATGATGTTGCATTACATTACATTACATTTGTATTAGGCAGATGCTTTCATCCAAAGCAATGTACAGTGAGGTCATTGGAACAACTACAGAACATAGGTCCAATAATTTACAATTCTCATTAAACATCAGTTAACCATAGCCATGGACAGCAAATCTAGTTCATACTGTAAGTATAGGCCAAGTCAGTAAAGTTATGGAAAGTGAAACTAGAAGTGAGGCATAATTACAGGAGATATGGTAAAAAGCTACAACCATCAAGATGATAGTAAAAGTGCAACACAAAAGTGCTAGGTGACAATACAAGTGTAACATTAAAGTATCTTGAAGATCAAAATAAAAGGATACACGTTATATAAGACAGTGATCCAAGATTGGGAGTAGCCCTGTGGAGGAGTAGCGTTAGAGTTAGTCAAGGTACAGTCTGAAGAGATGCGTCTTCAGTCCATGGTGGAAAATGAGCAGTGACCAAGTAGTTCGTAGAGGAATGAGGAGTTTGTTCCACCAATGGGGAGCTAGGACGGCGAAGCTCCGTGGTTGGGACGAGAGAAAACTATTCACCCAGATGACAGAAGTGCAAGTCACAGAGTTGTCAAGCTGGCATGTAAGGCTGAATATGTTGACTGGCTGGAGAAACTTGAATGTTGTTTTTACCTTGATTGTCTGAGTGATGAAAACTGAAATTAAATTCAGGCTAGGCCAGTGCTGTTGCAAAGAAAACCTGGCCATGCATGCAATCAAGGAATGAGGGTTTCATTAAATAGCACAACTCTTATGCTTTGCCCTACATTTCACAATTTTAATGAGTGAAAAGCTTCTGTAAGTTAATTGTACATTTTCTACACTTGTGTAAACTTGGTGCAGAATGGTTAATATCATTCAAAATTATTTATATTTTATCCCAATTACAGCCTTCTTGTGTTTCCTTGTAAAAAATGTCTAGTTGGCCTCTTGTGAGTCTTTTGACTTTTGTTAGTCTTGTGGGCAGCAATGTTACAGGCATCCCCCTCCCTTTTTTATGTTTTAACCAATATTTTGAAAATTTAAACACCACATCATAGAACAGCAGAAGTACATGTAATGGTAATAATTCTTGTTTTGCCCTCTAGGTATGGTTTTCCTTCAGTTGCTTTTACTGAGAGTTATGCGGTAATTTCACTTTATTACATTGAACTAAAAGTAGTCTCCTGTTATTGAGACAGCAATGGAAGGGAAACCATGAGACAGCCAACTACCCAGTTTCAACATTGTGAAAATACATTGTGTATTGCATGGTCAAAGCAACATATACGTAAAGAGCTACACCCTTCTTCTTTACGGTTTAGCTTTTGTCATCTTTGGAAATGATATTAACTCTAGCTGCGATTTAATTCTGTGGTGGTCCAAAAGGTATTAGCAGAGTTGATGGATGTTAAGATGTGCATGTTCTGACAATGTGTGGCCTCTTGCGAAGCAATAGATATTAATCATTATGAATTTCCATTGACACAGGCATACATGCTGCCAAGAGAGGCAGAGTGCAACAAATGAGAGCCAGTTTTTACTGTGAGGTTGTTACATATTTGCATACAAAACGTTATTGAATTTATTCAATGGTTTAAAACAGTTGAACCTTTACAGACATCTTAAGGACAAACTTGCTCAATGCAAGATCTTTATTTTTGTAATAATACGTAATATGCTATGTTGATGCTATGTGTATACGAGTACACATCAGACTTAATGAAATGTGTTGATGCACAACTTTTCACTCAGCTCTGCGAAAGCCTCATTCAACAGTGGATAAAACAGAACACACATATTGGTTGTTTCTCCACCAACATCCTAGCTCACAGCACTTACCTGTCCCCTCGCATTCTGCAGATACCAGTCACCATTGTTTTATATAACAGATATAATCTTCATCTGAGTACAATCTCTGTTTTTCTTGCATAAACAGCTGATGTGAATTTTTTTTTTTAGAATGAAAATCTATATTGCCTATTTTGTGCTCTCATTTGGCACATATGTAAATTCAATAATTCTCAAAATCAATTCAAAATTTTTGATTTTAATTTTCAAAAGTGCACTAACAGAAAGCTCCAAACTGTGGTGTGTTCCAAAATGTAAAATATTGCACACTGTTTCAAAACTAAACTCTTTCATCTTTTTTAGGTTATTCTTTTACAACATAATGTGTTAATAATTGTATTGTATTATTTATTTGTTTATAAGATGTAATTTCCCGTGTCAGCTTATATAGTTTACAATGTATATGCTTGTTACAAGGTGGAATGAACAGAACTATTTTCAGTTGAGAAAACTTTAAAAAATATATAGGTGTAAAAAATAAGTTTTTAGATTTATCCAATGTAGGCATATGTTTAATTTCAACTGTGGAGGAGTCACACCGCTAGACCATCTCGTCTTGCATAGTCAAACGTTAAGTCTTACAAGTACACTCGCTAGTCTAGCAATTGATGAAAATGAAAATATTGGGGGTGACAGGGTGTCACCCTGTCTCCCCCCAAACCGATACGCACATGGCTGAGACTTTTTCACATGATCTGGCAATAATTTAGTAATCCTGCTTTGTGTTATACCCTCAGATGTAGATGGCCCAATGTAATCAAGTGATTCAAACAAGGTGTAGCTTGTTTGCAATAGAGCAATTTTTTTGACAGCGACATCATTAAAAATGACAACATTCATTGTCAAAGAATGCATAGAGACAAACTTGAACTATTTGACAGACATGATGGTGTTGCCATTTATGTCCATTTTAGGTTAAAGAGCAAATATTCATTAATTCTGTTCAAATAACTGGTGGGGTTAAGTGGGGTTTTCAAGTTTCATAGCAGGTTTGGAATATAGCCAGGACCCCAACTCATTATTATAGCTGTTGTGAAATCTTTAATGACCATAGTGAGTCAGGACCTTGCTTTAACATGTCATCCGAAAGATGGGTCTTCCGACAGCTCAGTATCCCCATCATTACCCTGGAGAATTGAAGTTTATTTGACTAGAAGAATGATCGCCCTTGTACTGGCCCACAAACACCACTGCCAGTAGCAACTTAGTTTTCCCAGGGGGTGTCCAATCCAATTACTAAACAAGACCACACCTGCTTAGATTCAGACATTGAGAAGGAGCAGGGTACATAGTGGCATGGCTGCTGGCCAATTGGTTCATAATTTATTTCTGTTTTATTTACTGTGTGCTAATTTTTTCTTTGTACATTATTCAACAGTTGCCTTGTATCTTGATTAAAGTTATTGGTTCAATACTGGTCCCCCCAAAAAAAAGAAAAGGGGGAGGGCCCCAAATGCATTTTGGACCCGGTACCCCAAAAAGGTCAGGGATGGCCCTGTGGACACACACAGAGTTACATGCACAGTACAATTTTGTGCACTGTGCAATTTACAATATCCACCTGTACTCATCTGTATCTTCTGGACAGGTTGGCCGGAGCACCTAAGTGAATTGGGCAAGCGTATTTGATGCAGCTGCTGTAAGCCTGGAGGGAGAGCCTGCTCAGTCTGCAGGTAACAAGGCCTTCTTCCCAGTTTGTCTTGGCGCTACATTGAGGGTTTGCTCTCATTCATAGGAATCTAAGCTCTCCAGAGTTCACAATGCCAGGGCTGGAATTACTTCCACAAGCCCTGGAATCTTGTTATTCAGAAACCCCCAGCTCCCCTAATTGGCTTCCATCATTATCTCCTAAGCCAGACAAAGCCCAAGCCTGAGGTATCCAGCCCCTGTGTGTACTGCTTACTCTCGAATGGCGTCTCCAAGCTCATAACAAGATGCCCATTCTCTGGGTCTTGAGGGTGGGGGTGGTGTTTCATGATCCTCTCAAAACCAATCACAGCACACTCCATCCGATCAATGACTGACACTTTTTTGAAGTCCCGGCCAGAGATCAGTGGCATGATACTATGGTACAATTTAATTACACAATTCCTGTTCTTATCGAGCTAATTAAGCCAGAACTTTAAGAATTTACAAAACCTCAATGCTAGGGCAGTAATGTTTGTAGGAGTGTTGCACCAGTCCTACCCCCCACCCTGGTACTTCATGGACTTTTGTCATGGGTGACAGTTTACTTGTTATCGCTTGTTTTCAGCAAGTTGTTGACATTTGATGTGGAACAATACCCAAACTTCTAAAGTTTACTGGGACATGGCTGTAAAAAGGCAAGGCAAATGCATGTTGCACACTTTCACCTTCACAGCATTTGAACTGGTATGGCACTAAACTGCTGAAACAAAATTTCACTGAATACGAAAGGGGATTTATAAATCCCAAACGGATAAGAAAGAAAATAAAGAGCCACACAAAACAAGGATATAAACTATGATTTAAAAATAATGATTTGTATTACTTCCTTGAATTGTTAACTCAGTCGATTTCTTAATTTCCCATAGAACTGTTGAACACACACACACACAAGAACTGTAGTTTGTGTTTGTGTGTGTGTGTTTGAGTGTGTTGTCTACTAAATTACAGTGTGGGGGTGGGCCAGAGTGGCTTCAGTTATTCTTGTTAAAATAATGCAAAACATACCAAAAAAGTTGACCCTGGTTTGGGAGATTTAAACACTGAGAAGCTCTGATAATATCAGACGTATTTGCCATGGTCTGATTGAGTGGTGCAGGGTATTTAACATATCTTCTTCAGGGACAGTGCTCAAATTGCCAATAGTGATATCGACAAACTCAAATTTTATCTCTTTTAATATCCTGTTAAGCAAATCTTCTTTTTATTGATCACATAATTGACTTTTTAGAATGCAATATCAGGAACTATTTGAAAATACCATCCAGAGTGATTTTTAATGACACAAAATTGATTCGTGAAGACACTTCATGGCTCCTGCAAGATAATGTTATCATCAGCTCTACAGCTTTATCAAGGTAATAAATTCAGCAGACACAATTCATCTGTTGTACAGAGGATTCTATGTTAGAGCTCCTTACTATGGCAATTTCACCTTTCCATCATGAGGTCCAACAGCTAAGAAGTAGATAATCCCATATATTTCTCCACTTTACAGAATAACTTCTGAGCCCATGTGAAAAATAGATTTTCAACAATTAACTATGATGAAAAAATAATAAATACATTTTATAGAGTGCAACAATTTTACTTTTCATCAATTAACCATGATATGTCATTGTCTGAGTCTTAGAAATGTTTTATTAAAATTCTCAGATGTGCATAGCTGTGTGTCTAGTGTTGTTGTTGTTCAATTGTGTGTTGTGTTTTGTCCAGAGTATTAAAGTTTTTTGGTGGACGACAATATTACATTTACAGCTCATTACAAGAAGATGGGCTGGCAGTGTTACATTTTATCAGGACAAACTCATGCATGGCGTTTGGCCTTCATTACTGTTGGTTTATACTGAAACATAATTAACTGCATGAAAAGTGAATAATAGTTCTGATTTTTGGCTCATCTATCCATCCATTATCTCTACCTGCTTATCCTGGTCAGGGTCACGAGAGTATCTAATTAACCTACCTGCATGTCTTTGGACTGTGGGAGGAAACTGGAGTACCCAGAGGAATCCCACGCGAACCCAGGGCGAACATGCAAACTCCGCACGTAAAGGCCTCGGCCGGGAGTCAGACCCAGGACCTTCTTGCTGTGAGGTGACAGTGCTACCCACTGCACCACTGTGCTACCTTTTTTTGGCTCATAGCACTATCAATAATAATAACAACAACAACAACAACAACAACAACAACAACAACAACAACAACAACAACAACAACAACAACAACAACAACAACAACAACAACAACAACAACAACAACAACAATAATAATAATAATAATAATAATAATAAAATTCTGCATAAGGGAAGTATGAAAAGCTTGAAAGGGGGGGTGTCACCTAACAAAAATATAACTCACCATTGCTAACAAAAAAGATAAAAAATATTTTCTTTGTTACAGTTTCAAATTTCAATAAAACCTGCTTACTATTCTGTGTAAAATCTGCGATTCCACATTTAGTGATTACATATGCACCTATTTATTATAACTGATTATACTCTTACTTTTCTAAGTGGACTCTTACTTTTCAAAGCTGGTGATTCTAGCTTTTCTTAATGAGTAGTGCTGGTCCTGAGGTAAGATTGTTGGTTGTTTTTTGAAATGTTGAAGTGTATGTATAATTATTTATCTTTCATCCTACTTTGTAACCACAGAAACACACAAATAAACAAACAAATGAATAAACACATTTTTTTCATAGTTTGCAATATATGTATGTACTTTTATGTCTAGCCACCGTCTTTCATTTTGGATGACTTTACTCACTTTAATAAAATTAAGTAAAGAAATACCAAGGTTGCACACAGCAGCTAGTTATGTTACATACTTTCATATCTCTTTCTCTTTCTATCTCTCTCTCCCTCTCTCTCTCTCTCTCTGTCTAATTTGCCTCTTATGGTCCACTCTAGCCAGAATTTCACAAGTTTTATACTGAGATATATTTATTGGGCACTTAAAATTGTACTTTTATGTGCAGGGGATGGGATTTAGTCAAGGAAAACATCTTTCCTCAAAATGGTAGTGTCACCTCTTCAGGGCCTTCTAGAAAACAGCATGAGAGAAATTGCTGAAAATGCAGGGATAATCTCTGAGAGAACTTAACTGAACCTAGAATATAAAAACTGTGTGTGATGAATTCAGAAAGAATAAGAAAAATAATAATACATGTGAAGACATAAAAATTGGTTACACTTTCAAAACAAGTTCTGATAATCACCTGAATACGACATGAAAGTGTGTAGGGTGCTCCATAATGTCTGGGAGAAGCATTACAAAAAAAGTCTGGCTCTATACTCCACAATTTTAGATTACTTGTCAAACAATACACGTTGCTAAAGTGCCGATTCTCCGCTTTTATTTAAGGGTATTTTTATACACTTTGGTTTCACCATGTAGACATTACAGCGCTTTTTATACACAGCCTCCCATTTCAGGGCACCTTAATGTTTATGACATATTAATGTTATGCAAATGCAAGAAGTCATGTTTCGTACTGTTGCATATCCATTGCATGCAATGGCTGCTTGAAATCTGTGTACCATATCACCAGAGGCTGAGCCTCTCTGGTGATGCTCTACCAGGCCTGTACTGCAGGCATCTTCAGCTTGTTCAGTTGGATTCAGATCAGGGGGGACTGACTTGGCCAGTCAAAAATTTTCCAGTTTTTGGCTTTGAAAAACCTGTTTGTTGCTTTAGCAGTATGTTTGGGATTGTCGTCTTGCTGTAGGACTAAGCGTTGTCCAAAGAGTTTGGTTGCATTTGGTTGAATTTGAGCAGATAAGATTCACTTCAGAATTCATTTCAGAATGTATTCTCATACTGCTATCAGCAGTTCTGTGTGTGTGCGTATTCGATTAATTAATTAATAAAAAAATAACGTTAAAAAAATAATGCAGATTAACGCATATAATATTATTTAATGTTTATGTTAATTCATTGATGTACCAACGTTACTGTAAGTTGCTACACGTGGAATAACACTACCTATATTGCCAAATAACCACTGCATGATACAATTAAGCAATTAACATACTTTCATGTTCTGTGGCACGTATTAAAATGCTGAGAAGGCACAGTTGACCTCAATTTTTGATCAAATGGCAAGAGGAAAAGTGACTTTGAAGGAGGGTTCATTATTGGGGTACAGATGGCAGGAGATTCATTCACAAAGACTGCTCAACTGGCTAATATTTCAATAGGAACAGTGATCTTCATTTAAATCTATGGCAAAGACAGCAGTAAATAGTGTAACTGTTGTCGAAACCGTACATTCAATGACCATGATGCTCATGCATTGTGTGATATTTAAGGAAAAACAGAAGAGCAACTTCTCCTCAGATGACTGAGAATGTCAAATCAGACTGTGTCAACAAGAACAGTTCATTGACAACTACATAGAGAGGGATATTATAGTAGAGTTGCAGTACATAAACCCCTCATTACAAAGATCAATGCACGTTTGAGAGTTCCGGGGTAGAAAAACCATAGGCACTGGTCTATAGAGATGTGTAAAAAGTGATTAGTCAGATTAGTCATCCATCACCATATTCTCTACAAATGAATGAGAGTGTGTGTGTGTCGTATACCGAGCCTGGAAGATTGACCCTACAGTGAGAGGGTCCAGTGGCTCTGTTATGCTGTGAATAATATGCTTCACAGTCACCAGATCTCAAACCAACTGAACACCTATGGGAGATTTTGGACTGACATGTTATACAGCGCGTTCCACCACCATCATCAAAACACCAAATGAGGGAATATCTTTTGGAAGAATGGTGTTCCATCCCTCTAGTAGAGTTCCAGAGATGTGTATAATCTATGCCAAGGTGTATTTAAGCTGTTCTGGCAGCTCGTGGTGGCCTAACACTTCAGTAGGACACTATATGTTGGTTTTTCCTTTAATTTGTCACCCGTCTATATGGCCATATAATTATAGGCTTTATAAGAGGCCTAGCTTCCAGGCCTAAAGACAGGAGTTTTGGACAGTGTTTGGGGAAGCTGGGCTATAGTCTGGTGGGTTATTGCCTGTTTGTTTGATTTTTTGCTGTTTGTTTGCCTTTGAGGCATTTGGTTGCCATATTGACCTTTTAATGTTTTGGATTTCTATTGCTTTGGTGGGTTTTGACCAATAAAAGGTGGTAAGCCAAACTTTTAGGTTGTTTTTTTTCTGTCTTCACCACATGAGCAGTGGCCACCCCCAGCCCTGCCTCGCAGTCAGTAAGTATTCACTGACAAACTATTTTGGCTCTGCACTTCAGCACATTAAGAGTATTTGCATCCATATCTAAAGGTCCGAGCAATTATAACATGTGTTTGTACATAGTCCCCAGAAAGAAATGTGTAATTGTAACCTATATTTTGTAGTAACACCATCTCAGTGAATGACAGTGGTGACAATCTCAGTGAAATACCTAGAAAGCATCCACATAGCGATCACCTTTTTGACACTTATGTTAGCTCACATTATCCTACAAACAAAGCCTGAACTAGCTAGCCAGACAAAATGACCATGCAATGGCACCTTCATCTCTATGTCGATAAGGCACCCATATCATAATCAGGCCTTCTTAGCTTGCTAAAGTGTTGAATATCTAAGCCATTTCAAATAATTCTGAGTGAATTTAAATTGGTTTAGTTGGAACACATCCTCACCGTCTTGCTGTTGTTGCTTGAGAGAGAGAGAGAGAGAGAGAGAGAGAGAGAAGCAGGTAATGCTCCTAGCTATTGTGTGCAACTATGACATTTCTGTACTTAATAAACCATGTTTTACCATTGCTCTACTCTCCCTTGAGAAAACACAAGAAAGCAATAGTGTCCATGGCAACCTTGGATCCCAGTTGGACAGGTGGTTTTCTGACAGAGAAAGAAAGATACCAATAACAATGCCTGAAAAAACAAAACACAAATCTAAAACAAATTATTTTTCTTCAGATTAAAGCATAATATTACAAATATTATTTTGAGCCTTATTTACTTTGAGTATGTCTCTTATATTAGTCTACTCCTGAACCAATTTAAGTCTCACCTAAAGCATTAAAGCTGTTATGGTCTATATACAGTCTATATACAGCATACAGTTATTTTAAGTACTTTCAAGGGTATCTTAATGGATGATGTTTCTTTTCTTCAGCACAGAAATATTCATTATGTACCATGTCCGTTTCTCCACCTACTTAGGCTTTTATTAAATCTGCTTGATCAAAGTCCAGGACCAAACTATGTCAACAGCTATAATATGAAGAAGGAAATGTTGCTGCACATTCTCTTTAGCACCCTTAACAATGCTGCAAAACTTCAAAAAATACCAAACTGCTGGAGGGAGTCATTAAGGAAACACAATGACAAATGACATCTCAGAAATTCAGTCTTTCTATTTTAAGTCAAATTCCTTTTTTAGCCATTAAAAAAAATAAAATAAATTTGTAGACATAGCGTTTTGGATAACAGCCACAATGCAGACAAAGCCCACAAATTCAGAAATGGAACTGAACATTATAATTTAGAGAGCTGCATAATTAGGTTTTAAATTACTGATGACCAGGTTGTTCCAGGTGTATTCTGCAGAGCTGCAAATCGTAATGGATTGAAAAGGTGTTATTTGTTGAAATGTTACCAAAAAGAAAATGGGCGATATTACTATTGCCACACCGTCCTGACCTTTGCTGAGGCTTCACACTGCTGTTACAAGTTTTCTAACCCCTACACGCAATCCCCCTTGTGGCCATAATGCCAGCATCCTGAGATTCTACTGTCTATATCGGAGACTAAATATGGAATAAATATACAATTGTACCATTGGTTCTACATGTAGCTATGTCCCTTTCAAGAATGAGTGGTCGTATATTATCTTGGATAATCCGTTTGTGAAATATACACTCATTTGTGATGCCTGGGTATCTTCCAAAATAGCTGTGCATTTCAATCTGGCTTGATTGAAAATTATTTTATCCAGTAGATGTCAGTATAAGCTTTGTATCAATGTATAACATGTCAAATTTTACTTTTGGACTAACGTTTTATAGTCAGCGTAACCAAACGTTTTGTCTCATCATTGCCGCCCTATACAGTTTGTGATCTCAGTAAAATACACTGTATCCGGCAAAACGTAAGAGTTGAGTTCCATCATTTTTTGGGAAATATTATTATTCTTGAGAATTTCTGAGTATGACTAAGATATATGTTTTCTGATAGATCTCTGGAGTAAATGGGAAGAGTAGAACAACAGCATTGATTCACTGGAGGAGGGGAATGCCTGTGAACACATAAGATTTCATCCTTGATATGTCAGTACTAGTACTCAAAATGTTTCAGTTATATGCCTTATTTTTTGTTATTTTTAATTCCGTGTCTTTAAATATGTTGCTATTAACAATGAGGATATTTCACACTATAGCACGAGCGTTCGTTGGTAGCTCAGTCGTGTATATGTTTCATGCGACAAATGTTTCATCGACAAAATGTTTCTGCGGATGGGGGAATATTGTTTTAATGTCATCCCATCCCCTTGCAAGAAAATATTACTTACTGTTGAGTGCAGAAAATCATATGAGACTTGATGATAACCCATTTAGGTACGTGAACCACTTTGTGTCACAATGTTTTTGTGTTGTTTTAAAAAAAATCTGATATCAATGTTTCATCTTGAACCATCATAAAGGGCCCATTCATATGCTTTATAATGGACAAAAAGCATTTTATTCATTTCAAATGAGATTTTGCATATCTTTATGTATCCCCTGATATTTTAGACCACTTTACCGATGGGAAGCTTGTCATTCCCACTTGAAAATTATGCAATAGTGAGTTTCTTGAGTCAAAACAGTTGATTTGTAGTGATTATGTTGTGATTCACAGCAATGCATAATTTGGACATTTTGGAGACACTAGGTACACTGCTTACTTTTTTGCTTCATAGATATTTAGGAGTTCTCCATATCACCCTTAGATTTTGCACACTTGTGGTCAAGAAGCTTTTGATCCAGGACATGTATAGTTTAACTTGTTCAGTATATGCAAGCTAAAAATATATATTTTTTAAAACAAGTTAATTTACTATTTTTTGCCAAGATATTTGGTTTTGTGTTTAAATGGTACAAATCTGTGATACCCGCGACTTCATCTTAGCCATGAGGTAATATGAATTTGACTCTCAACCTGAAATAAGGCATTTTCTTTTAATTGAATTGTTTTAAATAATGAAAACATAAACTGTTGGATAATAAGTAAAATGTTTCACTATGATTTCTTCTGTGATTAGGCAGCAATTAGTAATGATATTCTTTGATAGCACTGTCTTTGCTAAAGAAAATATTGGCTTTTTTTCAGAAGTGGCCATCATCTAGCTACTCTACTAAAGATGCCAAATGTGTCAAGTGCTGACAAGATTTTTGATCTCTGGACAGTTTGTCCAATTTCTGCCAATGAGCTGTGCAAAGCAATGTTGTAGCTGGTCTTTTGATTACTTCTCGACAATTGGCCTTCTCACCTGTTTTCTCAGTTTTTAATAGGATGGCATCATCTTTGCAGTGTATGGGTTGTGCCATTTTTTATTTATTTTTATTTATTTTACATGTGTTACAATACACTAAACTGTGCTTCTTGGAAGGATCCAAATTATTTTATAACCTTCTCCAGCCTTTCCGTCCCAACAACTGAGGCACATTTTCAGAGGCAATTCCATGGTGTGTATGACTGCGTGACTGATCTGATCTGCTTTTTCCCTTGTGAGATCTCACACGAGTGAAATTTATTCTATAATCATGCAACTGAACACAAGTATATTCAAAATCAACATACAGTACTGTCCAAAAGTCAGATACCATCCTTTCGTTTATTCAGTTTCCAGACAAATCAGCCATTCAGTGCTATTGTTGTTTTCTATACCAGTAAAGACAAGAATACAGAAAAGTACAGAAAAGACCCCACAACTATAAGAACTGTTAGACCACCAAAATGATCACCATCACAAAGACAGTATTTAAAGATTTTATCTGAGAGAGAGGAAAAAAATCAAACTCTACTCTTGCTTCAAATCTGAACATATCCACAGGTGTTTCTGTCAATCCTACCACTGTGATAAGACAACTCAGTGTGATGGGTCTGGAAGGATGTGTGACCCCAAGCTCACTACTAAGAAGTTCAAGCTGTTGGTGTTCTCAGAACAATGTTCAGACCTCAACTTTATTGAGTGTGTTTGGGATTATTTAGACTGATAGAATCAAAAACCAACTTCTAAGACTGAATTTTAGAGGTGTTTACAAAAAGTATGGAAAAATATCCCTGTGTGTTTCTTTGATAAACTCAAATCAATCTCCCAAAATGAATGGAGGCTGTAATAAAGACAAAATAGTCTGTAATTCAGACATTAAATACTGAAATATTTGATATTTTACATAATTTGTGTAATTTTGTTTGAAATATATGTTTGCAGCATTATTATTTTTTAATTATTATTTTCTGTTTTCACTAGAAAGTAAATAAAAGTATGGGTGGTCTCTGACTTTTGCACAGTACTGTAGGTGGACCTCTTAAATAAATAAATAATAATAATAATAATAATAATAATAAAGAATGTAATCCCTACACAGAACACCAGATATGGTTGTAAATAGCCTTGAAATCCAATGGACTGGAGTCCAATATCTAATATAAAGCCTTCCCAGAAGAGAGGAGGTTGTTATAACAGCAAAGATTGAACCAACTCCATATTATTGCCCATAATTTTGGATGAGATGTTGGATGTGAGGTGTCAACATACTTTTGGCGATGTAGTGCATATATCATCGAACAGTATGTTTAAAGCTCTGGAATGGACCTTGGAATATAGGACCAAATGTTAAGAGATAAATACTCAACATTTTACTGTGTACTTTCAACAGAGCACAGCCACACTTTCTTCTCAACAGCCAAAATCACAAGAAACATTCCCTCCCCAACAACATCTTTAGATATCTGATTCAGTCCTTGTGTGCGGCAAATAAAAGTGGTTATTTCTGAACAAATGGTGCTAGAGACTCTGCTAATAAACCTTATCCCCAACCCATAATACACCCCCCAGCCCCCCCCCCCCCCCCCCCCCCCCCCCCTGCGCCCCCCCCCCCCCCCACACACACACACACATACACCCACCCCAAGCCTCTCTGCTGATGACAAAGTACATTATCATAAAACCACAAGTGGATTATCAGACAATGCTCTTGTTATGCATGGAAGAGGCTCATTCTTACTCGCAAACTTACAAATGTCTCATCAAAATAGAGACTTCCATGAAG
Organism: Anguilla anguilla; assembly: GCF_013347855.1. Taxonomy (NCBI): domain Eukaryota; kingdom Metazoa; phylum Chordata; class Actinopteri; order Anguilliformes; family Anguillidae; genus Anguilla; species Anguilla anguilla. Next base: position 52,050,445 of record NC_049203.1, on the reverse strand, counting down.
CCTTTGTCATGGTTTCAGGGTTTAACAATATTAGGCTCAGATGAGCCCCAAAAAAGTAAATAAAATAGTAAAATAAAAATATATATTAGGTGCACAACTCAAAGCCTCTATGTGCATTACATAGGTGATTTATTCAGAATACAGATAGCTAATTGAATAGATGGATTTTCTGTCATTTGTAGAATAGAAATCCTCATTCTCCTGTCTCAAAAGGAAACCTTTTTTGACATGGGAATATCCAGACAGGTTTTACCCACAGCTACCCCCACTGCTCATTAAGATTAAAATTATGTTCTAATCGGAATGGACATTTTGAGGGTAATGTTTGTATTGTTGAATCACAAAGGCAGAAAGGGTCCTGCACTTCCATCCTTGAGTCTGGAATTGAAACTAATGGAATCTGCTGAAGACATGCAGCTATTAGGGATGCAATGCTTTTCATTCTATTATTTCCCGTTTTGTGGTTGCCACTGGAGAGAATTCATGTTTAGGTTGGTTTGAGTTGAAAATATAGGGAATCTTCATCTTCAAAATATTTATGCATAGTATAAAAAATACAGTGTCAACAACCTTAATTCAATCTACTGTCCTTATGCAATGAAAATGCATTATCATAGAAAAAAAAAAATCTAATTCATGTCATTCTATTTTGATTTTCTTCCATTCTGTAAATTTCAGTGTGTAAAATTATCAAACCCCAGTTTACTTATGTAGCTGGCATCAGATCAGCTGTTTAGGCACACTCTCCTGTTCTCTGATGACATAGTTCAGCCATTATCATTATCACTGACTTTGAATTCTTTATTCTATTTTCTAAGTTGCACAACTTATGTTTCAAAATTGAGATAATTGAAACATTGGTACAAGAGAAAAAATGATGATGCTGGACAGAAGTTTGGAATTTGCATAATTGCCATTGGTAGCACTGTGCAATTGAAGCTGCTGCTAACACTGAATACAAATTCCTCAAATATAAGGACACACATAATATTGTCCTCCATAAAATCTGCAGTACAGTTATTGCATGGTCATCATCAACTGTCCTGGGAGACACAATGACGAGGGCATCCTCAGTAGATCATTCTTCAGGAGGAAGCCCAAAATGAGAGCTTGATTTCCCTTGTGTAGCCACCTTACCAAGCTCTGCCATAACCATGCTGCATGTTCTCATTGGCAACATGGTGTTCTCACCTTTCCAAAATTTAGTGAGGCTCTTACCAGGGTGCTGTCTAGGAGAACCTGTGGGAGTTTTTAATTCTAAAGCCAGAAAAGTAAATGAAAACAAATATTGATTTTTTTCAACCAGGTAGTGTGTGTACATAAAGTCCACACACTGTGAAATAAACCAAGCTATTGAGATAATCAGAGGACATATACCCTCCTTCAAATACCAGTAGCTATGTGGTTTGGCACTGGGTACATGTGAATCTCAAAAAAGCTGAATATTTCATAGCTACATATCCAGTTGTTGCTATGTCCATAGCTCTTCCGTTTCACTAAACAAATGACATGTACACGTATGGCCAAGCTACTTGAAGCATAGCTTTAGTTTGAGTGTTTTTATGTTTATTGTAACTATATGCAACACAATTGAATTAGTTGTATAATTCAAATAGGCTATTGTATTTACCATTACTGTCATATGATCATTTGTTTGCTTCTTATCCATGCAGCATTACCATTAACCATTAACCTTGGTTAAATAGTAGTACTGTTAACCTCTGTCTTTTGCAGAATTATCATTTCTTCTGATTCACTGATTAACTTAGTTAGCTGCAGCCACCTAGCTTGGCATAGCTAACATATTTTTTATATGCCGCTTCAGTAACATTAGCTTACAATTTGCCTTTGTCCTGTGCATGCAATTTCCCCTTTCTGTGGCTCTCAAGTGCAAACAAAAAGAAAACGCAAAAACAAAAACTTTTGGCCCTGAGGTGCAGATGCAACATACAAAAACAAAAAGGAGTGGTCCTGAGGTGCAGATGCAATATACAAAAACAAAAACTAGTAGCCCCGAAGTGCACTGTTTTGCAGTTTGGGGCTACTAGTTTTTGTTTTTGTATGTTGCATCTGCACCTCAGGGCTGCTTGTTGTTGTATGTTTCTGTTTTGCACTTCAGGGCTACTAGTTTTTGTTTTTGTATGTTGTATTTGCACTCCAGGGCTGCAAGTTTTGTTTTTGCATTTTATTTTTGTATTTGTGTTTTGCACTTCAGGGCTGCACATTTTTGTTTTTGTATGTTGCATCTGCACCTTAGGACCACTCCTTTTTGTTTTTGTATGCTGCATCTGCACCTCAGGGCCAAAAGTTTTTGTTTTTGCGTTTTCTTTTTGTTTTTGTGTTTTGTACTTCAGAGCCACCGTATCCCCTGCATTAATATCTCACTCATTAGATATATGGTCTACTGTATTTACAATGGCAAGGTGTACTGGGATTAGCTAGATGTAGCTAACTTTAAGCCTAGCCCTCTGTACATGGCCATTTCCCTGGTTCCCTGGGCCACTTTAATATCACATTTTCTGGTGAGCACACACATAGGTATACACACACACACACACACACACACACACTAGTCCTCTGCCGTATCCTCCCTTGTTTAACCTTGGATTTTAGTTTAGATGTGTTTATTTGTTTAATAAATTCCATTTTAGTTGGTCTATTTTAGTTTTTTTTCTTTTTTTCTAGTTGGTCTGATTATTATTTGGGTAAATGTTTGAGCTTACAACCTGTAAGCACTTATGCATGTCATTTTATTTACAGTTATTATTTTAATATGTAATGTTGAAATTCATAATCATGTTTTGAAATTTTATTTTATAATACTGAAAAAAAATTGATCACCACATGAGGTAATAAATATGTATATCCACCACATTCCTTGGTACCTACTTGTGAGAACTGTTAAGACAGACACGTTTTAATTGTCTGTCAGCACCATTCTAAAATTAGTAGAGATGTTTTCTAATACAGAACTGCAATTATGGCAGACCTTAAGGCTAGTTTCTGTTTTACATGTTAATGTTAGCCCATCTGCATAAATTCCAACATTAAATCTGATGATATTTCTCTTTCTTTTTCAAGCTAAGTTGCCCAGTGAATGCATAACCAAAAAATATGTCTTTGGTTTAAACTTGCATTTTGATTACACACAATTTTTATATGATTTAGGTTATATCAGTTCATTCATAATTTGTAAATGGTTAAACGAGTGATTCTTCTCTCTCAATGATAATGAGTGAACATGAATGTGAAATACTAAATTAAAAATACAAACATGCTTATAAAAAACAAATATAGATAATAAAGAGAAGTGAGCTTTGAACTTGTCAGCTCATTGTGTCATTAGTTGCAGGGCTTTTATTTACTGGTGACATAGGTTTACTTCACTCTGTAAAATGAGTTTGAATAAATAAGGCTATATGGTATTGAAAAACACATTTACATCAGCCACTATCCAATGCATATGAAAACAGTATTGAAATAATGTAGATTATTTATGCATACAGATTATCAAGTTTCATAGTTGCATTGGTAAATTTATAGCATAGAAAATGTGTTTAATCAAATTTAGTGTTGTTTCACCCATGGGTAGGGCAGTTTAGAATTGCAGATATGGATGGACAATGGGGCAGGTTGTGGGTCTACTGAGTTCAAGTTCATAGCACCATGGGGGATCCAGTCAGTGCTTTTTCAGCACAAAAGAACACTTTTCAGATGAATCTGGACTTTTCTTTGCGCTAACAACCCATCTGTGAGATGTTCTCAGATGTTGTACACTGCTATATTTGGTCTATGGCTTTGTCTGAAAAGATCAATCAGTGCTGGCTCATAAACCTGGCACAGAGTTTCCAGGAGAGGGAAAAATAATGTCCTGCCTAATGTCAGTGCCCCAGCTGCAAGGTGAACACCGCTTTAACAGCACAGCTGACAAATTGTTGTTCACTGCTTTGAAAGAAAGAAAGTTTTAAGATTGTATTTAAACCACATTATTGCATTTGCTGATACTGCCATACTGACCCAAAACCATAATATGCATTCATTTCAAGAATAGAGAACATTTTGTCAATGGTAATAAGAGCGGAGGGTCTTCAGGAGGGTACTGAAGAGAAACTAACAAAGGAGAATAATTTGTCCTCTCATTCTGTAGCAAATGCTGGTCAGAGATGATTTGCACCATTTGGCTTTCCAAACTAATGGTTGTGCATGCTCTGATTAGCAAAACGAATGTGGACAATTAGTCTACTCTCCCTGGAGATCCTCCGGGACATATTACTATAAAGTTCACCAAGATGGTCATTGTGGTGAATCATCTCTGACAAGGAAGCAGGGACAACTGATTTCAGGACCAGCAGAACCCTACAGCGCAATTACCACCAGCAGCTCTGTAATTTGGTTATGACTTTTATCGGTCTAATCTAATATGCATATATTTTCCACTTAATCCAAAATGAGGCAGGGGTAATGAAATCTGTTCTTCTGGCAAAGTACCAGAAACGGAGCAAGCTTGAGCATTTCAGGTCATCAGACACCATTGCACAGTCCAAGAGCCTTCATATCCCCCCCTAAAAAAGTGTGTTCATCAGTTTTACATATTATTTTATTGTAATGTTATCGCTGTAGCAATTCTTATTAGAAATGTGCCTATTGTAGACTTTGGAGAGTATGACACATTTTATTCAACTGTTGTCTCATATTGAATAGCTGTTTGTCTTATTTGCAGTGTGTGCTCATTCACTGTATGGTATAATAAATAACACTTAAATAAGATAAAGCTAGACTTTCTAGTGCATGTGTTGTAATGTAAAGGTGGTGTAACTGCACATAGGATAAAATCTAAATCTAAAATCGGTATTATGACAAAGAACTGTATGAATAGCTGGTATTATCAGGGTGTCAGATTTCATTGCATTGAATGTATTTATTATATTTTTAATTTATTTAATTGTATGCCCTTGTACCTCATTCCTTATCTACATCAATTTCTCTCCATCAAAGCAATTAACCAGCAATTACGAGAGCCAGTAACTATGTGTCATGCTACAGGGCACACAGTAGTACACACGAGGAGAGGCGTATCATTCACTGATGACTACTGGTCAGAGTCTGGTGCATTGTTAGGTGGCGCTAATATAATTATAGCTCAACTACCCCCCAGCTCACCTAAATCCAGCATTCCCCTCGTAAAATGAACTTTGTTCCACTGCAGGCATGTGGCTGGCATAATCCCAGGCTTGAATCTAAGACACCTAAGCTTTAGGGCCCAGTCTACCCCCATGAAAACGTGCTGGTTCTTTTACTGACTGAGTCAATCTGGAGCCTGATATAACTCTGCTGTTTTGCTCTCAATATTGTGGAAGTACATTGATTATGATGTGCTTGTCATGCAAAATCTTCATGCCCATCGTTTGTATTTTTTCTTCTTTTTTTTGTTTGTTGCCAAATGTCTAATCTAGTTCCCTGTGCATATAAATGTCTCATAACTCAACAGCTAATAGGTGAGTTCAAAACTAAAGCATAACGTTGAAAAAAATAATAAACTGGTTTGCTGTTCCTAAAAGAAAATCTGTTTTGCAGCTGTTTTGCTGGCTCCAAGGCCATGCATCTCATCTTGTCATGATATCTGTGTAAGTATATAATAATAATAATAGTAATTATTATTATTATTATTATTATTATTATTATTATTATACACTACTCAAAAGAAAAATCACAGTTTTAGCATACAAAAATTGAGCTCTGATCTAAAAATACAGCCCATTCTATAAAAATGTGTGATGGTGTAGCTCTTTAAATACACTTCTTTTGAAAGAAATCAGGAAGCATGTTCTTTCTGCCTCAGCACCTCTGCTATGGATGATCAACCATTCCTCAGAGAACCAGCACATCTGATGCAGGCTGCCTGAGAATCTGAGTTTAAACTCCACATGGTATACAAGGTGATATTGACTCCTTCTGCCTGACTTGAACTGAGAAAGATTGCCATTTAATGATGAAAAGGAGGTGCCGATGCTCATCATCTGCAGACACTATGAATTCACTACTCTAGCAAAACCTGAGATTCATAAAGAAAAGATAAATACATGTTAATAAATGAACCAATAATAAATGTTCTTGAGAAAAAGGAGAAAAAAAGGAGAAAAAAATCTAAATTGGCACTTTGTTGGTATGTAAGGGACTTAAAGAGAAGAACTTTTGTCAAAATGTGCCACTATCATTCAAATGCGAACCGTGCACATCCAACATTACTTGTTTTAATGTTATTTCCCTTTCCAGCCATCTTTATAATACAACACTGTTCTAAAATGATTTAGATCGGTGGTGTATGATGATCAGATTGCCATGAAAGGGCTAATTACAAAGGAGACCAAAGCTGATATTACCATTAATAATGTAATATAATTATTATCATCATATAATTACATATGACAGTAACATTTGCAATTAACATACTGCTGTAATGTTGTTTAAAAAAGAGCAGTTACAATAAAATGGTATCACTAATAGAAAAATCTAACTCATTTGAGAGCATGTATATTTTCATCAAACTAAAAATAAAGCCTATACTGTTGAAACTGGCCCATTGATAATGGGCAAGATTAAAATTTTTAATAAAAAATATTCAGTTGTTCAGGTGTACTACATCACATCATTGTACAAGCTGTATTTTGGTGTTACTTGTAATGTATTTTTGTTGCTTTATGAAACCTTCCTTGGCAAATGCCTCATAATTGCCATTGTAAAGCCAGCTGGCCCTCACAAACTATACTGTAAATATCAAAATATATTTCATTGCACTGTGTCAATTTAAATCATATACAAAATCTTTTTTTCTAATCCAGAAAGTTATCAATTTAAGCATTTTATTCAGAATTACTCTCAATAACAATAACTTGAACTTGAATATCATAATATACTATTACACATAGCAATACAATTCAGGCTTAACACTTGTGTTGGTTAAGTCCATTGTTTTTTTTTTTTTGTTTCATATATTTCTTTGATCTCCTTGCTTTCACACCATATTTCCCACATCACATTAGAAAAAAAAAAAATTTTGGACCACCCATCAGAGTAAATCTATAGCAGATCTTTACAGAAGAATGAAAACTAAAAAAAATAAAATAAATTTAAAAAAAGCTAACGCATAAAAAATGCACATTTTAATGGTTCACATTCAAAGGGTCAACGTCACAGTTGTGGTAGTGGTTACACTTGATTTTTAATTTACATTTACAGTACACTGAGACAATTTCCATTGCTGTACCCAATGTTCCATCTGATCTGACAACCAGCTCTACAACAGGATGCCTCGTGACTCCTGCATGCTTATTATGGCATGTGATGTGTCAGTAGAATGTTGCTGACATGCTGCAATGTTTAGATTTAGATTCCGACCCAGACTACCTCCAGATGTGACTCAAACCGGATTTGGACAAATCCAAACCATATCCAATTTCTTGTGTTTAGACTATAGTTATTGTGTGGCACATATTCGGATTTGTCTAGAAATCAAATATATTTGAAAAGGCAAGTGTAAACCGGTCTATAATAACTTTTATTTACCTTGGTATAAAAATATTTCAATGGCAGCAGTAAAATTAAAATGCAGCAAAATTATGCTTTTTACAACATAACCACTATCTATTTGGCTCAAGATTAAATAGAATGAATGTTTATTCATGCAAACTAGTCCATGCAATAAGGTTTGTTGATTGTTGATTCCCTCCCAAAAAATTTTTTTATATATATATATATATATATACAGCCCTTATAAGGTTGTAACCTGCAAAAAAAAAAGAGAAATGCATGTACATTTACATTCTGCTCTGACACATTGCTCAATAATATGAGCTCTCCAGCTCACCATGGTGCCAGAGGATCTGACTCTCCATATTGACTGTAGCCTGGCTGATAGAACATTGACCCACATAAAAGCTGGGAACTTGCTGCTCTGAGTCTTGCTTGTTGCCTCAATCAGCATGATTCTCCTTCAGGTCAATCTCTGTGGTAAGAATGTTTGAATCACATCACAAAATTCAGAAAATTCCTGAAAGAAAATATGGTTATTTATATACACTTTATTACACTTACACTACACTTTTAGGTACACCTGTTCAACCGCTCATTAACACAAATATCTAATCTGTGATGTTCTGTGCAAGGACCCAAACGCAGACCAGGGAAATCCAAAAAACATTGTCTTTATTCAGTCCAAAGTTCAAAGCCAGGTAAGAGATAGGACGGTACAAAATCGAGTTTCCAAAAGAATAGTGGTAAACGGGCAAAAAATCAAAAACCAGGAGATCAGATAGGCGAAGGTACAAAGGAACAGGCAAAAGAGAAGTCAAAACAAAGTGAAGGTCAAACCAGAAAGCAATCAAACAAAAGGGGCAGGCAAACTCGAAGTCGTACGGAAAAGGCGTCGCAGGAATCTCGATAAACAAAGGCTTACAACACATCGGCACAGTGAATACGATCAACGTTCTGACAGGGAGCTGGTGGAAAAGACTGACATTTATACACTGGGGAAGGTAACAATCAAGGAGGGGTTACGTGAGAGAGGGCGGAGGAACAAACAACATCCAGGTGAAGAACATTAGGATAACTAATTAAATGACAGGGGACTGACAAAACGCGGACTGGAATCACATAGACAACAATGATAACAGACGGCCTGGGTTTAGCAGGTAAAACACGTGCAGAGAGAGAGAGGTGCAGTTAGAGCAAGAGACAGGTGCAGGCAATTGCAGAACTCAGCGTTAGGGCAGACTAGAAAGAAAAGGGGCGGAGCTACAGCGCAGCATGGAAAAGGGGAGAATGGTTAATGTATTAGTATAGTGATTTAAACTATCAAAAACCCAAAACTAGTGTTTGTTAATCCATTAGTAATATTAACATGTTAGTATATTAATGAGGACGGCACTGGGGAGACAAGTGACCGGGAGAATGAAAATACTGGGACGGAGGATGTGAAAAATAATAAACTTACAGAAACATAAAATAAACACTAACAGCAAACAGATACTAATACAGACTACAATACAGACTACAACATAATCAGCCAATCACGTGGCAGCAACTCAATGCATTTAGGCATGTAGACATCAAGACTCTGCTGAAGTTCAAACCAAGCATCAGAATGGGGAAGAAAGGTGATTTAAGTGACTTTGAATGTGACATGGTTATTGGTGCCAGAGTGGCTGGTTTGAGTATTTCAGAAACTGCTGATCTACTGGGATTTTCACGCACAACCATCTCTAGGGTTTACAGAGAATTGTCCAAAAAAGAGAAAATATCCAGTGAGCGGCAGTTCTTTGGGCAGAAATGCCTTGTTGATGGCAGAGGTCAGAGGAGAATGGCCAGACTGGTTTGAGTTGATAGAAAGGCATCAGTAACTCAAATAACCACTCGTTACAACCGAGGTATGCAGAAGAGCATCTGTGAACGCACAACACATCGAACCTTGAAGCAGATGGGCTACAGCAGCAGAAGACAACCCGGTACTAGCAAGGTGTACCTAATAAAGTGGTCGGTGTGTGTGTGTATATATATATATATATATATATATGATTGTTTTGCTTTGATGTAAATGCAAATTACAATGATCTCATTGAAACCTTTTACAAAGTAAAACCAACCATTCTGAATGTATTGCACTTTCCCATGGTTTACTGGAGAAATTACACCTGAATTCACAGGCCCAGGAAGCCAGGTTTCTTGATACTAAGGCATCCAGTAGGAAGCAGCAGTTCAAATGAATATTTGCTCCTTTTCAAGCCTCGGGAAGTGGCCTACTGCCATGCCCTAATGGCAGCCCACTCTTGGCCAGAACAGGAAATGCCAGCCACATCACACAATGAGGGAGGGAGCTCTGATGGACAGGCAAACATGGCCATGCCGCCGTAATGTTTCACTCCATTATCCGGGAGCCGACAAGCTTTCAGTAATTACTACAGATGATACAGCCTCCGGTGTAATTAAATAACAATTATTTGGAGTGGACCGTGCCAGGCCAAGATCACCCTCTGCTCCCCAGGACCAGAACCTGAGAGAGGGCTGTCAAGGAAAATGGATGCCACTCGCTGGCTGGGGCACAGGGAGCAGAAGGGCCACGTAACCAGAGAGGAATACCTACAACTGTGGATATTCACGGGACACAGCCAGCACCAGGAAAACCAGAAATCAATGCGACTCAGGCCACATTATTTTCTAACTCTCCCTTTTTCCTTGCTGAAGTCAAAGTGATTATGTATTCAGGATACAATGCATGTCTCGGCCACTGAATCACCTCACCCCAATCACATCAACACTCAAATCATCCTTCCTCAAGCACCTTTCTATTGTTATTCCATGTGTACCCATTGCCCCTGAACTGAAAGGCAAATTTGTTCTGTTCTGTGAGCAAACCCAGGTTTTTGTTAGGCTTCTCCTGCAGTTCAGGGCTTATGCCTGCCATATTGATGAGTAACACCTCACTTAAGTTTGGCAGCAAGTGTAGCATACCCATGAAGAAATGTAATTATGAATACGCAAACATTTTGCAAGTCCAGCATGGGGTCAGTTCTTCAGTCAAGGGGCATAGCTGTATTGCGTGTATGTTAAAATTAGTCATTCTGACAGAGCGGCAGGACAGAATCCCAGGAGTAAAAGGCAATTAGGAAATGAGGAATCCAGAGCCATTTGGCGCAACTTACATCTGTGTGCATGAAAAAGGTTGATCTATTGCATTAATTAAACTTTCAATGTGTTTTGTAATGACTGTTGCCCCCTGGGGTAACCACTAAATTTCAAACAGAAGTTGTTGTGGGTGTGTGTATAGCTCCATAATGTTTGGGACAAATTCTGTCTTGATTTGGCTCAGTACTCCTCATATGGTTAACGTGCACATTCTCAGCTTTTATAAAAGGGTGTTTTCATACATTTTGGTTTCACCATGTAGAAATTACAGATCTTTTTATACACAGACCCTCCTTCAAGAGCACCATAATGTTTGGGACAAATGGCTCCAAATGTGTTTCTGATTAGTTCGGTGTGTTAAATTGCTTCCTTAGTATTGGTATAAGAGAGTTTTTCATGTCTTGTCCTGATTCTAGGCTTTTGATGGCCTTTGGGATTTGCTATTGTCATATGTCAACATGAAGACAAGAGTTGCGCTAGTGAAAGTCAAGGAAGCCAACATGAGGCTGAGAAATAAGAAAAAATCCGTCAGAGACATAGGTCAAAGAGTCAGAGACATAGACCAAACTGTGAATTTCGAAGTCGTTAAGTGCTTTTAAAAAGTCAGTTGCTATATTAAAACTACAACTTACTTTTTTAAAGCTCATAACAGCTTGAAATTTACTGTTGAGATACTAATGGGTGTAATTTATAGCATAGAACAAAACGTGAAACTTTTCTTAACTGTAACATCTTATTGTAAAGAGTCTGGTAGGTTTTTTCACTAGATACTACGTTTACAAATCACTGGTTCTCAGTGAAATTAAATGGTAAAATGGTAAATGGACTGCATTTATATAGCGCTTTTATCCAAAGCGCTTTACAATTGATGCCTCTCATTCACCCATTCACACGCCAACGGTGAAAGGCTGCCATGCAAAGTACCAATCAGCAAATTATATATCCTACAGTTTGGTTTTGAATACTGTGCACTGCAGCCTGTGCCTGCCAACCTCAGGACAGTGTACAGTTGGCCATAAAGTCACTTACCCAGGGACTGAAGGCTTCAGTCTGTGCTCATTGTGCAAGAGGGTTGATCAGGCACTTCTGCGCACAGTACTTCTCTGAAGTAATAACTGCAAAGCTCTGCTGAATGAAAATAAGTGTTTCCTTGAAGACGCTGTGCAGGATTATCAGGATTGTCATTAATATTTATTCGTATAAATATATTATTACATATGATTTTCTTATAGTTCTAAAAAAGGTATGAGAAGAAACAATGAAGTAGCAAATACGCATTGGTTTTAAAGGCAGTGACAGAAAAATAATATTGTTTTATTAATTATATATATAATATAATTGATTCAACACAAAGCGTGTTGTTGAACGACCCCAGCAGTGACTTGTGTAATACTAATTCTAATTATTAAAATAAATGCTAATGAAAATACAAAAGAAGCACATTTGCCCTTTCTGTTTTAAATGCACAAATATGGTTTGCAGACTATTCCATGGAACTGCCATACATTTCTGGAACCAGATACTGATGTATTGGTTAAAGAGAAGGACTGTCATGAGTATGAACTTATGTCATCTGTACATCTGAGACAGCTCAGGTACAAATAGAGTTAGATAAAAGGAAAAGTGAGTATGATTCACTTAACTTATTTAGCTGTCATTTCTGGCTAACAGTTTCTCAAAATATCTGTTTGTCTGAAATACAGTACAGAGACTTGTAAAACAGCATTACAGAAGTTGATTTTACAATAATTGTCTTGATGGGTACAGACCTGCAGGTCATTTTTTATTGATTTATTTTTTTGCATCTCAATACTACATTTTTTTTTCATTCTACACTTGCTCAAAGAATAATAAAAAAAAGTATGTATATAGAGTTTTTTTGTTTATTTCTGGCTGAATATAATTATCTTTTTTGTATCATAGATACAACAAGAAAAGCAAAGTATACTGTCTCCACATTAGGCCTGGGAAATTTACAGCGTTGCTCTTTAGTGCAAGGTTTACTCACTCTTCCTGTCCTCACTGTATCACTCCTTACTGACATGCAGAACATGTCTGCTGTTCAGTTATATATGTAACACATCACATAGCTAGTTGAGCCAAGCAGTTTCTGACATCTCACTGTACCCTAATGTAATATAATATTGTTAGATTATAAATGGATGAATGGGAAAACATTTATTTATTTATTTATTTTTAATTTATTGTCACTCTTGAGATGAGCTACACAACTGTTTAAGTATTTGTGTTCTGCCATTTTATTTATTTATTGTTCAGCGGCCAAGAGCCAGAATAAAATGTAGTTTTTCTCCAGTTGTTTGGGGTACAATTAATGCAATTAAATATTACAGAAATAATACAGGTTAGAAAGAATATGCATATGTGTTTCAATTTCTTAGAGAAAGACATGCGTGTGTAACAGTCTCAGAAATATTGCAGTCTATATTCACAAAAATCCTTACGCAGCATAATGTTAGATATGTTCAGTACACCCACCTCCTCCCCCCACCCTGGTGAATATTTAGTGACCAGTAATTCATGTGAAGTGTCTTTCTCAAGACTACATGGATATTGCCTCACCAAAAAATGTTATATACAGTATATGCACCAATAACTCTCTGATGATGAACGTCCACCTCCCTAACCAACATGCACTATGCACCCCCCCCCCCCCCCCCCCCCTAAAAAAAAGGAGTTCATTTAACCAGTCTTTGTCCATGGCAGATCTTAGCTTTCAGATTCATGTTTCCTCTTGCGAGCTGGAGATGCTCTAATGTGTTCCATGTCTAGACAATACCAGGACAGTCATGACAAAGAACAATTATAACCACTTGGGCAATCAACATAAGTCATGGTAGATAATAAATATGGGATTCCTGTCCCATATAAAGATATTGTAACTACTGTTTCCGTTATTACATTAGCAACTGAACTAATAGAGATAAGTATGTCTGGCTTGCTGATTGTTTTTTTTTTTTTTTTTTCTGGATAGAGTTAAATGAGAGACTTAAGTATTATTCCCTAATACTGCAGTGCAATACACACAGTAAGCTCCACAATATCTGGGACAAAGACATATTTTTATTGATTTGGCTATGTACTCTACAATTTTAAATTTGTAATCAAACAATTCACATGTGATTAAATGCACACATTCAACTTTTATTTAAGGGTATTTTCATACACTTTGGTTTTACCATGTAGAAACGACAGCACTGCTGTATGCACCACAATGTTCGGGAAATATTAATGCTGTGTAAATGAAAGTAGTCCTGTTTAGTACTTTGTCACACATCATTTGCATGCAAATGACTGCTTTAAGTCTGTGACCCATAGACATCACCAGGTGATGAACATATCCTCTGGTGATGCTCTGACAGGCCTGTTCTGATACCTTATTGAGCTCCTGTTTGTCTTGGGGGCTAGTTGACTTACATATTCTCTTCTGCATGTGAAACACACATTCAGTTGGATTCAGATTGAGTGAATGACTTGGCCTGTCAATAATTTTCAAATTTTCCAGGATAAATTCCTTTGTTGACATAGCAGTTTGTTTGGGATCATTGTCTTGCTGTAGACTGTCCAGTGAGTTTGTAAGCATAGAGTTGAACTTGAGCATATAAGATGCTTCTGTACACTTCATAATTCATTCTGCCGCTGCTATCATCAGTTGCATTATCAAAGAAGACAAGTAAGCCAGTACCTGTGGAAACCATACATGCCCACACCACAACACCCTTCGCCACTGTTTCACAGATGAAGGTGGGTGGGTGCTTTGGATCTTGAGCAGTTCTTTTTGGCCTCCACATTTTGCTCTTACCATCACTCTGATACAAGTACAAGAATCTTGGTCTCATCTGTCCATGATACTTTGTTCCAGAACTCTGTAGGCTCTTCTGGTTACTTCTTAGCACACTTTAACCTGGCCTTCTTGTTTTTGCTGTTAACTAGTGGTTTGCATCTTGCAGTGTAGCCTCTTAATTTCTGTCCACAAAGTCTTCTGCGAACATGAGTCACTGACACGTCCATGCCTCACCAGCGCTCTCTTTCAACTTAATGATTTTCCAAACAGTTGATTCTGGTAAGCCAAAGGCTTGGCCGATTGACTCTGACTATTTCTCATCCTTGTAATGGCTTCCATGACTTTCATTGGCACAACTCTCATCCTCATGTTGACAAACAGGAATGTTTTCCACAGGAAAAAAAAACCTTCATTCATGAACATGTAACAATGTAACTATTGACACATGCATTTGAAATGGAATATTGTATTGAGGGTCCTTGAGCATAAATAAATGTGTTTATGAGATGCCCAAAACATATTTCACCACACTGAGGAAAGGTTACTTTGTTGACCCCCAGTCTCCATTGAGGAAATAAACTGCATGTGTTGCAGTGTAAACTCACTATGCAAAACAGATCACTTGCATTGTGGGCTCTGTGAACTTAGAGAGATAGAGGATCAATCAACAAGTAAATTACAATAGTAACTGAGGTACTGCTGGGGAAACAGCAGGGCTGAGACAGTTTCAAAGTGTCACTCTTTTGAGCAACTGACTGTGACCTTGGTGCCTGTCTTAGTATTGTAAAATCTGATTGAAAATAATCAATCCTTGCCACTTGCTACTTCTGAGCTGGATGCAAGCTGCATGCAAATGCCATATTTATTGATTTCAGAAGTAGAGGAGAAGAAAGATTTGAAACCATAATCATGTGCTTATATCTGAGCGAGACTTTGAATGAGCAGTGGCTTACTTGTGCCAGATGCACAGTATGATGCCAGCTCCAGCAAGCATTAATTGCAATTTGAATTGTTTTGAAATGTCAGCAATGCAGTTTACCTTCAGAATCCAAAACCTTAAGAATGGCTAAATCTACCCACAATCCATCATTAACCTCATCTTTAAATCAGTCCATCTCACCATTTTATGACAAACCTTATTAGTGTATCTGTATAATGTGAATTATGTTACTAATTCATTTTAAAGATCTTGATCCAACAAATAGTGTATTATGGTGACCTCCCTGGAAGTCAGAATTGCCTGCCAAAACTGCTGATATAGCAAACATTCAGCTCCCCTGTATAAATGAGCATTTGCCTGTTACATTACAGGATAAGATATATGTAAACAGACACTCAAAAACTTTGTTAGAACTACAATGGAAAATTTTTAACTTAGTGTATGAGTACTAGCACTAACTCTAAGTGTAGTGATACTCCCCACCATAGCCGCGGGAACATGTTTTGAATAGGGGTGCTGCGCTATCGACTCGACCATTTGAATAAGAGGTGAAACAAAGAAATGCATATTACCAGCATGTTAACTGGACCATATGTGACAGAAAAGAACAAGACCGGATGTGTTAGTTTCCTAGAAGTGAAGCAAGATTGATCAAAAACTGAAAGGCATGACTGTATAATGAGCCCTGTACAACTTAAGAGTCTGAAAAATGTTATCCTTGGATGAAGTGACTATAACAAAAAATTAAGTGAATTTCAGTGATAAGACAATGTACAAGTGAAATGGCATTCTAGTATTAGTGCTTATAAGCTATGCATTAATATCCCTCAGAGTATTTAATCACATTTCTTAATTTGAAATGACAATATGTGGAGCAGTCGCGTGTCCAGACTCCAAGGGGCCAAATATATATTGTATATTGTAGTCAAGTTTATACTTGTATAAATTATACAAGTTTCAGGTAAATTTGTCACTCCAAAAAAAAAAGGAAAATGGCCACTGCAGTAAGAATAAATCTGGACCCTGGCTCAGTACACACTGCCAATAGTATGTCAAGAGTCTGACTATATTGCAGTGTCACACATCATTTAAAAAAAAATAATAATAATTATAATTCAGAACTGCCTGTATCTTCTGGTAATGGGTTACACCGGATTCTTTTTATTTTTCAATTATTATTATTATTATTTTTTTTAAATAAATAGCACATCTTATACAACAATTGCAGTTTATTGTGCTATACATAAAATGAGAAAAAAAAGGAAAGAGAAAAAGGAAATAAATACTTTCTTTTAAAAAAATAAATAAATTTATTAAATAAATAAAAAACCTCCCGAGCATGTGGGATATACAAATTATAATCACTTATAGTAGGAACATGTTGGAGGAGCAGCCAATAAGTAGCATGGTAAAACATTTTTGAATTGTCTTTGTCCTGTGGAACATATTTGTGTCATGGTCAGATCCGTTTGATATGTTCTATCCCTGTTTCATCGCTACTTGCTAGCTACATTCACTGTGAGGAGAGACCCTCTTGATTATTTTTTGTGATATAACTAATGGAAAGTCGGTGCACATCCTTGAAATGACATGGGCAAATAAATCCAAAATATATGAAATATGAAGACATATATGCCATGTAGAGAAAGACAGCAAGATCAAATGAAAACCTTGCAGTCCTTCCATGCGTGATGATATTTATTAACATGTGTAGTGCGTACAAAACACCCTTTAAAATGACCTTCAAAGCAGCAATGCTTAATCGCATTAATAAGTCTACTGAATTTGGAGAATGTGCCGACAGGGTGTAGGGTGCTGAAAAGCAAATCTCTCAGGATGGAGAACATTACCTCCAAACAATTCACCTGCATATCATCCTTTTGGCAGTCTCATAAAGAAGACACCTTTGGTGATTTACCAAAAAAATAATAAATTGTCATCCTCTATGCTCTCATTTCAGGGCCCTTGCAAGGGTTATATGTCACTGGTTATATGGCTGGATTCCACAATTGATGTACATAATTTACTTTTAAACTGTTTTTTTTTTCCAATCAGGAAAATGAGTTTGACACATTTAAATGAGAGCTCACACTCCTAAGTCATTAAGCTTGACCATAATGTGAATTTAAATTCTGCTGTTGAAGCCAAAACAAAAGGATGCTGTCACATTTCACTGTATCAGTCTCACTTCTACATGCTTCTATATCCAGATCAGTCTTAGAGTACGTTTTAGTGGACATTTACTGGCATTCCACTAGTCAGGTACATTCCATCAATATCTGCAGTGTCCCACCCTGAATTCATCCTAGGAATTACCTGGCATGACCGTGTGCCTCACTCTGAAATACTCACAAAGACCAACTGCAGAAGTATTGAGGCTATGATCACCCAGCACCAGCTACGATGGCTGGGGCATGTGGTAAGGATGCCCCCAAATCGGCTGCCTCGCAGAGTGCTATATGGCCAGCTACACCATGGACGACGCTCAGCAGGAGGGCAGAGGAAGCGCTACAAGGACCAGCTGAAGACTGCGTTAAGGAAGTGCAAAATGAGACCCGAGGACCTGGATGATGTTGCTGCTGACCGTAACAACTGGCGGCAGCTGTGTCTGGATGGGATCTGCATGCTGGAGGAGGAAAGGACAGCCAAAAGACCGCAAAGGAGACTCAGGAGGAACACACCCATGGTTGCCACTACCACTACCATCAAATATACATGTTCTACCTGCAATATGACTTGTGGGTGCAGGATAGGACTATTCAGCCATAAAAGAATTCACCAATAAAAGACAGAAGTGGACGCCATCATCAGATTCGATGGACAACCAAGGGAGAGAGAGAGTGTGCGCGCGCGTGTGTGCACACGCGTTCGTGAGTGTTTGTGTATTGGTGGGGGAAGGGGGAGGGGGATTTTGTGAGGTAAATCAAACAGTAGTATAGGTGGTATATTGCAGATTTGTGAAATCATGAAAAAGTCACGAATGATGTTACATTGACGGAGCTCTAACAGCTGCAGACTGACTGAAGGGACTTTCTTACACAATGTGCTCATGCATTTGGGTGCCTTGGCTCGCAATAACTTTGCAAGAACTACGCTAGTACTTGTTGGACACAGACAGTGTTGTTTGGTATGTTCAAGTAAGCCTATGTACCAATATTTGGTATGTAAAGTGTGTACATTGACAGGGATTGGACTTTTTGGCCATTTGAATCAACCTCTATATACCACAACAGAAAATATCAGTTGATTAAAAAAAAAAAAAAGATCTTATCTGGCAACTCTGAATTTCAATACTACCCAGAAACAGCAATACACATTAAAATAAATAAATAAAACATTAACACCCCTCTTTGTTGAGCGCGTCTCCCATAAAACTTCAGGATGTCTGGCCCTCCAGCATTGTGGAGCTTGTGATTTGCAAAGTCCATTGGTTTATTACACTACCTACCAAGTTTAGTGTCTTTTTTTAATTAAAACTCACATTCTGTGCTGCCAAGCAATTGCACTGCAGCAACACTGCCTTGTAGCGATATTGTCTTCATCAGAATATTTTAATTTTGAATGCAACCACTTGCCATCGGTGCTTTGTGTGATTAAATGACAATCATCTGCCAATATCTCGGTGCATTAATTAGACTGCACCTGACTCTAGCCTGATAACATGAGGCACAAACGGCTCCCAGAGACAAGTCCTGGAAATGATGTCACTGACTGATGTGCTCAATACACATTAGAACAATCAGAAGGCAGACTTGTCAGAGCATGCCACATCCCTTTGTAACTAAAGGAAGTATACTTAACCTTCGGTCTTGGCAAGGGGGTGACAGGCAAGGGCACACTAACACACTATTTAGCAATTCACACAATACCTCCGGAGAATCAAGTACATGCAATTGTGTGTGCAATCTCTCCAATCAATCTCACTCCTTCAACAACAGTCAAATAATGCAGCATACTCCTGTACACATCTTTACACTCTACCATGGTGGTTTTATTTATTTTTCCCCAATGTGCTCAAATGCATTGTTTTTTTTTTGTTTTAGTTTTTTTTTTTTTTTTTTTTGATTAATCAAATTTACTGCACAACAGCACACTAACATGATGCAGTATGTTGAAAATGAAACACTGCAGAACAAGGGCACACGAATGATTGTGTAGAAGATTTGGATTCAAAGACAAAAAATTAAATAAATTATTTTAGCCCAACGTCCCCTTTGTTGTAAAGAAAATCAATATGGTCTCTGTTCTGTCTGCTTCCCTTTTGCCGAGTATGCTAAGCTCAAGATGTTCTCAATTCTCAGTGGCTTTTCAATGACACCGATACCCAGTCACTTGAAAGTCTTAAATTGAAGAAAGGAGCCACAGCTGTGAGCCCCACTAACGGGCAGATAATGGCCATGGATTTGAGAATCAGTGGAAACGGCACAGGTCGATATCAGATAAAAGCTAATACAGTTGAAGTCCATCCAAACATATTGGCTCCCCAAATATTGTTATTTATTTATTTCTTTAATTTGTGGCTCGACCTACTGCAGTTTTCTTTTTCTGCCCATATGAACACAAAAATGATCACTCCCTTCATAACCTCATAAATATTGATATCTTTATAACTTGTATCCTCCTGGGATCCAGCTTGACCAGTGCAGGCTACTTGTACTGACGATTTCTATAGGAAAGACAGGATGTACAAACTACATTCAGTATGAAACATACCATAAACAGCTTGTAGGTCTTTATGAAAATAATGACATACCTATGTACTAGAATCCAGCATTCATCAGTCATGAAAGTCTTGTACTGAAGTGAAAGGGCTATAAAGTGCATAAGAAGAGAATGCTATTTTCCACGCAGCCTGCAGACTAGCAAACAGAACAGAATATTACATTAAATTTCACAACATTCTAGTGTGCCTTTGAACCTGTCTTAAGTCATATATAACCTTCAGGCACAGGAACAAGGAGTAACAAAGCAGAACACTTGTTGCCATGGAAACTTTTTTTCTCACATAAAAGAAGTGAAGAAATGAGGAGGCACCCAAAAGATGAGTTTTTATTTTATTTATTAATTTAATAATTTATTTTTGAAGTAGTATACAATAAACAAAAAAAACAACAACACTGATAAAGTGTACAGTGGGGCAATTAAATTAGGTGTTATATATCCCTGAATAAAAGTGCAAAGGTCAGGTTCGTGGTCGGTAAATGAGACAGAAGAGCCTGAACAGAGCTCGACATACCCAATGCTAATGCTTGTCATTGAGTGGGAGAATATTACACTAAGACGGCAATACTTAATATCACTAGGGACAGTATTCTAAATCAATAAAAGTACCATTTTATTCATTCTTACATTTATCTGAGCATTCTAATTAATCAATTAATTAAATAAATGAATGAATAAATAAATAAAATGTACAATGGGAAAGCTACGGAATAGTTCCATAATGGTGACATATGCCACTTTAAACCAGTTTTCATATTAATTACAATCACAGTTATATGTAAATGTCTTTAAACTTGTACTTAAACTTATAGTAAAAAATAATAAAACCTGCAGTCATTACTGAAATTTTGCCATAAAGTCAAAGAGGAACCAGCAAAAGCAATTAGTAGCAGGGGAAAAGTATATTTGGAGAATAGTGTTGGTCAGGGGATTTAGAATGTGCAGTACAATGAAACGTAAGTGCGCAATATGACTTTAATTTGTGATGCAGCCAAGATCATACCAAAGCCTTTTGATAGGCTACACATATATTACCGACTGCAATGTACAATGTAATTAAAACCATGAAAGCTGATAAGCTGTTGTTGTATTGCACACACGATGCAACAGGGAACATGTGGCAACAGTGGTAAATACCATTTTGTTGCAATCTAAGGATTACTTGATAGCAGATCTAAATAAGCACATACATACCTATCAACACGTGGAATGACATTGTTTATATAAAAAAAGGTTGAGCATGACTTGATACAGTAAATCTGGAAAGACCAGAGACAAGACTATTTGGAGCAGGATTGAACTCATTGCACTGTGGTGGAGCTATACCTTCTGCTTGAATGACTGCAGGACCGGTTCCTCTTTGCTGTCATGGTGCGTTTTTCTACATGTCAAAGGCAGCTTACTTTGCAGTTTCTGACTCACTATATACACCACCCTGTCCTGCCAAATATTCTTGTATATGTATATACATATTCTTGTATTCAGGTATACATGTAAATTTTATTTTAGCAGACATTTTTATCCAAAACAAAAACCAATGTAGAGTATGTAAATGCACACATCTTTCAGTAAATGCAACCCTTTGGAATCAAACTTACAACCTTTGCAACACTCTAACAAATGAGCCTCAAGACAACGACTAAAATGACTAAGATGTAATGATACAGTCACTACATGATCTAGAATTATGAGCCAAATGCACTATATTCCACTGTGTGTATGTCATGTGCAATTTAAAACATACAAAGCAAACATGTTCCATGGTTCTTCAAAGCTGAATGACTTTGAAATAGACCAATGCCACTTTACTGATTATTATCTTCTATTTTTTAATATTTCCTTTATTGACTGGCTAGTTTTCAAAAGGAAAAAAAAAACCTTTTTTTGAAGTATGGAAAAGAGCTTGTGTTGCAATTGGTTAAATCCATACTAAGGTCTGTTTACATCAGGACAAGTTATCAGACGTTAAATAACAAATATTTCATTGCAATGAGAAAAATATGGCCATTGCAGTATAGTCTGGACCTCGATTGTGAGTAGGCTCTAAATATGTTGTTATGTCCACACTTCTCAAGGATACCATCTTTTTTCTGAAAGGAAAGTTAATCAGAAAAGTGAATGAACAGGGCACAATGTCTTAATCCAATAACTAAACACACAGCAGGATACAACAAATTGAATAAATGGAAGCTGATGATACAAGTTATCCATTTACTTCACAGTCAGTTCCTGCTGTATGGAAGTAAATACAATTACAAACCATTTTGGAAAGAGCATTGTGCAACATCAGTCGGCATTTGATAAATTAAAAACAGCACATTTTCAAGAATAACAAAATCATTCGGCTTTTTTCACATAAGTCACACAATATATTTAATATTAAATAAATAAATATTCCACTTGAAACAAAATAAACATTGGGAATCAAACTAAAGGTGCTGTACAGGCTGGTACTTATTTTCTACTAATATTTAATACTATGTTTAATATTATGTATATTTTAGATATTTTTTAATATATTTTTTAGATATTTTTTTATATTTTTGCTCTTGCTCCTACGTAGTTGCTGCCTGCCATGTCATAAGAATTTCTTTGCTCAGGATGACCTGTGTTATACTGTGCACTTGACAAATAAAAAAACACTTTGACACATACTTTGACACTTTGCATATTCCTGGCAAGTCATTTGCCTCCACCCCTCATTCGGCTCCCAGTAGTCTTGCTATGACATTTTAGAAATGTTAAATTTATGCAGTATTTTGAAGAAATTATACATGCTGGTTGGGTTAATTAGAATATCTGATGTAAACATAATTTACAGTTCTGCTGACAGCAACAGAAAAGATAAAGCATTGTTTGCTCTTAACATTTAAATTCCCTTTGCTGGTGTACAATACATTGGCTAAATGCATTTTGTTGTCCATTCTGCATGAAGCAAGTGCATTTTCAGAAGATTTTTATATTGTATGCAGTATGTACAACATAACTCACAAAAGCCATCAGAACATGAGGTGGAGAGGCAAGTCTTACGGGAATATTGAACTACAAACACCCAATGGCATCGATGTGTTATTGCAGTTGAATGGGATCCATTGGTCTGAGGAGCCCCAGGTGATCTGGAACTGTGGAGTAAGAATGCTCCAACAACACCTTAACAGTATGTAACCTTTTTTTCCCCCTTTTTTCCTTTGTTACATTTGTTTTTGGATCAAGGGTGTAAAAAAAAGATTTCTCTGGACACCAAACATTCTAACTGAATGTGTGCATGTGTGCACATACAAATAGTAAACATCCCTCGGATGTTTTAAGCAATAATGGACACTCAGTATGAACCAGATACTTAAAGCATTACCCTAGGGCCAATTTCTAGTTACAGGCACTTCCATATAAACAATTTAGTTCTCTTATTTAACATCTCTTAATACAATTTTGTGATTTGATTATCATTATTTTTCATATGGTCAGAATTATGACAGTTAGCTGGCACCTGAATCTCAGTAAAGGTCCAGTGTTAATTCAACTCATACATATGTACATATGTGCATGTAGTACATATGAGTGCAATAGGGCCCACATTTACTCTGTAAGGGTTCATTTAGCACTGGATATTTTATTGTGTAGTTTTTTTTTTTTTTTTTTAACATACTGTATAAAAAACCACTTACTTTGCATAAAATAAATAAATATTGCTTTAAAAAAATTATAGAGTATTACGTAAGGATAGTAAGATAGTTGTTAAAGATAGTAAAACACTGAATAAAATAAACCTATGATCTCTAGCTGCTTTAACCAGATAATGCAGCCAATTCAATTAGCCTCTTCATATTTAATTGCCATCATCTCTTTGTATCCACTTTGCCTTTAGTGGGAGATAGGACTTTGTCTGTCATGACACTTCAGAACGGAAAGTGTTGCACTTTAAATGGATAAAGCTAATGTGACCTATTTTTTTATTGTTGCATATATTGTTAATAAAGATATCGGGCTCTAAATCCTGCAGCCTAAAGCTGACTGCAGTTCTTTATTCAGGATCTTTAGTTTTGTCTCCCTTTCGAGACAGTGAATGATAAAAAAGACTTAATGTATGAACCTTTAAATTGTGTTATCCTTCTTTCAAGGACTTTTCCTTTGTAATAATATGAAATCTTGGCAATGCTGCCTGGATGGCTTTCAAAAGAATTTAATAAAAAGCAGCAATGATAAAATTAGCAAATGTCCATTGGCATTTTATCTTGGGTTATTATTGAAATAACTATATCCAGTTATGTCATATTTTCCAATGCTGGGAAATGACATAGTTCAGTTTTCTGATTCTTTTTTCTAATGAATTATTAGTGATAAATGAACACATGAAGAGTACGTCTTGTGCAAAATGCCTCCACTCTGCCTAGGTGTTTAGAAAAAATTTGGTTAAGCCTGCTTGTCTGAGGGATAGGAAGTTACTGAAATGTGCGGTATTTTGAGGATACCATGCACATGGTGAATATTTCTTTCTTTCTTTCTTTCTTTCTTTCTTTCTTTCCTTCAGAGCTTAAAGGCAGCATACTGTATAAAGTTTAAACATGTTACTTTATTTTTAAGGGAATAAATGTCACTTTTGCTGTCGATATATTTCTTGGTCAAAACATCATTGCATTCTTCTTCTTCTTCTTCTTCTTCTTCTTCTTCTTCTTATTATTATTATTATTATTATTGGCAGTAGTAGTAGTAGTAGTAGTAGTAATTGTAATTATTAATTGTTGTTTTTTTATTTTTTGCTTCGCTTTGCTAAAGTAGATCAATATACATATATTTATTCATTTATTTTATTTTGGTTTTTATTTAAATGCTCTGAACTCATCACACAAACTTTAACAATGAAGAAAGATGGCATTCTAAAATGCAGAAGTCTTGCAGTAGTGCAAATCATTTGCTTGTTTTACATCATAGAGGATGTCAGCTGTAATGATGGAGGCCCACGCAAGATACATGCAGACAAAGAGCGCCAGCTGTATGTCTTCGTAAGCCCATGAGAGAGTTGGCTTGTGAAGCAAAAACAGCTTTCGCTTTCATGTTTTCTTAAAATGTATTTTACCGAAGTTTTAAATAAATTCAGTATTAGAATAGTATCATGAAACACAGTTCTGTATGTCTCAAGCCATTTGACGAAAGTACATTTGCTTTAATGTTAGATGCATGTGCCTTTCACTTGAAATGCCAACGTGCAAACACGGATGAAAGTTAAGTTTGAAACAGCACTGCCTTATCTGATGAACATAATATATATATTTTGCTTATTTTTTTTATCTAGGTTTTCCCTGCCTCATAAATGACCAAATTTACATGAAGCAGGCTTTGGCTCCAAAAGCTTTGGCAGTTTAAGTGAGACAAACCTGCGAACAAGAAACAGGGGAATCAACTACTTTTGATACATTCCCTAGATAGCGCAACATTAATTTGAGCAACACAGTGTAATGCAATGGAGAACAAAATATAACCAGTTTATAATAATAATAATAATAATAATAATAATAATAATAATAATAATAATAATAATAATAATAATAATTAAAGCCGCAAGCGGCGTTGGGAGGGGTCAAGCATTGGCACCATCACGCCCCCTATGGAGAGATTTTAAAATGGCTTTGTCCTCATGATCATATGCCTTCACCCAACATATCTACTGAATATCATGATGATCCTATAAAATATTGATGACTTATGGCCAATTTTGTGCTAAGAGACGCTGTCGGATGACTTAGTTACGTCGCCATGGATATGTCTTGGCCGCTTCCCGTAAAGGCCTTTACTATGTCGTAACACTTAGATGGCATGTCGTAACACTTAGATGGTCCGGCGTGTATGCACAGCTGCAGTGTTTCTGCGCCGCAACTAAAAAAGGCGTCACACTAGTGTTGTCACGATACCAAAATTTTGACTTTGATACTGATACCAGGTTTAGTATTACGATACTCAATACTGAAATGATACTTAAACTTAAATGAAACTTAAACGATGCTAATTCGATACTCGGTACCTAACGATACTGAAATTACCTTAATAGATCAGAAACGTAATGTCCACAAGGGTTGACCTCATTTTCGAATTCATGGTTTATTAACAACCTGGTTCATTAACAACCTTTAAGTTGAAGCCTCTTCAACATATTAATATGCATAGGCCTATAGTGTTACAACACTGAACAATAGAAAAATATGTTAAATATATTTCAAAAATTAAACAGTTGTAAACTAGATAATCTTTAAAACAGGTCTTTCACCTTTAAATAGATTTAAAAACAGCATATTTTAATAACAGTACAGCATCTATCTATAATGAAATATTTCCTAATTGGAACACCTATTGCTACTGAAGTGAACTGAGTCAAAGCTTGCGCTGTATCAAGGAGCTGAGTGCACAAGCGCAAGTCACCTCACTTGGCAACCTTAGTTGCTATTGCCTTATAGCGAAGATTCTGACAAATTACACTTTTCATCCTCTCAATCAGTAATGTGGGAGACAATTTTCCCTGGCTTTTACATTTGACTCAAAACTACCGAACGTCGGAATATTCTAATACCGAACAATTTTTTTTTTAAGGACCGAAAAAGTGCTGAAGTTTCGGTATACGGTGCAACACTACGTCAGACACATATTCCAATCCATTGCTCAGCTTAGCAGAGAATGCACATTTCAGAGCGCCTCAGAGACAGATAGAATAATAACACATGAATACGCATTTCAAATAAAGACGACATTGAGAAAAAAACGAAACAAAAGACGAAATATCAACTCGCGACCTGCGTGCTGGCCGCAGAGCAGCCTACCGTTTTATTTATTTAGACATTGGCAGATGAGAAAATTTTTGGTTACGCTGACCTATAAAATGCTATTCCAAAAGCAAAATCAGACATGTTATACATCGTTAGAAAGCTTATACTCTCACCTACAGAATAGATTAATTGTCAATCAAGCCAAATTGCACTAAAAAGGGCGACAATGCCGTAAGCAACAAGTGTGGTATTACGCACAGCTATTTATGAAGATAGCCGACCCAGGCGTCACAGTTGCGGATTGTCCAAGACAATATATGACCACTCTTTCGCAAAAGGGACATCTACGCGTAAAACCAATGGTAAGATTGTATATTTATAAAATGTTTAGTCCCAGATATTGACTGTAGAATGACATGGTATAATTTTTTTTTTTAATTGTCTCGTTTATTTCGTTATTCAGTGAGCAGCGTTTTCACTTCTGTATTGGCATATTTTAGGGCTAATGTCGGGTTTATCTTGTTGCTACGGAATATTGCATTACATTACATTACAGGCATCTGGCAGACGCTCCTATCCAGAGCGACGTACAACAAAGTGTTCAACCATAACCAGGAACAAGTGTGTCGAAAACCCTAGAGGGCAGTAGCCTACCGTTCCATGTGCAGGGAACAACCGCATAGTTCAACTTGGACCCTGTATGTTAAACTGATTAACACTAACACAAACAAGAACAGCAACAATGCAGTCTATGCAAAAATACAAGCAATAGTTAAGACGAGTGCATTAACTAAGTCACCTATGAAACAGCTAACTAGTTACAACCCAAAGCTTATAGTCAATGTAGAGATTAAATTGAGAATACGATTTCTCTCAGCATAATGACGGATTTAAAAAGTAAACAAACTCACCCGATATTGTCTTCAAATGGATCCATGCCAAAGAAATCATCCTCTCAAAGCTTTTACTAACAAACTTGTAGTAGCAAAAAATATCAACTCGCCATCCATGCTAACTGCTTCCTACGCTCAGAGTACCGTATTATTTATTTAGACATTGGTAGAGTACAGCATAAATTGCGTCTTTTGTTTATATTCAATATTAGTAATTGCAGTGAGAAACTGCAGCTGTAGACACAAGATAGTCTGTTATGTTATGGTAGCAACGGAACGAAGCGGACTATATATGTATTACCGTCATTGTTTCATTATACCAGCGTGTTTTAGCACGTTTGCACAGAAACTCAGAACCTATCAATAAAATGGTTTAGCTATTTCTCAGCATAATGACAGATTCAAAGACTAAACGAGCTCATCCGATACTGTCTTCAAATGGATCCATGCTCAAGAAAAGTAATTATACATCCTCTCAAAAAGCTTTTACTAACAAACTTTTGGTATCCTAGCATGCACTCTGGGTGGCACTGTCTTCCATTCCTTCCCCGACGGTCAGACCCTCCCCTCACTGATAAAAACTAGACCCTACGGTGTCGGATTACTTGCGTCGCCATGGATGTCGCTTGCCGTAAAGAAGTTTACTAGATGTCGCAACACTTAGATTTGGAGCTCCAGCTCTTCCGCACCCCAACTAATAAAAAAGTCCAAATGGCGGGCAAACAATATGGCGGACATGAGTTGTAGAGCACATTCAGATGCATCAGTCGATGAAGTTTTGTGTTGATCTGACTTATGGTGTAGGAGTTATGGACTTTTAAAGTATGACCCTTTGTTATAGCGCCACCATCTGGTCGACATAGGTGATTTTTCGTGCCTGGGTAGTGGGGGGCCATAGGAACCCACCTACCAAACTTGGTTGGTCTACAACTTATGGTTGCTGAGCCTCAGACATTTTAGCGGAGAAAACTTCCACAGCCCAACTAAAAAGTCTAAATGGCGGGCAAACAATATGGCGGACATAGGTGGTGCCAATGGCAAAGTTGTAGAGCACGTTCAGGATGCATAGGTCGATGAAGTTTTGTGTTGATCTAGCTTATGGTGTGGGAGTTATGGCCTGTTACGCATGACCCTTTGTTATAGCGCCACCATCTGGCTGACATAGGTGATTTTTAGTGTCTGAGTAGTGGGGGGCCATAGGAACCCACCTGCCAAATTTGGTTGCTCCAGGACTTATGGTTGCTGAGCCTCAGACACTTTAGTGGAGAAAAATAATAATAATAATAATAATAATCCTAACAGATACAATAGGGTTCCACCAGCTTCACTGCTTGGACCCCTAATAAATGTATCATTTCTTAATCTGCATAATATTAATGGTGGCTGTGGTGGGTATATGCTTGATAGTTAGCATTGTAGCTGCAGCAAGATGGCAACTGTGCACATTTGCCTGTATTATTAATCGTTTTTTATTAGGGGCATTTTTATTATTTGTTGCATTTGTTTTGCTATGCGTGTGTTGGTTGGGATTAACAAATTCCTTGACCATGTTGTTTTACATTGTTATAACTTAATTTTATGAGACTGATTAAATTAACTAATCACTTAATACAAAGTAAGGTGTCACTAACCTATTAACGAATTACCCATCACAGAATTATCATTTCCTGATTAAGAATACTATAATATTATTCCTTATTGTGGCAGAGCTTGGTTTGCGGGAGGAATTCAGGACAATTAGAGGACCTTAAGTAGGCACACACCTGGATCATGAGACCAGGTATCGCCCACGACCAAATGGGAGAGCACGGCACGAGAGAAGTGAGATAGCTGAGCTACGATTTGTAATTAAATTAATTTTGTCTTTGTTATTTTAGTTTTTATTTTTACTCCGATCTCATGAGGGTGACAGGCAAAGTCTTTGCATTGTTTTATTTGCTTGTATTGAGAACGCTCTTTCTCACTCTGTGTTAATAAAAATAACCCGGAGTAATCCGGAATTCCCACATTTGCCTGTGTCCAGCTCTTCTGTCCCTACCAGGGTGGTCATGGTGTGTGACACTGATATTATGCAAATTATTGTTTTAAATCAGCCTTAATTCATTATCAAAGCCAATAAATACATATTATTTATTTCCTAACCATCACCATGTCTGTTATTTCACTAAGTTGGGCTCTACAGACTTACATAATTCTAATTGGTTGTTGAACTCACTTGTTCTGAATAAACTTCACCAAACCTCAGAACAGATGTATATTTACTTACATTTATCAATCAATGTATGACTACACGTATATGCACTATATGCCCGCCAATGGTTCCATTAGAAAATAATATTGAAATTATTTAACTATTGCTATGATTTCTCCCACAATGTCACTGATTTTTATCAATACCTCCTTGATGTAAAACCTCTAATAACTGCCCATGCTGTTTTTGATTCATTAAAATGTGCCATTGCTTAAAATACCCATGCTTTCCATTCTTTTACAAGGTGAATAATCATTGTTTATTCCACAGCAAAAGCAACCCATGTACTCCTCTGGACTCATTCACTGAGTGAAATATATTTGGATGACTTTATAAAAAGTGACAGGGGAATTAATTTTGACATTTTGTTCTCTGAATGGAATCTTTGTACATAGAGGTCTGCCACTGCAGTGCACATATTCTACTTCACTCTCGCATTGCATCAGCACTCCCACCCCTGGCCTGACCTGTGTTGCCAGGTATCCAGTTTTAAACTGGAATGTCAGGTTTTTAAAATATTTGTATGGGTTGTGATCCTGACCACTCAATGTAATGATTGGACAATTAAATTTACCGGTAGTTTGTAATGAAGTCGAATGTCAATGACTCCCTGGTCTGTCATCGGCTCCAAGGGACCCCCCACCCGTGGGTCTGACAGCTTCTAGCCTTGTTCACAATTATACTTCCAGCTGTGGATGTTTTGACAAATTCTAGGTCTGGCAACCCTACCCTGGCCCCCACACCACCGAACTTCCCGAGAAAAACACTATATCTGTGAGTCACAAAACAGAGTCAACTTGCTATTTTGCATAGAAAGAATCAGACGTTTTATCCCAGCATGATGCTGAATGAGTAAAGGATGCTGAAGCCTCCATTCTCAGGAGGCAAATGGAAGCGATAACCCCAGGGACGGGTGCTGTGGGCCTGACAGTTTTTCTCAGCCTGGTTGCTTTATGATGGGTAGAAACCATCTGAGATCACCCATTAACCTGTATTTTTATAATTTATCACCCGTCAGGAAACTACAGGACAGTGTTACACACCCAGTAACAAGGCATTCCTGTTTCCATGGACACAGAGAGGATCTGCATACTACATGTTACTCTGCAAACTCAAACTCCGACAAAAGGACAATATTTCCCTGCCCCAACTTCTATTTCTTTGTCTACTAATGTACTCCAAAACCTAGTAGAGATCTGTACACTCCAGTGAGTCAATGATTACATTAATGAAAAGGAAAAATCTTTTAGGGCATCTAGATGAGTGGAGCAGATGTCCATGTATCCTGGAGGCTGTTATGCTGTCGATGGTAGATTATTCGCCGTAATAAATTGTGGTTTGAAATAAAAGCAGCAGGTTTTGGCCTATGGTGTCTTCTAAATAAGGAGCTGGGATTGATGTATCCACCCCTGCTATAGGGGGTTGGGGGCAGTGTTTGTGTGTGTCTTTGTGTGTGTGATGAGAGGTGGGGTGATGGACTTTGGTGGCTCCACGTACTCCACTTTTGAAGTGAGGTCTGGAAGGACAACCAGTGAATGAAACCTTATGTTCTTTCAAACCCTTCAACTGCCCACCCCCCCTCCCCCGCCCCACCCCAAATCCAATTGAGATTTCCCTCAGAGCATCAAAGCGCTGCACCTTGCCCCTCCAGTCAGAGGATCAAATGCATCCTCCCTTGAACAAACATGGAATGGTAGGCCTATCTTAACTTCACATCAAGGCCCAGTTGACCGCCAGCAACTGGGTATTCTGCTTATCTTCTCACTTTGTTGGTCAGTGGAAACATTAAAAGTGTATTTATTTTATACATCCCTCCCTCATGACAATAACAAGATGCCCTGTTTTTTTTTTATGCTGGTTCAAAGCAACAAACCCGGGGAAAAATAAAATAAAAACAAACAAAAAGATTTTTCTGTTAAATTATTTTTTGGGGAACAGCATATTTGCCAAAAATGCATCAATTTGACCCATCTACTGGCGTAGCATATGTGTGGTGCATCAAAGGTAGAACGCACGATATTAAAGAGTAATTACATACAGATCATGCTTTTCTGTTGCAGTAAATATGTTTGTACTACTGTAATGACACATTTTATTCCATGCTCTTATTTCAACATTTCTGAAATCATATTTGGAAGAAATAACTGATAGGAAACATTGAGAATCATGCAAGAAACACTTGTATGGACAAATTTGTTCTTATGTGGCAGGTAAAAACAGTGTCTTATTTTGTGGAATTCACCAAGAAATTTAAGACTGGTAATGATCTCGTATTAACGGCCTGTTATTCACCTAAGCTAATAAATTATATTTTCCTAAACTGGATTGTTCTTGTAGTGATGAAATATTAAAAATAATCTTTTTTTTTTTTTTAAACTAACAAAAAAAACATGAATTTGTGAATTATATGCCATATGATCTCATAACCATAATGCATTTATCAGGTATTGTTGTGATTTTCTTAGTAAAATTATATGATTGAATTATTTAGGCCTATTGTATACAATAAAATAAATTATCTGCAAAAATGTATCAAAATGATATTATTGAAGGTCAATTAATCACAGTGTTTAAGGGCAATGGCCTACATGTCCATGCACAACACCACCAGTCTTCTGCTTTTGGATTCCTTGGCTTGCCAAGCCCAAGGAAAGAACTTACGTTCAGAGATTGAGCTGATCTGTTTGTGGAGATGGATGAATAGTTATTGTTCACATTTTGTTAGCCATAATGTGCACTTCTCAACCTGCACCTGTGTTGGAGCCACAGTTTAGAAGAGAAACATTCAGATTCAACCCTGTGTTACCACATCTCCAGGTGCTCACCACTATTGGCTAGCTAGCCACAAGAACATTTCAGAGAGCGACAGGGGACAGAACGGGTGTTGCACAGTCCTTCATGAGTCATGTGTTGCTCTAGGTCCTTTAAGGTTTCATCAAATTAATACCTCAGTATATCAAATTTCCATAAACCATGGACCAAAAAATGCAAATAAAGAAGGACCTTCATGCTATTTCCGGTCTCTCAAACATCATTTGAGCTAAAGTGCCCTCCCCAGATCCATTCCTCTTCCTACATCAAAAACAATACCACTGCATCAACATCCAAGTTATATCACATGCAAAATACAACCTTTTAAATGTCCTTGCTCACAGTGCGATGAGAATGTGTCTTGAGCAAGGTTCTCGTGAAGACGGATAACTTGTTGGTAAGTGACTTGTCAGCTATTAAACAGGCTACCTCCACACACTGACTAAAACAGTTTATTCACAACCTGGAGACTACTATTGGTTTTATATTACGTTTTATTAGATTAAATTCTCAGAACTTTGTTTATGCTTTCCAGACTTTTCCCAAGTTCAGTGCATATAGTTTACAGATATTTAACAAATGCTCCTTGATTTCTTAGGACTGCATCAGAAAGTACTTGTGTGTAAGGAGGTTGATGATGATGAGTGTCAGGTGGTTCCAGCTGTGGTGGGGATATGCCATCTTGGATCTCTTGTTCCAAAAATAAAATATATATTTAAAAAAACACAACCATTTGAAAAGGAATATCAAAATCAATTGTATTGAGAACATTTGGCATATATCTGGCAGTAGCAGATATATCCTACCAGAAAAGCATGTAGCGTACTGTAGACTGCAGCTTTTGTTACAGTGAGTGTAGGCTACAGTTCAGTTTATTGATATGATGGGCCTATCATGGGTAGATGGGTCCAAAATAAGATAAAATAGTCTTCGGATTTTAGAATATGACAAACCATGACTTTCAGGTGATGCAGCAGCTTCAGGTACATGTAACTCTCTGTCCAAAGGAATGCCCTCTGCCTCAGTATGCAACAGTGCTCCCTTGCGTATTATCGTGACTTCATGCCCCCTACTGTGGCAGTCATGGATGTTGCATTTTTTGTCATCCAATTTCATGTCAAAACATTTATTTATTTATTTTATTTCACGCACGGTGTGCCCTTCTGGTGACACTGTATCCGTTTTTTGTTTG
This sequence comes from Anguilla anguilla, assembly GCF_013347855.1. NCBI lineage: Eukaryota > Metazoa > Chordata > Actinopteri > Anguilliformes > Anguillidae > Anguilla > Anguilla anguilla. Next base: position 52,016,405 of record NC_049203.1, on the reverse strand, counting down.
CTATTCTTTAATTTGGCTGGTCCTTTAATTCCATTATGAACACTTTGGAAAATTACATTCTTACACTTTGAGATATCCAATAGGAGCATCTCTATCTCTGAACTTGAGAAATTATTTTTCTTTAGCTCTTTCTAAGAGTCATTGTTGTGAAAATAATTCTGGTTAGACAAGCAAAACAACTGGCATTATATGGCATTTTTTGGCTTTAATGGCAATAGGGAATAGGGAATTCACCTGAACATGTGTTGCATTCAGTTAAGAACATGTGGTACTCAGAAAACTTACTTGGGTCTGTAAGAAGGGTTTCTGGAGGTTAAGAATGTTTGATGATTCAACATGAAGCCCTCATACAAACATCTCTGAAGATTATATATGAAAGAAATTTAAGAGAAAAATAAGAGAATGTTCTTGGATGAGGCCCATTGTCTCATGAGTATAATAGCACACAAATTGTAAATGGTTAAATGCATGACATTTTACATATGGTCTACTATTGGACTGATTTAAACAATATCCACCAAAGAAAGTGCTAATATGCATAATAAAAAGGTCAATCGCTTAGGTTTCTATGACTTCGATGAAATTTTTTTATGCACATATTCCATCCATGCCTGTTGGACATGCATAATTCACAAACTGAATTCTTATGCATAAAATCAATGCATAATGTGAAATGTCAAATTTAGCATGTTTTTTCTTCCTTAATCTGAAAAAAAATATAACTTTTTTTTCTTTTTTGAATCACAGATTTGCAGTATTTCTAGTAACAATTGAACCGTGTAACAACTGTAACACTTTAATTACATGTTGGTTGACATGTTTGACCTTCACAAATAAGAAATTAAATACAATGCCATTTTTAAACCCCATAACCATATATTATCATTGTCGATATGTCAAAAACAAGCAAAGCGTCATTGTACATCACGCTCTGTGTTTTGTCAACTGTATCAAGCAGTTACTACAGACTGCAAGGGTTCATCTCCTTTTTTTATCCTTTTTGTATCCTCAGTGGACACAAAAAAGATTGTATGGGCCATGTATTGATGTGTCCTTGATGATGGAATAATAATCATACAAAGACCAATTTTTTCAATGAGAAAACGAGAGAGACAGCAATAACATTTTGCCATTCAGGGCAAATATTGACTGTTCTGTCTCTTTTATTTCTTCTGTAAACCCAAGTCTTTTTTGACCAGGTATTTCAGATCCATTTAACATTCCAAGACTGAAACCATAAATGAAATCAAACAACCTTAAATGGCACTAAGAGTAGGTTTCTGGTCATATTCCCTTCCTTGTGAATAATTACATAACTGGATCATAACAGCCATCAATGCAGATATTGAAGACAAAATATGAGTTAAAAAAGAAATACACTAAGAAGAAAAATAAAGACTTATGATTTAGAAAATGTAAAAAATATGGTTACAATGTTAGTTTGTCATTACAGAATGGGCTGCCCATAGCTCAGGGATATAGCCTTCATAATTCTGGGTACATCAAATAGAGCAACACTGAATTTCTTTAAAATGTGTCATGTGTCCCTCTCCTCCACAGCAACCATTTTGGATCTAAAATGGATTTTACAGTGGCTCTGCGCTTCCAATCTGATGTCAGGAGGAAATCATTATCAGGGCCTGCTCATCAATTGACTTGGCAGGTTTACAGGGATGAGTAATTTTAAAACTAGTTATGGGAGTTTTCCCAACCAGAGCAGCAGCTGCTCGTGTAGGCAGGTGCTCCATTCAGTGTGAGGTGATAGATTTACTATCACAGTAATCCGAAAGCTGAGGACGTATTCTACCATTATGTGTCAATGAATCCAATGCTAGTGCTCCCTGGCACATCTTCATAAGTTCCAGCATCCCTTTTTCTCATGATCCTAAATGCGGCATATGAATAATGCCAATAACAACCTGACACCTGCATTCATAGTGACAGGGGCACATGATTGCTGCGACTCAATTTGTTGTGAATGATAATGATACATTTGAACTACTTTCTGTTACTGAAAAAAATACTATATTCTACTCAGTACTCAGTTCAGGTGTTGTGACTTCATACTAGAGTAAACACAAATGTTTCATGGACATTATTTGAAAAAAAAAAGTTTTGTAGTAAAATTTTGTATATTGAAATGTATATTCTTAGATGTGTGGATGAAAATTAGCATGTGTGCACATGCTATATAAAAATATTGTGATGTAATAAATGTTGAAACTGTTTTTAAAAAGACCATTGAGATAATCAAAATCTTGCATAATGACAATGTAAGGACAGGGCGCCATGTTGGATCAACAGGTCAGATGGATGTCACGATCAAACATCATCATGATAGGGACTGGATGCAATATGTCACTTCCTTTTCTATAAAACAAGCCCTCCCTGCCTCTTTTGCCTTGATTTCTTGATGCTCAACAAGGCACTTTTTTAAGGCAATGGTAACCCACCCTGTTCCTGGAGATCAATCATCCTGCAGGTTTTCATTTCAACCCTAATTTGGCATACATGATTCTACTGATTAACAGATCAATGGGATCTCCAGCTGTTGAATGATGTGTACTTTGCTAGGGCTGGAGTGAAAACTAACAGGATGGTAGATCTCCAGGAACAGGGTTGGGTACCACTGTTTTAAGAGCACAAGCCCAAAGAGAGCAATGGCCTGCCTGTAAAGGAACACTCGTAGAGGCGCAATGTCTCTCTTGGGTTATAGCCACGGGCAACAGTTTTAACTCCCAGTAAACATGTTAGCTATACTGCACGTAAGCTAAAGAAACTTCCATCTCTAGAAATGACAAAAGGGTGGGAGGAGCAACAAGGAAACCCAGGATGGAGACTGGCCTTTCTGCAGAGAGGGCAACAGAGATCTAGAGACAGTGACCAAGTCCGAGGTTCCTTGGAGAAGCCTGGACCACACGGAACCACGTGATCCATCTATTTTCTAATCTACAATTTTTTTCAATTGACAGCAGCAAATGAGAGTCCAGGCATTTAGACCTAAATTCAACCAATTTAAATGACAGTCCTTGCTCTTAAACAATACAACAGATTTATTCAAAACACATTATTGCTTCTACAGAAGTAGAAAATAAATAAATAAATAAATAATAAATAAATAAATAAATAATTTTGCATTTGATCCAAACTAAGTGCCATTTAATTTCCGCGCTAATTGCTTTGCCATTAACAAGCAAGGGTTTGCTCTTTTTGGCGTGCTGTGAATAGAGCCATGAACAGCTCCCCCGCTGAAAAGGTACCCATGTGTTCATGTTGGTGATCTGTGTAAATCAATTCTCTTTATTTTTATTTAATTTATTATGAGAATAGAAGACAGTGCAGTTTAGTTTAATAAGAAACATTTCAGTCCAAAGCGCAACATGCTGAACCTTGCGTTACAGCCGAGAGAAAATAAACTAACCCCAAATATGGTAAATGAGAATATTTACAACACTTTTGATTGACTGTCCTTGAACATTTTTGTTTTAGCCTGGAATCAGTTTTTTAATTTGTTGTGTGTGGAAGTGTGTCCGTTTGGTTATATGTGTCTTTCTCTATTGAACTGTATTTGTTTGACTTATATCCATTTTTGATTGTCAGGATCTTTAGCTTCAAATATGTTATCTCTATTTTTGGTCCGTTAAATTATTGTAAAGGAAATGTCTTCATTGTTACAGATTCGATGAATTAGAATAGTTTGGATTGTTCCCAAATGGCTTATACCTGGATATTTCTTCAAATTGTTCATCTGTTTTGTTATAGTTAGCAACTGTTCTGCACATTGGAGATGTACTATGGAAACACCAGTCACATATGAAAATATTTTATATTGTTGTTTCTTTATCCAAAAATCTTTTATTTCTGTTTTAATTAAAATTTTACATGTCAATGATTCCAATCTAAGACTGAGTAGTAATGGGGACAGGGGGCAGCCTTATTTTGTGTTGCATGTTGTATGAATTATGCCTCATGATGTTTGTAATCAGAGTTTAGGCATAAGCAATATACATGGTTGGGTTCCATCAGTTGATAAACATTTTTGTCATAGTTTCTGTCTATGAAATGAACAGGCAATGTTTTATGTAAATAATGTAATTATGTATGGTAAAGGGCTTTTCGCACATAGCAGTGCATAAGGTATAAGGGATTTCTGCTTGATGTAACAAGTTAAATGGTTTTGTAGTATTACCTGATGAAAAAACATTTTTTTTTTAAATGAAGTTAGTTTAGACCAGGATTGATTTGTGCAAGAGCGTATAGTACATAGATCTAATACACACATAATTCTAATATTTTTAACAATGACCATATTGTCATGATCCACGACAGTGAATGGGCAATGTCTTATACATAACAATGGGTCCTTGCCATTTTGACTATTGCAGAAATTTATAATGAGAGGTTGAAGATGCGGTTGACCGTGTTTTATGAAATGTTTCTAGTAGGACTGGAGACTTGTTTTGAAGGCTTTGTAGGATTTTACTGTGTAGCCACCTGGTACAGGACATTTGTGCAAATTATGCATTTCCTCTGAACCAACTGGTTATTTTAGTGGAGCTCTTTCTTCTGAGATGAAGTGATGTCATTTAATGTCCTTGAAAAAATTGAATTTTAAAACATTTATTAATTTCTAATGTGTGTAGATCAGGATCAAACAAAGTAAAATACAAATCAAGAGATGAGATTAGGTTTTGTCGTGTTCTGATGTGATCTATTCTAATGGTAGCAATGCTGTGTTGGTTGCTATATTGCTGTGTTGGCTGCCAAGTCTTCCTGTCTTTTCTTTCTCTTCTCTGAATTTCACATGTGCTTTGCTAATTCTATTTTCTCTCTCAGTAGGTCACCATACTGAAGTTTTAATTTACACATCTGGACCAATCTGAGTCACTATATTCTTTGGCGGAGGCTGGCTTGTTTGCTTTCACCTCCTGTTTAGCACCACTGCCTCTTTATCCTTTTTTAGCGGCCTATTCATATTATCACCTCTAAAGCAACGCTTAAGATCTTCCCACACCATCCTGAAATTGTTGACTGCATTTTTTTTCTTTAAAAAAGTTGACAATATAGCTCAGTTTTTTAAACATCTGTGACGACATGAATGTAAGCTGAACCAGATGCAGTGATATGGAGTGATATGACAATAGGGTTAATGCATAATGAGCTTGAACTGTGTTTTGTAATATGTCAAGAGTCAAATATATAATCAATTCTGGAAAACGTATAATAATAATAATAATAAGAAGACGAAGAAGAATAAGAAGAAGAAGAAGCAGAATAAGAAGAAGAAGAAGAAGAAGCAGAAGAACAAGAAGAAGAAGAAGCAGAATAAGAAGAAGAAGAAGAAGAAGAAGAAGAAGAACGGAAACGCTAACAGAAATTAAAAAGGGGGGGGGGGGTGGGTGAAAATGCATGTGCCCATTATCTAAAAAGGCATTCAACGGTCAAACTCTTTTTGACTTCATGTGGTGTCAGTAGTTTCCAAAAACATACAGTCTTTCTCTGCTGAATCCAATGCATGAAATAGCTCTACATGTATGTTATATTCACTGAATTTTAGGACATGTTAAGGTTAAGGTTCTTAGATCTTAGATCTTAGTTTCCATTGTCAGAAATGTTTGTCAGCAGTTCCCACAAGGATGAATGTGTACCCATAATGTGCAGATGCATACTGTAAGGCTACAACGTCCAAGTGAAATTCTAATGGGAGTCTTCAACTGAGTTTTCATTGGCTTATGTGTGACATCTGTGGTCATGATGCATGTAGCCTATTTCTAATTAGTTAAATTGTACGCTGTTTGTTGTTCTTAGTTCAGGAGCATAGACTCATTAGCTTTCCTCTGGGCGGTCGGAAATTGTCGAATGCTTTGTGCTATTGTGTACTGTTGGGTTTGTCGGCAATGTGGGGTTGCCGTAGTGCTGTAATTCCTGTTATTATGCCTTTCCTATTTTCTAGCCTCTCTATTCAGGTGGCTGATTTTAGGAAAGACTAAATGGTGTGGAATGGTGTTTTTTTTTCTTTCTTGTAGACAATTTTTTCCTCCTTTCTCATCATGCGCGTCATTGATGTTTGTGAACTTTCTAATGGGCATTGCTAAAAGAGCAACAAAAATATATATATATATATATTTATTTATTTTTACTTTCAATGTGGTGTATTTGTATACATGAACATGAATACAAGGAGACTGGTAAAATACTAAACTGACTTATTCAATATTTAATTAATTGATGACTTTTTTTCTCCATTTCTGGTATTAATACAGGGTGCAGGTTAAGTAGCGCCATGTTTCCTCTGGTAATGGCAATTTATCATTTCTGGTATTTTGTTAGGATTTCTACCTGCCTGGCACCCCTTAACCCAGTGGTAACCAACCCTGTTCCCCTAACCAATCTATCATCCTGTAAGTTTTCATTTCAACCACAATTTGGCACACCTGAATCAACCAATTTGCAGCTCAACGCAGACCTTCAGATGTTGAATAAGATGTACTTTGTTAGGGTTGGAGTGAAAACCTACAAGACGGTAGATCTCCAGGAGCAGGGTTAGTTACCACTGCCTTAACCATTTTATTTTTATGCAACTCCATTACAACATGAGATCAAAGGGTCCAGAAGTAAATGTCTGGAATTAGTGAGTATCTGTGGTTATTTTACTTTTTCTGTGGAAAACCCTGAAACGTGATGTGTAAGAGCTGAGGTTATGTATGCTATTGGGTAAGGAACTGTACTTGTAAGCTAAAGGTCACAAGTTAGATTCCTGGGTCTGACAATGCCGTTGAGCGAGGCATTTAACCTCCACTGCTTCAGGATCTGGCTGTCTGAATGGATGCAATGTGAAATAAAAAATGTAAAAAAAGTTGTGTAAGTTGCTCAGGATAAAGATCTGTAAAATAACTTTCTCTTTTCTCCCAACTGTTCATCATACATTTGACATCACTAGCTTTCATATTATTATTTTTATGTGAATAAAAGTTTAGAAGAGAACACTTTTTTTACTTGTATTAATATGCAAATATGATCATGCAGCCTGTCCTGATTATAATGATTAATATGTGGAAACATACACAATTTAATGACACCAGCACATTTGTAACATTGTGTGCGCAACAGTCCAACAACAGGCCATTTTCTTTCTCTAGCATACCTTCCTTGATGGTTCATTAAAGCAGATGGATGACATTCAATTCTATGCTCAGCTGATTTGAGGTAACATTTCAAAATCTTGACAAGTTTCATAAAGCCTTGCTATAAAGTCAGGCCCTGCAGGTCTGTCCTTGCATGGAAAGACCAATTAGCAGGTTGAAATGCCTCAGATCTTATAATTGAGCTGATCTTTGATGAGAACATATAAGGGGGACATATCATTTAACAACTTTTAAGGGAAAAAAAAGAAAAAAAAAATCTCGGTTTTGTAATGCACTCTTTTAATGTGCTGACAAATGTGTCCCTGTGCCTTGGAGGTTTTTTTTTTTTTCTGTTCTATAAAATTAGTAAATGCAGTGCAATAGGCTATCTTTCAAACATTTTGCAATGCATTTACTAAATTACAGTATAGTAGGCACATTATGCGAAGCTAAGCAATACAAATTTTAACATTCAAAACCTGATACGTAGTAAATTATATGACATGCAAGGCTTTTGTTCAATTCATATTCTGCAAGTTCCTATCATACACAAGCATGGTGAGGTAAAGGCTTTTATCGTCTGTCACTGTCCCATCTTTGATGGAGAAATTATTGAAATGCGTGATAATGATTTGTGATTAATAACAGCAGGCATGTTATATGGACAAGCACACTAACACACACAAACTATTTCCTGACAAATGTGTTATTCAGGTCATTGTTGAGCTCCCTTTTTCAAATGTCTTGATTACTTTCAGAAAATCTACCAGCAGTAGCTGAAGGAACAGAGCCAAATTGCAGTGTTGACAGTTGCAACAGTAGTGGAGGACACCAGGCTTGAAGGTTTCAAAGTTCACAAGCAGACCATGTGTGCTAGAATGTGCCCTTCTCACTGCCAACAACCTTTACATATGCTTTGAGGTTTTGGCAAGAAGGTGCTTTTCAGCTGTAACCCACAGGTGGAAAGTGGGGGCAACTGCTGGGGATCAAGTGGGGAATGGACATCTGTGCACAAACCAGCCAGCTCTGTGTGTTAATTGAAGTTCCTGATGAAAGACTGGCAGGGACAGTTTTCACTGTTTTTTATTTATTTTTTGCTATTTATATATTTATTTACTTCATGGTTCAGATACTTTCCCTTTTAGTCCCTAACAATGTAGAGCCATGCTATTTGGATTTACCTGATGGAAATAGGTAGGAAAGAACTACGTTTTTTGGCAAGAGCGAAAATAAGACATTGAGTAAGGATTAGGAAATCCTGTCCTGGATGGATTTTAATTTAATTATTTATATATAATTGTTTAATGCCTGGTGCATACTACAGGAATGATCAAATCCTAACAAATATTTATAACGTGGGAAACCCCAAACATATTGACAGAATTGTTTTCCTTTGTCAACCGACTACTAGATGATATGGCTAAGACTGAGCATCACCCAGTTAATGTTCATACTCATAATCAATCCCAACACGTCAGTACCTGAGATTTTGCAGACACTCACATGATCAAACATAAGCATAAAACAAAAAAATTCAATCAGACAATCAGACACAATTTGTTGTGCTTGTTGTGCGTGCATTAATAAGCATTCGTATTGCTTAATGTCTTGCTGTTTTACTGTCTACCTGGCTCTGGAAACAACAGAAATCCTCTTTGTATTTGTCGCTATGTATCTGTAGTGAGTTCCGAAACTTCCAGTCAGCTCAGCCCATATTGGCTATTGCGGATTTCTGTTCGAGATTCCATCACTGTTCCCTTCACACTACAGTATTTCTGTTCATAGTACATTTACAGCTTCTGTCTGTAAGCACCTCATACTACAGAATCATTTGGGTAGATAATTGTTCAGACCAACTCCAATTTTGGAATGCTCTTGCCCCCCATGATTGTCCGGAGGGGCCCAAAATCAGCCCAATTATCCAGTAGTGTGCACCAGGCATAACTCAGCTTGTGTTCAGCATTACACCATGAAATAGTATGCAGGCAGACTTGTAAATGGCAGCACATCAAATGAAATTTTTAGAAACCGGGGGTTATTCCTAGAACACATGGCAGGCAGTGTGGCACTGTGGTTAAAGAAGCTGGATTCACACTCGCACGCATGCACTCATGCACGAACACACACACACACACTCATTATATTTCCCTTATCAGTTGCAAAAATAAATCAATAAATAAATAAATGGCATCCTGCCAACACAATAGACAGATCCCCCCCCCCCCCCCGCCCCCCCCCAAAAAAGTACTAAATAAATAAATAAATAAATAAATAAAATAATGCAGATGACAATTTGATGCAGCAATTATGACTATGCAGGAAAATAATTAGGGACACAATTCCAAGTACTTCACTTCACTTCACAGATATGTCCTCCTGGTTTCAGGCAATGTATTATGTTCATATTAATTAAAATTTAATTAATTGTAGCCCTGTACGACATCAGAGAAAATCGACTGACTAGCTGAGAATGGGACCGATAAGGGAGGCAAATGTTGAAGTGAGTCTGGAAGTATCAGACTTCAGATCAGTCGATAGATAAAGAAGGGGAGGGGATATCAGGAAAAGAAATGGCCTGTGGGCAGAAAGTCTGTTTTACACTAGCAGAGCCTGCAGGTCGCTGTGGGCAACATCCGCCGCAAATGACAGGTTTTGACTGTTTCCTCCCAGCCACTTGTTAAACTCCAGAGACCCGGCCACTCACTAGGCTGGTGTCAGCAGAAGCTGCCACTGCCCACTCCACCAAATAGGCAGGAAACACCACAGATCTGAGCCTCTTCTCTTCTCCTCTCCATCATCATTGTTATAGTGCTGTTTTCACACATTTATGCCCGAGCATAGTTTCACCTTGAAAAGAGAACATCTCAGCTGCTCTCTCACAGCGAAGCTTGAAATGTGTCTTCAAAAAAAAAAAAAAAAAAAGTAATGGGAAGAAAAATGCCTGCAAGCTTTTACGTTTTTGTCTTGAATGCATTTAAACTAGTTCTTGCTCAATCAAAGGAAACAGAACATCCCCTCCTTCAAATGAAACAGAAAACCAAAGCAGCTGTCTGATTTGGCACTAGTCCTGGAGTGATTTATGTTTAACTAGTTGTAGAGAAGAAGGGACACTGACTAGTTTGCCCTTGAAAACTCCCTCCCCCTTTCCCTCCAGAAGAACCTTTCAGCTTTTGTTACAACAAAGGCTGGAAACAGATTATGTAGGTCTATTATATGCATCTTCAAGGCTTTCAGTTGAATTACTGAGTCACTGGAATAAGTGGCTGAAAAATATCAGCAACAAAAAAAAAAAATGTTTTGTTTTTCCTGATATTTTTCCCCCCATTTATTTATTTATTTATTTATTTTTATTTATTTATTTATTTTTTTAATAAATGCACCTCAAAAATAGATTTTGGTAAACTTTGTCTCATTTGTTCTGAATTAAGTACTAATGACAGACATGGGGGATATTTAACCCCTTATGGTTTTCTTCAATAAAAAGTGTCTTGTTATTTGTCAACCTGCTATACCAGGACATGTTAATAAAGTGATGGGTTATACAAATGATGTGAGGGACAACCAGAAGACGACCTGAAAAATGAAAATTGCCAGTCATCAGTGACATGTTCTGTTTATAAGCAAATGTTTGGAATTCTTATACAATGAAAATTGTATAGACAGGCTTTAAGGGCTTTATTACATAAAACTGCACATCATCTTTACAAGGGTGTAACATTTATATAAAGAAAGGGGGGAATCCTCTATCTGTTCAATACTTAATTATTTTGTTGCTGAATTACAGCAAGCTCCATTATTAGCTTATGTTTGCAACATTCTTCCAAGTTTGTGTTTTTCTTTTCTACTGATGTGAAATGTTCCTTAATCAGATTTACATTTTCTCAATTAAATTATCTCTCCAAGCCTAAAATGAAAGTTTTATTTATTTTATTCTTTTCATTTTGTATTTATGTATTTACCTTGTGATCAGTTGTTAGAACATTCGTGTATTTTAAAGACAATTTACCCAGAGAGGGAAGAGTGACATTTAGAATATAAATGACAGCTTTAAAAAATAAATAAAAAATTAATAAAAATCTAAGTTGAGGTTTTCACTGGCTCAACCGAAAAATGACACTGAAACGAATATGTCAATTAAATTTAAAAAATTCAAATTTGTATGTAGGCATAAGGACCAACAGAACCAGTGTTGGGGTGCCCAAGTTTCACCTGTTCCTGCCTGCGCATGAAATCACTCTTTCCAGTTTGTTGGAGGAATGGGAATATCGGATCCCTTATATTTCTACCTTTGATTAAATGTGAGCTTGTCTTTGACTGTGTCACAAGGAAAATGTGAACATCATAAAAGAAAATAGAAAAAAAGGCTCAAATGGGAAAATTGTGTACTCGACCAGATATTCTCAAATTACAGCCAACAGTAACAAAAAGAACACCACTGGCCAGTCCATGCCATATTGTGAGTGATGTTGAGTTGATATGATGAACGTATTCAATGACACCCTGTCTCCTCAAGCAGGAACGAGTTATTTCCATTGAGAAAAACAAATGAAATGACACATGATCAGTAGCTGCTGAGCATTTTGTAGATGTTCAATCGTAATGGCGTTGCATGCTCAGATTACTCTTATTCTTGTTATGAATAAAGTCACTCCTAAATAATTATTGTGTGCTGTTCATCATATCTTTTTTATTCATTTAGCAAATAATGTTATTGGGGGAAAAAAAGACATATATTCATATATTCTGACTTCAAAGGCCTCAGTATTACACCATGAGTAAGATTATCTATTAATCAAAATTAGCTGTCGTTGATCCACAATTTTGAAAAAAAGATTGTGGTTACATCTCAATTAACCAGTAGCATTGAAAGGCCTTGGAATTCATCAATCAAACCTGACTATGATGCATTTGGCTATGCTTGCAGCATGTTGGAAAGCATTGTCTGGCCCATTTTTCAATTACATTTTTTTTCTATAAGGTCCCACAATTGGGAGAGAGTGCCTTTTTCTTTTCCTGCTTAGGCATTGCAACTAAAACCTTAAGAATATTCTATATTGAATAATATTCTTTTATATGGGTTTTCCACCAAAAAAAAAAATTCAATAAACTACCGAAAATGGCTTAGTAGTATCTTTATACCTTTACCTTCATTGAGAAAGCCAGAATATGAAAATTGGCAACGCCACCATGCCCTCAATGCCCCCACCCCCCTCCCCATGCCCCACAGCTAAGCCAGCTAACTGTGCACTTCATTCCATGATGGCAACAAGAGGCAACATTGGAGAAATATAGTCATAGATGTTCAGTCTGACTCAGAGTTTGAAGACGCTACTGTTCACCAAGATTGGAGACTCGTGGATGCATCTGAATGGCAAGTTTAGTTTTCAGTTTGTGTTTAGTGATATTGTTCACTATCGGCTTGCAACTGACAACTACTGTAGCTATCTAGATAGTAAGGTAGCATTGGTCATAGGTAGATGGATTTCAATATCAGAGCTGCAAGTGACTCAGATAACAACAAAGACTTTGCTGAGCTTATGATAGTAGATCTATGTCTAATAACTGTTAGCTGCAACAATAAAGCTCTTCTCTACTAACGTTATCTGCACCTTGCTCAGCTTACCAACAGCTCAAATCGCGGTGCAGCTACTGCTATCCAATTTGTGTGCACCTATGACCAATGTGTTTTGTGGGTTTGGTAGCTACTCACCTTTAGTAAACGACAAGGTAAGTGTAGGTATGGTAGTGGGTACTGTACTTCTTGTAGCTAATAGGCTACCGACTGTTACTTGTTTACAGTACCCTAAAGTTGGAGTTATACCTGGTACATTTACATCAGGTATTTACATTATTTGCAGTGTGCAAGGCAAATTGTCACCAACGTTGTCAGTAACATCATTATAAACTTCCCTGAGACAATATTATTCAAAAACATATATGCTTCCTTTGCCGAACATACCATTTCCTGTTTCTGTTTGTCTCGCTGCTACTCGCAGCAGGCATTTGTAGGCTATGTACTTTCGAGTTTTCATACTAATTGAATCTTTCAGTACATTTCATTCATTGAGTCTTTCAGTACATTCAGTACAATCAGTACATTTTGTTACTTTAGCCCCTTCAGTACATTCGGTACAGTTAGTACATTGTGTACGAAACATACGAAAAGACTGGTTTGACAGGCTTGCACTTCAGCACAGTCTACTATGTCGCCATCAGCATAGGGGCGATGTTAACTAGTCGGAGCATGACGAGGGTGAGGTAGTTCAACTCATTTGGCAAACTGAATCAGTCCAGGAGCTGTAATTTAGTTTCAATATGTTCATTGACCTTTCGTAGTGTACCAAGTTTAAAAAGGAACCGTTAAAAAAGATTTGTTCATTCAATTTGGAGCAACACTACTCCATGTCAAACACGTCCTAATGCAATGCTTACAGAATCACACTGCATTCTGTTATAACCAGCATACAATCCACAAAAGATGGTTTACAAAAGATGTAATGTTCATGTAAAGCACGACTGACCTGGATTAAGTGAATATTGAGGCTCAAAGCTGTGCTGTCAAAGGACTGTCAGGAACACGCATTGTTCTGCCCTCTACCTGGTGTAAGGTCACACTGTCAGAAATGCAGAAGGAATCATCACACTGCATTACTCAATAATGCCTTGCTTGTCAAAAGTATGACGGAACAGACAGAACAGACTGTCACAGACAAAGTTGTGAGAATGTGGGATGAATATTTTTGTGGCCTACCATAGTGATTCTGCTGCTTGCCTGGCAGTACATACAGTATATGCAGAGAAAAGTGAATGCACGGATGAACAAATGAATAAGTACGAATAGATTTATGTATACATTTTAATATTAGTCTGAATCGAGGCCTAGGACACAGCAGCAACAGATGACAGCAAAATGGTGTCAGAAGTCACTTGGCTACTGATGTTTGTTCCACTTCCTCGATTCAAACAAGAGGATTGTGGTCCTGTACATAAAACTATAACAATGTTAATACAGTGCTGGGAAGGGAAGCACAGCTGTGATGGAAGCAAAGGGCTCAGATGTGCAGAGACGGCAGAGACACTCCATCTCTCAGCTGGGAGGGGAAAGGGGGGGTAGGCCCTGTGGGAGCACTCTGTAAACCACCCCTGAAAAGAATGCACGAATGCACATCTGTATCCCAGCAGGTGTGCCTCTATTTCCCAGGATAGACTCTGGCTCCTTGGGAGGAGGTGGAACCTGCATCCCTGGACACCTCTGAACAGCTGCTGTGCTCGCTACACTGTGGAGCTAAGAGAAGTGATGGAGATCAAACGCACAGAGCCGTGTATTGTTTAACTTTTGTGCCTGCTGTCCGGCGGAAAGTGTTAGAGTCAGCAAGCCGTTATTGCTCATTGCTCATCCAAGTACCGGCTCCTTCAGCTATCCAGGGTCCCTCAATCTCTCTCACATCTCGCCCCCCCTCTCTCAGCCTGTGTGTGTGTGTGTGTGTATGTCTTGTCAAATAGTCTCATCTTTTTCAAGAACTTTGCAACAAACTGTAAACATTAGCGGGAAGGATAAATCTGCACTGGACTCCAGAACCAATGACAGTTCAAAACCAATGGCCTGGATAAAGTCCATGCTCAAACAATTAGATGTGTATTTATTGTCTCAGATAACAGTTCTTTTTCATGTAACGCACATGTATGTCATAAAACATGACAACCGCACTAGCCATCATTGAAATCGTGCTCTGACACCTTACATTTAACTTATTTTATTGAAGTGAAATATTTGCGTACTTTTCATTTCTGATACAGCTGTATTTCTGATGTTAAGACACTGACTGCTCTTTCAGTGTTTGCATTTTTGTTTCATGATTTATCATAAGACGTGAGAGGACATTTTTTCTGCACCTAAACCCACTTATTGCAGAGGTGATTCTCGTGAGTAGCTAATGATGTGTTTGAAGACCTTGGCCCCATCCTGACTGACAGAGAGGCAGACAGGTTTTATTGACTTTTTAAAAACGAATGGGATTTTCTCACCAAGGGAGATAGGCTCACCGCCACTGGGGACACAATTTCTGTCACAGAACCGAGGAGGTCTGCTTTGATAAAGCTGGAGCTCAGCTTGCCGTCAGCCCAGAGTCATTTGGCCACTCTGCCGAAAAGGTTATGCGAAACATCCATTCATTTCACTTGTTTCAACATGATGTCTTCCGATTTACTGAAAACTACAAATCAAAATTGAACATGATCTGTCACTGCGTCATTAACAATGAATATATTATTAATAAAATTATTTTTAAAAATTTCAGTAGAACTAGGAAGGTATGTGGAGTATATGAGTCTAGATCAAAACTTCAACCAATGAATAGAAGAAAATAAAGGCATTCACTCACCTGAAAACCATTATTTCAGATAGTTATAAATGCCATGAAAAATAAAATTTTCATGATAATATATTGCAAACAATACATGAGAAAAGTTCATTTCTTTTGGATGAAATGAAAGATGGGTTAATAAATAGGCTTGTAATTAGGTTTAATTTCTTTCCTATTTATTTATTTTTTTTCCTGAAACTTATTAACACATTTCAGACTCGGCTCATTACCATTTGCTTTGTTTTTGAATTATTCATTGTCTTCCAGATGGTTACTTTTATTGGGCACATGTTCACCAGTAAGGAGCCTATTGATTCACCTCAGTCTTTACTTTGATCAGTTAAAAATAATTAACCTCATTTTTATGTAATTGTTTGCAATGTAGTTCAACAAGTACAATATGAAAATAGTCATTTTAGTCATTATGGCATGCATTGCTATTTCTGACATAATGTGGTTTTAGAGAGTAAATAATCCCTCTGAACATGAAACCTAATTAAGAAAAGTTAACAGCTTGTTAAAATTCTGGGATTGAAACTGTGATTGGAAGGAAAGCCTGCATTCACTAGGGGGGATCCAGTGCCAAAGTGAAACAGTAATTGATGGATGATGACAATACAGTTACGATAATAATAAGCAGAATTGTTTTGCAAATTTAACTTGCTTCATGTTATGAAATAAAATGTGAATGATACCCATCCTGAGTCATGAAATGACCTTATGTGTGGTTTGCATGGGAAATGATAGAGAATGGATTTCAGAATTATACATTGATTTCACACAAAATTATGCAGCTGTAAAAGCAATAGTTTGAATGTTTTTGCATATAATTAGTTGGCAAGCAAGCTAGCTTCCACACAAAGATGGCAACTGCAAAGGTAAAAAAAAAAATGAATGTCCATTTCACGTGTGTATCTGATATTGTCATTGGCTGATGTAATCTAAGAATCCAGTGGGGAGAATTATTCATGATGGCACTGCAGTATTTGTGATGATGTAATTGGCAGGAAATAAGAAGAAGGAAAAAACACAAAATCTCGGGGCTTTATTGTGTGGACATGTGAAGTTGTTTGTGAATTCACAAACAGGAGATAATGTTCGTAAGGACTGTGGTCATTGTGGTGATTTCTGTAGGAAACTCTTAAAAGTGACAAACTCTCGGTGCTGTATAGGTACAGGGCATGCTGCCCCACCAAGGCATAATTCTGAGCCTGCATGTATTATAAATGGTTTATGAAATAAAGAATTCTCACTAGTTTACATCACAGCCTGGTCGGAACTGCAGCAGCAAGGAAAGGGAGATGACTAAACCCCTACAATTTTTCCATAGATTTAAAAGCATTGGATAACCTTTTCCCTCTAATTCACTCCCCTGAATATATATTGAAGGGCAGGCACTCCTCTGACAAGCTTCATACCTTTATTCCAGACAGGCACTGTCTCTGCCACTATCTATCCGTCGCACAGTTTTTGCTACTTTATACATTTTGGAACAGACATATCCACATTGGCAATGCCATCACATAACACTCAAATTATACAATTCAATTCTGAACTGATACAGTTCACAACTCCCCTAAAACATGCTTTTATATTCAAAAATGTGAAAGAATACACACTTTCACTTCTGATTATAAAATGAAGTAGAACATTATTTATTATGAGATAAAGGGAAATATGACACTATATTGACATTGCATGCGACATTGCAGTGCCTCAACAGCAAGGGAGTCCAATTTGCAGGGTGTATTGTGCAGGGATGATGGAGACAGGGGCAAGGAGACAGCCCACATCTTTCAGAAAGGATGACAGGCGACAGCTCAAGACAGTTATAAACGTTCAGGGCCGATTCCCTTCATCAGCAGTTGTTCACAACAAGTTGGCGGCAAACACACAACTGCAACTGCTTCATGTTCCCACGTTGATCTACATTCCATGCGCTTTGAAAAGTATGGACATAACAACCATAATAGGCCAGATTTATGTACATAAAATTAGCAGCACAAATTATGAGCTGACAAGAGTATGTTGCGTATCAGGCACATCAGAAAAGGTTCAGTTCAATCTTAAAAGGTGCAGTTTTGTGCATTGAATTCTGAGGAAATGTCCAGTGTTAATTTTATTCTTACAGAGTTTATATAAGTCCACTCTGGCCATTGTGAATTCATAAACTCTGTAAGAGTTGATTTCACACTGAAAATTGTACTATGTATCTCAACTGGATGTAGGGAAATGTATGTATCCCCTGGTGCCACGTAAGAGTGTATCCAGCACTATATATAGCGCAGAACAAAATGCGTAAATTCCAGCTGTAGCAGCGATTGCCAATTGAATTTATCCAGATACAATGACTATTGCCAGGATGAAATGCAAATGTTGTGTGGATGGTTCTAGGTCATCTATTATTTCTTCCAGAAGAGTAATTCCAGAAGGCTGAATGTATGAGTATTTTTTTCAAAATATTTGTCTCCACCATGTGACCTGCAGGGAGTTAAACTTGTATTTAAACTGTTATTCTTCAGGGGTCCCCATAGGCACTTCAATGGCACAGTCAAGTGACAAATCATACAATTGAATTTATAAGTGAGACATTCACCAAAACAATTAGTTGATCTATAATGGGGAGAGTTAGGAAGGAATGTACGGTGGCTCTGAAGTGCAAAATACAAAAACAAAAAGAAAACACAAAAACAAAAACTTTCTGCCCAGAGGTGCAGATGCAACATACAAAAACAAAAAGGAGTGGTCCTGAGGTGCATATGCAACATACAAAAACAAAAACATGCAGCCCTGAAGTGCAAAACACAAATACAAAAAGAAAATGCAAAAACATAAAGGAGCAGCCCTGAGGTGCAAAACACAAATACAAAAAGAAAATGCAAAAACAAAAAGGAGCAGCCCTGAGGTGCAAAACACAAACATACAAAAACCAGCAGCCCTGAGGTGCAAAACACAAACATACAAAAACAAAAACGTGCAGTCCTGAGGTGCAGATGCAACATACAAAAACAAAAACTAGTAGCCCCAAAGTGCACTGTTGCACTGTTCGGGGCTACTAGTTTTTGTTTTGTATGTTGCATCTGCACCTTGGGGCTGCTTGTTGTTGTATGTTTCTGTTTTGCACTTCGGGGCTACTAGTTTTTGTTTTTGTATGTTGCATCTGCACCTCAGGGCTGCTAGTTTTTCTATGTTTGTGTTTTGCACCTCAGGGCTGCTCCTTTTTGTTTTTGCATTTTCTTTTTGTATTTGTGTTTTGCACCTCAGGGCTGCTCCTTTTTGTTTTTGCATTTTCTTTTTGTATTTGTGTTTTGCACCTCAGGGCTGCTCCTTTTTGTTTTTGCATTTTCTTTTTGTATTTGTGTTTTGCACTTCAGGGCTGCACATTTTTGTTTTTGTATGTTGCATCTGCACCTCAGGACCACTCCTTTTTGTTTTTGTATGTTGCAAAGTTTTTGTTTTTGCGTTTTATTTTTGTTTTTGTGTTTTGCACTTCAGAGCCACCATAGGAATGTGAACATTGATGGAAGTTTAAATCCTAGGAAAAGCATGCCTTTCAGCCAGTGGTCCTCACTCCTGGTCCTGGAGAGCTGCAGGGTCTGTTGGCAGCACTTCAACAGCACAGCAATTTATCAGTTAAAGAAGTTAATTACACAGTTAACTCAGGTCACCTGGTTTCTTGTGCCTGATTCAGTCACTGATCTTAAGGGGGAAAAAAAAATCCAACATAATCTGTGGCTCTCCAGGGCCAGGATTGAGCCACAAGCTTCCGTGCAAGTTAAATGTTATATAACTGCTCTCATTTTTAATGTGGGCATTTCCAACTGCTTCTAACAAAATCATTCCCCTGTACAGCACTTAAAAATACTGCAGCATGTCCATGCTATTGAGTAATCAAACTGAATTTAACATGAGTGTTGCTTGTAAACTTCGCTGTCAATCATTGTCTGAGCTCTATTAGTGGCAATTACTTTATCAAATTAAATTACTGAGGTGGTGAAAATGGGATAATTGTTTGAAAAGGGGCTTTACGAAGAGACTGTTGTGACCTCTAGCCAGCGGAGGACTAAAGTACCATGCGAGAAAACAAGAGGAGAGGAGACAAACTGGTGGTTCTATTTACGTGTTAAGTGTTTGCTTGGTTGTTCATATTTGGTGAGAGTAATACCACAAATAATTAAATTGAATGTTAATAGTGGGCATGCTTTTAGTGTGTTTTTGTTGGTCCAGTGTATATTTGAATTACCTCAAAATATACCTGCTTGTATGGTTGAACTTTAAAATGGCCAATTTCCCCAAGCAGTTTAATATGGTTGCTTGGTGTGCTTTGGTGTTTGATAGGTAGTTATGAAAAGAATAAAATTTAAAAAAGTTGTATGTCAAGAATTCTGATCTTGGGACTGAGAAGATTAGAACCCATGTAACGCCTACCTTCGCTGATGTTAAGCACAGAAGGGTTTTTCTGAAACATGGATGGATTAGAGGTTAATCTTCTTTGACACAAGGGGTCATTTCAATTGATTCTCATTGATGTGTCAATATGGTGTGGCTTTATAAAATAAAGTCATGCCTGTTGACCTATCTGGATTCTCTAACTTTAGCTCCTCCATCTATACATGACATATATTAAACTGCTAATATTATTATTATTTCTATTTCCATTTTAAGCACACTTAAGCCCAATTTAGATCATAGATTTGAGACAGAACAAAACCGTTTAAAATGTTGCAGAGAGGAGTTGTAGCAGTGTTATATACCGTCTCAGAATGTCTGATGCTGGTGTTTGCCATTGCAAACTTAACTGCAGGCAGGAAGTTTCAGAGTTCCCAGTTTCAGCTCATCATGTTGCAAATCTTTGGTCTGAACTGGGCTTTATTTTTGTTTTATTTATTCAGATTTTTTCCCCTGTACACAGTCCACCAGCTGACCTGCATAGTCATTTCCACGGAGGATAACCCTTCATGCACAGCTGGTGCAAGCAGGCTGCAGATGTCTGGCCCACCAGGGGAATCCCTGGGGCAAGATGGACAGCCCCATGGACTAAAATCCCCCCCTCCCATGGTGGTTTTGTGAGTAGTTTTGTGCCAGCAGTAAGGGATTGCCAGCCAGCCAACACTGAAATGGTCAGGATTCAATTCCAGACTTTGGTGCACACACTGGAATCCATTATGTTTTTGTTTTTTTTAAACAGTATACAAAGGTATGAGTTTGAAAAGGCATGAAATGGCAGGTATCCCGACTCAATAGCTGTTTTCAGGGAATAGTCTTTGAGTTTCATTAATTGTTTCCTTGGCTTAAATTATCAATAATTGCTTGTGTGATGGTCCTGTTGTACAAATTGATGTTTAATCATGCAGATTACTTTAGATATGGTTGTATGCTGAACAAACATACACATGGCATATAATAACGGAACATTTCATGCAAAAGCTTGCATAAATACGCAGAGCTTTGGTTTCATGGTGCGTTGTATGGAGCAGTTTAATTTGATCATCTTAAATGTGGTTGTTATTTTATTTATTTTCCCTAATAGGTCAGATGTAAGACTGGCTCTTTCACTACTCCCTGAGAAATGGTAGTAAACTTTACTTGCAAACAACAATTGTCTGCCCCTGCTTGGAGAGGCGGGCAGACAATGGCACAAGATGAGCATTGAAGCAACAATGCAGCAAGATAATAAGTTAAGAAATCAAAGTATTGACATGCTGGATGGAAAGATTCACAAACACTCAGCATGTCACTCAGACCTACACTTGCTATCTCCCATGTAAAGAGTTGTTTGCAGGTATATATCCTAGCTAGAATCCACCACTAGGCAGAGAATTTGCTTTAGCCATGCTGATGATTTTGCAAAATCAGAAAAATTTTCAAAAAACTGACAAAAAAAAAAAACTATTACACCTCAGCAAGTGCTAATATATTACTGCATAATGATATGGTTTAAAGCACAACTCTGTGCTGAAGCAACCACTCAAGCAGTGGGGCTCTCACTATTTATAATAAAATTTGAATGAAACATTACACACACCACTGGAAACTTGTACTGTCCTCTACACGATAAAATAGCTATCAATCAAATCAGAATTAACTGAAAGGACTTACGACAATGAATTTTGATAAAGACGTGTTTACGTGCAAAACCAACAGTAAGATTGCATATTTATTCCATTTTTAGTAGCAGGTCTTGATAGTAGAATGATATGGTATAATTCCACCAAAATCCATTTTATTGGGATGGCAGCACAGAGAGTTTGGCACTTTTTAGGATTCCCTACAGAAATAACCACAACCACCACATACTCTCAGCCGTTAAAAACATTAATTTCTATACCTTCTGACCCCATTTCAACACAGAATTCACAAACAACTTCACATGTCCACACAATACGTCTCTTGTTACATTGCGTTCTTCCTGTAGTTATGGTGCAGATTTACAACTGATTATTTTGCTAGGTAACAAAATATTTTTCTTCTGCCACTTGATCTTCCTGGTCCTCGGTGTTAACATTATTGCCCATCAGCAGGGCCCTTCTGAGTGTGTACTGAACATTGCACCTGGAAATCTTAAGCTTATTTGCAAAAAAAAAAAAAAAAATACATAAATAAATAATCACTGAACCAATGACTGGGATATTTAAGATGTTGTCCCCTAGTACTTTGATTCTATAGGTAAGTACAGCTTCCCAGAGAATTCCCTAACTGATTTCTGTTTGATACATCATTATTTTACACTATGTATAAATCATTAACATGCCATAATTACAGTCTCTCTCTCTCTCTCTCTCTCTCTTTCCCTCCCTCGCTCCCTCCCCTCTTCTTCTCTTCTTTAGCCCTGAAGGGATGTTTCACAGAGGCATTGGTTGTTGTCTTGAATGAATTAACCTAGTTTTATACAGACTTGCCTAAAGCATATACAGATGTGTGACACTCTTCATGCAATGCTTGAAAAAACAAAATTGAGACGAGATGGATGTCTCTTTATCAGTAAGTAATGTTCCCATAGGAAACATTACCTCGGAAACATGCAAATTAAATCACATATTTCTTCAGCAATATCCCATAAGCTTTCACAGGGGAATGGGCAATATCTCTGCTTTGTGGTTGCTCTGTAATTGGGAAAGCAAAAGTTTATTTTTATTATGATATGATGGATTTGAAAAGGAAACATATTTAACCCAAAGTCAGGACAAACTGAAAAGCTAGACCCCTCCCCAGTTATTTTTATACTTGTCTTGAATCCACATTTTTAATGCAAAATTGAATAGGAAACCTACTCATTTATTATTTCCTTCCCCTCACAGAATAATATTGCTTTGATTATTCCATGACCACACTTTGTTAAACTTATCTTCCTTCCCAGATTTACTCAAACTTTGAAATGCTTGCAGCCATCTAAAATTTGCATTGCGCACATACCCCACTGCACCTTGGGGAAAATAAGGGAGTAACTGAAAATTCAAAGCATCACATATGGGATTTCTGTTATAGCCTGTTAAACATTAAATTGTGTGTGCACGCGTGCGTGCGTGCGTGTGTGCGTGCGTGTGTTTGCGCATGCGTGTATGTATATGTGCGTGGTTGTGTGTCTGTGTGTGCGCCTGCATGTGCATGTGTGTTTTGTATTATTACTAATGTTATTATTGTTCAAAGCTGAGTCTTGAAGGATTTTTGCACATGGGGTCACCAGACTACGTCTATAATGAATGCCTAGAAGAAAAACACTCATCACAATCCACAGAATTTCTGGGTCACGGAATGATTATCTACATCAGTGTTCACTTTTGTGAAAGTCTTTTGATTCTTGCATACTGTGTACTGTGTACCTTTCCTCTTTTTGGTACAGATTCACACATAAAGTGGCCCAACACACAACTGATTGAAAAGTAGCTACTTATTAGCTAACCATTAAACTATTTAGCTGTTCTGCATGGTCAGTAAAGTTATTTTATTAAACTTGGCTGTGTCTTTGCTGTTCAATGAGCTGTAGTAAATGTAAGTCTATGTGATACAAATTGCGCTGTAATTGATTTATTTTTTTTATGAATGGTATGTATTTGCTGCACTAAGTGCATGTTGATGCTGATAAATATAAAAACTGTTTTGGAATGTTCTACAACATGTATAAAAACTACAAATAATCTATTTATAGCATTAATGTAAACAATGTAAAGTGTAAAGAGCGCACATTTTAACTTTTATTCTGAGTCATAAACCAAAATTCTTTGCTTCGATATATAGAGCTTTAATTACCCTAGTAATTGCTTTCATTGAATTTAATAATTCAAATGGACCAAAACTTATTCAGCCTTAAATAACTGATAACCATTAACTGCATCAGATGTTCATTTGGGAATTGCCTGAAAGTACTTGTTACAGCAGCACTGAGTTGAAATGGTAGAGAGAGAAAGAATCTGTCTACACTTGACAGGTCAAGGCGTTATGACCATTCAGATGTGCAGACAGCAAAAGTGAAAATGAAGCCTCATGCAGAGATGGTGCCTAAAACAGTCTTAGTTTTAATAGAAGGAGAGGCCTGCGAAAAATCTGAGAGAATGTACGTCACAGTAGTCCTGACTGCTTAACAGAAAACGTTATACAGAAGACTGCAAACAATAGAATTGCTTTAAAAAAAAAATAATAATAAATAAATAAAAAACCCACACAGATATATGCACGATGTGTGTACTTTAACCCATTCACACAGATGCCAAATCTGGCCAATCCTCACCTTTAAGGGGGGGGTGTATAACCACAGATGTGAGCGTCACAGAAACTTGGAAAATGTCATAAATAGAGCAGGACACCTGTTTTACATTAGATTAGTATATATTCATAATTAATCACAAAAAAATAATGTTTAAGCAAAATGTTTGCATTTGCTGACAGCCTTTAATGGCAAGAAAAGAAATTGATCTGCCTTAATGCTAAGATCAGCCTGCCCTCCATCATGGTGTATCAGCACAGATCTTTGACAACTACTACAACCCTAAATATGTCTACTGTACTTCAAACAGAAACACTCTGTTCTGGTGTGGATGTGTTTGTGATTACTGTCCACAGAAGACTTCGCAAACAAAACTACAGAGGCTACGCCACACGATGCAAATCACTAGTTGGCTGCAAAACAAGATGGCCAGTATGCAGTTTGTTAAGAGGTACCTAAAAGAGCCTGCAGAGTTCTGGAAAAAAAAGTTTTGTGGACAGATGAGACCAAGATTCACTCATTGCAGAGTGATGGCAAGAGCAAAGTGTGGGGGCCAAAAGGAACTGCCCAAGATCCAAGACAATGACTCCAAACATATTTATAAAGAAACAAAGTAGGTTTTCAAAGCCAAAAACTGGAAAATTCTTGACTGGCCAAGTCATTCACCCAATCTGAATCCAATAGAAAATGTGTTCAATATGCTGAAGAGAAAACATTAGGTAACTAGTCCCAGAAATAAGCAGGAGCTGAAGATGGAGATACTCAGCACCTGGTGATGTCTATGGGTCACATACTTCAAGCAGTCATTGCATGCAAATGGTATGTGACAAAGTACTATACATGACTACTTTCATTTAAATAACATTGATATCTTCTAAACAATATGGTGCCCTGAAATAGGAGGGCTATTCTAAAAAAGTGCTCCGATTTCTACATGGTGAAACCAAAATGCATTAAAAAAAATGTAATTAAAAAGTTAAAAAATAATAAAATATGTCTTTGTCCCAAACAGCTTACTGTATAAACTGCATGTCACTTTGGATAAAGAAGTTAAAAAGCACATATAAACAGTGCATAAGTGTTTTGACAGTGCATAATATTTGTTGTTTTGGCAGACTGACAATGTTAAACATAAATGTTTATGGGTTAGTGCTATTGGATTGTGCTAGCTACACCATGCATCATACTAGACTCATATAGTGATCAATAAAAGTTAACAACATGCCAGCACTTCTTGTCATTTTGATCAACACTGCAGTGAAGTTAAAACAAATCAACAAACTACATTTTCTGTGAGAAATATATTGCCAAGCACACATGCACACTCTGCTGTCTACATTGTAAAGCTCCATTTTCCCTCTGTACTATAAATTTGCATTGAAATGGCAGAGGTTCAAAAATATTAGTTATATATTGGACAGCAAACCAATTCAAGCACACTATATATATATATATATATATGTGTGTGTGTGTGTGCAGGTTAGACTGCCTAATGTGGAATGGAAGGATTGGGCATGATAACTGCACAGCAGCTCATCTTGTGGACTGCAGAATGGAACCAGATGAAAACGAAGAGGAGTGCACTCAGTAGAGTGCAGATCTCCGCCAGGCGTGTTAGCTTTGCTGATGCAACAATAGAGGCTACACAATCAATGCAACCAGACAAATACAATATTACAAGTTTTTACCATGTGCCACTGAAAATCCCAAAAATGCCAATTCAGTGAAGTAACGCTAAAGGTGGTGACATGTTAGCTAATTTCATTCATATCAGCCACGATGTGTTAGACAGAGCTAACGTTGACATCATAGTCTGGCACTTTCATTTCGAATCTGGACAGCGACAATCTGGACAGGAACAATTCCAAAAACAAGTAATGTAACATATCAATTTCAACGTGAAAATGCCAACAAAATAATTGCCACAGATTCAAACATTAACGTACCCAGTTAGTTGGCGGATTATTTTTTTGGCATTTCAACGTTGACATTTTACATAGCTGGTTTTTCATTCCAAATGGAAGCAGCTGTTGATCACTTGTGGCCCCTACTGGCCGGTTAGAAGGAGTGAGGAGTTAGCAGTCAATGTATTTCAATGGACAATGATGGAAATTAATTCAAATAAAATACTTGTCGTTGACCAATTTGCAAGATATTCGAGAATTCAGGTCCTTGGCCTGCTGTCAGCATGCACAACAAGTATTAGGCTGATCAGTCCAGTAGTATGCAAGATTAGCTGTAGACAGATACACAAACACACACACACACACACACACACGCACACACGCGACCAAACACATAATCCACACCAGGTTCTCGCCTGAAAAATCTGATATTATCAATTGCATAAATTCATATTATCTATTATACATATGCTTGCTTCAGTAACAGGTTTGGCTTTATTTAATCTTATATTTTATGCTATCTCAAAATACAATAAAAGCAGCTATTCTTGTCACATTCTTGTGCCATTAAAAAAAAAAAAAAAAACATTAAACATAAATCTTGTATTGTTATTATGTGTGACCATAACAGCATGTATTTTGAAGCGTGAAGAGGTAAATTGTGTGTTGTGTACAAAACACATTGTGCT
Organism: Anguilla anguilla; assembly: GCF_013347855.1. NCBI lineage: Eukaryota > Metazoa > Chordata > Actinopteri > Anguilliformes > Anguillidae > Anguilla > Anguilla anguilla. The sequence continues at coordinate 51,989,624 of NC_049203.1, read as the reverse complement.
TTCCTGTCCAGATATATAACCTAGATAACACTGAATTCCCATTGAAAATCACTGCTCAGCAGGAAGATAATTAAGAAAAAAGCTTTGTTTTACAATAATGTACGATGTACTCATGGATTTCAAATGTAACTGGATTGTGTACTGGGTAGTTTATTGATCTGTACTTTAGATGTGCCAAGAACTGTTCAAATAATGTTGGCAAACATGTCTGGCAAACTCTGTGATAGAAGGTGAATTTGAGGCTAGTTTCTAATTTACTGAAATGGAAGAATTGAAACATTGGTGAGTTATGACAACAAATGCAGAGCACAACACTACAAGTGAAGGGAAAAATGCATTAAAAGCATAGTTACCAAGAAAAGTAGGTCAGCAAGTAAATAAAACCCATGTCATGGTCTGAGGTGTTGATTATTTGAAAGGAGGTTCATACCCCAAACTAGTTCTTAGTTCTCTAACTGTTTAAAAATAGTTAAGGCTTATTGTTTTTGGTTTTTAGTTTTCAAAATAAAAATAAAAAATCTAGTAATGTATCGGTGTTTATTTTGAATATTAAAGAAAAATGGGTGAAGTCTGCTTGTAAAAATAGCCTAATGCAAAAATCCAGGTGAAAATATGAGTGTAAAAATAACAATTCAATGATCAGGGTGAAAATTTAATTCCAATTGATAATGTACTGCTTTTCATTGCATAATCAGCAGCTTGTTTGTGCTTTCTTCACATTTTTTTCTCCACTCTCTATTTCTGGAAGCTTGTTCTGAGCTGTCTTGTATACCTGGGCTGCGTTTCCCAGAGTCTCCTTAGCGCTACGTGCGTCGTAAGGTAGCCTATACCTTAAGCTCTTTCTTTAGGTCCCGAGCTGTTTCCCAGCGTCTCCTTAGCTAAAGGTATACCTTTAAAAGGGTGGTCTGAAGCTGTCCCTTAGCGCTGCGCTCCGCTAATCCTGTCACAGTTTTGCCTTATTATGCCAACATTTTGCTTTTCAAATCGACAGTTGTACTACAGTGCGCATCTAGTAGCACATCGGCATGCGAAAATGAGTTTAATATTAACTTTACGAAAAGTAATTATCCAATCAACGTGTCTGTGCATAGCACGTCGTGAGAATGTTGTCGTTTTACCTGTCTATCCCCATCATGATGGTAATTAAGTATAGGGCCTATCCATGATACTAATCCAATTTGTGAAAAGTAAAAAAAAGTTTTTTTTAATTTATACGTAGTGGCGCTAACTTAGGATATGGCTTTTCTGACTGCATACCCTGTAGAAATTAGTTTGTTTGTGTGTGAGTCAATGATCACACTGACTTGGAACAAACCGCCGGTTTATTAAGAATATAAAACCTGTGTGTGCAAAAATAACGTTGAGTGAGTCTACTTGCATGACCGAACTAGAGCACGTTGATTGGCCTAGCCATAAACACACATACAGGTACAGTGGCTCATAATGGACAAACATAGCCAAATGATCTACATCCCCTTCCTTTAGCTCACACCTCCTATATAAAACAAAACAGCACTGGGTAAATATCAACATTACGGAACATTTTTCTTACCATGTTGTTTTACGATTTTCGGTAAACAACCCAATAATGATAGTCTTGGTTAAATTTAAGATTATCCAACAGCAAATTAAGGTGGATGAACAAATCACTTTAACAGGTAGACCTATTCATAAGGCACCCGGTATAGAATTCATCATGATCAATTTCCACAGACGCGCGTTTGCCTTTCATCTACAATCATTTTTGTAAAACTAGAAAGGGTTACATTTGCTGAAGAAAATGTATGTGGGAAGTATAAAGTACAGTTGAAGCTAAAGGTATTCAAACTCATATTTTCACAACTCTGCACGTTTCATGTTACCATACGTTTCTTTTGGCAAGTCAATTAGGGCATCTACTTTGTTCACATCAGAGGTAATTTTAAAACAATCAATTAGAGACATATTTATTTCAGCTTTAATTCACTATATCAGAATTCCAGTGCATCAAAAGTTACATACACCAAGTTGATTGTCTCTTTAAACAGTCTGGAAGATACCCGAAATTGATGTAATGACTTTTTAGAAGCTTCTGATTGGCCAATTGTCATAATTAGTATTATGGCGTCTTCCTTATTCCTCTTTCTCTTCTCAAAACACTTTGAAAACGCTTTATGGTAACAAAGATCGTGACTTTCTGTCTCTGATGGCAACTCAAATTTCTATGTCATAGATTAGGCACAAATGCAGGAAGGTCAAGGTGGAATAGTCCATTAAATGTGAAATGTGGGTGATAATAAATATTGGCAAATATAGATATCTAATTGGATAGGCCCACATTTACATGTAGACAGATTTATTTTTATTTATTACAGATTATCATTCGTTTGGAGTGACAAGAAAAGAAAAATGTTTTATAAATTTAAAAAAAAAAGGAAACACAAATTCACGAGGCCCCTTCGGTGGACGAGGCCCCAAGCAATTGCTCTTTTAGGTAATTCTTAGCAAACTGTAACCTGGCCATCCTGTTTTTGCAGCTAACTAGAGGTTTTTGTCTTGTAGTCTAGCTTCTGTTGTTTTGTTTTTTTTTAAGTCCAGCAGATGGTAGTCAGTGACACATCCATGCTGGCCTCCGGGAGAGTGTTTCTCTTCATTATGGTGAAAATTCTTGGTCATCATCTGTGGAGGTTTTCCTTTGCCTACCCGACCCTTTCCAATTCCGTCTTTTTTCAGCCTCATAATTGCTTCCTTGACTTTCATTGCTACAACGCGGGTCATCATGTTGAAAAACACCCATAATTGACTCCAAAGGCAATCAAAAGGCTAGAATCAAGACTAGATACTGAAGGCTCTGTTATATCTGCACTAAGGAAGCCAATGAATATACCTGTCTAATAAGCAACACCTGTGACGCCATTTGCCCCAACCTTATGGTGTCCTGATATGGCCACTTTAACCACATGTGAATTGTTTGATTAAAAGTCTAAAATTGTGGAGTACAGAGCCAAATCATTAAAAAAAAACATCATGAACCTCTCTCTCTCTCTCTCTCTCTCTCACACACACACACACACACACACACACATATATATATATATATATATATATATGCAAAAAAGTTATATATATATAAACCAAACCCAGGGAAAGAGAAATATTGTATGATACAAATGAATATAAATTAAATATAATTAAAAGAGTTTATTTCTATTATTTTATACTAATATAAAAACTACAACTATTAATAGAAAGTAATCATGTTCTTTGTCAAAGAAAAGTTCATTTGTTTATTTTTCACGTCTTTGGCCTGCATTTTTGAGAAATGTGCAGGTTTTTTCAATTTGCTTCAAGAATAACTTGACTCATTTGTCAAGGTTCATCTCCTGGGTGAACCAATCAATCCTTTGTTGCTAGAATTTGATTTCAATTCACTTCTTTTTTCAGTCAGTGTGTTTTTTTCTTCTTTTCTTTTCACTCCACTTCTGAGGAGAAACTAACAAAGTCTCACCTCAGGCAACCATGTCCACCCAATCCAGGAAAAATCAAAATAAAGCTGGTGAGGTAGGAGGAAACTCCCGCTGGTAAGTACTCCCCTCTGTTAAAAAGGAGATGAACATCTGTAGGATGCGACTCCAGCTAAAGAATGTCAGCCAGGTCAAACATTGTCAATGGGTTGAAAAGAGACTATCAGGGACTATTAGAGCTGCCTGATGCCAGGAATAAAGGCTTCTAAACTCTCAACGATGGCACTGTTCCGAACATTCAGCTTGCAGGAGCCAGTTCTCCAGTAGTTTCCCTGCTGCCGTTCAGGGGAAAAAAATAATAAAATGAATAATGATAAAATTTGGAATTCAATCATCCTGGAGAGATTAAGATTTGGAGAGATTATTTTCCACCTTAAAATGCAAATTGCATTAACTGATCACAAGCTCTATTATTAAATCAACACCCAAAGGGTACAGTATCAAGTATCTGCAGAAGGCAAAAATGTCAATGAAATATGGATAAAACAGGTCCAGGAAACCAAGCCAGAGATGTGGCCACCATGCACCAGAAAAAAACTGACCCCGTAAAAGCAATTTATATTGCTGTCCATTTCATGATCAGTTATGAGACAAGGTCAGCGCAGTGGTGTCTCCTCAATAACTCACCAAGACTGACCCAAGTAAAGCCAAAAAGTGCTTTAATCCTACTAAGTGTGTGTGTGTGTGTGTGTGTATGCACACACACATACTGTACACCCACCCGCACATTCACACACATATGTGTGTGTATATATATATATATATATATATATACTGTGTATATATAATATTATTTTAAAATAATATGTGTACATGCGGGGGGACATTTGAAAAGCACTTAAAACAAGAGACTGAGCTTAGAAAGCCATTAGGGCGTGGAATTGTGTGAAGGCTCAACTCCTGCCAACTGAAGTGTTTCTCTGTGTCACACAGGCTTATTGGCGTGTTGCATGCCAATTTCAATGAGCTTACACTGCTAGCACCACTGAGGGGCCCTGTCTGCTTTCCAGCATCGTGCGCACAAGCCGAGAGAGATCCGTCCCCGGAGCCTCTGTTTACCAACCAAGTCGGATTTACTGGGCGTGCAGACGGGCAGGCTCACCTTACCCTGGAGCTTTTCCTTTCGTCTCACATCCAGGCTAGCTCGGCTATAGCCTGAATCCGCTCAAGAGCTCCCCAGACTGAGGGGGCTTCTATGCAAATCACTGCACCAAAAATGTGGTTACAAGCCCATTTGATATTCAGACAGCCCGGAAGAACACTTCAAACAGAAACCATTTAATTCTCCCACAACAACATGGAGAACATTTCCATCATGGCTCTAACCCCCTCCAGCTGGTGGCTTATAGAGTTTGTTCATTAGCACTGCAAAGGAGAGAAATGTGCAGCTTTTCTCCTTTATTTCTTCAAGTGGATTTCCATCAGAAAGGATGAGAGCAAGATAGATGTGGATTTTGTTAGCCTGAAAATAAAGGAATATGTAAAGATGAGTTTGCTACATATTGTTATTATTAGTATTAGTATTTTTTTTTCCAGAAAATACAGTAGATTAGAAAATATTGGAGTTATCATGTAAAAACAGTACAATGCACATTGCATATGACTGCACATTTTTAAGTGTTTGGACAGACCTGAATCTGGAACCAGGGTATGAATTTCCAAAAATGGCCACAAGGGGAAGCCTATGACTTTTGGTTATTTTTTAAAATGTGGTTTGGAGTTCAATACCCAGTTTTTCCACAATGGACAATTCAGGCTTCTAGATTACCCTTAAAGCATTTATTTAATTCATAATGTATATGGCCTTCAAGCTTTCAAAATGTGCTGTCAACGGCCATGCTTGCTACTGAGGGATTCTCTCTTTATGCATAAACTTAATGTTTCAATAAAATTATATTAAAAAAATAAATGCTGTGCAGTTACACACATTTCAAAGGAATTTTATAGTTCTGATGAAAGAAAATAATAAATAAAGAAACTATGCTGAAAGGAATTTAGGAAAGAGCAGATAATTATAAAACTATCATATCACTGTGTTTCAAATGTTAAAATCCAGCTTTTTTCCTGTACAGTCTGAAATGTACATTACCAGTGCTGAAGGAACCTTATATAGAGATGGCACAGCTGATTTTTATTTTTTATTTTTTTATTTTTTCATGGTCATTCTCTCCTGGTCTGTCACGGGGGATGGAGAATGAGACAGATCCTGTCACTCTTGGCATAGGCTCTTCTGACCCTCAGACGTGAAATCAATATGGCACGCTCCCCACCTGATGGACGGGTACAACAAAAGACAATCTCCACCGCCGAAAAACTGCGGCTGATTGTTACAAAATTCCTCTTAGATGGATAGACTGACTTAGTCGGCTAAGTCCATCCATCTATCTATTGCCTGTCAATGCTTCAGTTCACGTCAGACAGACCAGGGATATCACAGATTGTGTGTTTTATCCACAGTGTACAAACACTGAGACACCATGAAACCATTTCTCATGTTTGGCATGAGAAACGGCACATGGTAAACAAACAGGACTGTTTTCAGGAGATAAAAATATGTTACATGTGAAAACAAATGTGTGACAACAAAAAAGGTTATGATTATTCATGCTCGTTGTTCTTTAGATATAGGCACATCTGTCGCTCTGCACCTTAATATGCAAATTTATTATAAAGCACATGCACGGATACCTGAGAGGTTGCGTGCATCAAGAAAATAACAACCAAGAGAACACAAACATCCTGATCAAAGTCCTTTCCCAATCCTTTGTGGATTACAGTATTCAGGGAGAAGATAGAAAGGACTGATGGTTATTGCACCATAGGTCTAGCTCTGTCAATAAGGAGTCTCATGTCATCAAAGGTCCCGACTGCCACACAATTAAATCAGTGATAACAGCGATGCATAGACCATCACATGGATAATTTGATTCTAAAGAATTTCTTTGTAGCAAACTCAGTTTTGGAATTGGTCAATTCCCATATGCTGGAGATGAGTGGAAGTTGTGTTCACTCTTGACTGGAGGCCAGATGGAATGCCAATCATACTCACATGGCTTGGGAAGTATACTACTTTTTGAAACCCATAGTACTGTAGATCAAACTTTTATTATTAATAATAATAATAATAAGAAGAAGAAGAAGAAGAAGAAGAAGAAGAAGAAGAAGAAGAAGAAGGAGAAGAAAAAGAAGAAGAAGGAGAAGAAGAAAAACAACAACAACAACAAAACAACACAAACGTATTATTATTATTATTATTATTATTATTATTATTATTATTTCCAGAAATTACATTAGATTAGAAAAGATCTAATAGTGGCAAGGATGCTAAGCAGTAGATGATATTGCAATTGCTCAAGTACCTGCCTCTGAAACATACTATGCAGTATGAGGTTTCCTTGGCCCGGGCCAAACAAGAAACAGTATGCACTCCTATGCAGTGGTGCATTGGCCTTAGTGGTTCTGTTGTTTCACTCTCTCCTTTCCCTTACTAAACCTGTCACTGGAATGCTTTCAAACACACTGCTGAATTACAGCTGATGCCCTGAGTAATCTGTTAAATGTTTGCCGCGCACTTGTTGTACCTGTGCCAAAATATTTTTTGAAGGCAGCCTGCCACATGCTGCGCCGCAAAATGTTTTCGAGGGTGTCAGCGAGAAAGAAGTTGCACAGAGGGGTTTTCATCCAACCAGCGTGAGTGAGTTTGTAAGACATGAAATCTGACAGAGCAACATGCTGGGGAAACAACCACGGGGAATGATCTTTATCAAAAATAACAATTTTAAATGCTAAAACATTTTTTTTTTAAAGTTTTTTCTTTGAAATGAACAGATGATATTTTCCTTTTTTAAATGAAGCATAGCATCATCGTATAACAACACATATTTTTTTTCACCCTTCATTACACAGCTCAACTTCATTCTAATGCTATATCTATAACTGCTATATCTATCATTGTTTATTTATTTATTATTTTGTATATACAGATGATTTTAATAAATATAAAACTTTCATCAGTAGTTAAATGTTTTCTCAAACATGAAGAAGAAATATGACAACATACATTCCACAGGTAAAATCACAAGTGACACAGAAATATATATATATATATATATATATATATATATATATATATATATATATACACACACACACACACACATACAGACGGGTGAGAAATTAAAAAAAAAAACCTGAATAAATGAGTGGAGAAACATAATGAATGTAGATGCTTCCATACAGGCATACTGCATGATACAATTAAGACATTAAAATCCTATCATGCTCTGTAGCATGTATCAAAATGCTGAGCAGCCCCAGACCTTGATTTTGGATCACGATAGCAAGAGGAAAAGATCTAAGTGACTTTGAAAGAGGTTTCATTGTTGGGGTATGGGTGGCAGGAGCTTCAGTCACAAAGACTGCTCAATTGGCAAGTGCTTCAATAGAAACGGTGACTAAAGTGACATCTGCATTTAGATCTATGATACAGACATCAGTAAATAGTTGGACATTGTGGTCAAAAGCGCACATTCGATGATCGTGATGCTCATGCAACTCTTTTTCAGTTGACTGAGAATGTCAATGCAGGGTGTGATCAGACTGTCTCAGCAAGAACAGTCTATCAACAACTACATAGAGAGGGATATAGTAGGATAGCAGTGCATAAATCCCTCATGAAGTGAATAATATACTATGGCCTTCACAGTCACCAGATCTCTACCCAGTTGAACACCTACAAGAGATTTTGGACCAAAGTGTTAGACAGCACTCTCCAACACCATCATGAAAACACTGAATGAGGGAATATATTTTGGGAGAATGGTGTTCTACTCCTACAGAGTTCCAGAGACTTGTAGAATCTATACCAAGGCGTAATTCTTTAATTCACACAAACAGTACATGCATTTTTCCTACCTGAAACTAAAACCATGACATACGTTAATTGATATATGTAATTAAATATATTAAAAATCTTAGTATACAGAAATATACAGAAATATTAAATACACACGTCAATCTAATCAAAAGGAAAAAAATTAAATGTCATGCAATGTCCCTTTCACACCACAGAGAAAATGTGCCTATGCAAGGTCTGGAGCAGTCATAAATATTTAAAGATACATTCACTTTTGTATTGAAAAATCTAATACTTTCAGTGAAACTGTGGGTACAACTTCTAAAAATGTAATTTCATTGCGCTCAAGTCTTATAAAGCCACTATCAGTTTTTTCATCAAAAACTCAGTCTGACAAGTTCAGCAATGACCAAAATGAACGCACCAATCAGAAATAGACAAAATAAAATACATACTGGTAAGTCAAAGTCATTGAAATAAAGGCAATGTATATTACATTTTCATCATTTGACAATCTTATTCACAGAAACTTTAAGTGAATTAAACTCCTAGAAAAAATATTTTAGACTATTGGAAAGAATGTCTGAAGTAACACAGAACAAATACAGCATATATATATACATATACTGTATATATATATACGCTTAATGTACAGTAACAAAGTTGTCAACAGAATTAGACACATTTTTTTTTTATGACACGGGAATCTACCAGCATGGTCTCTGCGATCGACCGGTCGATCATGGTCGACATATTGGACACCTCTGTATTAGCCTATCATATCATCCTAAAAAAGTTAAATGAAATTTTTATTGAATTAATCCACTCTTCATGCACATTAAAATTTATATAATTAAAAGTAGTGCATAAACTGTCTAATTAGGGGGAAGGTATTTATTTATTTATTTATTTGAAGGGTGGAGAAGAGTTTTATTAAGTATGAACTGTATTTGGTTCTCAGACCTTCCATGACGGCTTCAGGCTCCAGGCACTGAACTTCCCAAGGACAGAAAGTTAGTGTGTGTGTGTGTGTGTGTGCGCGCGCGTGTGCGTGTGCGTGTGTTTCTTTCTCTCTTATACATTCCCATGTCTCCAGATGGGTAAGCTTAGCCCTTCCTCTACCCTGCCCCTTGTTATACAAGGGAGGAACCGTGCCTGATTTCAAGTTCCCTTGTACTCTCAAAACTTATGTTGGATAAAGTCAAAATGCTGGCTCCTCAACATGTTTTTTTCTTATTCAATATTCATGATATGCTAAACATAGCCAATCATTTACTTTGTTAAATTTCGCTATATGCTTATGTATTAATTATTTGCCAATCATGTACTTGTACTTTTCAATTTAAAGAACCAGTCACTGCCCCCGGCTTTCAGTTTGGGTTTGTACACTCTGCTGTGTGTAAGTGCTAGACTCTTCCTGCAGAAATAAATCCTCTCGTTTATTGATGTACATTGCTTTCCTGGTCATCATCGGTGGAGTTATGAGGGGAGACTCTCTCCCCAACACTTTCTTTCTAAAATGGTCAGCTGTTCCCTTAGATAATTCATAATAATAATCAAGGCCATTCACCTGGTAGTAATTGCAAAGCTATTGCTGCTAGGGGTGACAAACCTTGGCCCTTTCCTCCAGCCTTCCTGTTATGCAGTTAAACATAGGCCCTGAACTTCTTCAGTGCAGACAAAGAACTTGATAGACATACAGGCCAAAATATACAAAACAGCACATGCTTTACCCTCTTATAATAATTTAAATTATAAATGACCCATCTGCATTCATGTTTAATTAAATATTTGGAAATTAATAACAAAAACTGAGAGTCACAGAATGATATTTATAGAGGGTTTCTGAAAAGTTTCCATAAATGCCAACTTACTGGATCTCCTTTTCCTGGATATGAAATCTCTGTGTAAATTTTCAATAGCACAGCAGTACAAAGTAGATATTTATCATGGGGCTATTCTGCCTGAAAGAGAGAGAATAGCACCTTTCTTGGCACTCTATTGATGAGGCTCATCCTGGCAGACCAGAGCATATACAGAATCATGTCTTCTTGCACCAGAGAATGCAGAGACAATGAATCCCTCAGGCGAGAGTAAATCTTTCCAAAGGTCATGGAAGCTACCGGGGAAATAAATATGCCATCAATTGCAGAGAGGGAGAGAGTATTTCTTTAGATGATGGTTCAATAATCAGCCTCACCCACTCAAAGTGAGGAGGATGAAAAATAAATAAATATATAAATGAGAAATCCTTGGGTGAATGAAAATGGCTAAGTGCCTTGATGGATTTGAAGGTACCTCCAGAGGCATGGGAATTCTAGCAGATGAGTTCAATAAGGCATCTTAGAATTGCAGTGCAATATGGTATTATGAGAGAAAAAAAATAATGTGCAACTAAGGTATTTTGAACCAGCAAACATATTTAAGGCAAACAAAAGACTGCTTGAATAGTTTTTCTTACTGAAATACATGAAAAAAAAATTATTGTGCTGTATACTGGGTGGCCACTTTATTAGGTACACCTATCGAATACCAGGTAGGACCTCCTTTTGCCTCCAGAACAGCATGGATTCTTGCAGCATGGTTTCATTTAGGTGCTGGAAACATTAGGGATTTTGGTCCATGCTGACTCAATCGCATCACGTATTTCCCACAAATTGTTTGGCCACACATTCACGATGCAAGCTTCCTGTTCCAAAGTTCTGTATTGGATTGTGTTCTGGGAACTGTGCAGGCCATTTGATTAAACTGTCACTGTCATGTCCGTGGAACCAGCTGAGATGATGTGTGTTTTGTCACATGACACGTTATCCTACTGGAAGTACCCATTTTAAAAAAAGGTTGTGGCCATAAAGGGATGCACATGGTCAGCAACAATGCTTAGACATGATGTGGCATTCAAACATTGTTCAGTTCGTATTAAGACATTAAGGTGCCTAATGTGTGCTAAAAAAACATTCCTCATACCATTATACCCACAACACCACCAGCCTGCACCATTGACACAAGGCAGAATAGATCCAGAAAGAAATTGCAAAGAAGCTTAAGGTTTCCAAGTGTAGTGTTCAGTGCACACTCAGAAGGGTCCGGTCGATGCTCAGCAATGTTAACAGAAGACCAGGAAGAAGAAGGATAACATCAGAGGCAGACAAAAATATATTGCTGTGTCTGTCAAAAGAAACCATTGTACAACTGCACCACAACTACAGAAAGAACTCATTTCCGTACTTCTGAAATGATTCCGGTGCACGTGCTGCAGAAGAGAAGGTCTATGCTGTGATATTGATGCATTTATTTAATTATTGGAAAATAATGCTTTAAAAAATGCTTTCTTTCTGTCTTAATACAATATAGAAGTTTTACAATTTTATGTTATTATCAAGCAATATAATTGATATGTGGGAAAAAAACAAAACAAAAAAAAACTAGTTACATGGCCACAACCCAGCAATTCCTTTCCATCCCCCGTAGAAGACATGATTCCTGGTCTGAATCTCAAGAACCATGTATTGTACTGTGCTGAAACACTATAAAAGTCATACTAGAATAAAATGTATTATATTTTAGAAAATATTTTCATAGTAACAAAAATTAGTAAAATGTTTGTGTAACTGACAAACATGTGATGTGGTGAACAGGCCCAACACATTTTACAGGTTTTAAAAACATAGCACATTTCAAAACATAGTTTTTAAAATATATTACATAGACTAAGATATTAGTGGTGCTAGTAGGCAGAAGTGTATTATTATTTTTTTTAAACTGCACAATTTTCAGTTTAATACAGTTTAACTACTTCATATCTTTTATCTATACAGAATGCATGCTTTTTTACACCCGTGCCCTGTAACTGCGCCTACGCAGGTAGCCCAACCAGCATGTCTTTGAATTGGAGGATGAGACCCACACAGACAGGGAGAACATGCAAATTCCACACAGAAATGACCTAGCAGGAATTTAAACTGGCAACCGTCTGGCTGTGAGGCGACAGCACTATCCACTGCCATTTAATTCCATTTAATTCAATGGAAAAAAAATGTTATCCTTACCATTATCTTTGTTGTCTGTTGTCCCTTTTTAGACATAGGTTGGTAATACATCATTACAAAAAAAAATTAAAAAAATCATTACAGCTCAGTAATGCTGGACTCTTTCCTTATTCTTAATAAGACATTTCCTTGAAGGAATGGATATTTGCCTGTAACTGTAATTTGCCAATATACAGATGAAACAAAATTATTATCATTATTATTGTTGTTGTTGTATAAAGATGAAACCTTAACACGTGTAAGTAATTGGGAGTTGAGGATAAATGTAAGATAATTCCAGTGTTGATATTTTTCAATGCATTTTTAAAGTATCACTTTCAAATTTGGCATTACAAGTTAATGGCTGCTGTCAGAATTTGCACTTATTTATTTATTTCTAGGTGTGAAATGTTCTTGATATTTCCAGAAGTGGCATACATTGCATCATGGGATTTATGTTTTTGACATAACACTTTTACAATATCAGGGGGTTGACACACTACAAAATTCTCAGGCAAAGCATGCGCTCTCCAGTCTTGTCCATGTGCACTTAATATGATTAAATGTGCAAAACAGAAAGGTTGTCAGCTATGGCATCCTCTTAACACCATTTTAGAGGAGCAACTCCATCATGAATTGCCATCTGCTGACATGTATTACCAGCTTTCACACATGTAAATCTCCGTGGGAGTGACTGTGCTCCAGTGGCTGTATTATTGTTTTTACATTCATGTATTGTATTGTGTTTCTCAGCAATAATCACATAGTAAATACATATGAGCCTCAAAGAGACACTGCTGATGCAAAGGATTGGAAGATTGGACAGGCAGCAAGTTAATACTATTTTTGCAAAGTGTGTGACTGCACAGCAGGGAACTAACTTTTGCAATGTGAGAGCTTTACTCTGAACTGCCATGGAAGCACTTTTACATAGGAATTGTGTCTGAATTGAATGGGTTTTCATTAAAATGCAGAGAGAAAAGAAAACAGGTGTATCATTTCACTTATCTGAGATCTGTTGCATTACATAAAATAGTCACTGTAAGTTATGGGGCAGGGTGAACCCATTGAGCTATAGGAAGAGTTTACTTTTGATTATCTGATGCCACAATGCAACTATACCCTTCACATTACCCTGAATGAAGGTCTCTTAAAATATGAATGATGTTGGGATACATTTGCCATACAGGAGGAATATTTATGAGGAACATGGATTAAGATAAATGTTTTCATAATGTATTTTTATCACAACCAAGTGAGGTGTTTTGAGAGTTTGTCAGATTGGATTCGATTTAGTATTGAATAATAGTTAATGTTAAGGTTTAATGTGCGATTCAGGGATTAGGTTGGGGTTTAAGACTGGCATAGTTTGTATATCCATCCATCCATCCATTATCTATACCTGCTTCTCCTGAGCAGGGTCGTGTGGGGTGTTGGAGCCTATCCCAGCGTTCATTGGGCGAGAGGCAGGCATACACCCTGGACAGGTCGCCAATCTATCGCAGGGCACACACACCATTCACTCGCACACTCATGCCTATGGGAAATTGGCCTATCTATATGTCTTTGGACCGTAGGAGGAAACTGGAGTACCCGGAGGAAACCCACGCAGACACGAGGAGAACATGCAAACCCCACACAGAAAGGCCCCAAGCCAAAATTCGAGCCCACGACCTTCTTGTGTGAGGCGACAGTGCCACCGTGAATATGTGAATTTTACAAAAGTTTAAATCTTGCGTTCTTCATATTTATGATGCATTTTAGTGGATTACATAATTCCTTATGTACGGTTATAAGACGAGGCATTATAGATGCAATAAACAACAGCAGTGCTGTGTAAAAATGGTCTGCAGGACCATACATGTTGCAGGTACATGTTGCAGCTTGGTCAGTTTTGTCTCTGTTTCCCTACTGACTGAATGTGACTGAAAGGTATTTTACTATGGTGTCACAACAAAGGATTCAGGATCTAAATGTGTCCACAAAACATCTCAGTCTTATTGACAAATCTGATTTGCATAAAACAACTGACATTTTTTTTCCAGGAACAAGCAGATTCAACATATAATGTTTATGAACAGAATGCAGGCATTGTTATTTGAATGGAAATTTGCATTTCTAAGTCTTATCCTGAAAATCAAGCACTGATAAACTGTCAAATGGGTTTGAGATGGCTTCAACATTTGGATAAAAAGACATGGTGGTTGCAACTAAAGAGCATAACAGGCAAATTAGACCAACATGATTAAGCTTAACTCCAGAAAGTTGCAAATTATCTGATCCATTATGTATGTGCATTTATTTTTGGATCATTCAGGGTATTCAGAAATTCTACATAAACCTCAATAAGAATAATAAGGTTTCTTATCATCCATTATAGCTATTTTTTTATATTTCTTGATATGTCTTTGTGTAAGGTTGCATTTTTGATCAGCCCAGTCAACAACAACAACACATAAATAAATAAATAAATAAATAAATCAGGACAGCCAAACATCTCAAAGGTCATTTTATGAAATAGTAAAGAAACCATTAATGCAGAAGAATATCTATCTCCCTATCACTTTCATGACAGAGTAAATGCTGACAGACATTGTTAGCAACAAACTTGATGAGTGTCAACGGAACACTATTTATTAATATAAGACGCATGTCCCTTCTATTTTCTCTCTATATCATCTAAAGATACAACAGACCTTTCTTTCTGTAGAACAAAGCGATTACATCACTATTTGTAACTATGAATGTGAGCTCAATCTGTAACACGCAGCTCTATTCTCCATGCATGCGCTGTCACTATAAGTATGCATTAATTCAGGGGTCCTCAGTCTTATCCAGAAAGGGTCAGTGTGGGTGCAGGCTTTCATTCCAACCAAGCAGATACACACCTGTTTCTATGAATCGACCACTACAGTCGTTGCTAAGGTCCTTCATTAGCAAAACCCTGCACCCACAACCAGCCCTTTGTGGATAAGATTGAGGGCCCTACATTAATGAGTCAAACCCATTTGGATATTTGTTACTGTGTCTATGAGACAAGAAATTCTGGCAACACGCTTCCATCAGAAAAATAAGGTTACTGTCATGTTCCGGTGTTCCTGTCTGTGTTTCCCTTGTTGGGCCGCCAGATGGCGGCACTTCTGTTTTGTGTCCTGCTCCCCCCCTGTTAATTGTATGATTGTTTTCAATTGTCTCGTTATCCCATCATTGTTCCCACCTGTGTCTTGTTATCCCCTCCTTCTGGTTTGATTGTTTTTTGAGTTCACCTGTGTCTTGTTACCCCTTGTCTATTTAAGTTCTTTGTCCCCTTGACTCGGGTGCTGGTTCCTTGTGTTTGTTCCCAACTTGCGTATGTTTCAGACCCTTTGTACCTGCCTGCGTTTTTTACCTGCTTGTGGTTCGTTCTGATTGTTTGTTCGTAATCCATGTGTTCGTGCCTATGCCCTGGTGTTCTGGTGTTTTTGGATTTTTTCATTTTCTTGTTCCTGTGTTTGTTCCTGAGATCTGTTTTGTTCCCGCCTATGTTTTTGACCGGTTTGTGTTTCTTACTTTGTTTCCGCTTGTGTGTTTCTGTGCGTTTCTGCCGTTTGTTTTCCGTACTAGTGTAGTTCTGTTTTTTTTTTTTTTGTCCTTAAGAATGTTTTGAGTTTGTTGTTTTGCCCTTTGTGGCCTTGCCTGTTCCCTGTTTGTGTTTGCCTTTTTTTGTGTTAGTAAAATCTTTGTTAATTTTCCCTTTTTGAGTTTCGTGTTTTTTTTTTTTTTTCCCCCCACTCTGCGCCTGGGTCCCAGCACCCATACTGTCACAGTTACTCAGCTAACCACTATTTTGATGATCCCATGTCAATGGATGCAATCAATTTCTGCAATGGAGGTAGGCAAAATTGTACTATAATAGAGAATGAGTTTCTGTTTTATATTAAGGGTGATTCAAATGCAATGAAGAACCTGAAAGTTATGTTCAATGGCACACCGTGGGCCAGAGCCAATGAATACTTCAAGTGCTCTGAAAGAGAATAGGAAAGGGCTGATTACAATGCACCAATACAAACAAGGAGCTGACAAAATCTTCCAAGTGTTAAACTGGGTTCGTGTCAGCTAATTTGACATGTGATTGACACAGAAAGCAGTTAGATCTCCCTGCTTTGCTTCAAAACAACAAAATGCAGCAAATGAAATCCAGCACTGCACAGCCAGTACATATAATGGGAACACATTACATATGGTTTCTGTTTGTCTTTACAATCTTTTTGTTTTTTAATCAAGTGTATCTTTTTGTACAAAATATGAACCAAACCTTTCCACCCTCAATTTTGGGTGAGCTCTGTCACATTGTAACATGCTCTGAAGTGCATTCTGCTGGCTTTCCTCCAGCTATCTGCTGGCAGTTTAGTATAATGGTTAAGGAACTGGTCTTGTAACCTAAAGGTCACAGGTTCAATTCCCGAGTAGGACACTGCCGTTGTGCTCTTCAGCAACTTGCATTCCTTCAGTGTTTACCCAGCTGTATAAATGGATGCAATGTAAATGCTATGTAAAAGTTGTGTAAGTTGCTCTGGATACGAGTGTCTGCTAAATGCCTGTAATGTAATGCTGAGAGGCAGCACAGGTGAAAAATGCAGGAAAGGTGAAAAATGTTGCAAAAATTACTATCTGGTCAAAATGATGTTACCAGAATTGTGTTCCTAACAATCAAATCTACCATTTGCCTCAATTTCAAAATTTCAATCATTGTGTGAACATGAGAAATATTAGAAGATATATGTTAAATATTGGGACTAACTCACGATGAGCCTCACAAGTGGTTAAGTGATTGCATACCTCAAGTGAGGCTGCGTGTATCTCAGATGCATCTGAGCCCTGCTCAGCTGGGAGTCTGCAAAAAGCAAAAAGCACTTAAGTTCTTCAAGTCAGAATTATGCCCTGTATGGGTAAAAGTAAAGACACAAGAGGGTGTGCTATATTGTGAATAGTGTCACAGTTAAAGGGTGTTGCTAGGCATAAACACAGCAGAGCAATTCCAATGACAAACTGTATGTAAAAAGGCACTAGAGGCAGAAGTCCACTCACGGACATAATCTCCCAAGCCTCCAAACCTGAGTCTGACAATTTCTGCACCAGGGTGCTGAAGTGGAAGCGATTAGCACTACTGCACGGCCTGGTGGTGCCCATGGCTTTACAAATCCTGGGAAACATAATAAGGTAATTTATCCCTATAGGACGTATAGTGCAGTGGTTCCCAAACTTGGGTCCTGAGGGACCACTGTGTATGCTGGTTTCCGTTCCACTCACAATTGCAACCACCGGATTTTAACAACCTGACTTCTCTTAATTATGTACTTTTTCGTTAAAGGGACTATTTACCCTCTTATACCATATTATGCCAGAAACAGCTATGCATGTCATGTAGAATAAAATATCCATGTTCACATTGTACATACTGTGCAACTAATTATACAAAAAGACTAAAAGAGGTGTGGATTTAATCAAATTTGTTAAAAATAATCCCTCTACACATGGAAAGCACCTAATTAAGGGAAAAAACAGCTTGTTAAAGTTATGGGATTGACATCTTGTTAAAATTGTGGGATTGCAATTGCGGTTGGATCAAAAACCAACCTACACAGTGGTCCCCACAGCCGAATTTTGACCTACGTCAGTTTAAACACCATCATTATGATAGCTAGCTGGCTAACACAGGCATTTTGCCTACTAATGTTGTTTATTCAACACACCTCTTCTGTGATTCCATTTGAGGTGCAAACTGGAAATTTTAGCTTGGCTTCGAATAGAGTATGACCAATCAGAAAACAGAACTGGAACCATCTGCCTCATAAATGAACATTAAGTCTAGAAGCCTAAAAAAGTAGACCAACGGGAGTTCCACAGCCTCTCAACAGTGACCAAATGTAATGGGCTCTGCTCACAATTCAAGCTTTTAAAAATGAATGTTGTTATTATTATTATTATTATTGTTATTATTATTATTATTATGATGATGATGATGATGATGATGATGATGATGATGAATAATAATGATAATACTAATAATAATAATGTCTTTGTTTAGGCTGCAGCACCTATAAGATGGTTGCAGACGAAAAACCTGAAAACAAATTATAGACAATAAAAATTACTGAAGCCAAGGTATAAAAAAAAAAAGAAAAAGCGTCACAGTGGTAAAAATTGAACAAGCATAATTTGAGTACAGAATCACACAGAAGCGAGTAGCTTACACAAAATACTGACAGCCTGTTGTACCTGCCTCCAAATCCCTCACCCTAGACTTAAAAGCCTTTTTTTAAGATTAAGATAAAACTTTATTGACCATTTTCCCGAAAATTTGTCTTGCATCAAAAGCTCCAGCAATCTTCATAAATATAGCGATACATGAAACATGATATACACATAAAAACAAGAACAAAAACAACAGACAATGATGACACGCAAAAAAAAAAAAAACATTTAAAAAAAATTCCAAGCGAACGGAGCAGCATACATAAATTCCCTTCTTCCCAATTCTGTGCAGCCTCTGGGGATGGAAAGCAAGAGTAGTTGCAGGGAGCGTAAACAGTAATGTTCTACACTTCTTTCGTATATGAATACATAAGGAAGATGGAACCAGATCAAGAATTGCCTTATACACAAAAGTATACTATTATTATTATTATTATTATTATTATTATTACATTAATTTAGCAGACGCTTTTATCCAAAGCAAGGTACAAAAGTGCATGATCATTGGACTACTACAAAACACAGGTTCAACGAGGTACAATACTAATCTCGTACAGATTTAGTCTACGGTTGAACAGTGTAGTCAATCCCCCCCGCTCAAACAGGGATAAATGGTGAATGTGTCCACATATACTATCAATATCACCTCAAATATTTCACCAATAACTCATCCTCCACCAAAAGCTTTCATAAACGAGAGATGGAACAGTCACCCATTAACATATCACCATCTTGAGTAAAATAAAGCAAGCACTTTGGGAACAACATCAGCTGATAAGAAAGTATTTGGACTCTATTCTGACACCTTTACTTACCTCTTAAAATTGACATAAATCCCATAAACTAAACTGAACAATGACAACAGAGCTGCTGAATCTCAAAAGTCATTACAGAATTGAGATTCCAATGAGATTCCATTCACTACAGGCAGCAGCATGCACTCAAACATTGCATTACAGAGTAAAAGGGAAGCACTGACTAAACTGAGGCCAACATTTCTGAGTTGGAAGAATAATCATTGGCTGGTCGGGCTGGCTGACTCTTCAGAGAGATCCGATTCCATTGGTTTCCTATTAGTTAACATTCCCCAATGGATTACCTCTCTAGCTGGCCATAACATCGAAATTGATTGTGCCCATCACCTGTGTGATGACAGTACCACTACAAGGGGAGTGAGACTGTGCACATCCATTTTCGGGCTCCTGAGATATACCGACATGCCATTTTAAAAGCCATTTTTAAAGAGGGCCAGGGATAATCACCCACTGAGATTTGGCCAAGCAACTTTACTTTTCTTCTTGGACTACAGTCCAGGGACAGAGTCAGAAAAAGTTACTCCGGTAATCAAGGGAATGAGCACCCTTACAGCCATTCCTCACGACCTTGTCTCGATTAAAATTTGGCACAGTGGTTAAAAGTTTACCAGAAACATCTCTCGCAAAGATTTAATCTGAGTGAATCTGTTCTCATCCAGCCATAACCAGAACTTCCTGAAGAATCATGCTGTAAGGGAAATGAATAGTTTTTGTTCAGGTACTAAATTTGTAGGCTATTTCCAGATTGTACATGTTTGTTTTTTGCTCTTCTTCTTTAGATGTGCTTTTTGGCTTTCAATACTTACCAATGTTATTTTTTTAATTTCTTTTTTTTATTAGCTAGCATTATTTAAGTTTTGCATAAACAAAATAACATTGAACTACACCTCATGTATGATGCTCTCTCTTTTAATATATTGAAATACAACATGTTTTATTTGTGTAATCGAAAGGTCATGTCTTACTAACTGGTGACTTTGTGTGGAATTAACAGCCTGTGTTGTAGTAGACAGAATCACTGCTCAGAAGGTCATTATGTTCTACAGGCCTGAAGGAGCATTATTTCCTTATGGTTTGATGTCCTTGTGGCATATATAGTTTTGTAACCTCTCTCTAGTTTTAACTACGAAGATGGCAATAGTTTAATTCAGTATTTGTAGATTTAGCTTCATGTACCCCATTGACAGTAATGGTGATACTTTTTTTTCTGTCACTTTGTTTTCTCATTGCAATGTGACAGCATGCCTAGCAAATCATTTCTGATATCATGGAATGTCCACAACCTTAATTCACAAGTTAAGGGAACTAAAGGTTTGGAATTTTTCCATTTCAACTAGACTCTATATCCCTGAATCAGGAGTCATGTTTTACGGATTGCAATGTATATAGGCTTCAGAATTGCTGCTACATCATTATACCCATATTTCCACTGCTGGCACTGGTCAGTTTTATACTAGCTAAAATAACCATTAATCAGTTTAACATTGCACTGGTACCAACATATGCTCAGACTAATTTGATTGGGATTTTCTACCTATAATTTCACACCCTGAGAATTTTTCGTGTTAAACCCTTAAAGTATGTAAGGATCTGTTTGTGAACGAATTTTAATGTAGGGTTAGTTATCCGCAAAGTTTGGGGGGACAGAAGAAACATTACCCCAATGCCAATGATGTGGCTGTTCAATTTAACTGCAGTAAGTTAGTAATTTTGTAAAGGAGGTAGACATTTTCACTGAAGTAATTTACAAGACATCCCAAAGGCTGAGTTTCAGACATGCATATTAGATGCTTATTGCAGTTCTATCCATACATTATTTTCAATTATTTACTTAAGGATGTCTTCTTTCCTGTGGCTGGCAGTACTGAAGTTAGGGAAATGCCAGAGTGGATGCTTTGTGCTTAAGGGAGACCACTGTGTAGTGCTGAAGTGGAAAAAAAATAAGTGATGGTACTCTGAGCAAAACGAAGAAGTCCTTATACGGCATACTGGCCTGTTCCAGCTCAATTCAAACAAAAGTACTGCCACTGACTACAACAGTCTTTTACTCTGGAAAATATGGTTAGACCGTGGCAGGAAGGAGTACTGGGAGCTTAAAATAAGTGCCAGTACGCAAGAAAAAGTCACAGTACTCCAAATAGCAAAATGTAGAAGTGTTGGTACTGCTTACTGGTGAGTACAGCCCACTTGAAGCACTGCTGCTGTGAGTCACCCCCTCGGTATCCACTGGCAACTGAAATGGCAGAGCCTTCAATGTAGAATTATTTATATCATCGGTTACTTGTAGGGAATGAACTTGTTGAGGTGGGGACTTGGGGGTTCTAGGGGATGTAATGACCATCAGAGGAACAAAGCAGGGGGTGAAAAACGGTCATATGTTATTTCTGGGTTAATTCTATGAAGCATTTGTTTGAAATTTCAAGGAGGAGGGTGCAGTTAAACTTGAATTACTCCAAGAAGCAGGAGGAGATATGGGCCTAAACATGCAGATGTGCGATTACCCCATCACCCCTCCCTTCCAACATCACCCCCACCCCCATCCCCACTTTAGTTCACTTTCCAGTGAACTGCAAAATCATTATGCATGCTGTGTTGTCAACCCCACAGTTCCATCTAAAGCCAGCTGCCTGTGGGACAAAAATCACCCAGCAAGTACATCCTTCTTCACACGGCGTGCATCGTCCCTCACCCCAGCGTCAGCAATTTACGAGACTCGCCTTCACTTTTATTCATTGCACAATGGCAGAATTTAGCTCAGGCTGATTTGAGACAAAGGAAACGCAGACGCCCCGTGATGCGAATCACAAGCATTGTTTTAATCTCGGTTCATTTCTGAAGAGTCAATAATCACCTTCTTCTCCTCTCCACCGTGTCAGTGGCCACATTTTCAAAAGCTGTACCTACGTGTTAAGAGCTGAAAAATACAAGTCATACCTATATCAACTCATCTACACCCTGCTCTTTTTTTGGGAAATAAAGAAAAGCAAAATAGTCCTTTTTGGCAAGGTAACATGGCAACTTTTTATGACTCTTTTTGGGAAAAAAAATTAATAATGAACATACATGTTTAATGAATTCTCAGCTTTAAACACATGTTCAGGAAAATCCCATATGGATAGAGTATCCTGTGAGGATATCCAATTTAAAACCTTGAATGAGATTCCAAAATGATTAAAATGAGAGAATCCACCACTGACATCAGAGGAATCCCCCACTTTGTTTATATAGAATGCTTCCCAAGATGATGTCCAAGCCATCCTTGCTCAAATATGTCTCCATTAACAGATAATTGCTGCATTAAGATACAGTAATGTGGTGGAACCTGACTGTGCAGGGAGTACCTAAAGCCTGCATTCCTCTGATGAGAAGTTGATTGCTCAGCGCCTTGAAAGCAAATAAATCATAGCAAAACAGTTCAGTTATGGAACAGGGCCTATAAACTTAATAATGAATTAATTTTAAATTATATTATAATTGCAGTCTACCAGATCACTGAATGATTTGAATCTAGACTAAAATATCTAAAGGTTGTGTTTATTTTGTGCAAAATATCAAAGTCCTATGAAAAAGAGTGGTAATTTGTCAAGGAGATCTGGCCATTACCTCAATTTTTGGGTACTTAAGTCACTGTATGGTTAAAGATTAACCTGACACTTATAGTTTACCCTCAGTATTTCAAATAATTCAGAGTGGGGGAAATCTATCACTATCCATCATGAATGTGTTTCACTTGCTATTGCATTTCTTCATTTCAGGAAAATTTATTTTCACCAAATATTTTAAGCCTTATTAAGAACAGATATGGATTAGTCCTAAATTCATAAACATAGCAACACATTGCTACACAATGTTTATTTTTCTCACTTCCAGAAAACAGTTATATAAATATGTGTGTTTTTATGGATTTTTGATGGTTTATTGGTAGGCTGCATTTGAATAGATGCTGCAAACTATCAATGATTCAAATAACAAGAACTTTACTGACACTTAAAAATGGCTGCCTGCATCACTCGTTAGATTCTGAATCTTTTAACATCCACGACCCAAAAAACATTATTATTATTTAAAATATATTAATGGCCCACATGCACACTGCAGTATAGCTTTTAAAAATACCGTTTGAAATGTTAAAGCATTTAAAAAATAAACCACTATGGGTCCAACTGTTGTAGATATTCCAATAGATGTCTCAGATTCTTGACAGCAAAGGGAATTTAAATTTAGGCTTGAAAAAGTCATGCCTTAAGGACACCACCCACATTATCGATATTATATATTTTAGCAAATTGAATCAATATTTTAATTCATTATATGTCTACACACAATTGTCTTATTAAATAAGCATGATAAAATCCCTTACATCTAAGGGCATGGTAAATGGCATAATGATACATTTCCTTGATCTGTGTGCAGTATTCCAGATTAAACAATTGCTGGACAATTGGCAAACCTAGCGATTGATGTAGATACTGATTCAGGATGTCTGGCCAGGCTAATGACATTTGTTACCTTATGATTTATGACTTTTCAGTTCATTATTACCTATAGGCATATGGACATGAATGTGGATATGTGATTCCCAGTTAAGTTACATTTTTAGGGCTCCCCTTCTGCCTCATGCGATAGTTTCCATGTGTAGCCCATCTCAACACATACACACAATAAAGGTCAAAGGGAATATGACTCATAGTAGGACACAAAGTTTGCTTTCAGACTTGATGTACATAATAGTATATTTAAGTCATGGTATGTCATGTATGGAAACGTATGAAGTCATGTGTCAGTGGAACATACTACATGTTTATTTTTTATTTTTAATTATTATTATTATTTTTTTTTTGTTTTGTTTGTTTTTTCCCTACTGCATATAACTAGCTCACAAAATTCTGCACAAAAGGTTTCTGGGATCCTTTTTTTCTGTCCTATTTCAATTAAGAAAAAAAAAAAGTGTAATTGTGACTGACAGCTAGATGACAAGTGAACCCTGGTACATTTTCCCAATCCCCACACATGATTCAGGTAGGGATGAAATAACTTTATTCCCACAGTCAGAGAGACAGAGCCATCAAAATAAAGAAAACAAACCTTTGCATCAGCCTTTGTGTTTCTCAAATGGCAAATATAAACAGTAAACTTTGTTTCCAATATGTGTCAGAGTCTATGTCCCTGAAGACATGAAACACGTTTTCAAAAAAATATCTTTAGGTCCTAAATATAGACACATTCAAAATGCCATTTTGGCCAAATTTTACAATAGTGGCATTTGGAACAAAATCTAATTCCAGAAGACCTTGGAAACAAACCATGTATTATGTTATCAATTTGAACATAAAATAGAATGTGTTCACTGTATACCTGAGAACCAGAGCGTTCATCTTCAATTGTGGTTTGTATCAACAGCTGCCCTTACTTAATGAGTAATTTTGTATTAATCCATATATTTATTTTCTTAACTTTACAACACACATTAAGATCATACTAGGTTGGTATACCTAATAAGCAGTTCACACTAATGTATTCTGTTTACCGCATAAGTAGCATGCCTTTTTTTAACACAAGCCCAAGAATGACATATCCTAAAAAAAGAAAAGGTTATTATTATTGAACCCTTTTGACTTAATTCTGGTCTCTTCTGAAAGGTAACACTTGGGAGTTTGTTTTCCAAGAGTTCCAGAATTACACTAAATGCTACTGGAACAAAGTAACAGAAGTTCAAACACAGTGGACATTTTTTTTTTCTCACCTTTATTTTCTTCTTAATATAATTAGAACAAAATACAAATTGATAAAAAACTTAGGCTGGGATTCAATCATCATTTGCCTCGTTTGTCCTTGACTAATTATCATCCATCAATCCATTTTCTAACCCGGGTGCTGAAACCTATCCCAGCATGCATTGAGCGAGAGGCAGGAATACACCCTGGACAGGTTGCCAGTCCATCACGGGGCAGACCATCCACTCACACATTCATATCTAGAAGCAATTTAGACTCTCCAGTGTTTAGCAGTTGTCTATGACCATGAAATGCACTTTTTGTACGTCGCTTTTGATAAAAGCGTCTGCCAAATAAATGCAATGCAATGTAATGAAACTGGAGTTTCATGTGGGGATGTGGGGAGAACATGCAAACTCCACACACAAATGCCCCAGCCAGGATTTAAACCAAGGACCTTCTTGCTGTGAGGCAACACTGCATATTCATATATTTATTTGTTTTGTCGCTCATTGCAAATACAGGTTGGCAATTTCAGAAATAACTAAAATGAAGTTGCCAAACTTTGTTTATGAAACCATCACTTGTGAGCCTTCACTTTTAAGTCAAATACAGTAGCATGAATTTTTCCCCCACAGTAAATCCATATTTTTATTAAAAATGTTTATTTATCAATATGAACAAAAACGTACTTATGATCAAGTACTAGACAAGTGCTGCATGACATTCATATTTTACTGTGTGAACGTATACAGGTAACACAGCAAACATTTTTGCTTCCTAATGATCCTATGTCTTAGCCAGGATGAAGTATATACAATCAAAATGTTTAAATTGACAGAATTGACTCTCATACTGAAATTCTCCATGAATCGTGAGGCCAACAATATTCAAGCAAATTAATAAAGTGGCTATGTACTATGCACTACTTTTCCACACGTAATTTGCTTCCACAATGGGAAACAGACTACATTGGAATACTATTGGTGTAAAATGCCTGTAATAGGATGTGTAATTTCATGAAACGAGGCACAGTATCCAAGCACCACTTTCAGTTGTTATCAAAACTTACAATGGATTTTCACAGAGAAGAGTGAAATGAGATAACTTGTGTCTTTCACCAAGCATGCAGATCTCACCCTGATCAGCCCCACAATGAGGACAATTCCAAAAATATAAAATCAATTAGTACCCTTCATCAGTACTTCGGTGTATTGTATGCAAGCATTTGCCAATAAACAAATGAAGCTCCAATAAACAATTGATAAAGTGCTCGCTAAGCATCCAATCATGCGCTATGCGAAAACACAAAAAGAAAGAAACTGGTTAGAAAGCAGCATAGCTAAGACATCATTTAAGCTAGAAGAAAGTCTTGAACTATGTTCAAATGCTATGTAAATGAGCTTGGAAAAGACGACACTGTAAGGTTATTGCAAAGTATACAGGGTTTCCAAGCAGGGGTATAAGTCATGATAGCTAGATATAGAGATGGTCAATTATTTCAGGTAGTAGCTTGCTTTTTGGTCATTTGCTCGACATTGGAATGTGTAATTGAGATCATTTTCTCGCTGTTTGCAATGTAAGAAGTTATTTTTTTGCTCCTGAAAATGCTTTCAGCTCAATAAAAATAACGCAAAATAAATAATAACTTTTGTTATCCTCTATACAAAGACCAGGGCTGCATTTCCGAGTTTCGATGTACCTTAACGTTTTACAAAGGTTCCTAAGGTATACCTTTCAAAGGGAAACCGCGTTTTTACAAGTGTTTCCCAGACTATACCTTAACAGTTGCCTTAAGGGACACCTCAAAGGTATATCGTAAGTTGGAGCTGGCCTTCACTGTGGTGCTGAAAAGTTTATCAATCGATGCCAAGCGAATCAATTGCCTCACTTGTAAAGGCTTATGAATGACGTTTTAATATAACAAGTGTTGTCATAATCATTTTACATCAATCTAATATTGCAGAAGAGGAAGCTATACCTACTAAAGATCATCTGCTAATCTCTTTAAGAGTCCATTAAGACGAGACCTTGTGATAGTTTCAATAAATACGTACATATAGGCTACAAAGGATAAAATAAAAAGCATCAATCGGGACATATAAGCCATAGTCTGGGACTTCGTGGAAGCCCAGGAAAAAGGATATAGGCTACATATGGGTGAATTATTTTGTTCTTATTGAAACAAAGGTCTAATGTTAATTTGTTTTTGTCACAATATATAGGCAACTAGCAGCATATCCACTGATTCCCGCAAACTTTTCTTTGCAATGCAAAAATGATCGTAGATGAAAGGCAATTTGCGCGTCTGTGGAAATTGATCATGATTAATTCTATACCGGGTATGCCTTATGAATAGGTCTACCTGTTAAAGTGATTTGTTCATCCACCTTCATTTGCTGTTGGATAATCTTAAGTTTAACCAAGAATATCATTATTGGGTTGTTTACCGAAAATCGTAAAACAACACGGTAAGAAAAATGTTCCGTAATGTTGATATTTACCCAGTGCTATTGTGTTAGGAGGTGTGAGCTAAAAGAAGGGGATGTAGATCATTTGGCTATGTTTGTTCATTATGAGCCACTGTACCTAGTACCACGTGCTCTAGTTCGGTCATGCAAGTAGACTCACTCAAAGTTGGCTTTGCACACACAGGTTTTATATTCTTAATAAACGGAAGTTTGTTCCAAGTCAGTGTGATCATTGACACACACAAACGAACTAATTTCTACAGGGTAGAAATTTTTTTTCTTTTCACAAATTGGATTAGTATCATGGATAGGCCCTATACTTAATTACCATCATGATGGGGATAGACAGGTAAAACGACAACAATCTCATGACGTGCTATGCACAGACACGTTGATTGGGTAATTACTTTTCGTAAAGTTAATATTAAACTGTCATTTTTGCATGCCGATGTGCTACTAGATGCGCACTGTAGTACAACTGTCGATTTGAAAAGCAAAATGTTGGCATAATAAGGCAAAACTGTGACAGGATTAGCGGAGCGCAGCGCTAAGGGACAGCTTATGAGTGCCTCAGACCACCATTTTAAAGGTATACCTAATAGCTAAGGAGACGCTGGGAAACAGCTCGAGACCTAAATGAAGACCTTAAGGTATACCTTACGATGCACGTAGCGCTAAGGAGACTCTGGGAAATGTAGCCCAGATTCATTGCTTAGGGATCAGAGTAAGCTTTTAGCAAAATCAATGCCATCACTGTAGTATTAGCAGTTGTTTGACTTGTTGTGGACAGTTATTGGATGATAAAATACCATAATCATCAGCCTGGGGTGTCAATTTCAGCCATCCTTTGGGGAAAGGGACTGCCTTATTTCTTTTGTTATCTCTAGTGGCTTGTCTGATTGAGACAGGGTTTTTTGCATCGAAGTGCAAAGAGTCAAAGCTTTACAATGGTGTAAGTGTTACAGCAGAGCACCTTGAATCAGTGACCGATAAAAGCAATAATTGGAGAATGATATTTTTAGATACCACCATCTAATTGGGGCTATAATAAATTGAACAGGTTTATCCAATAGATAACAATAGACTTGTTGCAACCCCTCATTTTTTCACAGGACTTGTCCCTATCTGGAAATGTCAAGTTTAGGCCTGGATATGATATGGATTAGTTGGTAGACCCTACTATAGGAGGAAAAATCATTTTCACTTACAAAAAAAATATTTCACTTGAGTATATCTTCAAATCCAAACATGCCAGTTCAGGTATATCAACTTAAATTGCAAGAATATGTTGTATGGAGTAAGCACATCATAGAGCCATGCCAATAGGACATAGCATTGCTTTAGATTGTATAAAATATCAGCAGAGTACCTGGCAAAAATATGCTTAGAAATTGTTAAATTATATTGTTTTATTTTGATGACACAACAATCAATTAAAACAATAAATAACTATGTATAACAATAATACTGTAAATATTATTCTGTGGTCCCAGTCCTATGTCTGCGTTGGCACTTTCCTCATCTTTTCTCTCTGTTGTAACAATGTCCACAAAAAGCTCTGAGTCAAAGTCCTCATAATCTTTCTCAACAGTGTATATATCTCTGTACCTTGTTCTACTTGGAGTATGAAACTTTGATTTACATGCTCTTGCATGTGGTTGAATTTTTGGCACTTTAAGCACTGTTTTCTCTTTGCTGGGCATTTTGTTAGCTTGTTGTGGTGCCCTCCACACGCACTACAGGCTTTGTTAAACGTCTTCGGGCTTTCGCTTGGCCTGCTAACGTTTCTCACAGCGCCTGGCTTTCCCGCCTTGCAGTGTACTGTATGCACTTCATGGCTGTTGTTAGCCAAAGCCTTTAGCTGCACCTCTGCTAGCTCGTAGGAGCGGCCTATATCGATTGCCTTATCTAGCGTTAGCTCCGGTCCCTGACTAAGCAACCTTTCACGCGCTCTAGGTGAGTTGGTAGTGAATACTTTACGGTCCCTGACCATTTCTTCACTATTTGTATAGTCACAGTCTTTAACAAGCAGTTTGAGCTCCGTTACAAAGTGCTCAAATGACTCACCACTCCCCTGCATCTTCTCATGGAACTTGTACCTGGGGAATATGGGGTTATCTTTCAGCGGGAGGTATGCAGAAAATCCGTCGTAGTACGTTTTTAACAATTTCGCATTGTCCTCCGTTATTGTCCAAGTGTTACTCATGTCCCGTCCTTTGTCCCCGATCCACAGCAGGAGGAAACTGCATTTCTCCCCCTCCGTTTTGTGTTGAAGCGGGCCTGTGAACATGAGCTCGGCATGTTGTTTGAATCATCACCACGCATCTGGTAGGTTGGACGAATCCCAGTCCATCCGCAGGGTAGGGACACCGAAAGCCTCCATTTTCTTCTTTTTTTTTCAAAGTGGGTTCGTAGTCTAACTATTTATTCTGACACCATGTTGTGACTGACTGTCGAATATAAAAATACCACCAGGTACACACAAATGTCTGGGAGAGTTTTAGTAGCTTTATTCCTCATGCTCTGCATGGACCATTCTGCTGGCAAGGTTGAGTTTTTCTTACCAACTCCGGTTCAAGAGCATTTCATAATAAAGGTAGCCTACTGCTTATAGCAGTATTAAACATTACAATTATACTTTTCATTAGAACCTCCTTGTATTTGTTACACTTATTAGTCAAAATACTTACAATACAAAAAGCCATTGTTCTCATACTTGCCATTTATAAATTAATTAATAAATGTAACCAAGCCCCTTTTCTTTGTTTCAGTGAAAAGTAGGAAGTTATGGTTGTATAATACCAAAATGACAGATTTATGTCAAACTATTATAGGGACATGACTATTTAAAGCTGGCTTGCTGCCGATGCACAGAGCGACAGATGTTTGAAGAAATTAGCAGAAAATAATTTCCTGAACAGTTCCTGTGCAATACGGAATACTGTGTTCTAGAAAACAAGGAATTCTGAGTAGATTTTAAGGGTTTATTTAACAGAGCCTTGCACTGAGCCCCAGTTTCAGAATGCACCCACATTATCACATGCCTATAAGGCTAGGTTTTTAATGCCATGAAGAGAATTTCCTCTACAGAGCTCCACCGAACAATGCCATCCTGTTTGAAAAGCAATGATTGCTACAATACTTACATCTTATGATGAATGATGAATAATACATTATAAAAAATACAGCTTTGTAACAATAACCACAATTTTGGGCTGGCACTGCAGTTTCCATGAAGTCTTTTTGATGAAATATAGTCTAGGATGGAAAACATAATTTTGTTCTTTACATCTCATTCCAATCATGGCATAATTTTTGCTCTGAAATTGTAGCCCATGTACAACTGTAGATCATGTTTTTTAAAGCTGTAAATGTGTTTGTATGCCCACTTTATAATGAAGCATTTAAATCCATGCCATTATTTCAACATTTCAGAAAGAATAATCGCAAAGAGAAAACTAGTAGAAAAGCATATTTTTACTTCCCTCTAACATTTGAACATTTTTTTCTGCATTCCACTCTAGCCCTGCCTCAATCGTGATGTCAGTATACCTCTTTGGAGGTACTACTACATCATATAAATGTCAATCAAGATATCCAGCCGGAAAATTGTTGCTGCACACAAATGTGTCCATTTACTTTCTAAAGGGTAAGCACCAGATATGGTAAAAAAATGTAATACACTAGCCAAATGGAAGAAGTTGTACTATTTTATAATTCACATTATAAAACAATTTTATTGACAGAGTAAGGAAGTGAGAAACTGTCAAATTAGCTATAGCTAGCTATAGCTCCATTAAAGAATAAAACTAGTGTAACAACCCTAATGGAAAATAAGTCAACATACACTACATTTATAAAATTTAATTGCACAATCTACATCCTGAAATAGCTACTGTAGCAGCAAACATGTATTGGTCGAGTTACTTTTATGATGCATTGCATGTATACCAACTTTCACCTAAATCCTAAGTAAAACTAACATGGACTATTGTTTCACAGTCTGACCATTCTATGAATAACCATTTATAAATGTAAATTTCACTCAGATACACACACAAATGTCATGGGTAACAAGAATAGCTTGTCCCTTTTTACAGGTTGTCACTAAAATGTATTTTCCTCTCCTTTCCAGTTAAAATAAGAGCAGCGGTAATTTGACTGTAAGCCACCGTTCTAGTTCATTTATGAGTCCTGTGGTCGACGAGTTAACAGCTAGATATGGATTTTAGTGCTCACATGGTTGTGCGAACAATAAGTAATTCCTGTATATATATATATGTGTGTATATATATATATATATATATATATATATATATATATATATATATATATATGCAAATTTGCCTCTGACAGGAAGATCTCTCAGGCGGCAGCACCAAATGAAACCTTCAACCACTGTAAACAGTCCATTGAAATATGTTTCTGAAAACATTTGAGAAATAAGCCATACATTTGATCTGCAATGCCTAGCATTACGGTTTGTTCCGAGTTTCATAAGCCGGGCGCAGTAAGGCTGTACAAAATCATTTGCATGGGGAATACTTTATACAAACGAGATGGACACACCTACTTCACCCACCTAAGGAAGCATTTTTTAAAACTGTGTAGTAGGCAGAGCCAGGCTGAAGCAGTGAGTGAAATTACTCTTTAAAGCTCATTTATATTTAAACATTTACCAATATCAGCAGATATGAATTGGAGGTCAGATTGCTGGCGTACGTATACACAACAATACTAATTCCAGCTCATATCAGTGACATACACAGGGATACATATGGACATTTTAATTCTCATGATACATTAAACTTTACCTATAGGAGATGGATTGTGAATTTAACTGATTATGCAGCTGCACACCCCTCCTCCACTGCCCCTCCTCTCTGTGTGTCTCTCTCTCTTCTCTCCCCTCTCTTTTAACAAGCTGGAACACATTGCCTGCATTACCAGAAGCTCAGCATCAAAATTTTTAAATGAACATGATTTTATATTTAAAGAATATATTATGGTAAAACTCTATTATCAGCTATAGCCAATGTTCTCTGGTGCATTTTTCATTGTTACCTATTTAATCAGCAGCATTTTTGAACTGCAGCGCTCATGTGGATGATTCTCCCTGCTTTCGAGAGACCGGCTTTGTTTGTGTCTGGTGACTGCCCCACAGTGGCACAGCAGAAACGGAAGAAGCTCATGCCTGTTTACTTCAACTGCGTGGTCTGGTTCCAATTTTTGTAATGCATGACCTATCAACATGACCTTGTAAAGCTCTTTGTCTCTCTCACTATCTGTCTTTCTGCTTATCCATCTCAATATGTTAAAAGATATTTTAGATTAAAGGCTATTTGATAAACTTAGAGCTTTTGTCTTAACTTTGCCACACAAAGCAGAATGAGAATGAAGTATTTTCACACAGAGAAATGTTTATTCCTGCTTGAATGCCAAACTTAAATGTATTTTTGTAAATAAGAATAAATAAAATTGAAATGTATGTAAGAGATGTGTTGGTCAGTATTTCCCAACTACTTTGCTGAGGTAGGGTATATATAAATATACACTGTATATAGTTAGTGTAATGTTAGTGACAAAGACATATTTGTTCTTGATTTGGCGCTGTACTCCATAGTTAGATTTGTAATCAAATAATTAACATGTGGTTAAGGTGCATAATCTCAGCTTTTATTTAAGGGTATATTTATGCACCTTGATTCACCATGTAGAAATGACAGCACTTTTTATATATACTGTAGCCCCACCCATTTCTGGGCAATGCAATATTTGGGATATATTAATGCATTGTAAATTAAAGTAGTCAAGTTTAGTACTTTGTCAAATATATTTTGCATGCAATGACTGCTCACCAGGTGCCAAGTTTCTTCTCTGATGATGCTCCTGGGGGTCAGTTGTCTTTCTCTGCAGCATATGAAATGCATGTACAATTGGGTCGGGTGAATGACTTGGCCTGTCTCAAACTTTCCAGTTTTTGGCTTTGAAAAACTCTTTGTTGCTTTAGCAGTTTGTATGGGATCATTGTCGTGCTGTAGGATGACATACCTTTCAATGAGTTTGGCGGTATTTTCTTGAACTTGAGCAGATAAGATGCTTCTGTTCACTTCAGAATTCATTCTTTTTCTAGTATCTGTAGCTACATCATCAGTGAAGACAGTGAACCAGTACCTGTGGCAGCCATTCATCCCAAAACCATAAAACCTCTCCCACCATACTTCACAGATGAGGGGGTGTGTTTTGTATCTTGGGCAGTTCCTTTTGACCTCCACACTTTGCTCTTGCCATCGTTCTGATACAAGTGAAACTTCACAAGGTCTCATCTGTCCATAAGTCCTTTCTTCAGAGCTTTGCTGGCTCTTTTAGGCACCTCTTAGCCAACTGTAACCTGGACATCCTGTTTTCTGTGGCTAACTAATGGTTTGCCTCTTGCAGTGTAGCCTCTGTTGATTTCTTTGTGCAGTCTCCTGCGGAAAGTAGTCTCTGCCGCACTTCCACGCCTGCCTCCCGAAGAGTGTTTCTGATCTATCAGAAGGTTGTTTGTTTGTTTTTTTTGTTTTTTTTTTCTTCATTATGGCGATAATTTTTCTGTCATCAACTGTACAGGTCTTCCTTACTCTGCCAGGTCTTTAGCGATTACTGAGCTCAGCAGTGCTCTCTTTCTACTTAATGATGTTCCTTTTCTTTTTCTATTTCTCAGCTTCATAATGGCTTCCTTGATTTTCATTTGAACACCTCTGGTCCTTAGGATGACACACAAGAATAACAGATAAAGGTAATCAAAAGCCTAGAATCAAGACTAGATACTAAAATATCTCTTATACCTGCACGAAGGAAACAATTGAGCACACCAGACTAATCAGAAATGCCTGTGCAGCCATTTATCCCAAACATTATAGTGCCCTGAAATTGGTGGCTATGTATGAAAAGTGCTGGTTACCACTGCTCTAGAATGGCTGTTATTTGCCCTATTATTTTACCTTATAGGGGTGAAACTGAAACTACACCATATTTCCAAGTAAACTTAAGTTTCACTCATTAACAATCATTCCTTCCTTGCTAACAAGGAGGACAAATATTTAATTTGTTTGATATATTACACTCCAAACCATGTGGCAATGCTAAGGGGGTACAAATGCAGGGTAGCTATGGAGGTACTGAGACTGTGGGGAAAAGAAGGAGACACATGCACACCAAACAAATATCACAAAGTCTCCCCTCCAAATGGATAAACTGTCTGCTGATATTTAAAGCATGAAAAAACAACACATTCCATATAAAATTAGCATTGGCGTTTATTTACTAGTTTTGGCTCCTTAGAAACTGGCATGCCATAAGATTTACTAAGTTTTGTGTGCCACAGTTGGGTAAAAAAAGGTTGGGGAACACTGATGCATGCAAGTACTCAATCCAGACCTAAGACAAAATGCAATGTTTGGCCATTTTCAGTTGAACAGCAATAACCAGTTAAGGGTTATTTTAAATTTAATCAGTTTGTTGTACAATATTTAGATATTTCTGCCCACTTCCAAAAATGTCACATGGGACTTAACCCCATTTTTAAGAAATAATACTTATAAAAACAATAGCATTTATAATTGTATATTACATTTTCACACTAGTTTTTGTCAACATTCTGTGATGGCTAATAAACAGGCCTGGATGGGCTTAATAAAGGAAAAGGTGACTGGAAATTACAGTACTCTGAGGCCTACATTCTAATTTACCTTTTTAACCCTCACTAACCCTTGACCAGCTGTACCAGACCGATAAGGCTAATTTGTGTGTGTGTGCGTGTGTGTGTGCCTGTGTGTGTGCGTGTATGTGTCTGTTTTCATTTTCCTCCAGTGGTTTCTGTTTTAAGTATAAATAATGAGTCATAGATCCAGTGGGTAAAACTAAAGCATGCAGATTAAAGGCAGCAGAAAGGAACACCCCATTTGATCCTATCTGGCAAAACAAAAAAATCCCTCCAGGTTTATGAAGCACTCATATTGACCTTTTTCCAGCTCCCAGTTCAGCACTTGTTTGGGTTTTTTAAAGGTAGGCGTGAGTCCTTGGTTCTCTGGCTTGGTATTTTAAGAGAAATGTTTAACATGTCACTATTCCCACGATGCACTGTGCTAAAGAACTGTTCATCATGCAGATTGCTTTGGGAATGTTTTTACCACATTGGGATAAAAATAAAAGGGCTACATGTGGTCTCATGCAAGCATGTCTTCTTTTTTCCCAGCAGTCTCTTCAACACATGAAAGATTTGCTTGCTGCTACTATACATTCATGTGTCCCTAGACTTTGCAGTGCTTGTTAATCACAAGTTCCACACTGGTTTATCAAATATACTGTTTAAAGGATGCATCACTTTGATTCCCACGCCTGACATTACTGCAATTACAGTTCTCTATTTAATGGTTTCCATAGCTCTGGTGGATAGAAGAGACAACTAAAGAGGATCAATGTAATCTCTTAAAGGTTATTTCTTATTTTATAATTGTGATCCTAATATATAGGTTACTGTACCATAATTATCATAATTTGTGGTCAACCTCATATTTCCATATGCAATACTTTATACACATTCTGATAGCTCGTTCACCGATCACTCACGTATGCTGAAAACACATGCTTGTGGAGTTCAATCTCTAGGTTTATATATATATATATATATATATATATATATATATTGAGATCGAACTCCACAAGCATGAGTTTTCAGCATGCAGGAGTGATCAGTGGGCAAGCTATCAGAATGTGTATAAATGTGATCAGGTTGTCTGTAGAAGACAGAAAGTGATGAAGGATGATTTTAAGAGTCTTTAAAAATCCTGAATTGTCAGCTTCAGTAATTGCTCATGATTTCCATATATTGGGGGTGAAAGTATCGCAGGTCACAGAAGAGTGCACAGAAGAGAGAGGCAAGTTACATAGGCTATACTTTCAGATGTAAACCTCTAATCAGCTCCAAGATCAGAAAGGCAAGACTGGAATTAGAAAAAAAAAATGCAAAGATGATTGTGATGCATTTTGGAAAGAAGTTTTTTGGACAGATGGAATGAAGTGAAGAAATGCACAAGTCTATTAATGCACTTACTTGTGCTTTTTTGCTAGCGACAACTGACCACTAATTATTTTTAAACTTCAAGAAATTGTTACTGTTGCTACAGTTGTGCATATTATTTCAATCACTCCCCATTGTCGTGCAACCTATGGTTAATTAAATACAGTAATAAATGTAATAAGTTATTGTCTTTTTTTACACACTCTCATTTCTGGCTCCATGATTTTAACAACTTTGCTGTGACCGCTCTGTGAAAATATTTCCCATGACAACCACCCAGCCTTAATTATTGCATGACTGCTCAATCTGTACCATTTTATGATTTCTTGCTCAGGGAATTGAAATAATGTGAATTTTGTTGCAAAGATTATCTCAGTGTGTTTTTGAGGCCCATACCTGTTTCTGTCTTGCTTTCATTTTGATTTACGCCTGCTAATTAGAGGCAGAGAAATTTCACACAAAAATAAACCCTCATTAATTGCATGAACATTAGTAGGTTAAATAGAATACATAATCAGATACACTAATATATATATATATATATATATATATATATATATATATATATATATATATATATATATGCCTGTTATTTGTATGATTCTCCCTTAAATACATAAGCATTAAGGAGAAACGTGCACCTTGTAATGACTAACGTAGATGACACGTAATCTGCGCTTCCGGACCCATGTGCCTATTTGACAGTACACAATTGTTTGTTGCAGTTTTCTTTGTATTGTTAGTTGTTTGTTGTAGTATTGTTTTTCACTGTTTGTAGATGTTCTACCGTCATGTTTTATTAAGTCAATTACATTTTTCTCAATCTGTGATTTGTTGTTTTTGGTAAGTAAAATGTGAAATTTTCAGTTACGTTTTTTTTTTTTTCTTTTCCCATTTGCACTATTTTCATCTATTATGTTGTATAGTGCAAATGAATAACTGGCATCCCCATTAAGCTGAATTTGTGCTGAATCAGTAGACATATCAGTAGGCACAATATATCGCTACTGTACAGTCAATAAAACAAAACATGCCCAAACATCCACTTGTAGGTTTGGGTCATAAAGGGTGAAAGTGTTTGCCAGTTTGAAAATATAAACGACCCTTATGAAGGTGTTATGAATACTTTATATGAAGTGTTAGTAAGACCTATGTAGACCCGCTTCGAGTTAAGTGCTATTAAAGGTTGTTTCTATGTGATAACTACTCCATATAAAGATTATCAAGGTCATTCAAGGTGTTATGAATATTTTATGTAAGGTAACGCAAAAAACAAAAAAACAAAAACAACAAAAAAAAAAAAAAGAGATGTGCCTGCTTGCTACAGCAAAGAAAGACTTCCAAAGTGGACTGATTCTTGGAAAAGGTGGAGTTGGAGCACTCTTTAAGACAAAAGCAGAGAACAAAGTTTTCCAGGAATCAGTCCACTTTGGAAGTCTTTCTTGGAATCCTTTTTGTCTGTTTTATGTAAGGTGTCATAAATGATTATGTAAAATATCCCCCCCTTTTCTTCCATGTTGGCGTTCACTTCGATAGGTCTGCTAATTCAATATCCAACGCAAGCTAGCAGCCCCTGCCATTATCACCATCTATGGCTTTTGGTAGATGCTCCAACCTTTTCAGAAATGCATAACTAGTTTCTTACAAAGTTCATTTTCAGATGGTTTCCTGAATTATCCATGAAGCTTGTTGTGACTTTTCATACCTATTTAAGGTTCAGATCTGCATATTTAAGACCCACTGTGAAAAATCCTTCAGTTGCATACAATACAAGATATTCTTCCACGGCCATTTGGGCATATTATTTTACCATTGTCAAGCAAAACTCTCGTTGGTAGTTCTATTTGGACTGTTGTTATGCACAAACTCTGGGCTGCGTTTCCAAGTTTCGATGTACCTTAACGTTTTACGAAGGTTTCTAAGGTATACCTTTAAAAGGGAAACCACTTTTTTACGAGTGTTTCCCAGACTATACCTTAACAGTTCCCTTAAGGGACACTTCCAAAGGTACGTCGTAAGTTGGAGCTGGCCTTCACTGTGGTGTTGAAAAGTTTATCAATCGATGCCAAGCGAATCGATTGTCTCACTTGTAAAGGCTTATGAATGACGTTTTAATATAACAACTGTTGTCATAATCATTTTACATCAATCTAATATTGCAGAAGAGGAAGCTATACCTACTAAAGATCATCTGCTAATCTCTTTAAGAGTCAAGACGAGACATTGTGATAGTTTCAATAAATACGTACATATAGGTTACAAAAGATAAAATAAAGAGCATCAATCGGGACATATAAGCCATAGTCTGGGACTTCTTGGAAGCCCAGTAAAAAGGATATGGGCTACATATAGGTGAATTATTTGTTCTTATTGAAACAAAGGTCTAATGTTAATTTGTTTTTGTCACACAATATATAGGCAACTGTAGCAGCATATCCACTGATTCTCGCAGACTTTTCTCTGCAGTGCAAAAATGATCGTACGTTGCCATTAATTGCGAAATTGGACATTGAAAATGGGAGGGGATGTAACTACAATTCAAAATCGAAAGAATAATGTTGCTGTTTAGCTGCTTTAGAATGCTGGATTTTGTAGCGCATTGATTTTAGAACTGTTAAAAGGCCGAGGTTTCCCTTTACTGAGAATTAATGCCCACCCTTGGACCAATCAGAGTTGAGTATTCAGCCAAGCCATTGTATAAGCTTCAATAAGGGTGTCAGCTAAGTGCATAAATAATATAATGCAGATGAGTGTAATTTTATTTTCCATTTCCATGGCAATGAGCATATGCCCATAAGAAGTTATTTTATACTTTGGGTACATTATTTGGAGTTTTCTTGTCTTAGTGTGCTTTTAGTTACCCTGTTTTACTATTTTTTTTTTTTTTTCCTTTGAGTAGCAGGTTTTGTATTCGGAACTGCCCATGCATTCTTCGACTGACATGGTTCCATGACTTTTAAGTGAATTTCTCTGATGGGCTGTCCTAAATACAACCTGCCATCTTTGTAAACAACTTTAGTTTTAATCTGACCATTGGAAGTCTGACAGAGCACTGGAGTATTTTTTCTACAGATGATAGAATTTAAAAAGTAAACTGAACGTTAATATGGCACCTTGAAAGCCAACAGAAATATCTAGAATTTAGTGTTCTATGAGTCATACACCTCCTGTCATATTACCTGTGCAGTCATATTTCTGAAAGAGACCAAACCCACATGGAATCTAGGGTACTGTTGTGCTCTTTCAGAGAGCTTCAAGAAACCATGTTGTCTGAGGATGTAAACAGGGCTTTGTGCATACGTTACAGTAAAATCATAGGTAGATGTTTAGGAATGTTGTTCACAAAATCACAAAACCAATGTGATACCTGATGTTCCAGTAGTGTAGTATTGAGCAGTTGAGTCACTGGCAGTGCGTGGGATGAACTGATAACCCTTGTGGAGGTCGTGACCTTTGAATGACCTCACCAATACACAATGCTATCTTACTGAAATCTCAACATTCCTGAGACTGGAAATCCTAAAATCTCTTAAAACAAAATTGAAGGATCAACAGCATAATACAAATTAAAACAAGTCAACTGCCACTGGAATATGACTTTAATTATTATTAGTATAATAATTATTATTATTGCTCTTCCTGGGCTTTTAAAATATCCTCCTCATCATTTACAGTTTAATAGTCTGAATTTTCATGGCCTTGTAGTTTTGGACTGACATGTCAGCTCTCTCTTTCCACCTTTATTTGATCTTAGTGTTGTCCACTTTTAGTTATGGAGGGCAATTACAGATGGCTATGCTAGATGATGGTTACTATTCACGGAGAATAAAGCCCTGCCTAATAGACTACTTAATGGACATCTACTGAGAACCCATGGGACATGCTTAACCATGATTACATATGAACATATGAAACGTCGTGCGGATCTTTCTTTATCAACCAAACGTCTTCTTGTTTGGAAGGATAAAGGACTTTCTCACACAATCACTGATAGTCTGAATGTGCAGGGAGAGCAATTACTATTGATCCATTTGCATGGTGGTACAGATATTGTATGCCAGCATAAATTAACCTGAGTAAATAAAAGAACCATGTAATTCCACTTTGAAAAAAGAAAGCATTCTTTATATGTAGAAAGCGGCAGGGGAAACATCACTACGCAATTCCGGAAGCACTCACATTAATATAAAACATGGGCTATATATATATATATATATATATATATATATATATATATATATATATATATATATATATATATATGACTGTACACCGTTCTGTAACGTTTCTGGGATAGTACCTCTCAGTAAAAAATAAAAATAAAAAATGCA
Source organism: Anguilla anguilla (assembly GCF_013347855.1). Classification (NCBI taxonomy): domain Eukaryota; kingdom Metazoa; phylum Chordata; class Actinopteri; order Anguilliformes; family Anguillidae; genus Anguilla; species Anguilla anguilla. Next base: position 51,948,612 of record NC_049203.1, on the reverse strand, counting down.
AATAAATAAATAAATCACCATTTATTTGCAAAGCGAACAGTGCCCCCTCTAACTCACAGGCGCCAGTTGCATCTCGCATACTACTCTCGCTGAGACTCAGCGCAACCGGCCTACCAACGGCTAGTGCGGCTTTAAGGAAAAACCCATCATTTGTATTCTGTCCTAGGCTCCTCCTTCCACAATGATGTCAATCGGAGGTGGAGTGGTAGGCAGTACTAAGGGGCTGAGTTCATTCGAACACAACTGAGAGAGCTAGAGATTTGCGCACAGCAACCTCATAACGCGTAATTCAACAACTTCTGAGAGTGATGCTGAACCAAGCCATACTCGCATCCTACTTTTTCGGGGAAGATATGCAGTAACTACAGCCCCCACACATTTGTTTTTTTCTTTCAGAATAACTCTGGGCTGTGTCTGCCTTACAAATTGTTAACAATAATAATACCAATAAACGGCGGCAGTTATTAGCAGCGATTTCAGACCGTAACATTCTTTCCTACATGAGTCGTGGATCTAATACAAGTGTGTTCTATTAAGAGAGCTGGCAAATGTGCAGATCGATGAAAGGGACTCTGTATGACAGATTTCACAATTTTGAACTCCTAACAAGAATATACAGTTGAAATCCCTCATATTGCGAAAGAGACGACTTGGACCATCGGTGTCATCATTCCGTTGGAATTGCACAGCAGCTTGCCCAAGATATCTGAAGAGGAATTATTCTGTTTCTCAAAAATATAACAAAGTAACTGAATAACAATGTGTTTTTTTAAACGGTTCGGACCACAGACTGCACAAAGCAAGGATAATTTCCAGTAGTCGGATTTAATTTGATCAATACGTTATTATATTTCGGTTACCGGAGGAAATTTTTTTCTCTCACCCCCCCCCCCCCCCCCCCCATTCCTTCCTTATCCGTTCGATTCATGGCACATCATCTTCTAAAGCACTGATGTCGCTACGTATCGGGATTTGCTAATAATTTCGCATTTTGCTTCAAGGAATTAAAGGTAAGGTGAATTCGTTTTTGTCATCAAACTGAAAAATAAGAGGCCATTTGACGACATTGCTACACATTTCAGAATGTACGTTTATAGAATGTGGTCGTAAAAACCACCGGTCAATGTGCGTGTGTATGTCAAATTTACTTTAAGATTCCGCTTATCAAAGTTAATGCGCCATTATACCATAACTTCCATGGTTGGAAATTGATTTTCATAAGCTTCGTGATCCACGTAAATGCAAGTAACACTTTTCAGAGGTTATCGACTTATAAGAACAATCAAGCAAAGAAAGTCGTGGTAGGAGTTACAAATGCATCATGTTGCAATGGAAAAAATAATGAAAACCATTATTTATCCTACACGTGATTGTAGGATATTCGGATAGCCTACATCGCAACGCTGCGATACAGGTTAATCGTAAGTGCCGTTTTAATTACTGTAATTAACCATGCATTATGGCATTTTAGGGAATTCATATTGCCAGTCTAAATCATTGCACTGCACTGCGTGTTACAGCCGACAACGCAACGGCGTTTCAGGTTCGAAGTAGAACGAGCACATAGCGACAACTGAAAAACCAGTTTTCGCTCCATAAATTTCAGAGTGTATTACACATGTGATTGTAGCCTACAAGTTGGTTCCGTAGTATCTGTTACAGAAGGCCAATTATAACATTTATCGTCCGGATAAGCGTATTAGCGCTACATTACGCAACAAATACAGACGCACATTCCCAGGTAATTCAAACATGTTGAAAATATATTGTATATTGTTTCCAGTATCCAAAAGGCTTTATTAACATAAAAAATACTGCACGGTCAAACAAGAATGCTTAATTTCTTTTGAACAGTTAGACAGTGCGAGGAAAGGCTATTGACCGGCACTCGCGAGGCAACTTTGGGAGAATAGGGAAGATGATTCCAGTGGTGCGATATTGTTCCTTTTTATGAAGTAGAAGGCGGATTAACGTGCCATTCCATATCATCTACATTCCTAAATTCAAGCAGCAGAAACGGGGAACCATCCACTTGACACGCATACCTAGGAGAGTATGTAGACCGGTGATAAGATGGGGAACAATGTCGGCAGCGTCTTAACACTGAGAACTGTAAGTGCAAATAACCGTGATGACTGATTGTTTTTGACAATTCAGATAGTGTTTCTGACAAAATGTAATTGGCATACTCGTTGGACTCTACTTCAGGGAGATGTACTGGCCTTTTGGCTGCTGAGCATGTTTTTGAGCATTGCACGGCAGTGTTTAAGTTGCATGGCCATACTTGTACTAAGTATGATATAAGCCAACACATATAGTAGGCTATCTACAAGTTAGCATTTTCAGTGCGGTATTTGTGAAGTGCTACGTGCTTGGAATGATGGCAAATCGGATCGGCTTAAATACATATGCAACTTGTTCCTGTTAATTGACCGACAGGTTGGGCAAGGGTTACGTTTTGGTATTGCTAAGAAAATAATTTTGAGCTTACAGCTCAGCTGCACGTGATCTACTTTTGCGTGTTTACTATGAACACAAATAGTGAAATGCACCTTTTTACCATAGCAACTTGCACAGTTGCCATATTTTAGCTCAGTTATTTTGAGAACAGTGAATTTCGGCCTATGAAGAAACTACTAAATTAGTCTTAACTTTGCTATTTTGCTTATCAGGGTTGATTATTTATTTATTTATTTATTTATTTATTTATTTATTTATTTATTTATTTATTTATTTATTTATTCATTAATTCATCATTCATTGCCTAGCCTAATATAATATAAGTACTTGCATTTAGTCTTTAAATAAGTGGATGAAAAAAAAAATCACATATAAAAAAAAAATCACAAATAATTACTGGTTCTTACAGCAAAGTGGAGTCTGATATTACCCCTATTTTTCTTTTATGTATTCTTAGCATACCCTGATGTTTTTCTTTGTACTCAGACAAAATTGATTGTATTTTATACATAATATATGAGGAACATTTTGCTAAACAACTTACATTACAGCTCCTGAATTCACTGAAATAGATAACCTTCTTTCAAGATATTTTTGCAGGGTCATTTTACACAAATGCCCATCAGGTCAGAAATCCCTGGGTATTAATGTAGCTAGTCAATTTGCAAAATATTCTGTTTCAGATTGCTGATACACTTCTACTTTTCAGTACGGATAATTAAATCCTTAACCGCTACAGTTGTAAAGAAGTAAATAATCTCATGACAATGTTACCTTTTGTCAATTAATCATATTTTCTGCCTCAGTTGAACATCTGAAGCCTGGATGTATTTCATGAGATTGTTCTGTGAAGTGACCTTTACCAGAAGCTTTAATCCGGAATTATATTTATTTGCTAAATGTATTCCAAAACCATGTGTACTTTCACAGTATGTTGATTTTAAATGATACTGTTCTGTGATCTTGACTGTTAATCTCAAAATCTTTGTTTCTAGAGATGATGCTTGTCATTAACTATAAACTGGTAACAAATTGGAGAGGAAAGGCTCCTAGTTGGAGCATTGATTTGCTGCAACTACTTTTCCACTTTTTGTATCTGTAATTTCAGCCGAATTTACGAAGGTACATTCACTTTGTTACATTGAATATAGAAATCAATTGGCCAAGTGGCGAAACACTAAAGTGGTATTATTTTAATTGTATTTTACTCATTGCAGTATAATTTTCTTCATATTCAAAACTTACCGTTTTTACATTGCCCTGAAACACATCCCATGTAAATGACCAGGATTTGAGCAGCGAACATCATGGTCATCTTGGGTTGGTTTTCTTCAAGTATATAAGGAAGGGCTATTCTGCATAGCAAGTATGAAGTAAACTGTGAATTAACACTGTACAAAAATAGAGAATATTGACAACTGGTTATTCCTGGAATATGAAGTATACATTTCAGTTTAAATGGCTTAGTGTGTGGTGCAGATAGCAAGAGTTCTGGAATAAAAAAAATTAAAAGAACATTCGCTTGAATTTAACCCAGCACTAAAATTCACAGTACTTGGATGTGTTTAGTCGATAAATGGATATATGTGGATATGGACAAATTGATACGTTTCATGACCATGAAGTCATAGTTCAGTTCATGCATTTATTTATTTTATTGTGATTGATCAAGGGTACTGAGGTGTAAAAGACTATGCAATTTTAGTCCCTTGAATGGCAATGCATGAAATTTACCAATTTGCATGTACAAATTTGAATACAGACATTATTTGCAAAATGGCATCTCAAGCAAGTCATCCAAGTTTAAAAAACATATTATTTGACTCTCATTTCGTTGTTGCATCGTTTGGTGATGTACTGTACAGTCGATGGTATACACTGCTGATTTCATGGTTTAAAAAAAGAGTTCAGTATGTTTGGGTTTCTGCATATATGTCTATTTTGATTTTATGTTGATACATTCATTTTCATTGTAAGTACGTCCATTGTGATTGCAGTACAATTTGAGTTAATAATGGCCATTTGAGGCATCTGGTGTTCAGTGTCGCTCAGATATGATGGTAAAGGCAATCTCTATTACTGTAATTTAGTGAGTAGGAGATAATCTTAATTTTATGAAGCCACTGACTGATATGTCAGTATTTAATGTTCTTGATAAGGTGTGGTTTCTGAGCCTGTTGACTTCTGTAATTCCTTGGATTTTACGCATTCAGCCCTTGAGATTTCCTGTCAAAATTACCACTTTTAGACTGCCCTCTAGGGGTAGTATGAATATTGTTGCTACCATTTGGGCGCAGGTCTCTCAAATGAAGGTTGTAGGAGTTATGTGTGTAAAAATGTAACGGCAAATTATTGTATTTGCATGTTTCAAATACATAACGTCTGTCAAAGAGGTAATATAGATTTTAAATTTGAAAGATTTTTTTTATTTTTATCATTGTATTCAGTTGCAGCCCACAGTTGTGTGCCCTGTAACTGGAAGCTGCACCAGTCTTTTGAAGTGATTTCCAGTTGGCTTATATATTTATGAAAGGTCAACACTATTAGTTCTCTATAAACAAATGTGTCTGAGGTAGAATAAGTATGAGACATATGACAAAAATCCTAATTTCCTGTGTACTAAAAAGTACTGGCAATGCCACATTGCTGTTCAGCATATTTAGTATCAGTCCTGATTTGTAAACATAATGAATGCAGTTATGTATAACTGAGGCAACCTTTGGGAAGGGGGGGAGATTGTTAATCAATTAGCTTTTGGCCGCTAAACAAATGAATCAGTGTTTCTTTTTTTTTCTGAATATTATTCTTGTTGTTGAAAATTAAAACTAATTAAAATGTATCCCACTCATATTGAAAGCAAAGAAAAATTGAGTGCTCTCAGGACAGGTGGGACCATTGCCGTTGGAAAGTATTCTGGTCTACGCTTCTCAGGCAGATCCCATCGCTGTCTGCCGCAACATTGGTGGCAGCCAGTTTAAAGACCGTGGTCAGTATTACAGAGCTAAGGCAGAACCAGGAATTATTCTTTCCTGACAGCTTGATAAGGCATCTGCAAGGTCATAGATCTGGAAAAAGGATTTAATGGATCACTGTGGTAGGCCTGTCTCTCAGACTGCTTGGAAACACGAGAGTCATCCTCATTGTCAGCCATCGACTCTGAGAAACCCTGCCTTCAGCTGCCTCAATAAAGCAAACCCCCAGTATCTTGCAATTCACATCTGCGTCACATTTCATGTTCTCTGCTCACTAATTGCCTTGTCAGTTTGTGAATCTCTATAAGCAGATTATACCTTACCTCAGACTGACACAGTGCTGTTTGAAGATTTTTCAGCTCATGATAGCCAAACAAACTAAACTGTATGCAGATGCTCCATTTGCAATTAATGTGGATTACTTCATTGTGAGGCCATCATTTTAAAAGAACCCCCCAAAAAGGGCAGGAGTCCTTTTTCTGTGCGTATCATATGTTGGACAAGGCAAATGGGGAAATAGATAAAATTAGCATAATTCATATTTGTCTAAATATACTATGTATCTACCCGCTGGAAAAGAAAAAAAAGTGTACAACATGAGTTGTCATGCACATGAAAACTACTGCAATGCCCATGAAAAGCAAAGCCAGCTCATGCCCACATTCTATCAGAAAAACACGGAAAAATACATTTGCACGCAACTTTAAAATGTGAAGGATAAATACATAGTTTGGCAGAAAAAAGGTTTGGGGCTCCCAAATGTTAAGCTCAGGAGAGTGAAAGGGCGTGCGGTGAGATTAAAGCAAAGCGACACCTTGTTAGCTGCGAAAGGCTGCAACAGGACACACGAGTAGTATGAGAAATTGTTTCTTGGGGCCTCGACGGTGATGCGTCAAGTTAATTCTTTCGCCCTAGGTACATCCTTGCACCCCACGGTCTTGAATAAAATCCTGAATATGCCATTGCCAACTGGGGCCAAGAGTCCTGCCGGGAAATGAACAATCAGCCAGTGTTATCCAGAAAGGGTTTCCGTCAGCAGAGAATTTTCTGTCTCACCAACTCACCTCTGACTTCTATAAAATGTCACAAAAATTTCCCTGGAGAGAAACTCCCCAAAAGAAGATCCCCCCCCCCCCCCCCCCTCCCCAAATGTGAGTTCAGTACATTTGGTGTTTATTTATGCAGAAAATTTGCGAGATCGTAATACTGCACCCCGCTTGTGCATTTGAGCGTGTAGATTTAAAGACAAACATGGGGTAATATTCACCTACTCTGTGAATCATTCTGCGACAATACCTTTGCTAATGGTGCAATATAAAATTAATATCATTGATTGACTAATTTTGGCAAGTTAACTACATTCTAGGATGATCATAACATTTGAATATCCCATTGACAGCTATGTCCGCCTTTTTGTCCCTGGGCGTAGCTCTGTCGGTTTGATTAATTTAATTTCATACATTAACATGATTAAACTGTATATCAAATGAACTGATTCTTTTTTTCATGAAGAGGATGGATTTAATACACACACACACACACACACACACAAAAGCGTATGCAGTGTATACAGTAACTATACATTTTCCATCCAGATTGACACCAACCAAACCACCTCTTTCAATAACGGCTGTGTACTTCTTAAAGTGTAAATAGAGTTGTTTGTCCGCAATTATACTAAAGTAAATAAATAAATAAATGAATAAATTAATTCACATTTTAACTTATATCTGGCCACTTTTCAACCAGCGGTGGGTCACAGAAAACATATTCCCTCATTAAGTGGGCTGTGGGCTCAGACAGGACGGGAATCACTAGCTTAGAACATACTGTAATTAACTTTAATGATGAGAACAACCATTCAGCCCATCTTGGCTCATCGTCTGTTGTCTGAAAGCCCACTTGTGCTCTTTGTTTACATTGCAAAATGCACATGACTGTGCTAAGTACAACTATAAAACCACACACGTGGTTTTATAGTTGTACTTAGTACTACACCCACACTGACATGGTTTTTTAGGCAAAGGTATTGTGCTGCATGCAGCTATACTTTTTATTCTTTACCTGTTTTTGGACACAAAACTCTGAGAAAGAATGTGCTGTTTGATCACATAAAATAGAGACTTGGTCCCCAGCGCACTACTTTTGATGGTGTTATTTCAGATTTTAGTGTCACTCGGCTGCCATGCAGGATGCTAAATTGATAAATGGCCGGGATATTTCTCTTTGGGGGTTAGCTATTTTTTATTTGTTTTAAAGTCAGAGCTTCATCAGAGATTGTGGTTTGTAGATTAACAGTGGGACAAAGGTAGTATTTGCATCCAGAACCCTAGTTTAGTAAATAAAGACAGACGGCTCTGTCCATCATTTTTTAGTGTAAAGCGAATTCAGCTTTGGCTTCTATTCTCAGTCCTGACTCCTGAGAACGGAGGCAGGTTTTGTGCCTGCTGGATTAAATCATCCGTCTACGGCTCAAAATAGCCTCCTGGAGACCAGGGAAATGTAAGCATGGAAGATGGCCTCAAAGGCATTTGTGTTTCTTTTCTCTTTCATGCTCCATTCTTCAAAATATGTCTTCCCATACATACCACTGTGCTAGCCGTTCTACCGTTCTGCCGCACAACATGTTTTTGAAAAGGCACCCAGGGTGGTTCCCTGAGACAATAAAAACCTGGTGAAACTGGTCAGATGTATTAGACAGTTATGAATCATCCTCGTAAGTACTGTTGATTTGGTACGTGTTTGATATGTCCAAGTAAGTGTATTCCTGGGGATTCTTAAAATACATACTGACCTTATCTAGGAATGTTAACAATTAAATTAATGTGAAATGTGAAATTACATATAGAATTATGCATAATATATATATTATATATAGAATATATATATATATATATTATATATAGAATTATGCATAATATATATATATATATATATATATATATACACACACACTAACTTTATTACTGTGCCATTGTGACATGGATGGAAATCTATTTATTTTGTGAAAAGAGGATAACAGGTCTTGCCAACAAAATATCTGCGATGGATTCTACTGAATTGCCATATTACTACACCATTTTTGCTTTGTTTATATTTTTGGATTTTTTTTTCTATTATTTTTTTTTTCTTCTTCTCATTTTCATTCTTGTTCTAATTAGTTCAGTATCCAACACACCTTGCAGGACTGGTGCTATTACTTCCATAAATCATGGCATGGCACAATGGCAGGCAAAGCTAGCCTGGAGGCATGTTTAAATACCGTCTTTAAGCCAGTTGTCAGAAAGTGTTTTCCATGAGGGGGGGTCAAAGGGCAGGAATTGCAAGGTTCTTGATTGAGTGAGGTCAATAAATTGTCGACACTGACCAAAGAGCTGGTCACGGTTAGCTGCTTGGGCCACAGGGTGCTGCACCTTTGCGGTTCATCGGCATATGATCCAATACTTAGATTTCTGAGCATGACAATCTGAAACATGGCCTTCTGAGCTGTGAGTGGAGCAGTGTTAACAATAAGATGATTTATTCACAATATTTCTAGGTTCTTTCAATGACTAAGTATGTACAGCACTGGAAAAAATTGTGGAAAAGCTTCTGCACGAAGAAGAAGACTGGTGCTATTAAAACTTATTTGTGCCATTTGCTGTTGTTGCCATTTTTGTCTGTGAAAATATATTTGAAACAGTTATTTTCATGACCACGAGTGGTAATATCGTGACCATCAATAATTTTAAATATAGTATAAAAGCTGAAAAAAAGGTTTGAGTAATGAATATTATCATTTTATGTCAAATAAATATAATTCAAGCTCATTATAAAATGTCTAAAACAGTAGGGTATATTAGACTGCTTAATGATGTAGTTATTAATTAATACATATAAGAAGGTTGATAATGAATTGTTTAATACCAATGCTAATTATTTCTTTTTTTTGTTTTATGTTGATATTACATTTATTAGATATCACATTGATTGTGCCAAAACGAGAAATTGTTGCAACATTGCATTAATCATCAAACTGTTTATAAATTCAGTGTTTCCATAATACGTGCCAGCAGCATGTGCATGTTTGTGTGCGTTCGTGTGTGTATGTGTGTATATATATATATATATATATATATGTAACAAACAATGACATATATGTCATATAGCCATAACAGCTCTTATAATACTGAGGCAAACAGTACAATCTAGTTTTAAAAAATGTTTTTATAGATCAAAACTTTGTTATTCATCCTTACTCTGAACTGCATAGTGTGAACTGCATGAACTCCACCATCACCCCTACCTGAGGGACACTGAAGTCAATTATAAACTGAAAAATTGTTTTTATAATTTAAAAAAATTGTTCCTCATCTTCATTATGAACAATTGTATGCTCTGAACTCCTAATGAAATAATAATAATAAAAAAAACTACAGCATGTATGGCTAACATATTTTGTTGTTTTTGTTTGTTAATACTTTTTTTAAAGTCCCAAAGTCCCACTTTACCTGTATGTTTGATTTGCATAAGCTTGGATAAATTAAAGAAAAACAAAAGCTTCCCTAGGAGGAATACATCTTCAGCTATTATGCTCTTACTCTAACTATCCCAAGTTGTATTTTGTGGAGACAAGCTCCTTCCTTGAGCTGGGAGCAGTCTAGAGCGCTGGGGAGACACAACATCCCCTGCTACACACTTTTTGGGGGGCAGGTCAGATATTTTAGAGCCACATGAGCCAGTGCTGGGTGTTATTAGCCAACAACCTGTGTCTGTAATGTTTTAACTCTAGAAAGGCCACGTTTTTTACTACCTACTAACACATCTCTGATGTCAAGCGTTCTCAGATGTATCCAGCATTACCGCATCGATTTCCCCTTGTGGGGGGGGGGGGGGGGGGGATCCTCTACTTTCCAAATATTTTGGAAAGTAGAGGAAGGAGGATATAGCATTTACGGCATTGAAGTAATTTGAATTGTTGTCACTCTGTCTAGTGTTAAGGGAAACTTTCACTCTGACTTACTATCTCATTGCATGTATGTGCGTGTGTGCGTGTGTGTCTAATTAAGAAACTTAGTGCTGACTTTTGAGCAAATCACATCAAAGAAACAGGGAAAAAAAGATCAGAATCCAAATAATGTTGGCCAAATTCGAGATGAGAACGCATTATCTGAGTGTTGCCGAATACGGTATTTGTATTCAGCACCACCCCTAATATATATTTATGGCAAGAACAAGGTGTGGAACCCAAAAGGGACAATCCAAAGCACCCCTCATCTGTGAAACATGGTGGTGTTTTGGGCATGTGTGGGTGCCCCAGGTACTGGCTCACTTATCTTCATTGATGATGTAACTGTTGATAGCTGCTGCACAATGATGTGTATTACAAATACTGTAATGTCTGCATGGTGAAACCAAAAAATACCCTTAAATAAAAGCTAAGCATGTTCAGTTTAATCACATCTGAGCCGAATCTAGAAAAAAATACAATATATGTATATTTATATGAGTTAAAGATGTCCTTGGAGTCATCTCTGTACTTTTGGAGGTCAATCTGACAGCTTCCGTCTCTGTGACTGGCAACACTAAGAAGGATATATTTTGGCTTTTGATCTTATACCCTGCTCGCTAGATTTCTCCTTAGCAAGTGTGTTCTTTTCATTACATATTATATGGTGCAGCAAGGAGTTGCCAGGACCAGCGTGAGCTGTGGAATAGTAATTGCCCACACAATCTTTAAAAAGGTAAAACTTGAAAGTAAGGCAAATAAGGAGCCATGTCTTTTCAAAGGGCAACACAACACTTTGTGTAATGGTGCAAGGAGCGACTGGCACATTGATCACTGTCATGTAAATAACTCTGCTGGTTTTCTCCTGCCCAGTGGACCCATAATGAGTCTCTCCTGAGTTTTCCCTTCTTGAAAGCATTGCATTGTGACAAATGGCACGGCACATGAGGATTAGCATTAACAGTGGATGGCACTGCTTTCACAACTGGCCTAATCAAAACATTAGCTTTTTAGTTATCTCCTTTTAATAAGTTGCTCCTTTAAAAAAGGGTAATGTGAAGGTAAATCACACTGCAAACAGGGCAAAACGTGCCCATTTTCAGTGAGCAAAAATTATATTCAATCCTCAAAAGAAATTATATTAAGGTTTTTCTTTCTTCTTTATCCACACACAAACACATACACACACACACACACGCACACCTACACACACACACACACACAGGAACTAGGAACTACGATATGCTGACAATTGATGATTTTTTGAACAAGGCCGCTATCAACATTAAAAACTGTTGTTGATGGTTAATGGAACACCTTACATTAAGAGTTCTGCTCATTGTGGGGTTTGTAATGCCTCATTACCAGACAGGTGTTATTCTAATAAATATGCATTTGTCCTCCCAGAAAAGGCGAAGGCCTAATTTTTGTTTCCAAGAGTTGATCATTTTAATTCTTCTGGAGTTGGCGTTCTGTGTTGTGATAAAAATATTTGACCAGATAATGTGTCATGACTAAAATAAATAAATAAATACAAGTGATGTTTGAGCATGTCAGTTGTTCGGGGAAAAATCCCTGGAGGTTGAAAAATGCATTTAAAGATGCATAAAGGAAACCAAGTTTAAAAATTTAAATTTCCCTATGTATTTGTTTGCAAGAAAATAAAATAAAATAGGATGGCATTCCAGTGTGTCTTTGGAGATGTCAGAAATGTTCTTTCATCTAAGGATTGATACTGCATTACTTTGTAAAGTAACAGTAACCAGCTCTGGAAAATGCCTGACGTCTCATCCACCATTTTCACAATGACCTACTTCAACTTTTGTTGCTCACTGAAGAATTCAGCCCTTCAGCCATTTTTATTTATATTCAGCCAAAATTGGATTTGCATTGCTGTCGAACAATACAACATGTGACAGCCAACCCGGAAAATTTTTAAATTATGTCAGATATGACAAAAACCTACAGGCTCTTAACATGGAACTTTTTGCACTTCTTATCAAATTTTTTTTGGCAAACACATTAAATGTGAGTTAATTTCTCGTTTTTAGGGCACTGCCCAATACAATAATGGAGGTGTAACCTACACATTGTGGACTATGTTCTTTGTATGGGTGTTATAGAGTAAGCCTGCCATTGGTTGATAAAGTCAATTATTATAGATTGAACATGAAGGGAAATATGCCAGTGCTAATAAGAAAACACATTTGATCAATACTTAAATACGTGTAAGGTTAATGGTTAATGGCATGTACATGAGGCAGAGTGATCAAAAGTTTCTCTCAAGGAATTCATGTCACATTTTTTGCAGTGAAATTGAATGCACAATGTGTAAAATACATTAACCATGAATAAAAGTGAATAACAATCTCTCATCCTCGCCCATTTATTGGAAAAAGCAGTGTGCACGTGCCAGTGAGCCAATGAGCTGTGTTTCCAATGACAACTCCATATTGCACTGTAAAATAAAGCAGTAATTTACAGAATATCCTTGTGTTTTGCATCACTGATGAGTGTGATGAAGCTGTGTCCCAAGGTAACATAACTCTGAAACCATTTTGTTGTTGAAGGAAGCATAATTCGCAAGTGTGGATTGTTGTCATGCATATTCCCCCAGAAGCCGCCAAAGTCTGTCCACTTTAAAACTGAAACAGTGTTTCCATGGGTACCCTGGGAGAATGAGAGGATGAATAAACATCAGAACGAGCCAGTGACTGAATAAGTGAACTAATTACTTTTTCATGCTGATGCAGTCCATAGTTGCTGGCGGACAACAGAGGTTAATTGTGTGAAACCGCGCCGTAGCCTCGCGCCACAGCCCTCAGTATGCTCTAGAGTGGAGCTGACTGTGACAGAGAGCTGTTTATCATAGACCTAGGGGGGTTCTGGCTCAACACCGGTTTAGAAGGAAGGGGCCAAGGTCAAAGGTCAATCCTGTCACAGACAGGATGTGATTGTGCTGTGGGGAAGCTTAAACTCATTGGAAGAGAAAAGGCAGAACTGTGTTTTAAATGATTTGTATCACATTGGTAACACATTTTGCTTACTCTTTCCTCCTCAAATTTTGTAGGTTTTCAGAAAGAACATTTACCATTATTGTTTCTCTGTCAGTCTTTTTGTTATTTTTCACAAATCCATTTCTCTATTTTCTTTGTCAGAGCTGCAGCCTTACGGTGAAGGTCCTCCCCCATACTGAATATGGACTTAGCCTGTGAGGCGCACCTGCTGGTGGTTCTGATCACCTGCCTGGCCTTGCAGTCCTGGGCCCAGGAGAAGGACTACACGGTGCGGGAGGAACTGCCTGAGAACGTACGGATTGGGAACCTGCGCAAGGACCTGGACCTGGCTCTGGACCCCAGCTTTAAGCTGTCATCACCGTTGCAGTTCAAACCTGTCTACAAGACTGGTGATGTGCCTTTAGTGCGGGTGGAGGCCAACACGGGAGAGATCTTCACCACCTCCAACCGCATTGACCGCGAGAAGCTTTGCTCGGGCATCTTCAACGAGAAGCGATGCTTCTACGAGCTGGAGGTGGCAGTGCTGCCCGACGAGATCTTCCGGCTGGTAAAGATCCGCTTCCTGATTGAAGACATCAATGACAACGCCCCCTTGTTCCAGTCCACTGTCATCAACATCTCCATCCCCGAGAACACGGCCATTAATTCTCGCTATCCCGTCCCGTCTGCTGTGGACCCAGATGTGGGGATCAATGGAATTCAGCACTACGAGCTTGTGAAGGTGAGACTTTTGACAGATTGTCTTCTGGTAAATTAGACCTGTGGATGAGTATCATTGATCCCACAGAACACTTTCAGCATAGACCATCAGGATACCATCACAAGACATCAACAGAACAAGATTGTAGCACAGGTGAACATCTCATCAGTATTTCAACAGAAGCTTTACCATTTGATACCATTTAATAATGGGATGATTTGCTAGGGGATATCATTCATACTTTTGGTGCAGATTTTCTCAATGTCTTGACATGTCAGGATTTGCACCTTATGCATATTCCATGATGCCCTTCGGGTCACTTGAGATGCTTTAAAGGTGCAGCTGTTGTGTTGATCTTATATTCCTGGTAAGATATTGTACACACAAGAGAATAGAATTAATCTTCTTGGATCAAAATTTGTGATCTCTTGTTTTTTCTGATATTTATTTATTTACGCGAACACGGGGGAGGGGCTGAAGGCAGGATTGGGGGTGGGGGAAGTAACGCTATGGATTCTCAGTTTGTGGTTGTCGTGGTGATACTATACTGTGATTAGATTAAAGCATGAACAGTTTTTTTAAAAAGTATTATTAGTGTATTTATTGGGACCTTAATAACAATGATGGCTGCGTGCAGCCATATTATTCGAGATTCTGACCACCACTGTATGATAATCATAGTGCCTCTTTTTAAGATGGGAGAAAGGTCAGTGATAAATGGTTTAAGGTAAGTTTATAATTGGGGCTGAATGGAAAGGAAAAGATAAATAGATGCTGCACAAGGAGCGCATTTCTCTCTCATTGTCTAATTGATGTTTTAAATAGAAAAAAAGTAGCAGAAAAGACCTGGCGCAATATTCTCAGTAGCTAATATTGTCCAGGAGCCCAGAATGAAGCATAATGCAGTACACTCCCTATCATGAATCGCATATTACACCAGTTTCATTATGGAAACGGAACATTGTAGTTTGACAGAATTCATTCATGTTGGTTTTTAAGTTTCAGTGTGCATGGAAAGAAAACACACGTGCACACACACCCACACACACATGCAAACGTGCATACACACAAGCAGACACACACACAAACATTTAAACCCAAGGTAGGCTTTAAGGCTTTTTGAAATAAAGGCTTTTTCAATAAAGGCAAGCCATTTCTGCAATGTTGTACATCGCTCTGGATAAGAGCGTCTGCTAAATGCCTGTAATGTAATGTAATGTAATGTAATGCAACGACAATAGCATATTAACTGAACATGTTAATAGAGAAAAGCAGTTAGTGCTAAACGAATTGCTCACTGCATCCAGTTCAAGACTGCACACTCTTTCCAGGGATGGGTTTTTTTATTTTGAAAGGAAACAGGGATTCAAGGAAGTTCTGGATGCATCTGGATAAAGGTTTGCTGTAGCTTTTTTGGCCAGTGGTCTGCTTACTATCAAAAATGAATTAGCAAATATATAAATAAGTGCAAGACAAGTTCACTGTTTGAGGCTGAAGAGTTATTTGTACCTTTTTGGGGGGCAAATTAACAGAATTCCCTTGCTTTCTGTGTCTGACTTGATTACCAATTTGCATTTTTAAAGAGGTTTATCTCAGCCAAGGCCTCTGCTGCTCTGACCTGAATTGATGAGAAAACGACTGGAATTGTTTATTGCTGGAAGATGACCAGCTTAATGCTTGTAGCATCACAATGAAGACGTGGCACCATTTCCTCAGCCAGTGCTGTCATTTTATTTAATTATTTTACCCGTCTGTGTCACAAGAGGGCATTTGAGTGGACTAAACATATAGTATATGGCTATAATGATGTTAAAAGGCGATAAGAGAATTTGTGGGAACACGCACAAAAATGTTTAGTATGCATTTCTAATTTTCTGTGCCTTAAATATCATTGCCACCAATAATGCAGCTAGGTGTGCTAGGTCTGTGATTAATGTTTTATGAAACTTTGAAATGTCACAGATAATAAACAATCTACTCCTTGATTTTGAAGCCTATAGTTTTGCAGTTCACTTTTTAAGGTTATGGACTTTCCAATATTTTTTACTAATTGTTACTAATAGTTACTAATGTGTGTGTGTGTGTGTGTGTGTGTGTGTGTGTGTTTGGGTGTGCTTGTGCGCATGGATGTGTGCACGGACGTGTGTCCACATAGTGCTGCTATTTTTAGCCGAGCATAGCTAACTTAAATATACTTTTTCTTTGCTACCTGGAATGGTGCACTTTCTGCACCTCAGGAAACAGCCAAGGTCATCCCAGGGAAAGTAATACCATGCATGGCTAGAGCAGGGCATTCCATTAGGAGAGATTTTATCACTTAAAAAAGAGACCCTCTTTACACCTTTCATCTCAGGGTATGGGGCAGAGTGAAGCTCAGGGCCAGAATTATTGACTGTTTTTGGTCTGTCTTCTCCTTTATGTGTGTATGTGTGTGTGTGTCTGTGCATGTGTGTGTGTGTGTGGTTTTAACAATAACTTTCTTATAACAATAGTAGCTTTTATGTACCTGCCATTCGTGTCACTATGTATTGAACATGAAAAGTTGTATTTAGTGGTGAATCTGGTTCATTTCTGCACTTGGGAATGCTGGAGAAATAACAGTTCCATTTGTTACTCCGGCAGTAGTTTTTTTTTTTTTTGCTCAGTCGCATCAGCCTGGCTTTGGCAGTAGGATACACCGCAGTGTTCAACTGTGTTGGTAGGTCAAAAATGTTATCCATCACACAAGCAGAGAGAGAGAGAGAGAGAGAGAGAGAGAGAGAGAGAGAGAGAGAGAGAGAGAGAGAGAGAGAGAGAGAGAGAGAGAGAGAGAGAGAGAGAGAGAGAGAGAGAGAGAGAGAGAGAGAGAGAGAGAGAGAGAGAGAGAGAGAGAGAGAGAGAGAGAGAGAGAGAGAGAGAGAGAGAGAGAGAGAGAGAGAGAGAGAGAGAGAGAGAGAGAGAGAGAGAGAGAGAGAGAGAGAGAGAGAGAGAGACCACAACTATAAGCCCATGCAGATGCACCCATCCGTTGCTTCGGCCTGTTAAATTCACCGCAGGTCCTCACTCTCCTTTAGCTTCTTAAAGGTCGCGGAATTGATCGAGAGATGCTTCAACTGATAATCTGAACTATTGAAAGTGTCTGCGCATGGGCTTTGGAGCGCTCTCCCGCAAGCTAATGCCACCCAGGCTTCAGCACTGTTGTTCAGATGGTGCTTCACTGTATCAGTTTCACACAAGCTCGCTAGGGCTTATTTGAGTGGAAGGGCAAAATGTTCATATTCCCAGTTAAACATTTTTTATCATAGATGCCTTTGTTAATAAAAGAGCTGTTATTTTTCTATTTCATTTTGTGAGATAAAGAGGGACCTGGTTCTTTGTTTTATTAAAATGTGTCTCATTGTGCTGCAGGTCAATCAAATGTATGATTAGATGAGAATTATTTTATTTCTTTTTTTTAAATAACTTGCTTCTTATTTTAGAAGAGATAATGCTGTCTGTAGTGGCTGTCACTTAACCTTATAGCCAATGATTCATGTTCTCATTCATTTGTTTGTAAACCTGCCCAGGAGGTAATCAAAGTTGTGGAGGATCTGTCAGCCTTCTTTGGCATGAATGGCAATTTAAAGGGAGATGATTGATCACAAGCACAGGCTTCAGACAGAGCTTGTATTGGCTAATTAAACGCACCAGGGGTGTCATCGAAAGTCTGTAACTCTGGAAACAAAAACTGTGAAAAATACATCTTGTTACAATGCTGTCTCTCTCACAACGTGAGAATGGGCAGCATAATGATGGGTGTTTCTTATTTCTGTGCCAACTTCCATATGGATTGAGTAATATAATCAAATTGTTTTTCAATAGTTTTCAGCATGTGGCCAGTATGGGAACTGTGGATTAGATTCAAACGTACCTTTTTTTAAAGTGAAAATGCACATATTTAATCTCATTTGAGAGCTGTACCCAGGACAGGGTAATCTTTTTTAACATTATGTGGCACACGAAGCTTATCTCCTGAGAAAGATGCGCTTTCTTGTTATACCATGGAAATGTTTCTGACTGAAACGGCTTCAAAGAACCCCTTTGTACCATACATGTGTATGAGTCCCATTCACGTTCAGAGCCCTTTCTTCCTTCTTGTCTCAGCCTCACCCTACATCAGAAGGACGGAAAATGTGCCAGGTGCTAGCTTTACCGCATAGTCGGTCTGTAATCGTAAATATTAGCGCTAGTTTTAGGGGGGGGAGGCAATTACTTTGAACAGTCAAAGCTGGTTTCCCATGGGGATTACATATGCATTTGTTTTTCCATTTGCTCAAACTGTGCTGTTGCCTAGCCTGAGCTCTCAGAAGAAAAGCTTCTTTCTTCTTTCTTTTTTAATGCACAATTTTTTTTCTGTCTCTCCTCCCCCTCCCCACTTTAATCTATGACGCTCTTGCAGCATATTTTAAATTGAAGCTTAGCTCTTTGGCTTCTCTTTCAACACTCCCTCACACATATGACCTGCCCTTGAAATCCTGTGAGCTCCCTCCTGTTCATAGTAGCTGCCATGAGATAGCAGGGGTGAAATGAAATCTCATTTTGGGTGAGGCATTGGAGAGCCAAGTGGAGAAGGTACAGTGCTGAAATCAGTCTTTGATTAAAGGGCCACCATTAGATAAGGTATGGTGGCTTTGTACTGTGATTTGGCTTGGCAAACTCTTTGCTTTCTCACGACAGTATGACATCAGTTTTAACTGCTGTATATTGGACCCTGAAGTGCATCTCCAGGCATCAGCAAGAAGCTAAATGTATTTTACAGGAGGATGAAAAATGTTCAGAACAAGGAAAGCAAGAATAAACAGCCATACTAACAGATACAGAAGAAAAATAGGACACCAGATATGGGTTAGGTTTAAGATATTTTTCAAAACCCAGATGTTCATTGGGAAACTACAGAATGCACATGCAGTGTGCACATACATGCACACACACACACTCACTCACACACACACACACACGCACACACACACGCACACACACAAACACACACACACACACGCACACACATGCACACACACACACACACACACACAATTTGTTATGTAGGCACCTACATTCTGGTTAAGTTTAACTTTCTTACATAATGAACCAGCAATACTGGGGACTCAAATATGCCGTTTGAAAAAAATTAAAAACGAGAACAAAAACAACCATGCCCTATAATTATAATTTGAAAAATACGTAAATGTTTAGGACATATTTGGGAACATAAAAATTCACTCTGTTTTCTTGTGTTTCCATCTACTATTACATTTACACCATCAGAGATGTGTATGCAATTTAAAGTAAGCTATACAACACTGAGCTGTACAAATATATGGACCGGCTTTTTTCTGTTAATGCAGGGAACTGTGTGTTCTTTTATAGGGATTAATGTTTGCTTGAGTCATCACTTTTAAGTGGGTAATTTCCTCTGGTTGTGTTCTCTAAGTCAATATTTTGAAGACCTTATGCATCTTTTAATAGGATTAAATAACTTTCACCTCAAAGTAATTTGTAGCAAAAACAACTGTTTAATGCAGAAATAAACTTGAAATACCTCATTTGTTTTGTTTGAAAGGCCAAATAGCTGTTGAGATTAGCTGAAAATACTGAGAAATGTGTTTTTTTAGCCCACATTTTGGCTCAGGTCATCACTAGCTAGTGGATTGAGGTTTGCTGTAGAGTACACATCTCATTCCACATTCAACATATACTGAGAGGACATGAGCTTTATTTACAGCCAGTTAATTTGTATCAGCATTTGTAGCAACACTACTAGCTGACAAAGTAAAAAAAAAAAAAAAACAAACAGATGAGAATACAAACTTACTCTTTGCCCATTTTTATTGTTTCTCTTTGTAGAGTGTGAGTGAATTTGGACTGGATATCATCGAGACCCCTGAGGGTGACAAATGGCCGCAGCTCATAGTCCAGCAGAACCTCGACCGTGAACAGAAGGACACCTTTGTGATGAAGATCAAAGTGGAAGATGGAGGGACTCCTCCAAAGTCCAGCACTGCCATCCTACAGGTCACCATCTCTGATGTAAATGACAACAGGCCGGTGTTCAAAGAGAGTGAGATTGAGGTGAATATTCCAGAAAATGCACCCGTGGGCACGTCAGTCACCCAGATCCACGCAACGGATGCCGACCTAGGCTCCAACGCACAGATCCACTTCTCCTTCAGCAACCAGATATCCGCTGCCACCAAACGACTCTTTGCAATTGACAGCAACACTGGCCTGATCACTGTTAGGCAGCCCCTGGACAGGGAGATGACTCCAGTTCACAAGCTCATCGTCCTGGCTAGTGATGGAAGCTCCACACCATCGAGGGCAACAGTGACAGTCAATATCACAGACATTAATGACAATGTGCCGTCCATAGACACCCGTTACATAATGAACCCCGTTAATGGCACCGTCCTACTATCTGAAAATGCCCCCCTTAACACTAAAATAGCCCTGATCACTGTGACAGACAGGGACGCTGATCTGAATGGGAAAGTTACTTGCTACACTGACCATGATGTACCCTTTAGGCTGAAGCCTGTGTTTGACAACCAGTTTCTGCTAGAAACGGCAGCTCCTCTAGATTACGAGATTACTAGAGAATATGCAATTAAAATTGTGGCCTCGGACTCAGGAAAGCCTCCCCTGAACACTTCAGCTATGGTCCTCATAAAGATAAAAGATGAAAATGACAATGCTCCCATCTTTCCTCAGCCTGAAATTCAGCTGTCCATTCCAGAGAACAATGACCCTTCAACACAGTTGATAAAAATCAGTGCCACAGATGCGGACAGTGGTCGTAATGCTGAAATAACTTACTCCCTAGGCCCTGACCCACCTGACGGCTTTAACATCGATCGCCGGTCAGGAATCCTTTCTGTTGGGAAGAGGCTCGACAGGGAAAAGCAGGAGAAGTACACATTCATTGTCATTGCACGGGATAATGGCTCCCCTGCTCTACAGAGCAACGTGACGGTGAAGGTGATGGTCCAGGACATTAATGACAATAGCCCAGCCTTCACTCACCCTGAGTATAACTTTTACGTGCCTGAAAACCTGCCACTGTATGGTACAGTGGGCTTGATCACGGTCACGGATGCAGATGCTGGCGACAACGCGGTGGTCACCCTCTCTATTCTGAATGGCAAAGACAATTTCATAATTGATCCAAAAACTGGTGTGATAAAGCCAAACATTACATTTGACAGGGAGCAGCAGAGTTCCTACACCTTTGTGGTGAAGGCAGTGGATGGCGGTAGGCCGCAGAGCACCTCTTTTGCCAAGATCACAATAAACGTTGTGGATGTAAATGACAATCGACCTGTGTTTGTCATACCTTCGTCTAACTACTCCTACGACCTGGTCCAGTCTACTACCAGCCCTGGGTCTGTGGTGACAAGAGTCTTTGCCATAGACAATGACACTGGAATGAATGCAGAACTACAGTACAGCATTATTGGTGGGTCTCAAAGGGGTCTGTTTGCTATAGATAAAACAACTGGTAACATCACGCTGCAGGAGAAGATTGTTGCTGCTGATCAAGGCTTGCACAGGCTGGTGGTACAGGTCAAAGACCTGGGACAGCCGGAGTCATTGCATGCCATTGCCCTGGTTCACCTATTTGTGAATGAAACTGTGTCCAACGCTTCCTTCATCCAAGAGCAGCTACGTCGGAGCATGGAGACCCCATTGGACCGCAATGTGGGGGACACTGAGGTCACACCCCAGGCTAATGGCTATGTCATCGTGGTCATTGCCATTATTGCAGGCACAATGACTGTCATCCTGGTCATTTTTGTGACCGCCCTGGTGCGCTGCCGCCAGACACCCAGGCACAAGGTGGTTCAGAAGGGCAAGCAAAGCGGTGAGTGGGTGTCGCCCAATCAGGAAAACCGTCAGATCAAAAAGAAGAAGAAGAAAAAGAAGAGGTCGCCCAAGAGTCTGCTGCTGAACTTTGTGACTATCGAAGAATCAAAGCCAGATGACCCCACCCACGAGCACATCAATGGCACACTGGACCTCCCAGTGGAGCTGGAGGAGCAGACCATGGGGAAGTACAACTGGGCCACCACTCCATCCACCTTCAAACCTGACAGTCCAGATTTGGCAAAGCACTACAAGTCTGCTTCTCCTCAGCCTACCTTCCAGATTAAACCAGAGACCCCCGTCGCCCCCAAGAAGCACCATGTCATCCAGGAGCTCCCCTTGGACAATACCTTTGTGGTGGGCTGTGACTCACTTTCCAAGTGCTCCTCCAGCAGCTCCGACCCCTACAGTGTATCTGAGTGCAGCTGTCAAGGGGGCTTCAAGGCGCCTGGGCAAATCCACACCAGACAGGTAATGCACTTCTTCTCCTGTTTCCTTTTTAAACCCTGCACACTGCTATTGCTCACCCTCACCTCTGCACTATACAGTTCCTCTGTTGAGGGGGGTGGGGGGGGGTCTGGGGATTTCACCATCTCCCGCATTTGAAATGTGCATGAAAATCATCAGCACTGAAAGAGGAAGGAAGGAGGTTTGTAGTGAAGCAGTTTTGGCATCCTCGACCGTGGCTGAGAGCCAAGCATATGGGAATATCTGGAAGAGACAGAATCCGTAGGTGGCACTGTGGCACTTTTACCTGCTTTCAGGAAATATTATGAAATATTGAAATGTACTAAATACAAAAAAGATGTTAAAAAGGAAAATAAGAGGGAAAAAATGTTTAAGCCTGTGTCAGCTCTGCCATTTGTATGTGTGCAAGAATTTTAGATAATATAATCAGGCTGCAGAGTAATAACACATTTCAGGATGCATTAGGTTGGTTGTGATGTTAATAGAACAGTGTTTGGCTGCATTTGCCAAAGAAGGAGTTCAACCTCAAGGTCTAATGCAGGCCGACAAGACGATATTAGAAACACATGAGAAGGCTGGAGGGTGACAGAAAGATTACAGCCATGTTTAGGCTTTCAAGAACCGTTTGATTGACACTTTAAAGACAGCCGCTGTCAGACAGATGCAGTAATGTGATTCGACAAGAGACGGCTTAAAAGAGGTACACTTGTTTCTCATGCAAACCGTGAATGCAGTTTGGCGGGACTGACGCTTGCAGTCTCGGGACGGAACAATGCTGACTGCTTTGTGGTGCATTTAGGCGTGCGGCCGAAGTGGGAGATTTATACGCAGGAATCCGTCTGGCCGAGGCACCGGCGGTTTTATGAGAGAGAGAGAGATTCATTTGAATACCTGTGGCACATAGCTCACGCCTCCCTTTGCCAAGTGCCAAATGCAAAGTGGCTAATAAATAAAGGAGGAAAATTAATGTAAATCTGGGATGAGGAGAGTCTGCTTTTCTCAGCGGAGATGAGCGCCGCCACTCCGCATGGTAGAGAGTGAGGAGTGCTACGTATCTCCGGTCACAGGGATCAAGGTGGAGCCAGGGGGACCAAGACACTTAATTAGTTTGAGAGAGAAGATGGAGAATAGGTAATAGCTTTCCGTGCTAACACATGCCATCTGTTTAGACCTTGCATTACTATATTTTTAATGAGCAGATTAATAGCTTGTTGTTTAACACAGCAAATGACAAAAATGAATTTGTTCTTGATATAATCAGAAAACGATGCTTTTGTACACATACCCATGGCCATTCTGGTCACCTTTAACAGGTAAGGTCATGGTCATGTGAATATCTGTGTAATTAGAAAAACTGGAAAGCTACATCAGCCATTAAGTGTGTAGCTAAGTATAATTAAAAGAAAGAGGTTAGCACACAGAAATAAGTGTGACTGATGCAGATACTGTGGAATTCCACAGACACATGGAACATGTACGAGGCCATGTTCTCCTAAGCACATCTGTAGTATGATTGCATCTGAACCCATTACTGAAAGTGAGCTTAGCAATATATAGTATGCATTTGATACATTATAATGTTTTTATAGCAAAAAATTTGAGTTTTTCCACTGCAGGTATTTGTATTTCATTTGCACCAGTAACTGGACAGGGTTCGTACGGTCATGAAAAACCTGGAAAAGTCATTGAAATTTAAAATGCAATTTCCAGGCCCTGGAAAAGTTATGGAAAATAATATTTTTTGAAAAGTTTTGGAAAAGTAATGGAAATATAGCTAAAGTTGCATCAAATACAATTGCTAATTAATCCAATCATAAAAATGGTATGTATAGTAATAAAACGTAAATTGGCACGTAACCTTTGCGGTATTTTGGTGGTGTGAGAAGTTCATTCGGTCTGGCTCAGTCTGTTTACACGCACGCCCAACAGGCACGCTTCTCCTAATGTAGCAGTTAGTAAACGTAGGCCCTACTGTGCCAACAATATGCCAGGGAAGTGCAGCTTCAATAATATATCAGGGCTTGAAATTAACTTTTTTTACTTGGTAGCACTGGTGCTCCCAATTTCAAAAAGTTAGGAGCACCCACCAAAATGTAAGGAGCACCAACAATATATGCAATAGATTTTTTATTGATAAAAAACGACGATATAACAGTACGGTTTAAAAGTAACAGTTAAACTGTCACGCCTAAAATGTGTCGACTCTTCAAGGAATTGCGTGTTATGCATTCAAATGACAAAGCGCTTCTCGTCACATCAATACCGCTAATTAAATCAACCGCCAGTAAACTGCATCGGAGAAATTAGCTGTTTCAACCGGGTCGCTACACAAAACACTACGTTAATGTTTCAAAAAAAATGCCGTAATCGTTCGCTTCAACTTTTCAGCTTTCGATAACGCTAATAAATTGAACATAAACTTTTGTCTTCAGGTAACATAAGTAAACGCATTAGCTCTCTGTGTTGCGTGACAGTGGAGTGCTGCAAAAGGGAGTGATTGAAGGCTAATATTAAGCAATTTAAAATCAGCATTAAAGGTAAGAATGTCAAGCTCACGATTGGTTAGAAGGGTCACCGTTAGCTCACAAGGCACATACTGAGTGTACTAACTAGCGAATGTACAGAGGAAGAGACGTTCGACTGGAAAAAGAAAAAAAAAAAGTTGTACCAGAACAATTATTTGCACTCGCACAAATGCTCCCAATTATATTTCGAAGTCGCACAGATTAAATTTTGGGAGCATATGCGACCAAAATGGTCGCAATTTCGAGCCCTGTTTGAGACATTGACAAAATGTTAAACTATTCGAATTAAAATATGAAAGAATGTATCTAAGTGTGTCTGTCTGGTGTTTATTTGTTTTAGAGAGGCACCATATGTTTCAGATGCAGACCTAATTTTACTTAGTGTTACAATAAATCATTTTAAATCATCCCACTGAGATAAAGTCATTTGTTTTGGTCATGGATATTCAGTTAAAGGTTGTGGAGAAGTCATGGAAAAGTCATTGAAAATCATTGGTGAAAAAGTGTATGAACCCTGCTGGAACAAGGCAGAATATAGTATGGGTCTGGAGGAATGCATGGTATAAATATTTAATTCAACCTACAGTATCTTCTGATAGAAGATACCTTGAACCAAGTGTATATTGGAAGCTAAGTGGTATTCACTTAGTTCAGATATGCGAACCGTGAATATATTTGTGCTTTATTTAGATAAACCTCATTAAAGGGCAGCTCACTCAAAAAATAAATAAAGCTGTGTATACTTACACAGAGTGCTATCTATCCGTCTAAATAGTTGTCCAGATATCTGCTGCAGCTCACCATTTTACAATGGACATCAACAAGACCAATGCACAATGCACTAAAAATTTACATTAGAAGAACTGAACAGCAATATATCTTTCCAAATATAATGCAATGGTTACTCACAAATATCCACAGACCTTTTTGTGCATGGTTTCACAAATGTTGTTTTAAAACAATGTTGACACTATGCCCCAGAATACCTCTGTGCTCCGGTTGAGACTGCAAATATAAACAGTTAAATTTGACAGAAAGTAGTTTTCAATGAAACCATGCACAGCAAGATCTGTGAATGTTCGTAAGTAACCGTGTCATTATGTTTGGAAAGACCTTGTTGTTGAGTTGTGCAATTGTAAATGTTTGCCACTTTGAACACCAACTTGGTCTCATTGAGGTCCGTTGCATCAGAGCGAGCTGCTAGAAAACTCATTAAAAATCTTAGTTAAACTATCTGGATGGATGGATAGCATTCCAGGTAAGTAGAAACGGCTTTATTTTATTTTAGATTAACTGCCCCTTTAAGCTATTTCAAATTTAGACTGAATTTGTAAAATATAAGGACACAGCTATGATAGTATTGAAATTATGTTGAATATTTTTAAGCTCTGAGTGCCATTGTGACAAATATTGTTTCATATTGTTGACATTTGGGATGAATTATCATGGCAGAATTAGTTTTTGGAAAGCTTCCCTAGGGCCAAAAACATACATTTATATTCAGTATGGATAGAACCTGTAAATAGGAATGGGAAATCAATGTCATTTTATTTTTATGGGCCAGGAGTAATTTAGTGGCATAGAGCTATATAACAGAATGAGATTTTATTGATGAATATCAGCATAAAGCTTAATATAGGTATTGCTTAATAGACCCATAAAAACCAGACCTTTTGCATTACAACCAAGATTAAACTCTAATAATTATGACCTCTAAAGGTAAATGTGATATCATACAACAAACAAGAAAAATGTCTTGGCGATATCTTATCGTAATATTAGGTAGCCTTGCTCTATTTCATGGGATCATTTCCATACAAAATGTAATATATAATATATAATATACTCAGTCCAAAACTGCCTTCTTCAGTACTGTTCTTCAGTACTGACCCAGATTTTTCTCTAATGTCTGAATCTACATTTATGTTCAGTATATGCTGTATTAATGAGTGCTCTGCATTGTTAGAGATAAGCAGTGACTTGGAGACTTAATTCATTCATCTTTTGTTGTGTGTGTGTAGTACCTGTTAATGTCCACAAATTACTTTTTATTTTTATTTATTTTGTTCTTTTTTGCACCATTTCTGGGTACTTCAATTCATTTTGCGGGGCATTTAAAACTAAATCAAGGTGCAATGAAACGTTTTTTTTTTTCTCTCTGCACAACTCACTGAATCAAAACCTGCATTCTTAACTTCTATCCTCTAATTATTCCATCTCCTTGACTTCTCTTGCCTCTTGAACAGTAAATCCTCTGCATATTCCAGCAAATTACACTTTAGCCACTGATATGTTGTGTACATGGTAATTTAAGGTGACACCCACACAGAGTTGAAATTAGTGTACCACATCCACCTTTTATTTTTAAACCATAGCTAAAAGTCAACGCTGTGCCTTGGCACATTACCCATAAGCCTTTGTACAAACCCAGATTATGAAAGAGCAGATGATGTAACTCAGTGTACATTTACTATGCTCCTTGTAAAACTTGTCAGAGTGGCTTTCTGCTTCATTTCTATGTCTGTCTTTATATATATATATATATATATATATATATATAAACATGCAACATACATTTACAATGAGCACACTTGGCACTTTACAATTTGGAGTTAAATCTAAATTTCATAAGATCATTACTAAGATCAATACAAATACAAGAAAATGGTTTATCAAAATAAATATTGCTCTTCTGAAAATGATTTCCATTCCCTGTTCCCACAAAAGGGTCTGCACTAATTCAGTCAGTTCCAAGGCCATTAGGAAATGCTTTGAGACACTGCTATATTGCTTTTTTTATTTGTTCAGTTCTCTTTTTTTCACGTCACCCAGTGGCAATGCCTGCATTTGGGTAAAATATTTAGAGAAAATTTAGAAATGTGTTGCTTGATTTTAACAGTCATTGTTTTAGAGCTTCAGAGTAATATTGAATTGTTGTTAATCACAGTGCAGCGTAGTGGCTAAGTACCGTAGATGGGTTTGCTTCCAGAAGGTGGCAGTTTAGATTTCAGTGTGTTGCCTTCCCATTGTGCACTTCAGAAAAGCACTTAACCCCTAATGTTTCAGTATTTTCTGTATATCGAGCTGAAAAATAAGTTGAGTCTTGTTATCTACAGTGCTGTGAAAAAGTATTTACTCCTGATTTACTATATTATTGCACATTTGTCACACTGTTTAGTTTCAGATCTTTAGACAATATGCTATATTAGACAAAGGAAACCTGATTTCCACTTTTTTCTCTAATTTTTCAATAGAACATTATCCCAGAAGACTTGGGGATCATCCAGGTGCTTTTTATTTGGAAATATGAGATAAACATTGATGCTTGTCTTGGTTAGAAGTGGTTTCTGTCTTGCTCCTCTCACATTAATTCCATTTTGCCCAGCCTCTTTCTAATTGTGGAGTCATGAACACTGGCCTTAGCTGAGGCTAGAGAGGCCTATGATTCTTTGAATATTCTTCTGGGATCTTTTGTGACATCCTGAATTAATTGTTGGTGTGCCCTTGGTGAACTTTTGGAGGGCCGGCCATTCCTGGGAAGATTCACCACGCTTCCTAGTGTTCCCCATTTAGAGATAATGGCTTTCACTGTGATTCAGTTGAGCCTTAGATATATTTTAACCTTTTTTTTCTCATCAATTCTGGAATTCCCTTACAGCATGGCATACTGTGATTGTAGAAACCTTATGGTGACTACTTCACTCTGATGGTAATGTTCAATATGAGTGAGGTGTAGATTCAACAAGGCTGGATGCAATCAAGCCTGCATGTGTTCAATCATCTGAATACAAGTTCCAATTAAATTTGGTTAATTGGTTAACTGAGTAACTAAGGCGGCAGTTACTTTTTCACATGGGTGATATGGGTGTTTGATAATTTTTTTCATTAAATAAATGTAATAATTTTAAAATGTGTTTTGTGTTGATATTACATTTTGTCTAAAGATCTGAAACCATTCAGTGTGACAACTATGCAATAACTGAGGAAATGAGGAAGAAATACTTTTCATGATATTGCACTCTAGATGAAGATATATAATAAAATATCTGATTATTATTACTTGATGCATCTTTTTAATATAGGTGTGATTCATTTCTTACCTGGAAACAATGCACTGAAGGTCGTTATGGAGGTATTCACTGGAGATTTTATTTATACAGTAATGATATCATTCATATATTTCACATCTGCCCAAAAGCTGCGGATTGACAGCAATATATGCTGGACCAATTTAAGTAGTACTGAGTTTACTACTCTGATGACCACCGCATACTATATCACTTACTGTATTCAGTAAATCCCACTTATTGTTGTAAAGCTGTCAAGAGGTTTACAAAGGCTAATAATAGTCAAAAGACCTGAAGGGTTTGGTTATAACATCTGATTTGTAAAACACTAAGAGGGTGGGGACCTCCCACTTCTAAAATGATTCCAGCACCCTTGTTGAGATGTAAGGTCAGTGCTTGAGTCAATCAGAGACTCAGTTTATCAATGTCAGACTGGTCTGGAGGTTGAGAATTTGCGGGAAACATTAGTAATGGGAGAGTTAGACCCTGTGACTTTCCAGATGTGGGGAACCATTATGTCATGGAATGAGTTTAAATGAATCAGGGTTTTCTTATATGAAGTAAGTATTTACAGCAGATTGAAGCACCACACTTTGTAATGTAGGATTAAGGAACATCAACCTCCTGTCATTTATAAAGATAACCTGTCATTTCCCTGAGCAGTTCCTTTGTGACTCTGAGATTCAATCAGACCACTATTTGCTTTTTTGTGAATTGTGACAAATAAATTGTATGACAACGTACTCCATTAATATTTACAATAGTCAGAGGAAAATGAAATGGTTCATTTGATTTTTTTTTTTAATAACACCTGTTTACCTGTTTCTTAAACATAGCAACATATCAACCCTGTAATGGATACTTGTTGGAAGAAGTTATCCTTAATGAGCTTAAACCCAAGCAAGCATACTCCTACAGGAAACTCATTGTCTTTTGGATTTATGTGTACAACTAGGGCTATGATCTTAGAGCCTGTAATTCCAAGAGGTGGATACAGGACACTATGAATTTACATGTTAAGTGATCAACACATTATGGTACCTTAATCATCTCATTTAATCATTCAGTTTCCACAGGGGTGTCTAGTATGATCTAACTGGCTGGTGTGGGTGCAAGCTTTTGTTTAGGCTAGCACGGTTACACTTTAATCGGCAAATTTAGTTTACAAATCAGGTAATGAACTTGATTAGTTGAATCAGGTGTTTTGTTGCTGGAATCCAAAAATGGGAAAACGTGTTCAGATCGGACATTTTTGGATCGGATGTTTGGTATAGAGTGCCAGAAATCTCTTTTGCTTCTCCACTGTGTAACTGGTCACATTCCTTCAACTGTTTTCACTGATCACTTCAATTAGAATCTATACTAATGCCTTGAAGTTAAGGGCTGAAAAACAGAGTACATTTATCCGAGGACACACTCCTGATCTTTGTTTCATCACCCACTTGGCACACAATGTGTTAGCACTACTGTGCATTTTCAGATGTCTTATATTAATATAGCCATTTGGATTTTCAGTTTTCATAGACCCTCCTCGAGCCATAGAAGTCCATTTTGCTTCCGAGCAAAGTGGCAGAAATCCAGCCTGAGGATGAACTCTTTGTCTCCTTCTGAACTCAGATAATCTCCAGTCCAGCGGCAGCTAAATTGCCTGCTTTTAAGATAGAGTGTCTCAGGGCTTCTTTCCAGTTCAGTATTAAATAAAGAAACCAACTCGCCTTTACAGGGCCCTACCAGAAAGTTCTGCCAACCTGCCTCACTGATTGTAATGCCCCATAGTATTTTATTTTGTATATATTTCAAGGAGGACTGCTAACTGATAACGGCTTCATTGTCACAAAAATCCCATTATATAAAAGTAAACCCTGAGCTATGAGAACAAACCTGCTGTATACCCTGGCCCTAATACTGTATGTGGTTTATTTTTTTAATACCTTCTCTTATTGGTTTAGTTCTCTGCCTAATCATAGTGCAGTTTCAAAAAAAAAAAAAGGCTATGTAGGCTTTACATGCGATTTTAAATTAGACCTGCCAAGATAGCATCAAAATTTATGCAGACCCCACCTTACTGGCCAGACACAGGAGAAATATTGGTTTCACACATGCAAAGCCACGTGTGTGTTCTGATGGAAAGAAAAGTGAGAGGGAGTTCAGTGTATTTATATGAGATATTTGAGCACTCTCCATCAATGTTTGTGGGCGACCTTGTGCTGAGAGAGACTGAATTACAGGTAACGCTGCATCTTACCCGCTCCTAGTGAAAGCCAGTAGAGGAGGCCACTCAAAGGGCTCTCTTTGGAATTCAAGGAGCATTCTGCTTATTTTGATCATTGCTAACGAGCCAATCAAAAAGTATTAATTCTACACAGTTTTGTTTAAGCTATGAATAGTAAAGAGCCTGATTTACTCATGTAAATGAATTGTACTATACATATAATGAACTGCATTTAATTCACTATTAATATGGCACAACTTTCTACATGGACACTAAACTACAGTGCTTCATTACTTTGTAATTATTGTTATCAACAAATGTATGATCAGATGAAATTTAAATATTATGCATATTTTGAAGGTAGGCTTTTCGTACGTATTTGCCCTAAAGTCTATTTATGGCAAGCAGCTTGCTACTATTGATTTAGCATCCACTCACAAAAACAAAAAAGAAGAAATCAGGTAGGGATATATTGCAACAAATAATTATTTAAATTAAGACATACGGACAGTAGCTGTGGCAATAGCAATATTTAAAGGGAGAAGACAGGTATGTAAACATGAGAGAAGAAAGAGATGGTTTTTCATTTAGGAAGTGTGAGCGTACAAGGGAACTGAATGTTGTAAAATGTGTTCAGGTTTTCTAAAAGCAAAAGCTTGTCAGAGACCTCAGGGATTCCATATTTATGGCCCTATACAGCTCTCAATGCTATAGGAGTCCATTTGGACCAGCAGCATAGATGTGTACCACGCGCTGCCCCGTTGGAGTGGAGTTTTACAATCATTTCACATA
The DNA here is from genome assembly GCF_013347855.1 of Anguilla anguilla. Classification (NCBI taxonomy): domain Eukaryota; kingdom Metazoa; phylum Chordata; class Actinopteri; order Anguilliformes; family Anguillidae; genus Anguilla; species Anguilla anguilla. Next base: position 51,916,534 of record NC_049203.1, on the reverse strand, counting down.
GGCCTGCTTCTTGCTTGATTGGGACTAAGTCCAGACTAACTCCCTGCCCAATTCAGTGCCTGTTGTTTCACTGCTGGGTTTTCTTTTCATAGTCATGGGTAGAAGTAATGTTCTCCCCTTAATAGTTGGACGTGTGGCAGGCTGATCAGGATGGAGGCAGCTGATCAGTATGCAAACTCGTGCTCTGAGTCTGTGAGTGTGTGTGTGCATGTGTGTGTGTGTGTGTGTGTGCTCCCATGCATGCATTGTGTGCATGTTGGACATCTTGTTTATTCTTCCTTATTTATACTCAGTTTGATAAACTCATGTCATAGCAGGAAGACGGCAGTAAATTAAGTAGTAGAAACACATTGTTTTTTTCTGTGGAACATTCTTCTTTGTCCTTTATCTTCTTTATTCCATTATAAATACAGCCACATACATTAGGGAAATCTATTGCTACAGCAATGAGCAATTGATAAAAAAATGTGCATCCATAGGTATGTGAAAACAGATGGGAGGAGTGAGCACTTTTGTGCCCATTTCCTGGACTGTGTCTTGGAACATTTGATGACTACCATGATATGTTGGATTGTGCTCCAGAAAAGCTAAATCTTTTCAAACTAAAAAATGCATGTTAGCTCTGACCAAATTTATTTTTTTTTAATTGAAAAGACATGGTATAAGCTGCTTTCTCTGTCCCATGTCTTTTAGAGGTCATCATATGAGCCACACTTACTCCCTCTTCTGGCATTTGGCATTGCATGTATCTATGTGTGTGTATATATACACCGATCAGCCACAACATTAAAACCACCTACCTAAAATTGTGTAGGTCCCCCTCGTGCCGCCAAAACAGCTCTGACCTGTTGAGGCATGGAATCCACCGCTGAAGGTGTCCTCTGGTATATTTGGATTTTTGTATATATTTGTATCTACTCTATATTTGTATCTGATATTTTGTATCTACTATAAATTTGTATTAGATTGTGTTACTTTGTTGTCTTTGATACTGCAACAGTGCAAATCCCCCCCCCCTGGGATCAATAAAGTACACTACTACTACTACTACTACTTATTACATTATTGGTTTTTATTACATAAAAAATATAAAATGGATTACATTATTTGGAGTTATTACACTATTGGTAGTTTATTACATTATTAGTTGCTACAGGGCTATAAAAAGCTAAGATATTGTTAGAGGGTGATTTATTTCCACATGATTTTAAAAACTCTCGACGGGTCAGAGCTGTTTTGGCGGCACGAGGGGGACCTACATAATATTAGGCAGGTGGTTTTAATGTTGTTGCTGGTCGGTGTATACATATATATATATATATATATATATATATATATATATACACACACTCATAAAAATACACACATAGACATATTTTTTCTTGATTTTTCTCTGTACTCCACAATCGTTTGAATATTCTCAGATTTTATTTAAGGGCATTTCGATACATTTTAGTTTCACCGTTTCAAAACTGCAGCACTTGTTATACATTGTCTCCTCATTTCAGGGCAGCATATTGTTTGGGACACATTAGTATGTTTAGCACTTTGTTACATATCCTTTGCATGCAATGACTCCTTGAAATCTGTGGCCCATAGACATCACCAGATGCTGAGTATCTTCTCTGGTGATGCTCTGCCAAGCCTGTACTGCAGCCATCTTCAACTCCTGCTTGTTTTGGGGGCTACTTGCCTTAATTTTTCACTTAAGACTATGCAACACATGCTTATCTGGATTCAGATTGGGTGAATGATTTGGCCAGTTTTTAACTTAGCAAAACTACTTAGTTTAGCAGTATATTTGCAATCATTTTCTTGCTATAGGATGAAGCGCCATCCAATGAATATGAAGGCATTTGATTGATTTTGAACAGATAAGATAAGCTGTGTGCCCAGGGGGTAATGTTACCTCACATTATAGACGATTCTGTGCTTCCCCAACAGTTTGGGGAAGGCCCTTTCGTTTTTCAGTGTGACAATGCCCCCGGGCACAGAGCAAGGTCCTTATAGAAATGGTTTTGTCAGGATGGTGTGGAAGAACTTGATTGGCCTGCACAGAGCTCTGACCTCAATCCCATCCAACACCTTTGGGATCAGTTGGAAAGCCAACTGCGAGCCTGCCAATTGGTGCCCAACCTCACTAATGCTCTTTGGGCTGACTGGAAGCAAATCCTTGCAGCAATGCTCCAATATCTAGTATAGAGCCTTCCCAGAAGAGTGGAGGTAGTTGTAGCAGCAAAGGATGGACCAACTCCATATTAATGCCCATAATTTTAGATGAGATGTTGGATGTCAGGTGGCCACATACTTTTGGCCATGTAGTGTATATAGTGCAGTATCAACTTCAATTTTAGGATATTTACGTTCTTATTCAGTGACCCATGTAAGAATTGTACACCTTATTATACACAGTCCCCTCATCTTTGGGGACCAAAAGTAATTGGACAGATTAACATAATCTGTATATATACAGTCACAATAAAGAGATTTATGAATCATTTGGAATTATCTGGATAGTTGCATTAATTACTCATTAAATGTTGTCTGATCTCCATCTATGTCACAATAATAGACTAACACAGTCTGCTTAAACTAAGACCAAACATTGTACTTCTTGTCAATACTGAATGCATCATTTAAACATTCATAATCTAGGTTGGAAAAAGTATGTGAACCTCTAGGCTAATGACTTCTCCAAAAGCTAGTCCAGTGTTCCAGTCAATGAGATAAGATTGGATGTGGGTTTTAGGTTCCCTGCCCTATAAATAAAGCGCACAAAGTTACCATTACTGAAAGAATCTGCTATTCTAATGAAATATCTGTTCATGTGAATCATACCCTGAACAAAATAATTTTCAGAGGAACTTAGAAGAAGAATTGTAGAGATGCATAAAGCTGGAAAAGGCTACAAAGGCATTTCTAAAGGTCTGGGTGCATCAATCCACAATAAGACAAGCTGTCTACAAATGGAGGATTTCAGTACTGTTGCCACTCTCCCTAGCACTGGAAAGCTTGCAAAGATCACAGCAAGAGCGCTGCATGCAAAGCTGAAGCAGGTCAAAAATAACCCTAGGGTAACAGTAAAAGACCTGAAGAAATCTCTTGAACTTGCTGAAGCCTCTATTCATGTGTCCACTATAAGAAAAACACTAAACAAGAATGGTATTTCTGGGAGGACACCACAGAGAAAACCACTGCTCTCTAAAAAAACATTGCTGCGTGTCTCAAGTTTGCAAAGGACCACCTGGATGTTCCACAGTGCTTCTGGGACAGGTGAGACAACAGTTGCACGCTGGGCAGAAATGAACTAGGGAAGGAAAAAGCACTGCTCACAAACACCAAAACCGCAGCCTAACTGTGAACCATGGTGGAGGGAGCATCATGGTTTGGGCTGCTTTGCTGCCTCACAGCATGAACAGGTTGCAATTCTTGAGGGAACAAAGATAAATTGTATCAAGAAATTTTACATGAGAATGCCAGGGTAGCAGTCCGTCAAATTAAGCTTATTAGAAGTTGGATAATTCCACAAGACAATGACTCAAAACATATGAGTAAATCAACAACAGAATGGTTTAAACATAAGGAAATTCATGTTTTGGAATGGCCAAGTCAGAGTCCAGACCTTAACCCAACTGCGTTGTTGTGGCATAACGATGGCTGTTCATACAAGAAAACCAAGAAATGTCAATGAACTGAAGCAGTTTTGTAGAGAGCAATTCTCTAAAATTCCTCCTAACCATTGTGGAAGTCATTGCTGCTAAAAGGTACTACAACTATGAATATTTAGACAATGTGTTCAATAGAGAAATTAAAAATCCAATTGATTGTTATTAGTTTAAGCAGAATGTGCTTGTATGTTATTGTGACTTAAATGAAGATCAGACCAAATTGAATGAGTAATTAATACATGGATCCATGTAATTCCAAAGGGTTCACAAACATTTTGTTGCAACTGTATATATATATATATATATATATATATATATATGATTAATTTATTTGTTTCAAATAAAAATAAAATTCAGATTAAATTAAAATGTATAAAATTCTTAAGCTTTGTGCATTTATAAAATGTAGAGCAGTAGATGCCTATTTTATTCAGATCTGTCCTAGATAGCTTTGCAAGTACTCAGCTGCAGTATTGTATTTATTTTTTTTATTTTTTGCGAGAAAAGAGGAAAACATAGAAACGGCAATATGTGTGCTTGAGTGCACAGGATGAAATCACAGCAAGTGTTGGTGCGAGTGCCTAGAATTCAAAGTCAGCCTCTATTATGAATCTCATTAAGAATCTAGCAGATATGCAAATTCATGGCTGGACGGAACACAACTTTAGAGTACAAGAACCCTCTGTATGTTTTCAAAGCATTGGCATTAATTTCCCCTCGGGCCTTCTAGATACGTAGCTTTTTTAGCTGTCTTGGACATGCAATTAAGCACACTGTTTGTTTTCTGATGCTACGCTTTAGGGTTCTCCTTTATTTTATTTTGAGACAATTTTCAGGAAACCATATCTGCTTTATTATGGAAAATCGCAAAATTTCTCAGTTTGCAATTATTTGATTTATACAGGGGCACCAGATTAAGTCACATTTTTCAGAGCAAAAGGTGGGTTGTGCAATAGCGTGGTGGATGCAAGACAGAAATTGGAGCACAAAGCAGTAGGATAAGTCTGCATGCTGTCAAACGTAAAAATGTGCAAGCCTAGCACGCATACAGCCTTCTTCAAGGAAACCTGACAAACGAAGTCACCCATATAGAATCAGAGTGCCTTGAAGAATGCTCTATTCCTTCTCTGTTTATGTATCTCTAGAGATTTGTTTTCACTGATATGATTATTTTTTACAGTAGAGAATACACACTCTGCAGCTTAGCAACTACCCAGAGCTCGGTGATAATGTAACCACAATCTCCCTATATCTGTCTGTCTCTCTATATTACAGGAGACGGCACTGAAACCACCACTCTATGGCACACTGTGTGGCACAGGTACAGCTCGCTCCCACAGGATAAAAATCAATCTCTAGCTGCCAATACCTAGAGAGGGAGGAGGTCAAAGACTGAAGAGGTGAAACACACACTATACAGGTTCTGCAGCCTCAGACAAGACCTAGAGAGGATCCCCCCTTTTTTTGAAACAAAAGAAAAATAAGAAAAATACCTGAAACAAACATGTCTTGCTGCCTACTTGAAGCTTTTCAAAACTCTTATTGTGAATTCATAGGGGTCTTGAATAGCCCTGTTCAGCTTCCCCTATGCCTCGCTTTCCTGCGCCATATCAGTTGGCACAGGAGAAAAAATAGCCGTTTTGACCAGTGTTCACACCCAGTACAAATCAAACATTACAACCACAATGATGTAAAGATTGTTTATATGTATGTACATATGTTTGTATGTATGTATATTTACCACAGTCATAGTTGAAAACTTGTCTCTCTACCCATGGGTTTTGCTTTTTAACTTTGACCTCTTCACCTGCCTTATAGACACTTTGTTTTTGTTTTTTCACCTGTCCATTCCCATGGGACTGGCACTCTAACTCTTGGATCACATGAACACATGACCAATGATGTCACACATGGCCCACATGACTGCTCTGTCTGTATGTGTAGCCCCACTCTCACTATTGGTGACACTGTTCTAGTCCTAGTGGATGGTGCGGTTAGCATTAGTATGCATAGCTTTCATTAGGAAGTAGCAACTGACTACATTAACCTAACTGCTGTGCCACTGGTGGTCAGGGAAGTCTGGTGGGGACTCACAGGGATGAAAGAAGTTGTAATGCTTTGAGCTAAGCCATGTTTTGAAGGCTTCACTGCAGGCTTGACTCGGAAAACAACGGATGTCAATATATGACAGTAGAGCAGGTTTCCTAGTTCTATGTCTTCACAGTATCAAGAAGGTGCTTCTTGTACATGTGATGTAGACAGCCGCCAGTCCAATTGCCAAAAATAATCTAATTCAATCAGCGTGATGTTTTTAATGATATTCAAGATCAAGGCATTCATTCTGAATGGAAAACCTCAGGCGGTCTGTAATGAGATGCTGTATGACTCAAGCATAAGGGCCTGGTTGTGTGCACTTATTTACTCATTTATTTATATTGATGTATTATTTATTCATTTTAAGTAAAGATTTTCAAATGATATATTGAGCACCAAAAAATAAAATAGGCACCCAGGCTCCATATGACAGCAATAAGTTGTGTTGGTGAGGATTCATTATCAAAAATATAGACCAGGTACACTTATAAACTTAAGCTTTCATTTTGAGTTTGAGATTTGTGCTTTTATGAATAAAATAATGAAATTATTTACGTACATAAATACAATATATTTTATGTATATAAAGGCTATCTTTACACATCAGAGAAACACACAATCATATGCTACTTTTGAGACACCAAACCTCATGGAGTGACAGAATTGATTAGTGCACATGTAACTAAATATGCTTGATTTAATGGGGCCACATTATTGTACAATCAGTAATCAGTTTATCGTGGCCTACAGACTGCTTTGGTAGAATGGCTCTCTGCATCAGTACAATGGCTTCTTGTGAAGTGAAATAGATTTAGGGAGAATGGTCTGTATGTTTCCTCTAAGTAGGGTTTCAGCTGTATGGCTTTTGCATAGGAGTAACTATGTGTGTCCTGTCAGGGCACTTCACTGTAAATTACATCATGGGATTTGCCTGATATTGTGGAGAAAAAAAAAACCCAATGAGAGCTTTTTTTTGTTTCCTTTTATTTTCATTGTTGTTGTTGTTGCATAAGGGAGAGGAAGGAAGGATCCTCACCCAGGTTTCATGTGAAGTAAAATATGCACCTTAAACAATCTTTGTATATGACTTTGATTTGCCAGTGTGTGAAGAAAACATGAAATGTGCTTAAAATGTTTTGTTTATGTATGTTTGGGCTTACAAATTTATTAAAGTCTTTTGCATTGTATAATACATTCCCATGAGTCTTTCTTTATGACTCACTGATAGTTCTTAAGTACACCCCATATCCATGCACATTCAATCATATCAGTCAAATTAACCTTTAACCAATGAAAATGTGCTCTGCTCTGTAAAATGTTTACCCATGGTCTGTTTTTTTTATAAGAGCCACAAGGGTTAACAGTACCTGCGTAATGCTCATTCACAATCTTGAGATTTAAATATAAAAAAAGTACTGCATGGCCAACTATGAGTCATACTCTCTCTCCCTTTGCAGTGTAACCTCAACAGTATATTGGAAATGTAGCATGTTGACCTGGCTAAATAAAGGAAAATAAATGAATTGACTGAATTTGAAGTGAATATATTGTCCCAAATTTAAAGTAAAGGCAACAATTTAATATAATAATAATAATAATAATAATAATAATAATAATAATAACAATAATATATTTCAACAGCAGTTATATTTTATGGCTTGTTTGATTCATTATTGTATACAAGGCCTTTGGTCATTTAAAAATCTTTCCCTTGTGACACTCTACCCTTCAAGACAATGCAGTGGTTATTACCTCTACTGATTCTCCATTGCTTGATTATCTGTACTGATTCTGCTCAGGATCTCTGTGACTTCACAGAGAAAATGGCCAATTGTTATTTTTTTTGGGACAAATATTTTCTCTCCTCTAAAACTGTGGCTCACCAGTTATTACATTTTAATGTTTATGAAGATCAGTCAGACTCCTGCTATTTGCCTAAATATGATGTATGCTTTACAGTTCTTATTATCACAGTAATTATTATATATTAATCTAATAATTAATATTAATTATATATTACTATCATTATAATAATTTTTAGGTCAAAATTGAGTTCTGATTGCATTGAATACTTTATGTTTAGCCAATACTCTGTTTTAATATATTTTTGGAAGTTTTCTGTTAGAATTGCTTTCTTACATAATAATAATAATAATAATAATAATAATAATAATAATAATAATAAATTACATGGTCACTATCATCTATGTCTAACCCATCTTTTTCAACTTTGATCACAATTACGCGAAATATTGAGAGCATACCTTCTCACACAAGCCTAAAATGAGTGATTAGCACTGTGTTACAACTTCAAAAATAAGAAGACCTTGTGAAGGAGATACTTGAAAACAACTAAATTGTTCTTTATTCTGTAATATAAAAGCAAACGTTCCAAAAGTGCACATGAAAGGGAAATAATCTGAGAGCAGGAATGGAAATAATTTAATGACTTATCAAAGTTCCTCAAGATTTCTACACTGGAGTGCTAATCATTTCCCTTGAGGAAAGGATGTCCTTGGTGATTAGAAAGTACAGAGCACAGCACTACTGAGCACACACGGAGGGAGAGCAAATGTCAGACTTCTATACATAGCTTTATGCAAACCTGAAATTCACAAAGATGGTAATTTCTTCTCTTTTGAAACATTCAGACGGCACTGAGTTTATTCCAGCTTGTTGTTTTCAACCAAGAAAATGGATGGTGTGTAATGTTCTCTCAAACCCCCGTAGATTATTTCTTCTGTGTATGTGCAGGAGCTCTGCTTCTCCAAATGTGATATTCTCCGATTCTCCTTGTGGTGTGATTGTTTTGCTGGAGGAGCATGCCATTACCTGGAGGTCTTCAGAGCGACTGTGTTTCTGAGAGTAATGTGTCCGAAGACGCCATCGAAATGCAAGGACAAGGTTTAGTCTGGCATTCTTTCAGTCCGATGAAATCAGGTAGAAGAAACATGCCAGATTGGATTTCTCCAGGGTGTCAGGGATACCAGGGAAATTTATGGGGTGTTCATTACAAATATGTAGCTATTATAATTTTGAGCACAGGTCGCTGAGCATGTGTTGATGATATACATCTGTCGTCCTGCTATGAGTGTAAATTTTCACTGGTTTTCATCCGATATAGGATGACATTCAAAGGTCGTCTGCTGGTGGTTTTGTGCCATGGATAGGGAGTTGGGGGTAGTGGAGTGTGATTGGGAGTAGGGATGGTGTGAGGGTGAAAGTACATTTTTGAATCTTGTGTTCATGACATTTTTATCCATAATTTATGAGACACAAGCATATAGGTTTCCAGCCCATAGAGGTGGCCATATATTATTTATTCATATCTGTTTAATTACATACACTGCATTGATCTGTCTGCTCATCTATCAAGAAATTGATGAAAAAATCTTAGTAACATATGATTTTTGTACCAGATGACCACATTGATGTGAACACACACACGCGTGCACACACACACACACGCACGCACACACACACACACACACAAACATTTTTCTTTTTTTCATATCATACCCTTACTGTATACTCTTAACAACTATCAATAAGATCCTGTGGACAATTTCTATTGGAAAGAAAAATAAGTAGAAAAGGTTGTTTGTCATTAGTTCTGGGCGAGGATCTTCTTGCAGAGCTTGTTAATAATAGCATAATGCATATTCATGAGTTCCTTTCTCTGAACACGTTTCTCATATTAGGGAACTAATGTAACAGTGGGAGTGAAAAAGAAAATGTATTACGCATGCTGGCATATTCCATCGGTGAAAATGCACTTTAATTAAAACCAAGAGCCATTAACCTGTAATAACCCACATGCAGCTGCAGTAATATAAAATCTGTGCTTATAATATTTGATGTGACTTGACAGTTTTTCTTTCTTTTTTTCCCAAATTCACTCACATTCATTCATTTACTGTTTGTTAATCTGGATTTTTTTGTGCTGAATGCTTAACAGTGTGATGCATTCAAACATGTTGGGACACTATAAGCTTGTCAAAACAATATTACCAGTAGACAATAATCAGTTTGGTTTTATTGTATTAAGATGCATGCTAGCTGGTGCCATTTGTCTACACATCCATTTAGTTACAGTGAATAGATTTGTTATTTTACGCTCATCACAGATGCTATTTTACCAAATGTAAATCATCTCATAATTGGATAAAACTAATTTTTATGCCAAGCCCATTAAACGCAGGTGAATTAATGGTTATCATAATGGAAGGACCTATATAAGATGACTTCATTTTTATGAGACGTTACGTCGCAGATGTCTAAGAGCAAATTTTAAAAAGTGAAACAGTCAGAAACACATAACACATTCCACATAATATGTTTTTTTTTTTAAGGTAGGCAAGGCAAGGCCAGTTTATTTATATAGCACCTTCCAAACACAGTGGCAATTCAAAGTGCCAGGTAATTGATTTTAGCATTTTTAGCTACTTGGCTCTAAAAGTAACTCCCAGTAACTTGCATTCATTTCAAGGAGTGATTCATTGGCAGATTGACAGTTGGATTGAATTATTGTAGCTCATCTGTGGAAAATTGCGTTGAATGGGTCAACGGTGCTTACAGTTCACACTGAGTGCCCTCACGAGCCCCATCACTCTGTCATTACAAGGGTAGGCTGTTTGCATCGGTGCCCCTACGTTCTAGAGTATCCCAGGTCACACACAGATAAGTTGAGTGTTTCAAAACTGAGGTCAGGGATGGAGTGGCCTGGTCCTGAAGCCCACTGTTGGTCCGCACGGTACAGTATGTTTTGTGTGTGTGTGTGTGTGTGTGTGTGTGTGTGTGCTCTGTGCCGTGGTGCAGGAAACAGGAAGATGCTGTCTTGCTGCTGCTTACACTCACAGCACAGCTCCACACAGTCGCTGCCAAAGTGAATAATTCAATCATCCCCTTTGCTGCTGCGATTCTCCTTTGTGTGTGTACATCCTACCATGGTAATCAAATTGGTAAAAATCTAGCAAAGGGTTTGCTGTGACACTGAGTTCACCCAGAGGACCGGGGGCTTTATTTTTTAAGGACAGATGAAGCAATTGTCTTTCAAGACAGAACACTTCTAACCTCTGCTCCATGTCTGAATAAGACCTTAATAAAAAATGAGGTTTATATTTTACATTATATTTTACATTATATATAGTGTGAGAACCATTCATTTGGAAAACTATGATTTTGAGGTAGTTTGCATATTATGCTACATACAATTATGTCCTTGTGAAAGCAGGATTTTGTGATTTACTGATCATTTTGATGGTGTCGGTGTATCAAAATGCCAACAATATTTGAAAAAAGAGAGGTCAAATCATTTTCAGCTGTCAGACTAGGCAGATAGATAAGATCATAAAAGTACAACAACAAAAAAAAGATAAAGCAAACATTTTTATTGTAATTCTGTTCTCATGAGCTCAAATTCTACTTTCCAGTAAGCTGTAAAGCAGTAACTGGTATTTCTAAATGTACAGTTTTACTGATCTCATAGCTACACATATTTATGGTTTTGTTTTTATTTTATTGTTTCCTTTTGACTCCAATACATAATGAAGTAAAAGTCCGAAACATTGCATTGCATCTCAGTTGGAGGTACCACAAATGTTCAAACAACTTTTTTTCAGCAGCAGGATTAATGATATTATAAATTGTTTTTGAACCTCTTCCTCTGTCCTCTGAACCACTGTCTTTAAATTACTATTTTTAAAAAAATGTTTCCCTTTGTGGATTAAATACACCGAAAGTGAAACTGAACAAAAATTTTTGATTGACACGAATGGTCTTATGGAAGAAACAAACAAATATTGGTTAGGAAACCACACTTTAATGTACCGATAATAATTTCCATTCTCTGTCTTGAGTTTTCTTTGAGAGAGTGCTGGCCTTAACCAATAGACCTCTGGCACATGACTGTTTTATGGTCATGACCATCTGGGACAAGGGGAACTACAGAACCAGGTTAGCTTTTAAACATAGAGAACATTGCGTGCTTTTTCTCCCTGCCTCATTTTACCCTTGATCAAGCAGAAACCCTTGAGTTGGTCAGCACTCTGTCATGCGATAGGCTGATTGAGGGAGTTTTCGCTCTGGCTCAGTTTTCCCATAGGTCAATTGGCTTCACATCATAACGCTGAGGCCCCTGCTCCAAACCACTGAGTTCTCGGTGATGCAGGCACCAACTGGCAGCCTTTTGGTTCAATGTCTCCTTTCCCATTGTCCTTTAATGTGGCAATTGTGTGACCTTGACACACCCAGTGGCCCTAAAACAGCAGAGCATACCGACAAGGCTCATTAATAAAAAATGTTACCTTTGGTTTGGATGCATTCTGGTCTGTGTGAAGTTCTCACAGATATTTGCCTGTTCTGGGATATGCAGCACAGTGGGTTGCACTGGTTGATTCGATGAAAAAAGTAAAAAGTAAAGGTCAGAAGCAACAAAAATAAATAAAATAAGAAACAAAAACAAAAAGTTTTTTACCACGTTTATTCGGAACGTGGCCCTGTTGCCCGGAGGATACTTTGATCTGACATTCAAGGGAACACAAGCAGCCTGGATGTTTGTGAGCACTGGATGGGATTTGGATGATGAAAAGCCGGGGAAGCAGGAGGAAGCCGAGCTGAAGCACGGCGACTTAGAGATGGAGCTGAGAGCCATGTCTGCTGCCGTCCTAATCCCAGTAATCCCATACAGAACTCTTGATTTGCTTTTGCAAAAGAGATTGGAAGACGATAAGATCCCTGGCCCATCTTGGAATAGCTGGTAATCTGGTTTGGATCGGGGACTCTGGGGTATTTATACTATCCTGACATTTGTAGAAGCAGATGGTGGGATAGGGAGGGGGTGGGTGTGGGCCCGTCCAAACTTCTCAATTTATGTACAAGAAAAAAAAAAGAACAGTGGGTGATAATCAATGTTGTTTATTTTGCTGCTTGACTTCTTATGTACTTTCAGCCAGATTATAGGCTTTCCTGAGGATAATCGGAGACGGCAGACAATTGCCTTTTTTTCATCCTGCAGCTATCCCCTGTGAACACGTAAAGAGGGCGGTTTAGAGAGGATGTCGGCCTCTAATGCCTGATTAGTCCCGTTCCAGAGCCAGCTAAAATTAAACGGGCAGGGTGCTAATCACCGCGCTTCAGGCACCCCCTGCCCTGCTCCTTCGAGGAGCAAGTGTCCCGTGAGAGCTCTGAGTCCCGTCGAGGATCCATTACAAAACTGTCCCATAAAAGAGCCGTCCGCTCAAGGGACAAGTGATCTGACCATGCACGGATTTCCTTCTCTTTTTATATTTTTTTCCTCAGTTTCCTATTGCAATGTGTCCCCCATTGAGATGGTCATGGGCACGCCATACATGCAACAGTGCCACTTGTTTCCTATGGTGTGAATGCTTGGTGGAGACATCATTACTGCCCTTTCTCTAATGTCATGCATTATTTCATGGAAATAGCCATGAAATACCCATGGGAACCAAGTAATGGTATCTTGATGTTATATTGCATATCCAAGAGCACATTTAAGTGAATTAAGATTTTCCAACCCAGTAGTATTGTATATTGCCACTGTTACAGTGCACAGCAGAGCTTCTACCACACACTGATACTGTATAAACATGATGGCACGCAGCCTAAAGCACGCCTCCTCCTCCTTCCCTGCCACCACCTCACTAACCTAATGCTGCTGGCAATCTCTACAGTCAGAAGCAGACCTCTGCAACAAAGGCATTTTTCTCTAATTAGTTTGGTGCATTGAGTAATTTGATTTTGCATGGCAACTATGTTGGCAGTATTCTACATATTTCCTTATTGTGTCATCCTACTCAAATACATCACATAATGGTACCATACCTAAACATATTGGAAAAAATACGAGACAGCGTTTTACTGTTGTAGCACAATGGAGCTTGTACATTGGAATCATGCATTGTGAACATGTTGCCAATGGCTGCATTCCAAGAGTTTATTTTTACCTGCTTAGACAGCGAATTACAGTTTATTTTTAATAATTAGATTATTTCTGCAAGTTTTTTTAATCCAAAAATATAGATTTCAAAAAACCATACCTTTGTTTTTGTTTTTTGAAAAAGATTTGTCATTGATGTTTACCAAAAATAAACAAGTAGAAATATTTAGATGTATACTAGTCTTTTATCATATACCTGTTTTATTATTAAAATTGTTGGTAAACTTCTAGGACCCATGTGTAGTATTTGTTATTTACTTGTTTCATTTTGTTTGGTTGCTGGGCTCTATGTATGTACATGTTTCATAGTTGAATATGGAAAATCCCTAATTATTTCTATATTTTTTCTGCAATTAAAAAAATGATCTCCTTACTTCCTTTCCTTGCGTCCTTTTTAAGCTCCTAGGTCCACAAATCGGAGGACGCAAGGAAAGCAAGCAAATAAGGGTGAAGCCACACATCCTCCAATGAGAAGATAATTTTATTTATTTTCAATGAACAATGGTTCTTCGCATCTGCAAGGCATGCTGGGATACCTGGTGATGCAAGCCGGTGGAGTGGCCGGAAGGATGGGGAACATGGTGCAATAGGCACACATACTCCGATGAGTTCACCTGGCATTGCTCTCGCCTCCCACAGTCTGCTGCTTGTGGCCATGTTTTCTATTTTTAAAACAGTGTTTCTTAAATGCATATCGATTGCATATTTCAGAAATCCCCACACAGCAATAATTAATGAGTCCTCCATAACAGAACTATGGGGAATGGAGAAATAAAATTTGAAATCGGAGACAGTTTACGATCTTTAATCTGATTGGTTAGCGCACCATGTTCTCTGTCCTTCTGGTCGCTCTGCCAGCCCACCTCACATTTCCAGCTATCCCAGCATACCTTGCGGATGCAAAAAATCAGCTCCCAGGCGATTACGACATCACCCTTCGTTGGAGGATGTTTCAAGCATCAGTATGAAGCCATGTCAATTGCAGAAAAAATACTTCCGCATAGGATGCACTCATGTTTTCTTGCTCCAGCATCCTTTGGGAGACTACTAGCTATTGACTCCTAGCTACTTCAAGGGCATTTAATGGGTTGCAATGTACTTGAAGATGGTGGAACTCGATTGATTACCCGGGTCAGGCAAGGACTGAGGGGGCAACGACGAATAAAATAAGCGATTGGAATGAGGCCCACACGTCAATTTCGCATATTTTTGACCTGTTTGGCCTACCATACTGGGAAAGGATGCAAGGAAAGGAAGCAGGAATGGATGAAATAAGTGACTGGAATTAGCCCAATGTCTTGTCATTTGCCTCAGTCAGGCATAGACTGCTTTACACGTTGTAGGCATGTAAATGCATCTGTTAATTTAAAAAAGCTGTGGTATCAGAGAATTGACAAGAAAAAATAAATCCATGTCTAAATATTCCGGAAGCTTATATTATCCATTTGGACCTAAGTTGTACAAAACAACAAATCAAGTAAATTTAAATCTGATAACTGTAGTTTCCCTTTGAACGTTCAATAAATCTGGGGAAACTAATTCTTGAAAGTCACCCAATGAAAAGCCCGTTCACCTGTTTGTTTAACACAGTTTGAGAATATTGCCAGGACTTTTAAAGCTCTTCGAAAAAGTCTTATTTATAGCTCAAACACAGAGCAATGATCTAATAAACTATAAATCTATGTAAATTCATTGAGCCAAGAAGCAGTTTTAATCAGCTGAACTCAGCTTGACAGGCAGCAAAGATATCATCAAGCTTGTGGTCTAGAGGCTTCACAGCATACTGTTGTGAGAATATGAGGGGAGAACAGATGTACTTTTCAAGTACATACAGAAACCACCCAAGAGATGTCAAAATTCTAGACACAGAATTATCAAAGTATTTGTACGTGTGTAAAATAATTAGGTTGGATGCATATCTGTGAATTTTGTGCATTGAGGGTAGATACGTGCACAGTAGGTCATAATATATAGCACACAAGACTTATGCTGGAATTAGAAAATGTTCTAAAAGAGTCTCCTTTGGCTGACCTGTTCTTCAACCCAAAATGGATTGCATTATCTCCCCTTAAGAATCTGGCCACGTATTTTTGAGAAACAGTTTTACTTTGAAGATGTCTTAATGGAAATCGGTCCTGACTACACCTTGGTTTGCCTGTGGAAGACAATGCATTAGCTGTGGCATGATTCCCGGAGGTGGCAAAACCCAAACAGCCCTTGCTGAGACAAAACCCCATCAGTGTCAACAGCCCGACAGATCACTACATAACCCCTCGAAAGGCTAGAGTGACACTGCAGGTGATGGGTACAGTATTTTTATAATAATAATAATAATAATGTGTGTGTGTATTGTAAGCTCCATAACATTTGGGACAAAGTAATATTTTCCTTGATTTGACTCTGTACACCTTAATTTTAGATTTCTTATGAAACAATTCATAACACTTTTTATACATAACCCCACCATTTCATGGCACCATAATGTTTGGGACAAATGTAGAGGTTAAATATGATTATTATGGTAAAATAAATAAAAAATTTTCAACTTCAAATTAATTAGGAAGATGTCTGCAATGCTCTAGGAACTTCCAAAAACCAATCCTGTACACATTTATGGCTAAAACACTTATGATCCTATCGCCAAGGGGTTTTAAACTAAAATATTTTGAAACCCCTGGTAGTGTGGATTTGATGGTCTTAAGGAGCTGAAATGGTTTTCGAAATGTGTTTTAGCACTAATGTGTATGAGGCCTAAGAGGGCTTTCAGTATCTAGTCTTGATTGCCTTTGGAGTCTGTTATTGGAGTCTGTCAGCATAAGGACCAGGGTTGAGCCAGTGCAAGTTAAGGAAGCCATTATGAGGCTGAGAAAT
Organism: Anguilla anguilla; assembly: GCF_013347855.1. NCBI lineage: Eukaryota > Metazoa > Chordata > Actinopteri > Anguilliformes > Anguillidae > Anguilla > Anguilla anguilla. Next base: position 51,899,944 of record NC_049203.1, on the reverse strand, counting down.
AGTTTAAAACCTGTCAGAAACATAGGCCAAACCATAGGCTTACCAAAATCCACAGTTTGGAACAACATTAAAAAGAAATGAAAAGGTTTTTTTTTTTAGAATTGAGCATATTTTTCGGTCATCCACTACTGTGGTCTTCCATGGTCTAAGAGGTTGTTTACTATTGCTGAGCTCACCAGTGCATTCTTGCTTCTGAACAATGTATGAAACAGTTGATTTTGATTTTGACCTGATGCTTTGGCTCTGATGGACATATTTGATTTTTCAGCCTCATGATGGCCTGGTTTACTGGCATTGACATTTATTTGGTTCTCATTTCGAGAAACAACGGCAGCAGACCCCAATTGTAAATGCCACACCTACATTCAACTCTAGACCTTTTGCTAGCTTTCTTGTACATGAACACCCTGGACAAAGCCGGTGATGCGTTTTAAGGCAGTTGATCAGACACACGCAAATTATTAGGTCATATTGATGTACTCTGCTGTCATGGCCATGCTGTTCAGTTGGCTGGATGTTGATTATCTGGTGATATGTATTCACCTCAGGTGTGGGCTGCGAGAATTATTGCCTCTTACAAGCACGTCACCACCTGATTCTGGCACCGTCGAATTAGCATTTTTCAAAAAGAGCTGCCATTCGTTGGTGTGAAGCAGGTTTGGCAGTGAATACAACGGTGATCCAAAATGAAACATGCCACAATAGACGATGCAAGAACATAGACACATAAACAAAATACATAAAAGCAGCCTTTGGCTATCATTAATTGAGCAATGTGTTTTACAATGGCACCTGAAACCTTTACAGTATGTACAGACCTTTACATACCTGCAGTGGCTTCACTCACAGGCATTTTGGAGCAAGAACACCCCCCACACCCCCTTTACAATGGCTTTGGCTAATTAATTACCAATCTGTGGTAATTAAAAAGGAAAGTTCTGGGTTTTACCAGGCTCCCATCAACTTGGCAGGTTTATCTTACTTGATTTAAAGCATAGGCCTACTGCTTTCAGTGGCTGGCTTGAAAGATTGATCAGAGGAAGGAAATCTGCATACAAGATACTTCACCTCAGCCCCTGAGGCTGGGCAATAAATAGAACTGGACTTACAGAGACCGAATTCTGGTACAGGATGTCAATACTTTCATCACAGAATATTGTGATAAGAACAAGAGGACTTGTCTAGTGAATATGTGATGAATGCTTGATAAACAATACTGCCAGCAGTGCTTCTGTTGAGATGGAATGCAGCAGAACTCTGAAGCTGGATTCTCAATTGATTAAATGTTCACATGAGTTTCCTTAAAGCAAAACTTGAAACGCCCCCCTGAAAGTAAAATCACTAGCAGGATGTCCTTCATAAAGTTTGCCCTGAATGATAGCTGGTAGGACCACTGGCCATTAGAGCACTGCAAATTCAAAAATGTATATCTCTGAGTAACACTGAGCATATATATATATATATATATATATATATATATATATATATATATATATATGCAGAGGTTAGAGCATCATTGTGCCTACAAAAGACTTGTTTTGCAAGGAGGAATCCATTGTACTCGTAGGCCATACCTTACTGTGAATATACCCCTGCGTGCATAATCCAAAATTGCTATTTGTTAAAATATGCTAATTTGGGCCGTGTTTAATATAAATAAGGAGTTAAATAATTGGTTTATCCATCTAGCCGCTGTATTTGCATGTCTGTACAAGGGACATTTCCTTCAGATCGTTTCGCTGCATAGATAAGCACACACAGGGCCCATATCTGCAGATACTTGCAGCTCAGGGGAGCCGACAGCACTTTGCTTGGTTTCCAGCACCGGCCCCACTTTAATGTCCTGAAAATTGTTTTCTCCTCCTTGAGATAATGACCATGACCTCCTTTGTGTTTGAGGTGGTGACCTGAAGCAATGCTGTTCGGGTGCAACCGGAGTCTGGTCAGACTACCGACTGATTAGGGTCACCTACAAAAATCACATTTGTACGACCTTGTACTCACATCAGCTGCTGTTTGAATTCACAGGGGTGGGGGTGGTGCATGTTGGGGGAATCGTTTATGTTATTCTGCCCAAGGCAAATAGTGGTCATTGATGGTTTGTTTGTAGGTGCCACCAGGGCAAAATGCTCTAGGAGGACTAATTTCAGATCTCTTTGTCTTTGTTATGAGCAAAAAGTCAAACAAATGTATTTCATAGCACCTGCCTTCTCATATTATTGGAGACCTAAATCACATTGGAAATGCGAGTGGTGTAAATAATGCATTACCCCTAATAGAAATACACATTCAAGGTCAAGCGTCTGAAATCGAACATGGCTGAAGTTACACAAAGACAAACTTATATCCCTGCGCACCTCCATGTCCTCTGGCAGTAGTCAAAGCTTATAGAGCTCAGATCCATCATATAGGTTTATCCAGTGTCAACAGACAGTGTCCCCTCATGATGCAAACCAGCAACCAAATTGATGTTAGGTGTGAGGGACGATGTCTCAGCACCCTGTCTGTGTCCATTATGGTTTCTCAAAGGCCTTCCGTTAATGATCCACTCCTCATGAGACTTTTCTCTTTGCCTGGTCCCGTCTGCTCTGACCTAAGTGACTGATGACTCTCTGGATCTCTGTCTCAGTGTCATATTCTTCCCATCCCTCTCATCTCTGCTGACATCACAGGGGACAAATGGTGCACAGAGGCATTTGGACACATGCCCCTTTTGCTCTAAGGTTACATCGCTCCATGAAAATGAAAAAATAATGATATAAATGAATAATTAAATGCACAACTTGTAACTGATAAGCAATCAACGGCCAAACAAACGGCATGCCTGCAAATCGAAGTTGTGTGTTAAGCAAATGGGCATATCGCTGCGGGCTATCAGAGAAAAATGCTGTGTAACCGCTGTGCCGACTGGCAGGCACTCCCTGGGCCGAAGTCTTTCAGAGTGTGTCATTCCGTACATGGTAGTTCATTTCACATTAGGCCCACTCAGTTGTATGGTTAATATTTAATTAGAAAGTCTTAAAAGGGGGATTTCTCTGTCAGAGTGACATGGTTCTGGCTGCTTGTGTGCTTGGGGGAGAACATGAATTGCTGCAAAATGGAAGCTCATACCTTCCCCTTGAGGCTGCTGAAAGTTCAGTGTGGCTAACACTGGGGTTTCTCTTGTATACTGTTACTGTTAGCTTCACCCAACATAAATTGCTAAAATGTTCTGTGAGGCTCTTGTGTATTTAAATTATTGTGTGTGTGTGTCTGTGTGTGAGTGTGTGTGGGTGTATGTGTATGTGCATGTTTATTAAACATTAATTTTGTTTTTGTTAGATTCCTTGTTAAATGCTAAAAATATCAAAACACAAAACCGACCAAGTTTTTTAAGTCTTTAAGAATGACTTTAAAGCAATCACATGCACATTAAGACATTATGGATGGCTCATGAAAACTTGTGTCAGAAACAAACCTTTAAAAAAGGGGCAAAAGCTGCACCATCAATAACGAAATAGTGTTACGTTTTGAGATATTGAACATATATGGTGTTATTTTTCATTTAGACAATAGAAGGTAAATGTAAACCTAACTCAAATGTTAAAGAAATTCTGAATCTTGTGCAGTGTTAATATTTAACCTGTAATTGTGATAGTTACTGGATTGACAGACTTAAAAAACATGACCTGATGATTTGACATTTCAAAGTTTCAAAAGCAAATACCTTCAATGTGTCATATACAATACATTGTCCTTGCTTATTTCTGCTTCTCTTTGTGGAGGTCATTTTTTCTAACAGTTGGAAAGGACATTTGCCACAAATTACAGGAGAAAACAATAGCTGTCATTTCACACAGTTAAACAGAATTCTGATATCCAGCTGAAGAACCTTCACAAACTCACCAAGTTACCAAATGGAGTGAAAATCGATGTGGACCTGTCTTACTGTCACTTAATTCACCCATTTTAAGTCTGAAGGGTATTTGAACCAAGAGTACCAAGAAATCTAGCTTAGAAAAGACAGCTTCCATACAGACACACGATTAGTCTCCATGGTGCTGGAGTCAAGAAGTTCAGCCAAGAGACATCTATATACAAGAAGTGCTGCAATTTTTAGTGGAAGTTTGCCATTAGTGAACAAGGTGTAGAGACCAAGAAATGTTTTACCAGTATCAACCCGACTCCCCAGGTCAAGGTCAATAAATTGACAATTTGACTGATTGATCTTAATAAGTCAGTTGTTCTTTGAAATCAGTTGAGTGGAATTCTACAGCTCTACTTATATCTATGAGCCCACTAATGCAGTATCCTACTATCAGCACACTTTGGTGAAACTTAAATTCCTTTATAGTCTACTCAATTATGTTGCAAGTTGACAGTAATCATTTATCAGTCGTGGCGAGCTTGAGCTTGTTTTACATTTCTTAGGGCTCAGAGTTCAAGCTTTTTTGAGGCAGGCCACTGAAATTGACACCAGAAGAATGGATAGCTTAATAGTTTCTTTCTCGTAACATTAACAAGAATAATTGCAATGGAAAGTAAAGCACTTTTAGAGATTCATTGCCCTGCAGTTTATTTTTTCAGTTAATAACAAAAGCCCAATTTAATTTTCATTTTAAATGTGGACTAAGGTGAATTTTGGTTCAAAAACAGTTTTACAATTCCCAAATGTAACCTTGTAGCTATGGTCTTACAAAGGTGCGACAAGAAACAGTATCAGAAACAAAACATAGGCTCCCTCTTTTTCTTTTTCTATATATATATATACACAGACACTATATATATATATATATATATAGTGTCTGTGTGTATATATATATTTATAACAACCTATTCTTACGAGTTTTCAAATCTAACCGTCCTTGGCTGTTTAACTTAAAAGAGCTGACATAAAAGGCAGATTGAGTCAAGACACAAATTCTCTCCAAAGTGAGGAACTCTGCCTCTTATGTGTTTGATTTTGCACTTGGGGAATTTTTCTTCATCTCTTTCTTCTAACGTCAAATGCCAAATTAATTTACATGCGCTGGAGGCAATGGAAGTTAAAACAAAGGATAGTAACTTAGCATGGCTAGCGACAGATTGGTTGGGATGATGTCTAAAAGGGGAGGAGGCCATGGCAAGTACAGGGAGGCGGGTCTACGTGAGAATGCATCACAGAGTTTGAATGCTTCATTTGACTATGTCAGCATTTCACTTCTCCAGAACTGAGTAAACTGGCCAGGCCAATGGATGTGAATTTGCATTCTCCTAGTGCTGTGAGAGGACGCAGACTCTATGACAAAATAAAATTGTTTTGATGATCAAAAATCAGCTTTAATTTAGTCTTACATTATTTCTGATATCTGACATAAGTTAATATATAATTGGTTAGGTTTGCCGTCTTTTGAATGCAAAAATGTTTAAGTGTTTGGAGGGATGTGAGCTGATTTTGACACTTAATTGAATATATATTCAGTAATTACGGAATCAGATTAGAGTTTGCCAAAATAAAACAATAAAAAACTTGTGAATTTTATGGACAGATGAGACCAAAATAAACCTTTCCCAGTGTGATGGAAAGCCAGAAGTGTAGAGAAGGGAGAAGCAATGAGAAGGAGAAGGAGATGGAACAGCCCATGATTCAAAGCATACCACTTCATCTGTGAAATATTGAGGAGGTAGTGTCATGGCTTGGGCATGTATGGCTGCTTCGCGAACAGGCTCACTTGTCTTTATTGATGATGTAATGGAGTATGGCAGCAGTGGAATGAATTCAGAAGCGCACAGACGGATTTCCTCAGGCTATGGACAAAGAAATTCAGCCGGCACTTTGTCCTGCAGCAAGACAATGACCCTAAACACACTTCTTCTGCAACCAAGGCATTTGTCAATGGGGAAAAAAGCGCAAAGTTTTGGACTGGCTAATTCAGTCACCTGATTTAAATCCAATCAAGCATGCATTTCACTTGTTGAATAAAAGACTGAAGACAGAAGCCCCCAAAACAATGATCAATTGAAAGTGACTGCAACACAAAAACTGCTGTTTCTGTAAAAACAATATATATGTATATATATATATATATATATATATAGAGAGAGAGAGAGAGAGAGAGAGAGAGATGCACAGAAGAGACAACACTATGGGATACAGTGTTATTCTATATAAAATAGCGACTTCCTCCTCAAGTAAGATGGAGCATATATCCACAACCAGTGCAACCTCATCCCAGATGGCCTTTACTCTTTAAAGCTTCTGGCAGGATTTAAGCAATAGAGGTGCTGGATCACCCCTTTCTCCATCATGTACATCACTCCATTATTTCCTATTCAGTTTCTTATCATCAAATGATTCTGCCTTTAACAGAGCCTTGTTCGTTGATCTACATGGCTACTGATGGCTCTTTTTGACCAGATGAAACACACATAGAAGCCAGAGAGAGGCTGGAATGAATTTTGAGGCTGTGTGTGTGTGCGTGTGTGTGTTTGTGTGTTGGGGGGAAATTCTCACCACCTGGCTCAGAATTTCTATTGTTGTTCTTGCATGTATGTGGTATGTGGGGCACGCTCACTAGCCTAGGGGTACAGGCATTTCATCTGGGAGAGGAGCAAATATTACTTGTAAATGCTGTTTAGTAGATGATGTTTATCAGATTGATAAGATGGGAGCGAGGCAAAAGAAACATTCTCTTGCCTTTCCTTTCCATCCTTCCATGAATATCTAATTCATCAATTGTGTTTAAAGAGGCATGCCATGCATGGAAAAGAAACATTATGGTGCTGGGATAATCCTTTTGAAGACGGAGCCAGAAGTCGCCTGGGGGGGCTGAAGGAGAAATAAGGGAGCAGAATCTTTCCTTCTAGTTCAGTTCACAGCCGTTATCTGGGTTCCCCGTCCTCTTGTTTAGTCATATTGTGTTGTGTTCTTTGACATGCTTGTTAATCCAAAAAAAAAGAAAGAAACGGGGAAAAAATTAAACAGGAGATTATGTCGTTCCTCTGAACACTGGATGATATGCAGTCTCATGCCTCAGGCCACAGAGTCTATCTCATCATTCCAAATTTTCAAATCAATAAACAGGTTCTGTATTTTTCCCTCTTTCTTTCACCTTTATTGTAATTTCACTCACTGCGGAATCATCTGGTTTAGAAATCGTGGAATTGAGTTGATATGTAGGATAGAACCATGTGCTATGTGTATGGTGCATAAATAACTGAACTGTTGATTAGCATCAGTCATTTTTTGTGATTAGTGCATTCTGTGTTGAAATAGGGATCACAGAATCCGCTGTTACTCATGAAAAAAATCAGTTTTTGCTTATTATTGATCTAGGTTATCAAAAATGCAAGCCAATACCAAGCTGATGACTGTTCTGTCATCACAGTTACAGTCTGATTAAGGACCCAAAATAGTTCTTGGGGAGTCTGTGTATTACGTGTGACATGTTGGCAATGCTGTGTATTGTATAACGTATTGTGAATAGTAACAAGGTGTTTCATTCTCTTCCTAAATATGGTCTTCAAATCTCTCTCTTCTGAAGGATATACTAAACCCAGTACCTGACACACTGTCAATTACCGATCTCATACCTCTTATTACAAAGAATAGCGGAGTCCCCGAGGTCCTGGCAAAATTCAAAACTTGGCTGTCTCTGTCTGTCCATTTAATCTTACCACAGATTAACTGTCTTAATAACATGATCCCTCACCCTTTTAGATGATGTGCACTGAGTGTTTTTGTACAAAGTGGCTCACGTGCAACATCCTGCTTGGTGCTACTGGTTGATAGTAGTACATTCTTCTACTACATGCTAGCTGTCTTATTTGCATACGCTGCTGTGTTCCATGCTCTATGAGTCCTTCCTAGGCTTCGCTTATTCTTTGTAAACAAATGGTTTGGTTTTTACATGGTTATTTGGTCAGTGACAATGTATAATTAGCTACAGAAACTCGTTTTTGTATGTATAATGTATTTATGAAAACTGTAGTGTTATATAATATATTGTTTTTGAGAACTTTGAAAACTCCAAAATCGTAATCCCAGGTGGGGCAATCCCTTTGTACCCATATGCACCAACATATACTGAAGGATATTCCCCATGCCCCATGACAGCAAAAGTGACCTTTTGGCTGCAGTGGTTAATTTTATTTTATTTTTTTACTTACCACAGGTGACCTTTTTGATATTAAGCATATGCTCCACAAAATGTCTGTGCACTGCCATGCCCGTGAGCAAGGTATACTTCCCCTGAAGTGCTTCAGTAAATATTCAGGTGAATAAATGGATAGACTGCACAAAGAATAAAAGCTCTGCGAGTCACTCTGGATAAAAGTGTCTGCTCGAGGTCTAAAGTGTAAATTCGTCATGATAAAACAGACAAAAGAAATACTGCAAAGAGTTTTTTTTTTTTTTTTTTTTTTTCAACAGATAGCTGCTAAATACAGTTTCCTTCTCCTGCTGGTTGGCTTAGTGCCAAACCTAGGCCAAATTAACTCTCTGAGAGGAGTGGGAGGAAATTATTTTCTTGTGCTCATTCAGTACCAACCCCATCAGGCTCCATGCCTGATGTGTGTGCATTCACATAGCCATGGCCAGGCCAAATCAACATGAGGACCTCCTGGTGAGTGAGAGGGTGGACCAACTTCTCTCCAGCAGTGTCCCTTCACATAAGCAAAGTGAGCAAACAGAATGTCTGACCCATTTCTGCTGATGGGAAAATACCGTCAATTACATTGTAACTCAGTGGTTGAGTGTGTGATCTGAAAGTTTCATACTGGGCATGCTATAGCACTTTTATTTGTAAATTGTAATTAGCCCACTCTCACATTGAAGAGAGTTCTGGTCGGCTTCCCTCATAGTTTCATAATCCCAAACGTGTATGAAAATTCACAGCTACCTTAACAAAATGCTAATGATGATTTTGTTTATTCATTTATTGTGGCAAAATGATGAACATCAGATCCTTTTTTAGTGTTTTAGTATTTTAGAACATCTCGGTAACTCCCCCAGGGGTTTTTGTTTAGTTTTTTGAAATGTATGACCTGACATCCTTTTGAAGCTGTTTACTGAGAGAACATTGGTAACTTCAAGGAAAATGTAGAATTTATACTTTATGTGAAAGTAATGATAAGCATAAAAGAAGAAAGATAAAGGAATAGTTTTTATATTTTTATTTATTAGCAGCATTAAAATAACCTTAAAACTGAACAGCATATTTGCTGTATGTAAGTTCAGCCAAATATTATTTTCTGAATGTGAAAACAGGCCATTTTCCCTACATTGTTAAATACTTGTCATATATTATATTACATTAAGCGCAGAACCTTGATATGTCTGCCATTTCAAGACCAATCTCAATGCCATTATGGGGGTCTGAAGGGGAAATTCCCTGCAAAAAACAGTTTTTTTTTTATGTAGCTACATTGCATCATTACTATGTTGTGGATACCATGTAAGAAATATCATGAAAAACTCAATTTAAATCCAATGGATCCTGACAGATGACCCCTCATTCAGTCGGTCATTTTGACACATGCTTGCTTTTTATATTTTCATGGCTGTAGACTATTAAATTTGAATGAAAAAAAAAAATCTAATTTTTGATGATGAATTGTCCATAGACTTTACATAGGCACAATGCTAACATAAATCAGACTAGCTTCTTCAAGTTAATAATTCCATCATTCTAGAGTTCTAAATGAACATGAGAGAACAACATGAGACAGTAATGTCTAGTGCCTCAGTTTCACCAGTAGCAGATAGGCACATCAACAGTAGCAGCCAGTCAGACACACAATGGCAATGCCAATCAGTCAATTCAAGATAATGTGTTGGAACCAGTAAAGAAAGGGGAAAAATGTGGGCAAAACCATGTAGCTAATCAGTTCTATTAATGTTAAGTACTGTATTGTCTTTGATGCCTGTTAGCTAGATAATCACAGCTAGGGTGACTAACATTATCCCTCTAGTAGGATCTCTATTGATAAACTGTCTAGCTAGCTAGATAACTGTATAACTAATCTGATATGCCGAGTATAAATGATGAAAGTTAAAAAAATGTTTTGTGTATTTAAATTGTGTTAACACTAGAAAGGCGTTCTTTACTATCTTAAATGCCCAGTGGCATCCGGCTCATCCAGCATAAAGGCATTGGTTTTAGCACCCACGGCCACCTAATTTCATAAAGATTATGGAACATTATGTTGCAAATATATTTTCTTCAAATAAAGGACATGACTGTTTTAATTTGCATTTCATTACATTTCATTTATTTGGCAGACACTTTTATCCAAAGTGACGTGCAATAGGTGCATACTGAAGGTCATTGGAACAACTACAAAACACAGGTCCGATAATGTACAATACTCATCATTTTATTTACGGTTGTGTGATTTCTCCATCCTGTTGTCTATTCAGAGTTTATCATCCAAAGTCACCATTTCAGTGAAAAACTGAAATTATCTTGGAGGCGTTATCTCCACAAAGTTATAAACCCATCATTTCTATAACTACAATGCACACAATTATTGATCCCCATGCTGTAGTCAATAATCAAAGTAAATCATCTTTATCTTTAACAATTTCAGTGAATTAACTTTATGTGATTATATGTGCAAAATTACTTTCAGTAGCGCTTGACCATGACTTGATTTGTATCAAAGTGTCTGTCATTTAGTTGCTGGATAGCATGCCGGAGGAGAGAGCAACCAAGTCACACCTGGGTATTTGTACCTGCCACCTATTGTATAGTGGATTTTGTGAAGAAAATGGCACAAAATTGCTGTATTTCTTTAATGAGTCTATTTTTGTTAATACTAAAAATGCAGTTATTTTAAACCCAGCTAATTAAGAAAAGTTGTGGAAGGAGGAGGGTATTGCATTTTAAAGTCCAAATGGCCAATGGCTTTGGCTCTGGCCTTTATATTGTTAAACTGGTCTGCATTTGTTCAACTAATTGCTAGGCAATACCAATGTGTTTCATTCATTTTTGTCACTAAGAACATAGCTAGCTACTGTAAGTAGCTAACTTTCCATTCTAGCTAGCTAACATGAAATGCATGGTGATTACATACTAACATGTAACAGTTTCAGATCATATTACTAGCTAGCTAGTTTTTGGAGGTGGTAGAGCACTGAATTGCACAATCCTGAAATGGCTATGGTAGCCCCATTGAACAGTAAGTTATTGACCGTGTTTCCTTTATCAAGCATTACATATATGGTAAATGGACTGCATTTATATAGCGCTTTTATCCAAAGCGCTTTACAATTGATGCCTCTCATTCGCCAGAGCAGTTAGGGGTTAGGTGTCTTGCTCAAGGACACTTCGACATGCCCAGGGCGGGGTTTGAACCGGCAACCCTCTGACTACCAGACAATCGGTCTTACCTCCTGAGCTATGTCGCCATATATGGCGACTCTTCGCTATATCTAGCCAGGTTTTAGCCCTACCACACCCCAGCTTGCACTACTGAATAAAATATGTTTTTGGCTTTTACTCCACTTCAGAGAAGTTTTTATTTTTATTTTACCTTTTCTTGGCCATCTTTTTTAATTGCCTGCAATGAATTCCAAGCTCCTTATATGATATTTTAGGGGGGGCAATTCCAATCACAATTGGCAATGTTAATCACAATTTCGGTGAGCATGGTTTTCATTTAGGATTAATATGTATTGATCAACGTACGCACATGGATATGAAAAAAGCTGTGTCTACGAGCATTTGATAAATCTAGTGGAATTTGTTAGTTCATTTCTGATTATGCGTAAATTTAAACACAGTTTTACGAAAATATTGATAAATGATGGCCATTGTTTCTCATTTTGCTGCGTTTCCCTGTCAAACAAAATATTTAATAGATACTGTTATTTTTCTACTGCTATTTACAATATATCACTCCCTATAATGATAAAACTAAAATCACATTGAATAAAGAGGTCAACCTATGTTGATTGTCAATGCACCTCTCATCGATTGCATGACTGCACTATAAATATAACTGACTTGGTGAGGTTCACTACTGAAACAGTACATGAGAACTGTCATGTTATCATGAAAACCAAACAAGTACTCATGGAACTTTGAGATTAAGATGTTAGGATGAAAAAAATAAATGTGGATAAGATTCTTAGTAGATTGGCAAACGTTTCTATGAACACTGTTACAGCCATTGTAACAAAATTGAAAAAAATAAAAAATGTGGTCAAATACAGACACTTCCAACTAAACTGAGCAGCCTGACGAGAAGGACAAATTGTGAGAAAAATCACCACGAGGGGCTGACTACAATGCTTAGAGAGTTGTTGATTTCATTGGCTGAAATGGGATCTCTTCAACACTTCATAAATCTGGCCACAGATTTGGGAGAGTGGCTAGTTGGAAGCTAATTCTGAAAAAGACAAACATTACCCAATATGACAGACCCTAAACCTTCTGGAATATTATTTTGAGGTCTGATGAGACTAAAGTTATTCTCTTTGGTCAGAAGGAAAAGCACTATATGTGGTGCAAACACACACCCAGGTAATGCCATCCCTACCATCAAGCATGGCAGTAGCAGTATCATGCTATGGGGTTGTTTTTCAGCAGAGGTGACTGGAAAGCCTGTTGCCATCATGGGCAAGATGGGTTAAAATATCTCCATGCCTGAATGGAAATGATTAATCTCTCCCTTTTTATCTGCTTTGCGTGTAAATAAATAAACACTAATTTAATGTTTATACCAATTTTATTCCTCATAATTGAAAGGTGAGCATTTATAAACACAATCAAGTGTAGCCAAGTGGTGTAGAAGTCACATTTAAAATTAATAAATGCATTAAATGTTTTGTTTGAAACCGATTCTCTTTAAACTGAAGGCATATTTCGGTCTCCTGTTTATTAGTATGCTTTCTTGAGGAATGCAAATTTGCAGACTGTGATTATTTGCAGTTTGATTTTTGAGCTTAAAAAGACCCACCTTTGCAAGCTACCAAGACTGGGATTCACATGGATTTATCAATATTAAAGCTTATTTTTTGCGAGCTCACACTAATTAGTACTTTGCATGCTTTATAAAAAGTAATTCAGGAAAACCTTTGTCTTTATTATCCAACTCTCTGATTTTGTATTTGATGGTAATTACTCAGAAATGTCAATTTTCACATGACCAATCCCTTTGGAGGTTGGTTATTTGCTGCTTTAGCGCTTTGCGCAACACAGTATAATAAGTGTGTAGCCCAATAAAATATTAATTGACGTTCATTCTTTCTATCAATGATTTATCAGGTTAGGGTTTGAAGAGACATGGTCCACCATCTCATTTTCAAACGTTCCCAGCATGAATAGGCAGTCGTATCATTTATACATATCTTTTGGTTGCCCCACCTCCTTTTGTTTTGTTTTAAATGATGGCATTGCTGTCAGTAATTGATTTGACAAATTGGATGAGATCAGAATTTAGTGAAAGAAAAAAATTAAAACCAACCGGCTATCATTCATGAATAAAAGTTGACACCTTTTATCATCACTGTTATGCATCATGTAGATGACCAGAGGATTGAACTATGTGGCTATTACAGTAAATATATGGAATGTAAAAGCACTGGCAAGGTTCCAGCTGAGGAGTGTCCGTTATGGAACTAAATAAAGGCTTAAGACCGAGAAGTTTATTCCCAGTTCACTCTTAATTTCATGGTTCATGCAGAAATATTCTCATTCAACACGTTAACGAGATGCAGATTTTGTAACAGTGTGGTGTTCAGGGTAATTGCATGAAAACTCTTGCCAAATGGTGTATGCAATTAACAAGACTCCAATGCAATAACATCAGTACAGTATAATTACTTTGCATCACTAAATGAACATTGCTGAACAAGCAAAAAAGAATATATCTGCATCAATATTGCATATATATATATATATATTATATATATATATATATATATATATATATATATAGATAGATAGATAGATAGATAGATAGATAGATATATCGATAGATATCTAGTCTGCACTGCACTTTTGTATGCTTTGGCTAGCTGAAACCAGAGGCTTTTCCAACTTTGCCTACTTGAGTACTGTCATAGGTTATTATGGATCACTGCTTAGCAATTGCAGATTTGAAGTTTGAAGAGCATTCCAGCGTATTAGTGGCAGCTAATTGCATTACCTGCAGAAGACGGATGGCGCCAGTTAAAATGGTTGGCTAGAGTTCAAACTGTGCTGAAGACAAGTGCATCTCTACAGCCTTTACATCATGTCTCCGGCTGAGATCTGATATTGTCAGCTAAGTGATTTTCTGGCATGTTTTATTTTCCCCACCCCCACCAACCACAGCAGCACACATTCTACCAATCAAAAAAAAAGAAAAAAAATGATGTCATTTTTACTTAATATCACAATTGCATTGTGCCATGAAAATGCTGATGTGTTTACAGCATCATTCTATTGGAAACTTCCATTAATGAGTACAATTGAAGCAAGATTTTTTATAAAAACCTGGTAATAATAATAATAATAATAATAATAATAATAATTTTAAAGTTCAAGCAGTTAACGCTACTGTGCCACAGCTATATTTAAGTGGTCAAATGGTTCAAAATGAAAACCCAATTGTTATGTGTTCATGTGCGTGTGTGTGAGTGTGTAATAATTCTGAAAAAGAAAATTCAAAGAAAGTGATTTGTTTTAGTAAACCCTTTATGACACCTTTACATTATTTTTTTTTTTATATGCCATAATTATAATTATACAAATTCCTTCTCTCTTTCGTCAATATCCATTTAATGTACTCATTGAGGGGATAGTGAAGCTCATTACTTTGATTTTACGGAAACACATCCATTTCATTTCCTGTGTGCTGTTAAAAGGTGATGCCAACAAACCGAAACTGCCTGTGGCAAGGAATCCAGGTCAAAATCATTTTGTATTTCAACAGAGATTCACAACTGAAATGTTTTTTGACCTTCCAAAGCAGTTGAAATCGAACAGAAAGACAGATGTTTCTCTGAGCAAACATCAGCAGTGACCAATGTGACCTCCTCTGTCAACATGGTAGCCTCTCTCACATTAAATCCTGAACAGGTGCTCTATATAAAAGAGGTTCAACAGGCAATCATTATAGCAGAACTAGTTCTATGAAAGGTTCCAATCTCCTGAGGATCAAGCCTAGTCTCAATATTCAGAAAAAGGATTCTTTCAGATATTTCCTGGAAGGAATGCAAAACTGACCTCACAGGCTAGGCTATGTTCCCATTCTCATCCATGAATGAAACCTAAATGAGAGAAGATATTATGACAAGAATAAATTCCAAAGAATTTGTGCTAGTAAGAAAAGGAATAATTTATCATTATTATAATAAATAAATATGTTCTTAATATGTATCATAGAACAGCCTTCCGAGGATTGTTTTTCTTGAAACCACTTCCAGTCAGGTTCTAAAAAACATTACTGTACAACAAGGGACCAGTTTCCATGGTGACATATGTCAGTTCAGCTCTTTATTAACTTTGTGAACTGCTGATACCATGAGTAGTATTGAAGAAAATAGGGCACTGGGCAATGCTCATTCTAAGCAAAATTAATGAACTTTGTATTATTATTATTATTATTATTATAAAATATATATTAAATAAAATATATATATTAAAAAAAAATATATATATATATATATATATATATATATATATATGTGTGCGTGTGTGTGTGTCTTTTTTAAATCCTCCCTCCTATTGGCTCCATCAATACACCAAAGACCAATGTTTTACCTGGACACAGTACCCTGGAGTCCCCTCATTGTTTAACTGACTTAAAGATGTTGTTATTAATGGATTTACAAAATAATTTGTGACTGAATTTTGTTTCATCAGAAAGATTATTTTGTTTTTATGACAGGCTGAATTTGTGAAAGAAAAACTGCATCAGAATGAGGTTGAGGTGCTGGGGGTGAGGAGGCGTTTTCCAGTGCATAGTTTTATCCGGGGGTTTGGACAAAAATAGCAGATGCTAATGTGGGTTTAGTGGGGGGGGGGGGGGGGGGCAACGGCTCATGGTTTTCCAGAGCTGAGAGAGTGCTACGACTTTTCAGCTGTTGTGATGATGCTCATTTGTAGAGTGGAGCGAAAGTGCCGATTCCTGGTGAAATTGGTCCACTGGGAATGCTACCTATTGGGATTGTTAACCTTCTGCCATTCAGCTAAAAAGCCAGTGAGTTCCATTAAAATATATAATTCATGAAGTGCAGCGATTGTTTGCGATTGATCAGCACTTGAATAAATTGAGTTGCCGTCATTTTACCCAACAATGCTTAAATTGAATTGTATATTTACGCTTAAGAGTAACAAGTATGCGTAAATGTATTTACCATCCTTTAATGGTATTTTAACAGCTTAATGCAGCAGGCAATAAGCAAAGCAACTGGTTTGGTTGCTCTGCTGAACTGTGTAAATTTTAAATTAAAAGCTATTTAAAATAGCTTTTTAATAATAAGAAGCGTGTGTGACATAACAGGGTTTTGATGTAAACTCTTAATTGATTGCTTAATTAATTCTGTGAATTGCTTAATCTGTAACAACCAACATGGACACATCCATTAAGCCCACACACTAAAAGTTCATGTAGACATCACATTATATTGTGCTTCATTTTGACTTTCTTTTTTCATATTATGTGGGACAAGCTAAGTGGTGACACTGCTCCAGTTCTGTATATATTTGTCTGCAGCCTGAAATCACAGAGAACATTTCAACTGAACCTCTCTCGAATATGAGTGGATATTAAATCCTTGGCATTTTAGCTCAACGTGTAGCTACTTGTTGTTTTTTTTTTTTCCATTTTTCTTGCCGCACACTGTCTGCGCTCTGGTTTTGCTGAGTAGGGCAGATAGCTCATTTAGCAGCAGGCAGTGTGCTACTTTGGGCTGGCGCCTGTCTCCTGCACCACAGTGTCTGTAGGCCTCCCTGACTGACTCACTTCCCCAGTGGCTGCACTCTTTTCATTCTTCACAAAGCATTTGCATGTACTCGCATTTAAGCAATTAGGGCCCAACCTGTCATTCCAAGAGGCAGTTTCTGTGCGCTTTTTTTTTTTCTGTGCACTGTCCCTAAATGCGCTTTCAGAGAATG
The DNA here is from genome assembly GCF_013347855.1 of Anguilla anguilla. NCBI lineage: Eukaryota > Metazoa > Chordata > Actinopteri > Anguilliformes > Anguillidae > Anguilla > Anguilla anguilla. Next base: position 51,882,878 of record NC_049203.1, on the reverse strand, counting down.
CGTCTGTGCCGAGTCATCATGGGACGAAGCCGGCAACCGAACCAAGAATAATTAGGCCAATTAATTCAGGCAGATACCCATTTGCCATGTGTTTTCCCGGTCAGATCCGGCAAGTGGTATGTCACATTGTCCCGTGCGGACTCTGCCTTGACCCAAATTGAGGTAAGGAAGCTTTCCCCGGCAGCTTTTCCTGCTCCTGGCTTTACCGCTACAATGCCAAGGAATGCTGCCAAGAGAAGAAACCCTTCATAAATAAGTAATGATAATAATAATGCTGGCACTACTATATGTTGTGTCCCGATTTATACTGCAGAGAGGACCGCTCCATGAACTGTTCTGTAGATTTTGACTCAGAGACAAGGCCCTTAAGGGTTCTCAGTAGTTCTTTCTGCCTGCTACCGTGGCACCATCTTACAAATGTAAAATTCTAACATCTCTTTTTGTGGTTTTGCATTGCAATCTTACAATAACCACATGGTATTTTTTTATGTGTCTCTCAGCATGCAGGCCTTAATATGAAGCTCCAGTCCTTTCAGGAGGATCTGAGAAGCAATAAAAAGCTATCCTGAGATTAATAATTTATTCTTGAACATGAATTCAGCAAGATGGGGGTTGGCTGAGCACAATTAGCTCCCTAGACCCATCACACACGCATGCAACACACACACACACACACACACACACACACACACACACACACACACACATACACAGACACAGACACACACACACACACACACACACACACAGAATGCCCCAAGTTCTATCTGTCACAATATTACATTTGTTTAAAATCAAATGTATTGCCATATTGGCCTCTAATGTTCTTTAATAGTTTGACCACAAAATAGGGAAAAAAATAAAAATAAACTGGAAGCAGAATTGTGAGGTAGGCTTCCAAGTGGCACAATTGGTTAAGCAACTGATCAAGCCATTGAGTGCAAACTGCAGAACATGACTGAATTGGGCTTTGCTTTTGCTTTTTCAATAATACTCAATTCTAAGGAAACACCTTGATGTTTAGTTATACCACTGCGGGTGTGGATGTATAAAAACAATGGCATCCAAATGGCACCTCTGTCCATTAAAATATTTACATTAAAAAAATAAATAATTATACCATGATAACTTTCTTCTTATGTGGTATTTCATAGAGTGATATAGTAGATAATGTGACATAGGTGCGTCCCCCCTCTATCTACCCACATTATGTTGGAGGCTGGAGACTCAAGCTGCGGATGACTTCATAGGCCCTCAAGAAGGACAATGTTGAGCCCATTGGGTTGCCGATTAAACAAATGAATCTGATTAATGAAGCGTATTAATTTTGCTCATTACCTTATTTACCTGCAATACAAAAAAAATGACAAAAAAAATAACTATACCACAGGCCCATTTATGATAGGCATTTGCTATCAAGATCATTGTCATGATAGTCATTTGCTATCAAGATAATTCTAATTACTGAACATTGGCACACCCCGATTTACATCCTTGAAGGAGTGTTAATCCTTGTCCCTGTTACACATTTTGCGTGCTGATTTTTTTTTTTTTTTTCAAACTTCATGGACGTAATAGGGTATAGTCTAATTAAGATATTAACTGAACAATGTTCTGTATTTATGTTTTCATATTTATCTGTTCAGTTAATCTACTACAGGGCCAGGATTAAAGAATGAAAGATGAAAGAATTGTTATTTCAATTATGGTTGTGATACACTGGGTTTGTTCAAAATTATTATATCAATGGCTTGCTCAACATTATTATTATTATTATTATTATTATTATTATTATTATTATTATTATTATTATTATTATTATTTCAAAGTTAAAGTTTGGCCCTAAACCATTTCTGGGGATTTGTCTCAAATAGGCATCATTCAATGAAGCTTAATACAGATTTTATGAGTCATTTCTTTTTAAAGGATCACAGTTGAACTGAAATAAGTGGAAGAATCAAATTTCTTTTAATTCTTTGTTTGGCATAAATACCCTTGCTTCAGTCCATTGTTTCCTCCTAACACATGACGCATGATCAAGTTTCAGTTCCAGGTTTGCATTCTGTTACAGAAAGAGCTTAATTAAAATGATCTAAAAGCATCATACACTGTGTCAAGTATTGTCATATAGACCCAGACTGAGCAGCCACCAGCTTTAGGTTTCCTGTTGGAAGTGGTCCAGTCAGACACTGCAAAAGAGCAGATTTAGTAGATCTTTTGTCTGTGGCGACTGTAATCTGGGAAAGCATTAATGTCACAGAATTAGAATAATAAAAATAATACATATCTCAATAACATGCCATAATCTCCCGTAAACCAGAGGTCCCTGAAAGCATGTGGCATGTCTGCTTTCAAGAAATCCCACCAGATGACCTAAACCTGACCTATAATTTTACAAAACAATACATCTCCAATTTATTATGTTTTTATTATTATTGTTTTTTAAAATGTAATAATAATAATAATAATAATATCTTCTTGGATATACATATACACAATCTATAGCCAGGGTCCAAAACAAAAGGTTATATTTACATTTGATATTTTTAAAAAAAATAGAAAAAAGAAAGTGTCATTTTTTTCCTTCCAAAAACACAGTTCAGCAGTCCACAAAATTAACTCACCTAGCTGCATGACGGAATTCTTGCATTTGTTTGTCAGTCAAAGCTATGTATGTATGAACGGCACTGTGTGGGAGTGTGTGTTTGTGCGTGTGCGTGTGTGCGTGTGTGTGTGTGTGTGTGTGTGTGTGTGTACTACTGGGAAAATGGAAATACATCATTTATAAACAGTTTTCTTATTAATGCAATATCTTTCTTTTTTGCCATAATAAATGTAATATGTAACAAATGTAATATCAACACAAAACAAAAAATGAAGAAATAATTAGCATTTGTGTAGAGCAAGCAATATTGTGATGGAGTTGGAGTTTTGGGAGACCAACCGCGACTGAACAGGGGGGTTCTTTAAGCTATTAACCAGAGGTAAAATAGCCACAAAGTCTCAAGAGACACGGGAAAGGAAAACAATACTCCTTAGGGAGAGTATCCCAAAGAAAAGCTCTACACAACCCACGTACTGGGTACAAAAAGAACTAAAGCTTAAGGAGTATGAAAATAAAACAAAACTGCCAGAGCAGAAAACGGGGCAACTCAAAGAAAACAGACCTCGAACCGAGGCTGAAAAAGTAAAACCCTAAAGAAAGAATTCTGAGCTTAGATTGTGGCACTAACTGGTTGCCAACAATCTAAAAAAAAGCTAAAGACTGTTGTGCTAATTTTATAGCCACAACAATCCAATATCGCAACTCAATCCTATACCTTTACCTTTACCTCGCTTGACAGAATACCGGCTTTCGTGCAACATAAGTGACACTGAAGCAAAGCTTATCGGCTTGCTCAGGGTTTAAATAGAACACCAACAGGTGCAAATAGTAAAAGGAAATTTGCACGTGTATAATTCAATCAACTCAAATGGCCGTAATAACTGAAGAAAAGGTGCATGAAAAAACCAATGGCCGTAATAACTGAAGAAAAGGCGCAGGAAGAAAAAGAAATGGTGGCATCAGCCAAAACCATGACAGGACCCCCCCTCTAAGGGCCGGCCCCAGACGGGCCCTCTGAACCACGCCTGCGGAAGTCATGAATAAGCTCAGGGTCCAGAATGTCTCTAGAGGGGACCCAACAGCGTTCCTCAGGGCCATAGCCCTCCCAGTCAATAAGGAACTGAACACCTCGCCCCACTCGTCTCTCAGCCAGAATGCGGCGTACTGTATATACCGGCTCCCCATCAATGAGCCGAGGCGGAGGTGGCGGTTCATCCGCCGGAGCCAATGCGCTCACGAGAACCGGCTTGAGGCGAGAGACATGAAACGTCGGGTGGATTTTCATGGAACGAGGGAGCTGCAAGCGAACCGTGACCGGGTTGATTTTACGCACGATCTTAAAAGGGCCCACAAACCGAGGGGCGAGTTTACGAGATTCAACTCGTAAAGGAAGGTCACGGGTAGATAACCAAACCCGTTGACCCACTCGATAGGAGGGTGCCGGACGGCGATGCCTGTCGGCAAGTCCCTTCTGTTTGGCCGAGGAGCGCAGGAGGGACGCACGGACTTTCCTCCACGTGGCCCGACATCGCCGAACAAAGAACCCAGCAGACGGCACCTCGTTGTTCTTCTCCAGTTCTGGGAACAGAGGAGGTTGGAATCCAAACTGGGCCTCAAATGGTGAGAGCCCCGTGGACGCGTTACGCAGCGTATTATGGGCATACTCCGCCCACGCGAGATGACGGCTCCACGATGTCGGGTTGGAGGAAGCCAGACAACGAAGAGTGTTCTCTAGCGTCTGGTTGGTACGTTCCGTCTGTCCATTAGTCTCTGGGTGGAACCCCGACGAGAGACTGACGGACGCACCCAAAAGAGAACAAAACGACCGCCAAAACCGAGAGGCAAATTGAGGCCCCCGATCAGACACCACGTCTTGAGGCAGACCATGCAGTCTGAAGACGTGGTCGACTACCAGCCGTGCAGTCTCTGGTGCGGATGGCAATTTAGGCAACGCAATGAAATGGGCTGCCTTAGAAAACCTGTCCACCACAACCAGGATAACTGTGTTGCCATCAGAAGCCGGCAGACCGGTGATAAAATCCAAGGCAACGTGGCTCCATGGACGACTCGGGACGGGCAAAGGGCGTAAAAGCCCAGAGGGTGGGAGCTGAGAACCTTTGTTGCGGGCACAGACCGAACAAGCGGAAATAAATTCCCGAACATCCCTTTCCATCCCAGGCCACCAAAACCGCCTGGCCAGGAAATCCTTAAACCTGTGGATGCCAGGATGCCCAGTTAGATGGGAGAAATGTCCCCACTGCAGCACCTGGGCACGTACCTTGGATGGCACAAAAAGACAGTTAAGGGGTCCCCCACCTGGATCCGGCTCCAGTCGTTGAGCCCTCCGCACCACAGACTCAATGTCCCACATAACTGGGGCCAAAATCTGGGTGGTAGGAACAATGGGCTCAGAAAAGTGGTCACTGTCAGAGTGATCGAAAATCCGGGAGAGTGCGTCAGGCTTGATGTTTTTTGAACCTGGGCGATATGTTAGTAGAAAGTTAAAACGAGAGAAGAAAAGCGACCAGCGAGCTTGCCGCGAATTGCGCCGCTTTGCGTTCTGAATGTACTCTAGATTTTTGTGGTCGGTCCACACTGTGAAGGGGTGTTCAGCTCCCTCTAACCAGTGCCGCCACTCCTCTAGAGCCAGCTTAACCGCCAAAAGTTCCCGGTCCCCGACGTCATAATTTCTCTCAGCCGGAGAAAGTGACCGAGAAAAATAAGCACAGGGGTGCATTTTTTGATCCTGGGGAGAACGTTGTGATAAAATTGCCCCTACCCCAAGCTCCGAGGCGTCCACCTCTACCACAAACGGGAGTGAAGGGTTAGGGGTTATCAGGATGGGCTCCGAACTGAACCTCCTCTTCAACTCCGTAAAAGCAGCCTCGGCTTTGGGCGTCCACTCAAAGCGTGAAGGGGTATTTTTCTTCGTCAGTGTGGTAATTGGCGCCACCACTGAACTAAAATTGCGTATAAAACGCCTGTAAAAATTAGCGAACCCCAAAAACCGCTGCACTTGTTTGACCGATTCTGGGGTAGGCCAATTCATGACCGCGGAAACTTTCTCTGGATCCATTTGTACCTTCCCCTCTGTCACAATGAACCCCAGGAAAGAAACGGATTTGGCATGAAACTTACATTTCTCTGCCTTTACAAATAGCTGGGCGTCCAAGAGACATTTTAAAACCTGTCTAACATGTCTGACGTGCTCCGAAAGACTGGCAGAAAATATTAAAATGTCGTCTAAATAGACAAACACAAATTTCTCCAGCATCTCTCGTAGCACGTCATTCACAAATGCCTGAAAAACAGAGGGGGCGTTAGTGAGACCGAATGGCATGACCCGATATTCGAAGTGGCCGTTGTGCGTATTGAAAGCCGTTTTCCATTCGTCTCCCTCACGTATACGCACTAAATTATAAGCGTTACGGAGGTCGAGTTTAGTGAAAACTGATGCATCCTGGAGGCGTTCGAAAGCTGAGTTCATGAGGGGCAATGGATAGCGGTTTTTAATAGTGATATTGTTCAATCCTCTATAATCAATACATGGTCTCAGTCCACCGTCTTTTTTCTTCACAAAGAAAAACCCTGCCCCCGCCGGCGAAGTGGATGGTCGGATAAAACCGTTAGCTAATGCCTCTTGGATGTATTCCTTCATAGCGGTACTTTCCGGCGCTGATAAGGAATATAAGGAACCGCGAGGCGGTACTGTGCCAGGATATAGATTAATGGCACAATCGTACGGTCTGTGAGGTGGCAAGGTGGTAGCCCTTTGTTTGCTAAACACCTCAGCGAGATTCGCGTAATCGGCTGGTACGTTAGGTGGTAATGGAAACTGAAGCGCACCCACCATACTGGTATTTTCTGAACTAGCGGGAGAGTGGGGCATGGAGTCAGAGATAGTCTCTGGTTCCGTTAACTCCCCTAGGGATAAGTCATCAACCGGAGGATCCCAGTCGAACCGCGAATCCCAATCCAAACTCTCCTCTCTGTCCTCAGAATGTGGGGATGGCGCAATTGGGTTGGACGGAAACCCCTCTTCCTCATCGTCCCAAGCCGAATTAGTCTCTCTTTGCCAACCACGAAAATTAGGAGTTGGTAATGACCTCTGTTGGCAATGTTTGACACACTTGGGCCCCCACTGAATCACTGTGTTTTTCTTATTGCCCCAGTTAATGTGCGGCTTATGTTTCATCAGCCACGAATGACCTAAAACAAGTGGATAGGCTGGTGAATCAACCAGGAAGAGCCGGACTCGCTCCGAATGACCACCAAAAGGGACACGCATGCAGACAGGGTCGGTAATCTTTTTAACCAATCCGGTGCCCAGTGGGCGACCGTCAAGAGCTGTAATGTGGCGAGGCCGTGAAAGGAGAACCACAGGCAATCCAATTTCACTAGCCCAATTAGAATCCACAAAACAGTCAACTGCTCCTGAATCTAGAAAGGCGTCAGTTTTAACTAATTGGTTATTCCAGGATAGCTCAATGGATAAAACAGTTCGAAAGGCTGATGGGTTACGCCTCACTGGGACCTTTCTTTCACCTAGTGAGGCCTCCCGTTTCCCCCCAGCTTAGGGCACTCATTCTTAATGTGTCCCTTCTGTCTGCAATACCGACACCATTCGTTGCGCTGCCTTTGTTCCTGCACATTGCGTAGGCTGGAGCTATCTATCTGCATTGGTTCATCATAGCTCAGAGAGCCTAATGGGGGAACCAAAACTGCAGGCTTAACCGGAAGAGGCGCAACATATGGGAGGGAACGGTTCCTCCTCTCACTTCTCTCTCGCTCACGTTCCCGCACTCGGTTATCAATCCTGATAGCCGTCCTTACTAAAGCATCCAATGTGGCCGGGGGCTCAAGAGTTGCTAAAGCGTCTCTCACTGGCTCTGAGAGCGCATTCTTAAATAACGTCATGAGCGGAGCCTCTGACCAACCTGTTTCACCAGCCAATGAACGAAACGTGACAGAAAAGGCTGCTACACTGTTCTCTCCCTGACGAATGCGCGTTAGCCTTGTAGCTGCTTCCTCTCCGGTAATATCATGATCAAAGACCGACGCCATTTCTGCCATTAAACTTCCAGACGTGTTCATTACAGGGGCTTGTGAACGGATGAGCGGCTCAGCCCATGCAAGGGCTGTCCCTGTTAGCAGGGATAAAATAAAAGACACTCGTGAATCCTCCGTAGTGAAACGTGATGGTTGAGCTCTAAAAAATATCGTACATTGCGCTAAAAAACCCCTGCATCTCCCTGCTTCTCCATCATACCGCAGGGGAAGCTGCAGTTTAGGTTCGCGGACAATGACTGATACCATCGGCTCTGGGGTCGGGGGAAAGGAAGGTGCTTGTGGAACTGTGGGGTTTAATGCGCAAGCCAGTTGGCGAACACTGTCAGCAAGCTCCCGCAGTGCATTCTCCTGGCTGCGCAAACTTTCTTCCTGACGGTGCAGGCGTTCAAGCATTTCCCCCTGCCGTTCATAAGAGGTTGTTTGTTGGGAATGTAATATCTGAATGCCCCTATCATGGGCGGTTAGGGCAGCCTGTTGAGCTGCAACAGCCTGTTCTAAGCCCGTTGGAGTCGCTGGTACATCCATTTCGCGGCTTCAGTGTACTGTGATGGAGTTGGAGTTTTGGGAGACCAACCGCGACTGAACAGGGGGGTTCTTTAAGCTATTAACCAGAGGTAAAATAGCCACAAAGTCTCAAGAGACACGGGAAAGGAAAACAATACTCCTTAGGGAGAGTATCCCAAAGAAAAGCTCTACACAACCCACGTACTGGGTACAAAAAGAACTAAAGCTTAAGGAGTATGAAAATAAAACAAAACTGCCAGAGCAGAAAACGGGGCAACTCAAAGAAAACAGACCTCGAACCGAGGCTGAAAAAGTAAAACCCTAAAGAAAGAATTCTGAGCTTAGATTGTGGCACTAACTGGTTGCCAACAATCTAAAAAAAGCTAAAGACTGTTGTGCTAATTTTATAGCCACAACAATCCAATATCGCAACTCAATCCTATACCTTTACCTTTACCTCGCTTGACAGAATACCGGCTTTCGTGCAACATAAGTGACACTGAAGCAAAGCTTATCGGCTTGCTCAGGGTTTAAATAGAACACCAACAGGTGCAAATAGTAAAAGGAAATTTGCACGTGTATAATTCAATCAACTCAAATGGCCGTAATAACTGAAGAAAAGGTGCATGAAAAAACCAATGGCCGTAATAACTGAAGAAAAGGCGCAGGAAGAAAAAGAAATGGTGGCATCAGCCAAAACCATGACAAATATATCATTACACCTTCCTATATCCATTAGTTCATACCTAAATAATTGATGCAGTCCAATGTGTCTTAAAGCTGAAAATTTTATAATCAGCTTTTGTATTTATGTCCAGTATTTTGCAAAGAAAATCTTTTTTATTTTTTGTATACTTTATTTCACATTACTGACAGTTGTATGTCATCATCACTTGTGATCAAGAAGATAACTGTTTTGAATACAGTTTTAGAAATGAAAATGGCTCTGAAAAACATCTGAAGAAGAAAGGGCCCATCATTTTGTAAGGTGTGCCAGTACTGTGTGTGTGTGTACGTGCATGCGTGTGTAATTGTGAAGAACACTGCTTCCAGGTGATGATCATATTTTGCCTGGAATGAATATGAATTTTGAATTTGCATCAGAGGCTGAATTATGTGGGGTTGTGAATCTCTTGGGTGGACAGGACCTGTATGAAACACAGATAAGAATTCAGGTTCATTCCCTGGAGTAATGTCCTTGTCCATAACCTCTGATTCTAAAAATAGTTGTCATCATTTGTTTTTGCTGGCATCATGACATTTTTATGCTGGTGTTTATTTACTTGTGCAGACAAATTGATTTGCGAATTTGAGCTTACCAAAAGATACCTGCACGCTATAACAATCTCGGCAGCATGAAACATTAAAGGTTATACCACGTGAGAGACGATTCATAGTTGCCATGTGCTATCATACTCCTCACTAAGAGATGTATATTAAAAGTTCCTTGTACACTTTTGAATACTATAGCACTAAAGCTTATAGGTTTATTCATATAACTGCCAAAGGAATTCATCTCACAGAGGAAAACTTTAAACTTTTTCAACTTTGGCAGGAGCCACCTTTTGCCTTCCCACTGCAGGCAAAACAAAACAGAGCATGTCTCTGCAGTTTGTTCGCACAAAGACAGGCTACAGAGATAAAGGGACCTGAGAACATATTGCTTATGTGAACACTCATCTTACTGCTCTGTTTCAGGAAAGAAAAAGACAGAGACTTTGAACCTATGATTTTTTTTTTTTCTCTTGTCTGTGTAAGGCAGAATCTGAGCATGCGATTCTGATTCCCTAGGCCACTGAAAGCACAGGTTTCCTTAACTGTGTTGTCTTTGTGTTCACCAAAAAACAAAACAAAACAAACAAAAAAATCAAAGTGGATGCCTCACCTTTAACTTTTCCCTTTCTGGACAGAGGTTGCTGCTTAAGAGTGAATTTCAAGTATATAAGTAAATAACTAAATAAATAAATACATTCTGCCATTAAATTACTGGCAACATTTAAATGGCTTATGATCACCCCGTCCTAAGGAAAAAAAAAACAAACTCATTCCTCCCATTCCTGACTAAGTGAAATACAATTCCAGACAGCTGATAGCTGCAGGTGTATGGTTCTACATGACCATATCACTTAATAAATGACATAGCATGTACTTTTTTTGTTTAACCTCCATTTTTGAAAAAAAAAAAAAAACATTTTAAAAATGCATTTGCAAGCGTGGTCTTTTCTGTATTACTCTATTACTAAAACTATACTGATTTGAATAATTGATGAATTAATTCATAAAGCAATATTTGGATCAGAGCAGGACCCCTCAGATTAACCTTGAGAAATGTATCTTGATTAATAGCACAGCGTAATTTATATTTGCAAGTAACATTTGTTAAAACAAATGTGCAGACAATAAGTAAAACATTCAGTACCAGCAATTACAATGTGTTTTACCCAGCTGTGCTGCAGGTCACATGAGGATACTTGTTATCTTGCACCTGGGAAGTAGGCTAGTGTACTTGTACTTCCTAGTTTGTGTTTTGAACTCAATAAGGACGAGTGCCAAACTGTACCACAACAACTAAAATTATTCACGTGAGCATTACCACTAATAATTGTCATTATCATCATTATATTAGGAGGATGTCTCATATCATTGTATCACTAACAAAAGTAATAGTCATGCTGCCATCAACATCATGAATTTATGCAATTTCATAATTGTTATGTATAATTTCAACACACATGTTCAAATTAAAGTTAGTCAACCTTAACCCTAACCCTTCATGACTATCTTCATAACTTCATAACTAACATTCTTAGGACAGCTAGTCAGCTTCCAGGAACATATTACTATTTTCATTAAATCATAGTAAAAAAAACTTCATGATAAAAAAAAAAAACTGTTTGGAAAAGTTTTACAGTATTACATTACCGTATGATAAGTATGTGAGTAATGATTTCATGTGATGCCATGACTAGAGCATACAGTACAGTATAATGGCAGTATCCCATGTTTACATTTTGCTTGTATGTGGAATTACTATAAACAGTAGTAAGTTCTCAATAGAGATAACCCAAAGGAACTATTTTATCTTCTTTACCTGCATTGTGGCCTTACAAAATATACATCAATTTGGTCGTGCGAAATAAGATTTTCAAAGTAAGGAATTTACACCCACCATCCACCAAATACGGGTGATTTTTTTGCATTGGAAGGTAAATTTAGTAGGCGTGCCAGCCACAGTGGCAGGTACCTTTTAAGAGGATACAATTTAAGAGGGTATCTGCATTGCTAAATAGTGAAAACAATGGTGCTGACAGGTTAGCAACATACACTGTGTAAAATAACCGCAAGAAAATGTTAAGAATCTATGCCACTTATTCGTTCGATGTTGCATGCGTGGAGCTGTGAAATGAGCGCACAGAACAGTATCTGCACTTGTGTAATACCGAAGCGAACGAGGAGAGAAGCACGTGAGGGAGCATTTCTGTTTTGTGTACAATACCGCAGTGCAACGAGTACAGAGTTGTCACATGCACAAACTTGCTTTTCTCCTTCTCACAAGTCAAGAAGATTTTGAGACTTTGGGGGCGGGAATTGAATAGAGAGAGGCTGGAACTTGAGCGGCAATCTCAGTAGACAATGTTCAAAGAGAAGTGGTGACATGGCAAGGTGGGGAAGTTGCACAAATGGCTCGTTTACGAGTCATGTACTACATCTAGCTGCCGTGCTGAGGTTTTGTGCCGGTGGCAGCTGAACTGTATCACCTAGGTGTTTTTGTTGTCAGTGCGAGGGGGTGAGGTACTGGATGTTTTATACATATAATACATATTATTTATCAGAAGTATTAAATATGTGTATGCATTTTCTACAATATATCTTAATCCTTTTTTCTGATGTCCATAAAAAAATATATAAAAAATTTTAAGTGGTTATACATTGGGCTGGTTGGTAATATTTGGGCATCTACCAGCCACTATGACTGGTGGACCAAAAAGCTTATTTCCCACCCTGCTTACAATTGCTGATTTTGAGAATGGGGATCGTGGTCTTAAGGACCTTATTTCATTTCACTAATTAGTTTTGAGGATTCGGGTCAGGTGTTGTTTTGAGTGAAATACTAACCGTTTTGATAATGAGTGATATCATGTAGCAAGATATCAAGAAAACAGTGCAAGCCATTAATTTGGGGAAAAAAAAAAAACAAAACAAAAATAAATGTCTAAATCTGTTTGAAACCAAATGGAAAAAAAGTTTTAATTCATGGTTAATTAAGTTGTCACTGATCAATTTAAATTACTCAAATCACATAATGCTACTTTTCTGATAAAATGCGAACAGGAAATACCTGTCCTGGTAGGTGTTTTGTGCTCAATGACATTGTCATGTTATATAAGTATTGACGAGGTACTGTATATTGGGTGATTGGTTAAAATGAACAGTCTATCCATTAATTTCAAATGATTATGGCCCTCGGATTAATTAACTGGATTGATTTTATTATCAGTCATAACAGGATTATTTGGCTGATATATATTACTGTTTACTGTTGAACGCGATCTCTGACCTTGGCCTGCTTTTTGGCTTTGCAGGAATATGCAAGAATATACAAATAATACAAATTATACACATAATATAGAGTTAGCTCCATAATGTTTGGGACTAAGACATTTTTTCTTGATTTGAGTCTGTGCTCCACAATTGTGTTTTGATCTTTTGAACTGATCAAATTGTGAAAATTCTTTGGTCATCAACTGCAAAGGTCTTCATTGGCCTAGCAGGAACTTTGCGATTACTGAGCTCACAAGTGCCCACTTTCTTTTTAATGATGTTCCAAACAGTTGATTTTGGCAGGCCTAAGATTTGGCCTATGTCTCTGACTGTTTTTTTTTTCTTCTTCTTTTTTCTCAGCCTCATAATAGCTTCCTTGACTTTCACTGGCACAACTCTGTTCCTCAGTTGACAAACACTGATAACAGACTCCAAAGGCAATCAAAAGCCTAGAATCAAGACTAGATACTGAAAGCTCTCCTATACATACACTAAGGAAGCAACTGAATACACCTGACTAATCAGAAACACCAGTGAAGCCATCTTTCTCAAACATTATGGTGCCCTGAAATGGACGGGCTATGTATAAACAGTTCTGTCATTTCTTCATGGCAAAACCAAATACATTTAAATAAAAGCTGAGAACCTGCACTTTAGCCACATGTGAATTCTCTGATTGCAAATCTAAAACTGTGCAATACAGAGACGAATCAAGAAAAAAAAAAAGTAATTGTCTCAAATATTATGGAGCTCACTGTATATAACACATTAGTGTCATAAGTAATGTATGCATTGATGGGAGAGAGCAGTGGCAGCTGGTGAGTGATGTACGAGCGGGTGAACACGCTCTGTGTTCAGTTGGGAATCATGTAGCAATCCCCTCTGTATGCTGGCAATGCATTAAAACTGTAATTTTAAATTGAGAGTTGAAAGTACATAGATTGCAAGGCGTTGAAATGTTTTCAGCTTTCACTTTCAACCAAAGCCGGCTGTAGGAATGGGCCCAGGGGGGAACCAATCACATGATAACAATTAAAAGCTGAATTGCGTGCCCCACAGATGGCTGTGGTCCTAAACCACTGCATAGACCTGTTATGCCAGCGGCCGGTTCTGCTTTCAACCAAAACCAAACGTATATTAAATGAATTGCCATGTCGTCTTTTCAGTTTCGATGACAATTTGCTGGATGGGATTAAGAAACAAAAGTTATCCTTTCCTGGGCCTGTAAACACTGACCAATCCCAAGAGAATGTGCATATATTGCATTCTGAAAAGCTGTTTAACAGTTTGACTACCCGTCTCTCTTTGTGTTTTGTAAACAATTACTTTCTATTTGTCTTCTGGCAGGTAAGGGATCTCTTTTACAAGGGACATAATGAGGACACCTAAAACAAAGCATGTTGAAGAATACATTAACATATCCTTGACAGCCTGTTGTCTTTATGTCCATCATTTAATTTCTTCTGCCCAGGGAGGTAAGGGCTATAAGGCCTACATGTAGGAGATATCTAAACAAAACCAATCTCTCCTGTATATACAGTGGTACTTCTGTAATGTTCATGTGAATCATTTATTCTTTACAATTAACTCATAGTATGAGTTATGAGAAAGTACGTTTTAATTAGGTAAAAATAAAGAAATTATTCAAAGATCAGACAATGTTGAGCACATTTGTTCCACGGATGGAGCTTATATTTAAAGGGGTAGTTCACTTTCTGGGTTTTCAGTTTTAGTGCATGTTTTTGATTGGATTTTTTTCAATATTTAAATATTTAAAGAATTACTCTTCAAAGATAATAATAAATTAGTAATTAAAATAAAATAAAAAATAAAAAGACAAAGTGACATAACCATTTAAAGGGAACTGAAAAGAAAAGTTATGACAATATGATCATGCTATTTAGCTTGATGTGCCTTCATGCTTACTATGGAATTAGTCAAAATGATGGTCAAAGCAGTTTTATTAATCAAACAAGTTTATAAACACTGTCTATGGACATAGATCTATGTACTGTATATGTAGTGCAGAATTTGGACAGTTCAGCACATTGGATGAAACAATCAAAATGAAACCATGCATGTGGGCCTAAAGTCTGTCAGCTTTAATTTGGCAGTATTTACATATTGGGTGATCCATGTAGAAATTACAGGCTTTTTTATACATAGTTCCCCCATTTAAGGGCCCAAAATTAATTGGACAATTGGCTGCCCAGCTGTTTTCTTCTGTCATCCACTACAAGCACAAAATATGTAAATAATAATCAGCTCTCGTGATACTATTGCAGTCACACTACTTCTATTTCTCATAGTACCTCCATTAACTCCAATGCTTCTAACAGCATGAATAAATCTGTCTTTAAGACTGGTGGATTCATTTAATGTAATGATAAGATAATGAAAATTGAGTCATTAAGCATGAAGCAATGCCCATTGGCCGCAGTGACTTTTTATCATTTCCCTTTATGGAAAATAGCGTGTGCACCAATACGTGGCTGTCGCCCTACATGCGCAGTCGAGCCTCATTTGTAAAATGGATGTGGATGGCTATGCCTCAGCCCTCCGAGAGCTTGACCGTCCTGAATATTGCATGAATACATAAACACTGCAAACTGGTGCTTAGTTTACCATTTTGACCGGATCTGTTTATTTATTCCCTTTATACGATAACCCAGACATATTTGGAAGAATATTTTGTTTTCAAAGCACCTCCGCTACTCCGAATTATTCCACTCCATTCCCCTTGCATACATTCCATGGTCAAAAAAAAAAAAGAAAAAAAAAATGCTTCGCTTTCTCGGGCTTGATTGGTCTTTCTACAGACTCCAAGGCTTAACATTGTCTGCATTAAGATTGGGGTAACATTGAGCGGCGTGTCACAGAAGAAGTACAGAGACTCCATTGTGCATGAGCAAGACCTGTAGCAGAGTAAAAGGGCATCTTCCTGAACATGGGGCCTCGGCTCTTGAGCTTTGAGTAAAATGATAGTGGAGAAAGGTGGATGTGTGTGTGAGTGTGTGTGTGTGTGTTTTCAGAAGGGGGTTCTGTTGTGAGGGTAAGGTGCTGTGGGATGGAGGAGTTGGTGGGGGCGGGGGGTGGTTGTTAACTTTATTGTACAGATCTGTCTTCTCTGTTTGCTCTTTATCCAGCATCTCGAATGGGGGAAACGCTGCCTAATTAGGCTATCCGCGTGACAAATTGGATGTGATGAAGCTGTCGGAGCATCCCGGGAGGGCACAGCACTAATCACTTACAGAGTTTAGGGGCAGTAATGGGAGTGTTGACACTGTGAGGACACATTATCAGCTGGGTATTTCTGTTCACTGTATTTAACACCCCCCCACACCCCCCACCCCCCCAACACAACCCATCCCACCCCCCCACAAACAAATGCACTCCTTGATACTTGCCACACTACACATATTTTTAAAAGGGGGGGGGGGGGGCAGCACATTCCTTTATTTTTAAAAGCACTGTCTGCAGGCTCCTCCAAATTAAAAGCTCTATGGTCTTTCAAAGTCCTGAAATGCAATTCTCATTCCCACTGAGAGCATTAAAACAGGAGTGAAATGTCTAATTGATTTACTGCAAGATCTTATATATGCGTCAGGGTGTGTGTGTATGTGTGTGTATGTGTATGTATGTGAGGAAGCATGTGCATCAGTTTGTGAGCATGTGCTTTTGCCTTAAAACAGACACCTTTGATATCAGACCTACTTCACTTAGTTTAACACCATGTCTATAAACGTCTGGCTTAGCTTAGCATTTAAATCAAATTAACTGATTGATTAATAGGATGAATGAATCAGAACAGGAGCGTAGTCATACTATAGCTTTAAATGTAGTGATTTAGATCTTGCATGTGACAGTGGCTGTCTGTCATCAGGGATTACTTTATTTCCAATTTAGAAATGTTTTCCCTTGATGAAGAAATCAGTTCACTTAATATACTTTCTGTGAAACTGCCCCCTTTTGGAAATTCAGTGAATTGACTGTCTCCACAGATAACAAGATAAAGTTCTGGAACACTGACCTCGGATTTCTCCAAATGGATGTTTCAGAAATGTGTGTCTTTTCAAAGATTTGACAGTCTTTCTTCTGATTGTTAATTGCTAAGGGGATTATAAAATGTGTGTATCTCACAGTACACTTGTGTGTCTAATGCAAGTTATAAATAGAAGGGCTGGAAAATATGACTACTTACTCTACACATACGGGGATAAATAATACTTTTGCTGCTGTAGTTTGTTTTTATTACTTTTTTTAGTGCCATTTAAAGTCACTTAATTTCAGCACTGGGAAATTGGAACCTTGCTTCCCTTCTTTGAAACAGCTGTGCGTATACAGCTTATAGAGAGTTTACAGACAGCTGTGCAAATACACACTGCAATAAAGATTCCGAATGCTCAGAAAAACCACTTTCCTTAATCAAGCTAAAAAATCATCATGTCCCCAGTGATGGTCAGATTATTTGCAAGCTAAACTATTTCTGGGAGTACCCAGCCAGAGGTGTCAGTCACTCAGCAGAATCTGGAATGTGGAATTAAATTATTCTCAAATGAGAAACATTTAACAAGAGTGTGAACTTAAAATAATTTGCTACTAAGCAAGACATTCTGGCTACATTAGCTGTGTATTACAAATTATGTTTTTTGTGCGTGGGATTATTATAACAACAACAACAATAATAATAATAATAATAATAATGTCTTAAATTTATTATTACACTGCCAGAAATGCTAAATAGTGGCAATTGAAAACAGATTTCTAATTTCTGAATCCTTGTTCCAATGTTTAAAGGAATACAAAAATACAATGTCTTTCTGTGTGACAACCCTATAAGCAGTACTAGATTCACTAATTTTACCATTCATGTTTTGCTCTTTCACTTAAAACATGAAACTGCTTGTTTTTCTAGTTGGCAAAAACATTATAGTAAGTTACTATAATTTTGAGAATTGGCAGAACTTTGCTCAAATTCGTGCCCTTGATGATAAAAAGAATACATGCTTGCATTTCTATGTGCAGCAAAGGCAAGATATGTATTGTCATACCTCTAATTCACCATATGGTCTGTTCTGAGCCCTAGGAAACTTCAAAGGGCAAACCCAGAGTGGCCTAGAGATAAGATACTGAGAGCAGGACCCGGGGGGTGGGGGGGCTGGGGGCTGGGGGGGGTGGCCATTACAGGTGCGTGTGCGCGGTTATGGGTCTGAATGTGAATTTATGTGTGTCAACAGGGGTGTCCTGGGAAACCTCTTGCTGGTCTGGGAATCCTCATACTATTTAGATTAAATATTGGTTAAAAAAAACCTATAGCCACTATTTTAGAGATTCTGGGTCAGCCCATACTAGAATAAAGCTGACTGCTGGCTTTGTAACTTGGTCTAATTGTTTGCCTGATCTAGTCTTTCCACATAGTAGTGCACAAACATTTCAATAATAGCTAAAGCTGTCACTCACAAAAATAACTCAAAATCATTAATATACTGTATAATGTGACTATATTCCTTACTAGGAGAGGGTTAATTTCCCTAATGCGTTTAAAAAATATATTATATTTGACCCAACAGTAATATATAAAATGGAAGAAATCTTGTCATTAAGTGGGAAGTTGGCATCTGAGTCCTGCATGTAGTTCTAGCATTCTACACTTCATCCATTTTTTGATCTACAATTCACAGAGGTGTTTTTCCCTACACATTAATTTATTTTGTGGCTGTAACTTGTTTATGTCTGTTATATTCATTGTTCTTAACATAGTTAAACCTTCAGCTTTAAATTAGACATTGAATATTTGTTGTAACTTAATAAATCTCTCATTTTCATTGGGTTGGGAGTTGCAGATTTTTGATTGATCCAACTGATTCAATTTATTTTACCTGCAGGATACGCGAAGTGTTTTAACTGTTGATGCAAGTGTGTTTGGTATTCATTGATGAAGTGTTAGTTGTTAAAACTCCTGGATTCAGAAATTAAACACATTTACGTAACCCTCACTTCCCTGACAGTATAAACCTACACCCTAGCGATAAATTCCATTAGACCTTGCAGCCTTGACATAGGGTATATCCACTATTGGCCTTCAGGTAAAATAAATATCAAGCTGACCGATGCATTAGCAAATAATGTAAATGACTTCAATCATTAATTATGATGCACAAAATGTATTATATGGTATCAATATATGATATCAGAAACACTTTCTTCTAATATTTCCATATTATCTTGAAATGTTATCTGTGCGAACAATTGTCAGACAAATTCATGGACAACGTATAAAGCCAAACCATATCTTAACATTGTCTATTCTCCAAGTGTTTTTGGAGGATGAGAAATGTATCTGACTAAAAGAATATTTAACACTACGTATCGCTGTTAGGCCTTGTATGCAATAGGATTAAAATGTGTTTCAAAAACCATATCAATTTCTTAAAACCATTAAATCAGCAATGTCAGGGGTTCCAAAAATGTTTTAATGAAAAATTCCTTGGAGGAAGGATCAGAGGCAACCTTAACTGGTTTTTGCTGTGAACGTGTACAGAATAGGTTGCCGAAACCTACTTGTAGAATCATTTCAGACTGTCAGATAATTTAACAGCTGAACTTTTTTTTTTTTATTATTGTCATGTTTTATCTCAGTAGCAGCTATAGCTGCCAATCACGGTACAACTTGGACAGAGGAGAAGGTGTATAGCCTCTGCATAAACACTTGGAAAGCAGAATATCAATCTATATTGTTTTTTTTTTGTTTTTTTTTTTCCAGCTGTAAACTATGGTTACTAAGGAACATGACAGATCAAATCTGCTCTCAAGGAAAAATGCTGTGTGGATCACATTCTGGGTTTTGAAAACAACAGAATGCATTCAAGTAATCTGTATGAACAGGTCCAGGTAATGAAAAACTGTAAACTAAAACGTTTCCGAAACTGTAACCAAACCAAACCTGCCAGTGTGTACGATTCCTTACTCAGCTCAGAATTTTATCAGCTGGGACTGTGCAGCCGCTTCTTCATCAATCTCCAAGGCTCTTCTGCTTTGTAGGATTAAAACTGAAACCAATCCACGGCAATATTAGTCTAATTACGGCCGATGGAGATGAAGGGGAGGCGCGGATGGTGACAGGTGTCTCTGATTAAGGTTAATCTGCCGGCCCTCTCTGCGGTCATCTCTAATCTTAGCACGGTGCCTCTGGCTTCTGAGGCTCGGTAGCTGACTGCCGTAATGAGCTCTTCAGGCCTACATGGGAGGCCCTGGAGTGCAGTCCCTACAGAAGCGTAATGAGCACTCCAGCACACCATTGTGTGCTCTCTACCACTGAGGCTGAGCCCTCCCCTAGACGCTGGCACACGGGCAGGCACAGCTTGTTCTCCACTCTCCTGGTGGTGGCGGTGGGGGAGGTCGAGGGTGTTGCAAAAGGGGATTTCGTGTGAAGGGTTTGGGGGAAGGCATTGTGGTCCAAAGGAAGGAGAGAGAGATAGAGAGTGAGAGGGAGAGAGAGATTTTAAAATGTACCCAGCTGCCAACCCTACATCTGATTCAGTGTTTCTGTGTGCATGTTTCATCAGCCTGCCTTGGTCCTGCTCTCTTGAGCAACCGGAAGGGATGCCTTAGGCTCAAAATTCCAGCATGGTGGCCCTGGAAGGACAGGGGGCATTTACCTGTGTAATGCAGTCAGCATTAAAGGAGCAGTGAATGGCCATGGCAGTTTGTTTTTAGATTGCATAATTACTCCTTCTATTGCCACATATGGGACAGTACATTTTGTTATTGTCCTCATGATTACATTCATCATTATTTAATAGATTGGAATCGGAATGAAGTGGGATTCATTTGGCAGGAAAAAGCACTGCACAATCAGCGCAGAGTTGTTGCAGGGCACTTAATTATAACATTGAATATTCACAAAACAAATAAAGCCAAACATAATTTGCATGAGGCTTTGCCGGAAATGAGGAGCCACTTTGAGGAGACATCTCATTAACAATGCAGCGTGCACGTCTCTGTACGGGGTCTGGGTGCTCGCAGAGCGCAGGTTATCTGAGCTTCCTCCAGCCGCTCACATTCAGTTATAAAGAGAGTGAAATACGATCACATTATTTATGCATTAACATGCGCGGAAATGGGGAAGAATCTGCGCTGTTTGTCTTGTACTTTTTCCCCCCATTCGTATTGCTCTACGTTTTAATGAGTTCACCTCTCCTCTGCATGTTAAGCAAAACCTCTGCTGGCTAGAAACAGCCATCCTCAAACTGCCCCATCTGGGAATAAGGATTACAGTGTTATTATCTTCTGGGGATTAGGGATTTGTCTTCACCGCAGAGTGGAGTGTAGAGAGAACATAAGCAAATCACAACACAATGCTAGAACAAAGCCTTTATTGTTCCTTTCAAAATAAAACAAATAAATAAATAAATCCATAACAAGTGGGTAATGCCACAGAATGATGAGCATGTATTGTTTCATTATAGCAGCATGTCAGATTTTATGGATTTAAAAAAGGAAACATCAAACCCTAAAGCAATATATTACATGCACCAATAGCATTCGACAAGATTTACTTTATGTATGAAACGAATGATTTTATGGGAAATACAAGTGCTTCATGGAAGGGAAGAATGGCGGTGGTTCTGATTTGGACACAAATATTTACTTTGAAGCCGATTAGAAATAATAACAAAAAAACATACAATACATAAAGTCACCAATGAGGGGTGGCATTTCCCGTATGCTTAAAAGGATGCAGAGAGATATAACTTGAGTAAAGTTTAAATTAAAATGCCTATCTATTGATTTATCTATCTATCTAGCAATTTTAGATTTGTAATCAAACAATTCACATGTGGTTAAAATGAAGATTCTCAGCCTTTATTAAAGGGTATTTTTTACTTTCGTTTCACCATAAGAAATTAGAGAATGCTTATTCAGGGCACCATAATGTTTGGAACAAGTGGCTTAAGAGGTGTTTATGATTAGTCAGGTGTTTTCAATTGCTTCCTTAGTGCAGGTATAAGAGAGCTTTTAGTATCTAGTCTTAATTGTAGGCTTTTGATTACCATTAGAATCTATTATCGGCATTTGTCAACACAAGGATCGGAGTTGTGCCAATGTCAAGGGAGCCATTATTAGGCTTCGGAATAAGAAAATTTTAAAAAACAGAGACGTAGGGCAAGGAAGACCTCTACAGTTGATGACTGAACAATTGTCACCATAATGAAGAAAAAAAACAAACACCTGTCCAAAAGATCAGAAACACTCTTCAAGAGGTATGTATGAATGTGTCAGTGAATATTGTCCGCATCTACATGCACAATACATTTACAAATGTATGTGGCCAACGCTTCTAATTAGCCATGCAATCTCCATTGACAAACATTGGCAGTAGAATGGGTCGTACTGAAGGGCTCAGTGACTTTCAACGTGGCACTGTCATAAGATGTCACCTTTCCAAGTCAGTTCATCAAATTTCTGCCCTGCTGGAGCTGCCCCAGTCAGCTGTAAGTGCTGTTATTGTGAAGTGGAAATGTATAGGAGGAACAACAGCTCAGCCTCAAAGTGTCGGCTAGAGTGGTGTAAAGCACAATGCCATTGGACTCTGGAGCAGAGGAAATGTATTCTCTGGAGTGATGAATCAAGCTTCACTATCTGGTAGTCTGACAGACGAATTTGGGTTTGGCAGAATGAATAGTACCAACTGGACTGGCCCGAATAGTGCCAACTGGTGAAGGAATAATGGTCTGGGGCTGTTTTTCATGGTTTGGGCTTAGTTCCAGTGAAGGGAAATCTTAAAGCTGCAGCATACATTCTTGAGAATTGTATGCTTCCAACTTTGTGGCAACAGTGTGGGGAAAGCCCTTTCCTGTTTCAGCATGAGAATGTTCCATTGCAAGAACCATAAAGAAATGATTTGTGGAATTTGGTGGGGAATAACTTAACTGGCCTACACAAAGCCCTTACCTCTACCCCATCAAACACCTTTGGGATGAATTGGAATGCCGACTGTGAGCCAGGGCTTATGCCCAACATCAGTGTTCAACCTCACTAATGCTTTTGCAGCTGAATGGAAGCGAATACCCGCAGCCATGTTTCAAAATCTAGTGGAAAGCCTTCCCAGAAGAGGTGCGGCTGTTACAGCAGCCAAATGGGGTTCAACTCCATATAGTCCATGGTTTTAGAATGACATGTTCAGCAAGTACATAAGGGTGTGATGTTCAGGTGTCCACATACTTTTGGAAATGTAGTGTACAATATATAGATTATATATACTGTTATGAACCAAAACTCACCTGCGTTACAATAACCAGGTGTACACTATCGGATGTAACACAAAGCCACTTCAACAGTCACCACAACCCGAAAGAAGACCCAGTTAAACACAAAGTGATATATAAAACGGAAAGAAGGCGTTTATTATACAGCAAAGCAGGGAGTTAGATCTATTTGTCCTAACGGTGTTCTAAGCATATATACAGGTACAGCGCAGGTTGCAGGATCTCACTAGACAGGTAGATGTAACCCACACCAGAGTTAAAGATGGTCCTCTTTTCTAAAAGTCTGTCCTCCAGTTCCTTACTGATGTTTCATGTTGGAAACTGGGGTAATTGCTGGCTATCCTTACTATCTGCACTCTTATCTACAGTAGCATGCAATTAGTTAGACTGTGCGCAGGAATGGTTCTTTTACACGACAGACACCATTTACTGAGGTTGTATAAAACAACTTTCATCTCCTGAGACTACACGTCACAAGATTGGCCAATAATTTGACTTGATTTCTTCACACATAGCCACACAATGACCCAGATTCTAGCTTTTCATTTCTGTTTAAATGTACTGTATAAAGTGTAGATTAACATTGATTTGGTGGTATGGGATAAGGTTAATTGAATTGTGGCTACTAATGTCCAAGTAATTTTAACCAATGACTTAATTGACTAACTGAATCACACTCAGTTACTGTACTAATTTAC
Organism: Anguilla anguilla; assembly: GCF_013347855.1. Taxonomy (NCBI): domain Eukaryota; kingdom Metazoa; phylum Chordata; class Actinopteri; order Anguilliformes; family Anguillidae; genus Anguilla; species Anguilla anguilla. Next base: position 51,859,191 of record NC_049203.1, on the reverse strand, counting down.
TGGTGCATCTGTTATTATGAGGTTACAGAATTCAACTCAGTGATAGCATTAAGGACTCTGTACTAAACAAAAACTGCTGTTTGATAGTCATAAAAATGTATGAAATACCTCATGGTTTCATGAATCAATTGATTATCATAGGAGCTAAACTTTTTTATTGGGCATCCAAACTCAGTTCTATGTCACTTTTGTCTGTCCTACAGTATGCACTTTGACTGAGAGCTGCGATACTGATTCAATGGGACTTACTGGACCTCATGTGTCCCACATAAACATCATTCCTCCAATGGCAGACAATTCTATCCACAGTGACTGACATAACTTTTCATTTCATTCATTTATACAACTTGGTATATATGGAAGAAATTCAGCTTAAGTACATTGTTCAAAGGTACAATGACAGTGATGGACCCTGTCTGGGGATCCAACCTATACCCTGTGGGTTACAAGCCTAGTTCCCAAATCATTAGACGACATTGCCACCCCAATGCCAAACTTGCAAAGCCAATAAAGTGGGCATCTCTGAAAGAAAGTTAGACTTTTTATCCTGAATTCTGACATCCGACATTGCATTCAAAATGTATTGCCTCTGAGCCGCTCATGTTTACTATGAATTCACGTAATTGGCTGTTTTGAAATGTGCAGTGGGGCTCTGAAGGTTGTCATGCCACGAGTGCCGCAGGGCCTAGGGTGACCTTAGATACCATAACAACCTATTCCAATCATTTTTGCTCATCCTGATGGACAGTGTGCTGTCTCATTCTCCCATCTTTTACCTGCACAGTCAGTCCTTATGTGTTTATGTGTCCATTATAATCAAATAAAAAGCATCTAAAGAATAAAAAGCAAAAAAAAAAAAACTAATTTGCACAAATTATATAGAGTAACAGAAAAAGCATATTGCAGCTATATACTGGGGTTTGGTCATATTATGCCAACAGCAAATTACAAGCTTTTTTATGAAAGAAAGCTACTCCAATAAATAAATAAATAAATAAATAAATGTCATTCCAGGTTAAGAGACCATTACATGGCATCATAATTACACAATTACAGTAACAAACAGATATGTATTCATTTTTTGAAAATATGGATATAACAGTCAGGCCAGATATATTACAAAGTTGGCATAAAAAAATGCAAATCAGTCTTTCTAAAATTATGATTTCTTTTTTTTTTATTATGTAACCCAAAGGGTAGAATGCAATTGTGTGAAGCACACCAATACCAACTGGTATATAATTTAGAGAACAGATGATAATTTGCATATACGGCTGCCAATTTCACTTCCAAATGAGGTCTTTCCCTTTGTTCCCTAATTGAAACCTTTACAATTCCTTTGCTAATTAGTTAAAACCATAACCTTAAAAATCTAACTCACTACCTGGCAAACTGCCACAGGAAGGTTGTTGATTTGTGCATAATCAAATAGGGTTTGTAGCAAATAGTCTCTCACAAGGTCTGACTTGGGCTTTTCATTTTCCCTCACTGTATTTAAACCACTGGCCTGCTTCCCAAAACAGCTGAAAGGCACTTTTAAAACGACCCAAAATGCACTGCAAATCAGCCAGGAAAGTTTCTACTAGAGGAAGTTGTGGGGTCATGATTTATCTTAAGTCAACTTCATTTCTCACTCAGCAGGAGTTAAGGCTGAAAGAGATCTGTAGTTTTATTCCATGTTCCCTGATGCATACCGTATTCCATTTGCAGTCAAAATGCTGTACCATTTCCAGGTTTATAGATGAGAAATTTTATTTATGTATTGTAGTGAGGTTTTGTCTGGTTTAATCCGAATAAATTAAGTTCAGCAACCAAACAGAATTCTGTCCATCTGCAGGGCTCAACTTAGTGAAATAAAGCAGATATGACTATGGTTTGGAGGAAAAAAAAAACATTTCAAGCCATTTCATCAGTCTCATAAAATGAAGTTTTAACTGGGTAAAACAACAAGATCAATAATTTGCTATTCTAGACCAACACACGCACAGCAAAACAAAACACAACAACGAACAGCAGTAAAATGACCCAATTGGGTATTACAAGTTCACCCTATCCTATTGTTTGATGGCAGAGTTAAATAAAATTCATTTCAATACTTAATGGTAATAGAAGGGGAGGCCGGTCCTTAATTCCTTTAAGTAATGCATTAGCTCATCAGCTGGTCTCAAGTCACTGCAGGTGCGTGATGACTTCTTTGAAGTTTGGGTCACGATGGGGTTCTTGTAAAGACAACTTGGATGTGCACAGGGCTTCAACTGGGCCCGACCACGAGAGAGATATTGGAGGAAAAGTATGTGTTTGTTCCTCAAAACAGCTGTCGAAGGGAAATAAACCAGCTTGGTTTATTTCGCTGATGGTGGCAGACTAACTGTCTTGGTGATGAGGTGATGTGAAGGATGGGATGCTCAGCAAACTTCATCAATGAGTGCATCTGATCAGTTAGGCAATGTCCTTACACTCAGAGCAAAGTTGTTAAGTTTATGTTCAGCGCGAATATCATTGATGCGACAGAACCCCACGTGCATTCCATGGTGAAGGGGACAGACCAGGGTACCAGGGATTGGCATTCTCTCTGAAGCTTGCTAGTCCAGGGGTTACTTAAGGTATTGCAGATTAGTAAGCCTCTCTTGCCAAAAAGCAAATTTCCCTATTGAGGTCCATTTAAAACTAAGAATTTACCCTTGCCAAATAAAATTATTTTGGACAGTACTTTTAAACTCAAATTTTTTCACACTGAACTAATTACCTTCCAGGCACCATTTTTTTCTGATCCCCACAGAAAAAGATATGATTTATTTCATTCCAATTTTGTCTGCATGGTTTTATATCATAGTGCGCGCAACTGCTTACACGGGCACACCCGCACATGAATGAGTACAAGGCTTTGACTGACTCAAGTGACATCAAGTGAAAAGGGTTGAACTGAGTTGCCTGCACAGAACTGATGTATCAGAAGACGTTGAGTATTAAACCTTGACCTAGAATTATATGAATCCTACAGCAGTATCGTTTTGATCATTGTTATGTTGATAATATTACTATCAATATTACTAATAATGTTACCTGCAATACCGTTCTTGTGTCCATTGCTCATGGTGCTGTATCGTAATGAATAAATTAATAATAAGTAATAAAGCTGGCATATTTCGCTAATAAATTAAGATGCTATTATGCTGATTCCACCATGTTATTATTTGGCCCCATTGTTATTTTTTATATTGCTAATGATAGCCTACTGCTATTAAAAATATTATCAGTTGTATTTCTGCCTTTGCACGATAATGGTGCTGATGATAGAGTAATCACATATGAAAAACAAATAGGCCAATATAAATAAATAATGAGATTAGCTTAATATAGGCTATTCAGTTTGCTTTTAAATTATTTTTGAGACAATTCTATGGCGCTGATAGGTGAAGTAGTGATGATGGAGATGATAAACATGTCAATTACAAAGATGACAGCTGTAGAATATAAAATATAAAATAATACATACGTGTAAGGGTAGCACCGATGAGCCAGAGGCAAACAAAATGTGGCGAAGCAGCAGTGAGGTCAAAAAACTTGCTGAAGTAATTTTTTTCTTTTTTTTCTTTACAGTACCGGTACCGGATAATGCACTGCAAAATATGCACACTAAAACAAATAATAAATACTAGAAAATAAGAACTGCAACAAACAAAGGGAAAAATAAAGAAATAAAAAAGAAATGCAGCAATTTGCTAAATTTGGGCAAGCCTTGTGGCCCAAAGTTTGCTATGCAGGTTGAGTCAGGAGGAGCTCATTTGTTTTATACCACGTAGCTCCTCCCCCGACATAAACCACCATGAATTTAATCAGTTAACTACAATAAATGAACAATGCAGAAACCATGATACCAATTACAGAAACAACATAACATAAGAAAAGAAAATAAAGCCACTCAAAATTATTTACACGCAAATGATAAATAAATAAAAAATCCCCCCCTACAAACCTAGACTGCAGTCGTAGCTACCATGTACACGTACACCCGTCTATTTTAGGTTGGTTTGTCCCTTGCTCCGTTTGGCGGTTCCAGCACATGTTGGGATCAAGGGAAATGAAGCTGTGGATATATTGGCCAAGGAGGCTTTAGCAAATGAGGAGATACAGGTAGCAATTCAAATAAGTAAAGCAGAAGCAAACGGTGTAATATGGAAGAAAGGGATACAGAAATGGCAGGAGTGGTGGGATAGAGACATGATAGGTAGGCATCTTTACCAAATGTGACGGGTGCTGGAGAAAAGGTCCGCAAGTCGCAAATCTTTAAATCGCGCTAGGAGGCAAAAAGGGTTTTTTAAATTTTTTTTACTGTTTTCCTTTTTTTTCATATTACGAAAGTTAAAGTGTTGAAGAAGTCACTCAATAGAATACACAACATTTTTAGGGTCACTAAATACTTATAATTTGTCAGCAAAGTCGGCTTGTTTTAGTGATTCTTACAGCCGGGTTTTGGAGGCGTGATGGGGGTGCAGTTTAATTAGCATGTTTGATTTCGTTGGCTATTGTCACTTTGTTTCGGTCAAGCCACCGCCCATAAATAAAGCCGTGTGGTAGTAGTATTTTTTACAGTCTCTGGGTAGTAGCCTATGTTTGTTTACTGTGTGAGGTTGCTAAAATGGCGGACGCTCAATCAGTAGGTGAGAGTATAAGCTTTCTAACGATGTATAACATGTCTAAATTTGCTTTTGGAATAGCGTTTTATAGGTTAGCGTAACCGAACATTTTCTTACCATGGCATTCGCTCTATATGGTAGCATTAAAAGACGTTGCACCTAACGAAACGTTGTCAACGATTTTTTCGTAATTCCTTGGAAAATACCATTATTATTGAGGAGTTTTGGGCATAGCTAAGCCATATGTTTGCTGATAGACCTATCTGATATCGTTTTCTGGAGCAAAACAGAAGCGGATATAACTGTCATTGATTTACTGTCTCTTGTCTCCATCTACTGAACATAGATAAGATTATCATTGCTATGTAAGTATTACTGCTCAAAATATTTCGGTTATTACGTTATTTTAGAAATTGAGTGTCTTTAAATATGTTAGTGGTATTATGTAATGTGGATATTTCACACTGTAATGTAAGAGTTAGTTAGTAGTGTAGGCTAATGGTTTTTGTGACGCATACAACAGTGATGAGGAGAGTGTTGAAACATTGCCAAAACGTGGTGGACGGCTGAAAAATGTTTTTATATCGTCCCATTCCCATACAAGAAAACATAGGAGTGTACAGAGTATAGAAATAGGCTACATACAAGAGTTAATTGTTACACATTTAGGTACTGTGCAGCATTGTGTGACTAGCCTATATGTTTGCATTAGGCTATGTTTAAATTATATCTATGTTTCCTCTTGAACCTTCATAAGGGGCTCATATGCTTTACAATGGACAAAAAGCATTATATTCCTTTTTGGAGAGATTTTGGATTTGTTTCTGGACCCTTAGCTATTTTAGACCAGTGTTAATAATTTAGACATTGTGGGTAGATTTGGAGATGCTGGGTACACTGCTTAGTTTTTGCTTCATAGATCTTTAGTAGTTCTACATATCCACCCTTAGATTTTATGAACTTGTGGTCAAGAAGTTTGGACCCAAGAATGACGGAGTGTAGCACAGTGGGTAAGGAACTGGACTTGTAACTGAAAGGTCGCAGGTTCGATTCCCGGGTAGGACACTGCCGTTGTACCCTTGAGCAAGGTACTTAACCGAAAATTGCTTCAGTATATATATCCAGCTGTATAAATGGATACAATGTAAAATGCTATGTAAAAAAAGTTGTGTAAGTCGCTCTGGATAAGAGCGTCTGCTAAATGCCTGTGATGTAATGTAATGTAATGATCCAGGACATGTCTACTTTAACCCGCAATCTCCCAGTAGGCCTATTTCATTGCGAACTAAAAAAGGAGCAAATTCATTTTAGATTTTTTGACCATTGCATTTGTAGCACTTCATTTCTTCCACAATTATGAATATAAAGTAATCTACAATAGTAGGCTATTGTAATGGTACAAATGTATTGCTTCTTTTAAGCCATTTTTCAAGTCTCTGTGGTGTTCACATCTGGAGTTAAAGCTTTAAATAAGGTACCCCCTAAATGGGCAAGGATGGGCCAGATTTGGCATGTGCGCTAAGGGGTTAATGCATCAACTCAGGTGTCTGTGATTTGATATCAAGAGGAGGATGTTCCACTGGTAATAATGTGATTTTGTGATGAGGAAAGACAGATATAAAAGAGGTTTCAGTCTCTAGTTTTGATTATAGTCTTTTATCCCCTTCAGAGTTATTGGTGTTTGTAAACATGACGACCAGAATTGTGCCAGTGGAAGTCAAGTAAGCCATTATGAGGCTGAAAAATAACCCCACATTTCAGGACATCATAATGTTGGTGACAAATGGTTTTACAGGTGTTTCTGATTAGTCAGGTGTGATCAACTGATTCTGTAGTGCAGGCATAAGAGAGCTTTCAAATATCTAGTTTTGATTTAGGCTAGCTTTTCGATCGCCTTTGCTGTTTGTCATAATGAGGACCAGATTTGTGCCAATGAAAGTCAAGGAAGCCATCATTTGGCTGAGAAATAATAAAAAACAAACTGTCAGGTACATAGGCCAAACCTTAGGCTAACCAAAACCAATAGTGTGGAACCTCATTAAGAGGAAAGAGTGCACTGGTCAGCTCAGTAATCACAAAGAGCCTGGTAAGCCAAAAAATGAATAACTAACTAAAAATAAGAAAAATCTTTGTTGCCCTTATTACACCCAATTATAAATAACCAATCATGTTTATACAAATCCCATTTATTTTCACTCCACTGTCCATCAACTGTCATTTTAAAGCTTGGTTGCTCAGTCATGCCAACTTGATTTACAAGCACATTCAACAAAGCTATAATTAAAATCAGGATGGATGTCTTTAAGCAAAATATTCTGATACCCCCAATGACTGTTCTGAGAACTGCTATCCCAAACCAGATCCTAGCAGAAGCATTGGATAAAAAATATGTAACTGTTCCATGATCAGCACTTACTGCCTCTTTGGCAGGGAAACTTTGACTTGAGCCTTGGTACCAGTATGTTCCACCAGCTTACTACATTGTCATGGTAACCCATGCTTAGGATGCATTTGAATCAAGGGGCCAGCTTTCGGTTCTCAACCTCAGGACCGGATGCAATATCGCCCCCTAATGATACGTATGATTTTCGCTCAAAAAGCGAGTTTCCCCATTTGGCTCTATTCATTTTTGACAGCGAAAATAAAATACTTCCACTCAAATGTTGATGTTAACTCATTATATTAGGAAGAAAAATCACTTATTATTTTTTCAATGTAAATTTTTTTCCCCCCTAGCACACAGAAAAAGATATGATTTATTTATTTATTTTAGCCAATGTCTGTGCTATGCTTGTTGTACATGTGATTTAGGCATGTGACCAAGGGCACAACTGAGCATGTCTGTTGAGTGAAAAAATTCTACTTCCTGGTTCTGATGTGCTCCCCATAGGTTTCTATTGATTTTGCTGTCTCTACATATTGTATACTCTAAGATCTGAATCTTAACCAAAATGTCAGACGAGCATTGATGCTTCTCTTGGTTTCCGCCTTGCTAATCTCCAGTGAATCCCATGCATCTTATTGTCTTTCTTATTATGATGTCATGAACACTGACCTTAGCTAAGGCTAGAGAGGCTTTCAGTACTTCGGATGTTCTTCTACGATTATTTGTGTGCTGTTGCTGTACCTTTGGAAAAATTGTGGCAGGATGGCCACTCCTGGGAAGATTCACTACTATTCTACCTGTTCTCTGTTTGAAGATGTTAGTCCTCACTGTGGTTTGGTGGAGTCCCAGAGCCTTAGAAATGGCTTTGTAACCCTTTCCAGACTGATGCATTTCAACAATTTTCTCATCTGTTCTGAAATGTCCTTTGATTGTGGCATAGTGTACTCAGTGGTGATTTTAGCATGGTAGCTATTTCTGGTGGGGCAGTTTTGTATGACGTCACAATAACAAAAAATAAAGGTAGCCAATTAGTCTACGGTAGGCCTATGCTATTATATGGGCTGCGCTGTAAGTGCCAGGGAGCAGAAAGATTTCCAAACGGAATAATAAAATAAAGCTAGCTAGAATGAAAGCACCTATTATCGACCACCCTAACCGGTAGTGTATTTACTTCGTATTTATTAGAGAGAACTGGACATTGTTAAATGTTAAAAAAAAAAAAACCAAAAAAAAAACCGCTTCATACATATAGACATTTAGTTATATTAATACAGCCTTATTTACAATATCAACTTTAAGATAAGCAACACATTCGGAATAATCTCTTCCCGACCCATTAAATGCAATGGCGCAGAGGTTGCATCATAATTTCAAACTGCTTTCCTAACGGTTATTTTGCGTCTTGCGACTTGGGTTACAACAGTGAATATGTACGGATTTCTAGACGTGCTGATAGCAACCACCCTTTCTCATATCTCATATTAACCTCAAATGCGCAAGATAGGACACTTATACAGTATGCTAGCAAATTTGTGTCAAGTTCCATTCATTTATATGGGGTGGTCGATACACGTCCTCTTAGCAACCAAAAGCTAGCGCAGGACCACCAATTACATATTTGCCGACACAGAAAAAAATCGCTAAAGTACTGAAAAAATAACCACTGGAGGAAAACAATGACATTTTTTCCTACATAACTAGGTACAGGTTGTTACCGATATTTCGCCTATTTCATATATAGTTGCAAATCTGTTTACGTTTTCTTGTCTGTCAAACGAAGGTAGTAGCTAATAGGTGCTCTCAATCTAGCATTAGCGATAGACGCACATCAACCGATTAACGGTTACGTTTATTATATTTTCGTCACCTCAGGTGGCTCACCTGTTACAAGGCTGAATTCGTAGGGGCAGAAACATTTCTGCCCCTCCGCCCAACATAATTTGCGGGAGGTTTTCTCTGCTTACGCAGATCACACTCACGTTGTTCTCCTAGCAACGATGGGGCAGAGTGCTCTGCTGCCCCACAGGAGAGAGATAGGACAGGGAGCGCAGTCCACAGCGCAAGCACACGCATACACACAAGGGAAATTACTCCAAAACACCACTATAAGGATTGTGAGTCAAGTGTATTATATTTATACACGCCAATTTCACCATTGAATCACTATGTTGCATTAAATAGAAAATACATTAAGCCACAACGTTCAGATGTTACGATAATCTTGCACCACAGCGCCACCTTTGGTGGGGCACTGCCCCATGTGCCCCTAATGTAAAAACGCCCCTGAGTGTACTCATAGAAACTCTGGTGACTACTTCACTCTGATGGTAAGGTTAAATGTGAGTGAGGTTTAGATTCAACAGGGCTGGCTACAATCAAGCCGGGTTGAATATAGCAGTCAATTAAATTAGGTTATTTGGTTGATTAAGTAACTAAGGGGGCGATTATTTATTCATTATTTGTGAAATGGGTGTGAAAGAATGTTTTTTAATGTGTTTTTTGTTTTGGTTTGTAATTTTACATTTACATGTTGTCTAAGGATCTGAAACCATTCAGTGTGACACGTATGCAATGATAGAGGAAATCAAGGAAGGGGGCGGGGGTACTTTTTCACAGTACTGTATCACAGTATGCCCATACATACACAACAAATATGATTTTTTCCCCCCCCATAATCATCTCCTATCTAGGACTCTGGTATTACCAGTGCATGGATGCCAGGGTTCTGATAGGAAAATCTTAACACCCCTTGAATCTGTAAAAATACTACTGCCCCATGAATTTGCACCAATCTCCACCCCATATGGCTGACACAGCCCCCTTTCCACCCACCCAGGACAAGCACTCAAAAACATGGTTGAAAATAACAACCTAGGTGCAAGGATGACATCCTTGTGTCTCTTTGTGATGCTCTAAAGCTTCAGTTTGCGGTTGAAAATAGCTGCAATTATGTTAGCAGGAGCATATTGCATCCTCAAAATAGAGCCCTAGATGTCTTTGTTTCTCTACAGTAAATATTGAAAAACCACTACTTTGCCTTGGATACCTTTTCTGTTTGTGGCTAGATGGACAAACAGTAAGGTGAAGGAATGTCAGGGGCTGTAGTACCACATGACTTTATTAAAGAGATTAGCCATCAAGCTCCTGTGATCAGCCACATTGCAGTCTCTCGTTTGATGTCTCGAAATAATTTCAGCACATTAATGAAACACTGTTGAGCATTTTTAAGATTTTCACCAGTTCATCTTCACAGTTTTATTTCACTCTGACATTGATGATTTTTTTTCATGTAGATCAAGGGTGTGAGGATGCAACATCGAATGTTAAAACAGACAGCCTCCTGGTGCTGCCTGGATCTGATCTCACCCAGTGCAGGAAAAAAGGATACTCGGTAACACTTTACAATAAGGTCATATAAATGTAATTGTTAACAGTTATTAATAATGAAGAAATACATTAACAAATACATTAACTAATGCAAATTGAGGATAAATGTATAAATAGTTAATACATGCATTAACTGTTTTTAATTCCAATATGAATAGGGGTCAACTAATGCTGTTCTTAACATGAATTAATGATGTACAAATACATTAACTTAAAGTTACAGATTTGAAGGAATATAAATATTTTTAGCCTTGTGTGGTCCTGTGTTTACAGTCAAATAAGTTGTCTCCTCTGTCTTAAACCCCACCCACTTACCCTGAGTACCTGACTTAGACCATCTAACTACCTAATGTAGATGGTAACTTGTTTTGCTTCACTATCTGGGCTTCTCACGTCCGCCGTTGCAGCAGCTAGCTTGCTGACAACAACCAACAATCTGATCCCACACTACAGGCTCTGTAGCCGCACCCACCCCTCCCCACACAGAAAAGGGTGCCACACCCAGAAACATCCGGAACACATTTTAGGAAGTGCGTAAGAACAGATATTGCCGGTGCATCATAGAAATGCCTTAGCATTATATTTTCAAGGTAAAAATCCAGCATAGTTTCTTCTTGCTCTCCCCTACATGTGCACACTTTCACCAGTCAGGGGCCTATTGATTCACTTAAGTCTATAATTTGATCAGTTTAATAATTGTGCTACTTTCTATGTAATTGTTTGCGCAATTGTAGCACAATAAGCACAACGTGAACATGGGACTTTTAGTCTTCATGCCCTGCATAGCTATTTCAGACATAATGTGGCATAAGAGGGTAAATAATTCCTCTAGACATTGAAAGCACCTAATTTATAAAAAAAATAAACAGTTTGTTAAAATTATGGGGCTGCAACTGTGGTTGGAATGAAAGCGAGCATATACAGGGGGTCCCCAGGACCAAGGTTGGGAACTACTGTCAGCGAACATGATTCCATAACATCTTCAATCTCTGATATAAATTACAATCGTGGATACATGGCTTCTGCCAGGATAAACAGAAAGGCAATGAACAGAGCTATGCTTCAGCTGGCAGATGAAGGGAGATCACACTCAGTGAGCCCATCGTGGGAGGTGGTGTGTGGCTGCAGTCCTGTTTGAAGTAGGCCCTAGCAAGGTGAACAAGGCCTCCTCATGGAGCTTTTTAGTTAATGAACAGACCATGGGAAGAAGGTCTTATGGCCACAAATATCCTGTAAGAAGAGAAGAGAGGCAGAAAGTGAAGGGGGTGTGACTGAGCACTGCGGTTTTGCATTGAATGCATGTTTTGATTTAAAAGATGTTGGAGGAAATTCAGAAATGGGCTAGCTTAAGTTTAGGTGAGAAACAAGAGAGCAGATGGGCCTCTGGCTGTAGATGATGACACTGGCAGAGAGGCCAGGACAGGATGACAGTTTAGTATAACATTAGCCTATAACTTGGAACTAGTAAATGCATTGAGTAGGCAGCATGTAGGTGGATTCTCCTGATTTTTAGCCATGAAACAGTGGCTGGACTGGATCAGCACAGTGATGTTGTGAGGCCAGACACACACATTTTTGAAAGTAACTCTGAAGTTCTGGCAAGTTGGTTTTCTCTTGGGTGATGCTGAGATCCAGGGCCAGTGATGAGTCTGGCTGGGAGGTAATTGTATATGTGTGTCATGCAAAGTCAATGAGCTCCTACCTGATCCGCATCAGCTCTCACAGGGTAAACTGGATAAATCCATATCCCAGAAGTGTTGCGCTTCTGACCTACATACACTGGAAATCTGAAAATTGACTTTAGTGATCTCTGAAAGCCAACAATACAGGCAGAAAACTCATACATGGACATGAGCAAAAGGAAAATAGCTTGTGGTGGACATTACATCTGAGCCCTTTTTTGTTTTTGCATTCCGTTTATTTGAAGGGGGAAATTGCCCATTTAACCAGTGCATTTAGAGAAGGTATTCCTTAATTCCTTGTAAAAAGAAAAGCCCACTCAAATTCATGTTCAAAGTGTCAAATATGTCAACCCTCAGTAGTTCAAAGTTCCCTGTTTCAAGGCTCTAGACCAGAGAACTTTCAAGTATATAGTGAAGCTTTTATGCCAAAGTATGACATGGCTTTCAGTATTTCCCCAACATTTAGTTTTTCATAATGTTATGCATCTATGTTATCACATCAAAGATAAGAATAATAATAATAATAATAATAATAATAATAATAATAATAATTATTATTATTATTATTATTTCAGATTGAAAGTAAAAGAATCTGGATCTCAAACACAAAGGCTTAGAGCTACCACATTTAGTGAATAGGTTGGAAATGAAACCCACTACCCCGGCAATGAAAAATTATACTGCCTGGCCGTGATAAACATACTATTACCACTTTTATATTTTGGCCTATTAACTTCTGAACCATTTTTTCTGCTTGATCAACCTCAGGACCGGATGCAATATCGCCCCCTAATGATATGTATGATTTTCGCTCAAAAAGCGAGTGTCCCCATTTGGCTCTATTCATTTTTGACAGCGAAAATAAAATACTTCCACTCAAATGTTGATGTTAACTCATTATATTAGGAATAAAAATCACTTATTATTTTTTCAATGTAGGCTAAATTGGATCAAGTGAAATCAATCTATTTAAGCCACATCCATCTGCACCCGAGTATATTTTCCACCATTTTAATTTTGCACTCTTTGACCGTTCATACAATTACCTCCAAATTTGGTGGACTCCTGTGACTAAAAGTTGGTAACACTAGAAAGGCCAAATTTTTTACTACCTTCTACCGCAGAACCCAATATTACAGCATCGATTTCCACACTCACAGTGACCTAATTCCATACAGATTATGAAACCGTACATTGCAAAACTATTTTCTTGAAATAAAGGACACAATTGTAGCAATTTCAACATTTTAATTTCTAAATTATAGTGTTTTTTGTTATATAGGGAAAGTGAGGCACGGTATATTACAGGCACACTAGGAAAAACACTTAAGTGCACAAAACAATGCAAAATACAAAATGGAAAAAGCAGTTCAAGACATAAAATGCAATATTAAAAAAAAAAAAAATTTAGTCATAAGGAATTCAGCTCACTTCTTCCTTCTTTTTTGCAGTGTGGACTGTCTCTCTCCTCTTAGTCATCAATTCCACAGGGAACACAGAGCTTTGGTTGTTTGTGTGAACAGGGACTGCACACAAATCAATTGCATTTTGCACAGTTTTCTTTAGCCAAAGTTGCAGTTTCAGTGAAAAACTGAAAGTATGTTAGAGGCTTTATCTCCACAGAGTCCTATAATTTCTATAACTAGAATGGCCACTATTATTGATCCCCACACTGTTGTCAAACATCAAAATTAGTCATCCTCGGCAGATCATTTGCAATGAATTAATTTTGTGTGATTATAATAGCAAGATTAGTATCAATAGTGCTTGATCAAGCAATTTGTATCAAAGCATCCGTCATTCAGTTGCTTTCAGCTGCTGCAACCTGCAACTTATTCAAAATTGGGTACCAGCACCTGCTACCTGTTTCCTGGCTGGGGTTTTTTGTGAAGAACCTGGAACAAACTGCCTGTATTTTTTTAATGAGTCAATTTTTTTTTTTAAATTCTGAAAACACAGTTATTTGAAGGTCACATATTTAGGGAAAGTTGTGGAAGGAGGAGGGAATTGCATTTGCGGTGTTGGAATAATTTTCATTTTAAAGTTTAAATGCTTGATGATGTCAGCTCCGGCCTTTCTAGTGTTAAACGGTTTTTAGTATGCCTTATTGTTTGGCTGAATACATCTGTCATAATCTATTTTTATTTTCAGAAAAACTTACTCCTTCAACACTATTTGACCAGTTGTCACAATCTTTTGGATTCTGCCCCTGTAATGGCTGAAAATGAAATGTTGTTAAACCTTTTGAACATAATTTATAAAATATTTCCAATGGGCTCACAACAAACTGTTACATCAAACTAGGCTTTGCATGGTTGATGTTACCCTTGATATGAGTTCTGGTTATTATTGCAATGATAAGAATAATAATAATAATAATAATAATAATAATAATAATAATCTTACCCATTTATGGGGAAGTTGTCATACTGCCACCATATCAGCGGATACCGGCTGTCATCACCCCACACCATGTGACCACATGGCTCTGCGCTATATGTAGCTGCTTTGTTTAGTAGCTGCTGTTTTTAAAACTCTGACTTTATCTTTAATTTTGCCTGCAATGGATATCTGAAAATTTCAAAAATGGCCCATGTTCACAGTACCAAGGATTCTCACCCTTTGGAGTATGCTGTTAAAAAGCCATCTTTTTTTTTTTTTTTTTGCAATCCAAAGTGTTTGACCACAATGCCCTTTTAAAATTTGTGATGAATAGGGGCAAAGATGATGTGATGTACAGGTAACCCAGATCAGATACAGGGTTAACATACAGTTGTGAAGGAGCATGATAACTAACCAATCATTATTTAATGCTCAAGACAGCTTGCAATGGTTTTACCCAATCAGAAGGTTAGGCTCACCTCTGGGTATCAATCACCATTTTATGTTTCTCCAGTTCCCAAAACAGTCATGTTAGCAACATAAATTTTAAATGAATAAATTCTAGTTAAAGTTTCTTCAGAATTCTGGCTTTATTCACTAAGTTGTCAAACAAGTGGGTCATTGTGTTTAAGTAATACATTTGAGTTTTTAAATAATATAGAGAGAAGCATTGACGCTATATTCACAATAATGGTAATAAATACCATTGGAAGTGAGCTTATGCTACAACAATTAGCATTCCATAGGGGACTGTCTAAAGCTAATTTAACAAGTTTGAGCAAAACGTCTTCATTTTGGTTAAAGCATTTCATGTTTGTATATTACTGTAACATTTTGAATTTAACCAGAACATATTTTGCTCAGAAACTATGTTTGTGCAGGCAAATATAAGATGCCATTACACAGAGCAGTCACATACAACTTTAGACATGACGTACAGTTACTGTTATTGTTGCTAGTAGCTTTTAGCTTGCATGAAGCAAGCTAAAATAAAATAAAACCATCAATAATTACAAGAATTTTAGCAATAAAAACTATCATAGTAATAAAAACAAGTTAAAGTTAGCACATTGTAAATGTGCAAGTGTCTTGACTAGGTACTCAGGGTAAGTGGGTGTGGTTTTAGACAGAGGAGACAACTTATTTGTAGACACAGAACCACCCAAGGCTAAAAATATTAATATGCCTTCAAATCTGTAACTTTAAGTTAATGTATTTGTACGTCATTAAGACATGTTAACAACTGCATTATTGACCCCAATTCATATTGGAATTAAAAACAGTTAATGCAAACAGGTTAACCTGTTTACTATTGCCAGAACGTTGCCTCTAACTCCTCAACTATTTGGTCTACATTAAGAAGCTCTCAATTCCAAGTTTCATCAGAGCCTGATGTTTTATGTCATTCAGTTCATTCTGATATATGATACATAAGATTTTTCAGCTGTGCACAATTTTACCAGTAGTGCTTGGACTAGGCTATTTGCTGCTCAGGTTGAAGTTTTGTATCCTACACCGCTATAAAAAAACCCATAAACAAACAGGACATAAACCGCTTTTGTTTTCTAGAAGTTCAAAAGAATTAGGCCTATACGATCCACTCTCATGAATCAATGTATAAAATGAAAGAGAAAACCCACTGTTAGGCAAGAAAAAGGATGTTGATGTTTCACCCGTTGGCTTCGTCAGGTCATAATCTTGGAAATTTTGTTTTGGCTGGGTACATATCCAACTGTGCGTCACTCAGATTGTATTCCACTCCCCAAATATAGTGCTATCCCACAATCTATTGCTGTAAATTTTACAAAAAATAAAAAATAAAAAATTAGTCGATGGGGGGAAAAAAAATTCAAAAGTTTATATAATGAAAACCTAACACTTAAAAAAGTTAAAATATGCTACCCAACCTGACTGGTTCCTCCACAACTTTTCAGGTGGTGTGATGTCCTGATGTTTTGGAGATATTTATTGTACAAATATGGCCATTGACAGTATGGCCCTTGGAATAAAACTGTAGAGTGATTACAGTTAAAAAAATGTGATAACATTTTTGGTAGTCTCTTTATACATTATTCATCTTGTATTAAATATGCATAGAAAGAACACACTATGTGCTGACTCCGACTGAAATGCACCCAGATATACTTTTTAACAAGCAGTAATTTATTTATTTTTTGGGGGGGAAAGAAATGTCTATAGGATGTGGGAATAATAGTATAACTATGTACGAGGTGAGAAACCTGTACTTACATGCCATTATTCCACTTTAGTTTTTTCAGGGGGTGGGTATTCTTAAATATTCTTGGACTCTCACTGAAATTATACAGAACAATGTAAAGACCATGGAATAAAATAGAAACAAGAACTAGACTGCTTTGGTTATTTTGCTTTTCGGAGGACAAATTGCTTTGCCAGTATGCAACATATGCCAGTTATTGCATTTAGAAGCTAATGAAAGGAAATATTCACCACATTTACGCTTTCTTCTTTTTTTCATTTTAATGATTAATTAAGAGGCCTGTACAAATGTTTTGGGTTATATACCTAGGAGGCAGAGAAATTTAATTTTAATGAGCTACCAAAAACTGTTGCTAATCTGTGGAAAGCTATCAAAGAGATGTGTTAAAACTTCCTTAAGGCTGTGTAGGTTTTATTTATTTATTTATTTATTTATTTATTTATTTATTTGTACCCCAAGACACATAAATCAAACATGTCTGAATTTCAAGCTCCATGCTTCCTACTAGATCTCATGTATTTACATTTATTGGATTTATATGTAATCTACCTTCCAACTAAAATGAAAAGCTTGTGGACAAGTGTCTGTTCTTATATTGTCAAAGCAAAAGTGACATGTTCTGTATAGGTATAGAATAATCATGTCAAAAGCTAATACAAAATGCTAAAAATGAATTATTGGACCCTTGAACAACATATGTAGCCTCCATTTATTCAGTAACTATAACTTACATGAGGAATGAGTTAAATGTGGAAGATATGAACCACAGTACCAAAACCATATTAGATAACTGGACTGGTGATATTTTATTCACACATAATGTGCTTTGTACTCTTATAACGGTCAAGTGCAGATAAGTGGATGATCCATCTTACTTTTGCAAGTGGTATAATATTTTAATATCTGTACATACTAAATATTATTACATAGTTCTTACAGTTTAAATAGCCATATGCTGTAGTTCCAGGTATATTTGTACATGTTAATGAATAATATCATCGCTCATAAGAAAATACACAACAACATACGTTATTGCTTAAATCATGACATTTCGGCTACTTGGCTTTCAGGAATACTAAAAATAGCAACGGCAAAAAAAATCTGTGCCTGTCATGCAACGACAGTGAGAAAGTAGACAAAAAAAACACAATTAATTAACCACCAGCCTGCTGCTGCCTATCAAAAAATGGTTTTTGATGTGACACATTTCATTTATACATCATGATTATCCAGCTAGCTTTTCCTTTGTTTTTCCAATGTTCTTTTTATTTCTATCAAAGTAAATGAGAATGACGGGGCACCATTCCGTCATGTACTCTTCTTTAACACATGGATGAGGCGGTGGTATTCCACACAAAGGATGAGAGCTCTCAGGCTGCAACTGATCCAGGTACACCAGCTTATTGATCCCGACACCTAAGGGGAACTGCAATACAGTGCTTTCACCACAGAACATCGCATCAGTCCTAGTGACAGCCTCTGTAAGCAACTGGCATAAAAAAGCATTATTGTGAAACATAATCTTTTGCTCTTTGTTGTTTTATTTGAGACAAAGGAAATCATAGTTTTGTGTTTAATGTAAAATTGGAGGCCACTTTTGTGTGTGGATGTGTGTGTGTGTGTGTGTGTGTGTGTGATGGTGGGGGTGCATGTGTGCGTACTTGCATGCATGTTATAAGTAATGTATGTAATAATAACAACGATACATTATCATATTATCTCTCACCCAAGGCTTCTCAACGCCTTGTTTCAGTTTTCCCCCTTTAGGGACTTTGCTTGCTCTTATATGGAAACATATTTTGTAACAGCACTTAGATTGTTTAGAGATAGAACCCCTAACTGATATAACTTTGTACTGTTTACTTTCATGGTGTCTTTAAACAGCAGCATACTGAAAGCCTGTATTCTATCTAATCATAGATCGTATGAATTTTAGTGCTCAAATTAAACAGGCATTTCAGAGCCAGTGTTTGCTACATCTGCAATGACTGCAGACCCATAATTTAGTCAGAAGTGCATTCCAAGGATCTTGTGACCACCCTTGAAATATGCATGTCCCCATGCATCAGGTCCCCATGAAGGTGAAACATAGTATGAGCAGTGAGGGTGTCTCCCAGTGCAAAACTTGTTAACATGACTGTGATTAACTTAACACCAAACCTGTTTTTTTCCCTTCTTTTTTGTCTGAATAAAATAAGAAAGTGGAGGCAATCCAAAGAAAAAATGCTTTTCTCTTCTTCTACATTTTCTTTTTGTGCTTTATTCCATGTATTTGTCTGAAGCAAGACTCCGAGGACCAAAGCCTTTGGCCATTGCCTTGTGTAAATCAAATGTGTCTTCCAACAGAGCTCTCAGAGCCAGCAATGTAGAAAATGGCTGTGGAAGAGACTAAAGTGGGGTGCAAATGAAGTGCCTGTCTTTTAGTTAATTATCTGTTATTTATTACAATCACACAAACAAATAAATAAATAAATAAATAAATGAGCCAACAATGAGCACTGATAATTTGAAGAAAGGTGTAACAGTGACAGCTGCATTGAAATATAATTTTGCTTGTTTTGGTTGCTTTTTTAAAGATGTTAAGTGAATCATGCATGACTCACAACCAGCTGTTTTGATCTACTGCCATGTATAAATGTAACATACTTATTAGCTGCGACCACAGCTCTATAGCTCCTGACTGCATGCATGTTTTGTGTTTTAGTTTGTTTGAAACCCATGACTTGAAATATTGACTTGAGTCTCAACTTGAATGTATAGATATCTTGATCATTAGCTAACCCTTGCTGCTTTCTGAAATTCACTGCTGTAGCCCTGAGCGCTATGTATGTATGTATGCATATATATATATATATATATACTTTTTTTTTTTTACATGATACATCCAAAGATGTTTTTTGACTGACACAGCCTATATACAAACATGACAGATGGACAGCTTGACTGCCTTGCAGGGTTTCGTTATTAAAATGATATACATTCAGCATTTAATGGCTTCTGCCTGAAGCCACACCTAGCATTGTCTTCAGGTAGGCCAATCAAATCAAATAGTTTTGTCCCCCGAAGCAGCATCAAAATAATTATTCTGATATAGTGTGGTTTTATCTGCCATTGAAATTAATTGGAAATGAAGCAAGGAAAAAAATCAAAATCATTTTCAGTAGAGAGCATCTAAAATGAGCCATGAATTTTAGTTTAATTTCAGCTTAGCATCAAACATATGCAGAAATCTTACACTTGAGAATGAGATGAATTAGAACATTGACTGTGTGCCCGGCCTTATCGGCCAATATCTGTGACCGACCTTACTAATGCTCTTGTGGCTGAATGGAAAAGAATCCCTGCAGCCATGTTACAAAATCTATTGGAAAGCCTTCCGAGAAGATTGGAGGCTGTTATAGCAGCAAAGGGAGGACAAACTCCATATTAATGCCCATGGTTTTGACACATGGGTGTGATGTTCGGGTGTCCACACCTGACATCCAACATCTCCAAAATGATGGCCGTTAATATGGAGTTAGTCCAACCCTTGCTGCTATAACAACCTACACTTTGCTGGGAAGGTTTTATGCTAGATGTTGGAGCGTTGCTGCAGGGATTTACTTCGAACAGAAGAGCATTAATGAGGTCAGGCACTGATTGGCGATTAGGCCTGGCTTGCAGTTGGCTTTCCAATTGATCTCAAAGGTGTTGGATGGGGTCCACACCGACAAAACCATTTTTATATGGACCTTGCTGTGTGTCTGGAGGCATTGTCAAGCTGAAGCAGGAAAGGGCCTTCCCCAAACTGCTTGGAAAGCACAGAATCGTCTAGTAAGTGATTGAATTCTGTAGCATTAAGATTTGCCTTCACTGGAACTAAGGGGCCTAGCCCAAATCATGACAAACAACCCCAGATAAATTGTTTACCGATACTTTGTTTTTTTGTCATATTGTGTGTCTATATATATATAGCCAAGTTCTTTGAGATAATTTCTGAACATGACAACTATTGAACTTGTATCTGAGTTGTGTTAAACAGGCCTGGATCTGAGGGTGGATGATGAGGGAATATGAATTAGAATTGGGAACATTCTTAATTTTGATAAAAAATTAAATACAATATTTTTCATTTAACTTGTGATGATGTGCAAATATATTTAACTTAAAACTTTGATATCTTTATTGAAAGTAAAAGTCAAAGTAAAAACATTGCCTAAATATTCTTTTTACAACTAGTTTAGTCAGAGCAGTGAAGTATTACATTCCCCTGCAGAAAGTCCCAGATGTACAGTGATATTCACGACTGCAATACTGTTTAGTAAAAGCAGCTGCTGAAAACATTACCACTCTCCTTCTCACCAAACACATATATGACATTAAAAGCATACATTAAAACAAAACGGTAACAGTTGCTGCAGGTATTGCTCTGAGCATCTTGTAAAGGAAAGTAAGCATCTTGTAAAGGAATATGCCCTCAAACTTTTTTTTTTTTTTTTGCTTGCTTTTAACATTCTCCATTCTCACCAGCTGTCATCTCCCACTGTCATGCTACAAAGTGCCCCTGGCAATGTGACTCACAGAGATTGGGGGAAGAAAAAATAATCTGCAATGAGATCAAAAACATTTTATACACATGATCAAAAATTCTACACGTTAAAAAAAAACAAAAAAAAAAACGCCTTCCTTTTTCCCAGCACAAGAAATACAGGTTTTTTTTTCATTGTCGTTCGAGGGGAGAGAAAACCCAGAAGTAGCTTACCCAAAGTCAGGCCCGTTGGAGAAGCTGTCAGGAAGTAGACAACATAACGTCTCCTTGTGAGAGTGAAGAATGTCACTGGAGCAGGCTGCCACCCAATGCCAATGTGCCAGCATGCCCCGTGCTTTTCACTTAGGGTTGAATGAGACGCTTGTTTGGTAATGAGTCCGCCACAGCTATAGCTTTTTCTCCCCACCTGGTGAATGCTGGGAAGGACATACCAACATGCCTTCGCAACATTGGCAGAAAGAAGGTGAGGTGCAAAAGCATGACATAGGAAAGGCTACTACCTAACCTTCTCAGGCAAACAGGGTATACTAATGTAATCACAAATTACTCAAATGTGTCTGGTTCTGGCTCTCTCTCTCTCTCTCTCTCTCTCTCTCTCTTTACTTGGAACAAAAAATGGCAAAAATAAAGTCAGGAGACACATTACACCCAAATGACCGAAAATTATGTTATTGCATGATTTAAAATCATCTGTTTTTTTGATGGCATGGGAAAATGTAACTGGGTAGCAACAGTAAACATAATACCTAATAATATCGAAAACAAAACTATCACACCATGTTTATAAGCAGTGCAGTTAGTATGCTTATACGTAGTATATTGTATTATGTATGGAAATTTGTTTGCAATTGACCTACCTGTTTAAATAAATAAATAATTAAATAACAATGGGGCACTTGTTTACCCTCATACAATAAAGCACAAGAACCACTGGGATTTTTATTAAGGGCGAGGCACAGAAGAACATTTTTAAATTACATTGCCAAATTGCTGGTATTTTTGCAATAATGGTTTTAAACTGTATTGAGCACATTAGCTGAAAAAAAACTTGATATAAGTAATGCTTATATGTTAGCATTCATGCTTTATCAAAAGAAAGATCTGTCATAGTTTCAAAGCGATTGTCACAGACTGTAATAATAGCCTACTGTTAAATACCTCAGTTGTGTGTTTACTTTGAAGAGTGTAGTTATTTTTGGCTGCGCAAGCAAGAGCTGAATTTACACAGCATACCAACAGTTCAAGCTCTCGAGGAACGTGGCCTTTTGGCATATGCTTTTCAGTCTGGAAACATTGATGTGTAACTGCTTAGCAAGCACATCTCTCCCGCCTTCGCCCGGTTCTCTTTTCTCGAAAACCGCTGGTTTATTCGCTTTGTGTTCTGCCAGAGCCCTTTTTCTCTCTGAGACCAGAGCTAGGCAAATCCCTCTCTCAGGCTAATCTGTAGAGAGACAAAACCCTTTTCATCCGGTTTCTTGTTTTCTCATTGCATTTGTATGGACAGCTATTCATGATCTGCATACCAAGGGGTATTCGTGTTATTTAATATAATTATATATTAAATAAATACAAAATGATTGAGGTATTTAATTTTCACAGCAAAGTTGAATATAGTACTTGGTTGGCCATTTAATTCATTAATTAATTCATTCATTCATTCATCTAGAGTTCTGAAAGTTCCATGCAAAATCATACTTAATTTTAACCATAGTCACCACCCAGCCGGGGATTCGGCTAGGCCTGGCACTTGCTCATTCAGATACTGTACGGAGGCAAGCTGATATGCAAGTCAATATTGCGAAAGCCCCTCAGGTGACATTACCAATTTAAAACTCAGTCATTCTGTTCCAATTTCTGAATTAATTAATGGACACATTTGGAAACACAGTCCACTTCTGGTCTTGATATTTATGCATTTGTAGAAGATTACATATATGCTTTTCCACTGTGGTGATAAATGAATGTGTTTTTGTGTGAACAGCTTTGTTTGGTTTTGTTGTGAGAATGAGATGTGATTTTAAATGCAGTTAATCCTGTTAAAAGACATTGCAAATAAACTCATTACTGCCAAAGGAAAAATAGAGGTGGAGGGGGCCAGACTGTGCTTCTCTGCTGTAGGTGGAAAGATTAAGCACAATATGAAATACAGCATGTCATTTTCTTTCAAGACGTGAGCTCAAGACACTACTTAGATGTTAGTTCTTTTGTCATATTTGTGTTTGTCTACCTGCATTTATGTGGGATTTGGTCTCCTAAAATCGGGGGACTATGTAAAATTGGCTGTAATTCCTGGGTCAATGGACGTGGATGCACATAAACTGAAATTAAAGCTGACATTTTGCGCTTTAACCTCATATTCATTGCTTCGTTTCAAATCCAATGTGCTGGAGTACAGAGCCAAAACAACAAAAATGGTGTCACTGTCCAAATACCTGCAGACTGCTCTGCATATACAGTCAAACAATCCATGTGTGCTTAAAGTGCAGATTCTCAGCTTTTCTTTAAGGGTATTTCTATACACTTTGGTTTCACCATGTATAAATTACAGCACTTTATATACATAACCTGCCATTTCAGGGCACTATAATATTTGGCACATACTAATTTTATGTAAATGGAAGTAGTCATGTTTAGTACCTTGCTGCATATCCTTTGCATGGCTCACAGGTGTTTCTGATTTATCATACAATTAGTTGGATGTGTATTGCCTCCTTCGTAAGAGCATTACGTAGTCCTGATTCTAGGCTTTTGATTGCCTTTGGAATCTGTTATTGGCATTTGTCAACATGAGGACCAGAGTTGTGCCAATTAAAGTCAAGGAAGATATAATGAGGCTGAGAAATAAGAAAAAAAGCAGTTGGAGACTTAAACTTGTCTGACAGATCAGAAACACACTTCTGGAGGCAGGCATGGAAGTGTCGGTGACTACTGTCCGCAGAAAACGTCACAGACAAAAAAAGTGCTATAATTTCAACATGGTGAAACTAAAGTGTCTAAAAATACCCTTTTAAAAAAGTTGGGAATGTGGTGCTCTTCAGCAACATCTGAATTGTTTGCTAATTAATCTAAAATTGGACTACAGAACCAAATCAAGGAAAAAAATATGTCTTTGCCTCAAACATTATGTAGCTCACTGTGTATATGTTGAGATCAGGGCTCTGTGCAGGCCAATAAAGTTCTTTCACACCATTGTCGACAAAACCATCCCTATATAGACCTCGCTGTACGGGGCATTGTCAAGCTGAAATAAGAAAGGGCCTTCCCCAAACTGTTGGGGAAGCATAAAATCATGTAGAATGCGATTTAATGCTGCAGCATTAAGATTTGCCTTCACCAACTATGGGGCCAAGTCCAAACCACGAAAATAGCTCTTTCGGCCATGTATATATATATATATATATGCATCAATAGATGTTATTCTGTACATGTGTTCTGAAAGTGTTGTAAATTGACTGGGTTCACATACATTTTGCTTTGAGATATATTACATTACAGGCATTTAGCAGACGCTCTTATCCAGAGCGACTTACACAACTTTTTACATAGCATTTTGCATTGTATCCATGTATACAGCTAGATATATACTGAAGCAATTTCGGTTAAGTGCCTTGCTCAAGGGTACAACGGCAGTGTCCTACCCGGGAATCAAACCTGCGACCTTTCGGTTACAAGCCCAGTTCCTTACCCACTGTGCTACACTCCGTCCTATACTCAGTCATATAGGTCTCCTAAACTCCTAATGCCACATTATATCATAACTTTAATTGAGGACTCTCACTAGTGCTCAAGACCACAGAAAAAAAAATATTGGATTCAGACAGCTTAGCAAATGAGCTCACTGCAAACGATGTCTCAGTGCCCCATGCTCTTGTGGGTAGCTGTCATCGCAGAGAGAAACCCCTTGTAACAAGAGCACTCTGAGTTCTAGTCACGGTTCTCTTCACACTGCAAGCAGAGAGAATATTGTTCTCTGCAGTCTGCAGCCCTCCTCCAAAGATACTTTTCTGATGTGACTGTAAAGGTAGAGCCCCCCGCATTTACCAACTGCCTGAAATGCAGGACGGTGGGCTGCACTGGGATGGCCAATTACTAGGAAAACCTTTAAGGGAAATCCTGCAACATGACTTGTTCTGTTGTACTTTGTTAAAAAGCCAAAAGGTTTTAGAGAGGCATTTAGTTGTGTATAGTTGAACTATTTTTTGCATGTGGTTTACAGAGCCAAAAGATTTGAAAAGGCTTCTACAAAAGCTTTTAGGGGTTGATTGCTAGTGGTATGTCTGCCCAAGCTGTTTGTGTTCTTTGGGCACGCTATTATGACTGCATGACAATATTAAATCACTGGATAACGTATTAACCTTTTTGGTAGGCCTGATTGCCACAATCTAATGTAAAGGTTCAAGAAACTGGCATCATTGTCAGCAATTCAAAGTCAAATACATTAACATATCAGATGCTTAAAGCCACCTAAATATACAGAATCTGCTTTCAAAACTTCAAAATTACGAGTTTCAAAATTACATTTAATTGCATCATGCTCTTTACTCTCCATGAAAGAGAAAGAGAGGCCAATGCATATAAGTCAAGAATTATTAAATCATAATATTTCTTTTTAACTGCTTTGATCAATTTAGGTTAACATAACCCAGTAAAAAAATGCACACATGAAATGAATTAAAATCAAGAAGTGCAGATTAAAGGATTAACATATGTCTGTTGGATTGTGGGGCAGAATTCATGAGGTTTCAAATTACTCTGAGAATATTAAACTACTTTAGATATGCAAAATTTGGATGGGTGGAGCTTCAACCATGTTCTATCAGTTGCTATGAAAACGTATGCATTATTTGATTTCATAATGTGACTGCCAACATCTGTTTTAGTTAAGTTGCATATCTTAAAGTGTACTCATGTCTGAAACTAATTCAAACAGAAGAATTAGTTTATGATGCATTTGTGTCAAACATTTATCAAGTAACATTTCATCTTTCCTTGTAATTTTGATGCCAGGGATGGTCACACATGACTAGAGACAAAGACTTTTGTTCTCATTAAAAGCAAAGAAAATAAGACGAAATTTCAAAAACCAGACAAGGCCTGGTTTTTCTTTAAAGGGTGGTGTGTGGGTGGTGCTGTTAGTGAGGCTGTATTATCCAACATTTGGTGAAAACTCTTCCTGCCTTTAAACAGAGATGAAATATGGACATTGAAGCCTGGACAGTTCAGTGTTTCATCTTGTTCACTGATACCATAAGGAAAGCATTAATAGTGTCAGGGAGCATTAGCCATGCCACAGGAAGATAATTGGATATGAAAGTCTGACTGGCGGCACCTGCTCAAATTCTGTGCTGTATCGAGAGAGAGAGCGAGAGAGAGAGAGATTGCATATTGTCACATAGACAGTTCAGCACACATATGCTCTACTGCAATACAATTATCACTTATCTGGAACAATAATTCACATGCAATCCTAGGCAACAGGAGATTGTGACATCATATTTAGTTTGTTAGAAATTATAATTATTTGAGAGAGCAATGCATAACCATTGAGTTCTGATGCATAATAAAATCATATGCAAGAAATGGTATAGTACACATAGTTTATAATATTATGAATTCAGGATGTGGATTTATTCTGTTATATGTATAGACAGTAGTAGACCGTGGGGTCAGAGACAGGGCCTTCAACAATGCAACAACTCCCCACTCCCACCCACCCACAGAAGCACACTCAACCGAGCTCAACCTTTATAGCAAATACACACAAGCATGTTGCTCAATGAGATGTCAAGGGTACATGTCAATACAAGTCTTATTCTTATGGCATGCCAAAGTCTTACAGTGATCACTCTAGCCAATGGAATTCTGATTTTTTGGAAAACAGGACATTTAAAAATCTTTGTTTTACACTAATTCACTTGCGTTCTAATATAAAACATATATATATTTTTTGCTGTTATTTGTCAACGATTTGTCAGATTTTATTGTCACTCTTGTGATAGAAATGGGGTGAAATAGTGGGATTAACGGGATGAAGTAAAATACAAATGCTTTTGCGTTATGATCAAAACAAAATTTTTCTTTGTAGGCTAATAATACTAAAAAAAAACCCTAGCAGTGATTTCTGTTTTAATTTATTCATGCTGAGCAAGCTAGCTAGAGTGTGACATCTCGTTTAGACTTTTCGTTCAGATTGAGCGCTTTCTCTTTGAATCTTGCAATGCTGACAACAGCTGTGTGAATATGATGATCAATGAACAACACTGATAGGTCAGACACCAGGATTAGCTCAAAGAAACAATTATTTTGTTGTGGTTGAAGTCTACGTCTCCCCCCCCTTGTAATCTTTAAAAAAAAACTTTGTTATATCTGGGTTTATAGAATGTGATTTGATAAATCTGTCTTGAAAATGGGACTGGCATTAAATTCACAATGAGATGAAGTTCTTCATTTTTTGTTACCTTCGACTTTGAGAACTGTACATATCCACTTGTCTGAACAGCTGTTACTGGCGCAAACATAATGATATCAAACAGTGGTGGCCGAAACAGAGTAGGTGACCTGGGGATGTTCTAATCATACACATCAAAATTTGATTGGCTGATGCATCATCACTCATTGTCTTAATCCAATATGAAATTATAGAGGAGTCTGACAGTCAAAATGTGGCTAGCCCTCAAGAGACAGGAATGTCAGAAATGTGACGCACCTTCTGAGATCACAGTTTTGAACTAACAATTTTCTGATAATATGGAAAGGAACCCATTCAAATGTTCCTATAAAATTGGCTATATATGAACTCAAAATTAAATAATTTTATCAATAACCACAATCAAATTTTTTTTGCAATTTTTCTCCCATTTTCTCGCCAATTTAGTTGTTATACCAATTCCGCGAGTGGACCAGCCACAGTCCTGGTCGATGCGCTATCCTCTGTTGGTATGGGGAGGGTGTAGACTGCCACATGCCTCCTCCGATACATGTGGAGTCGTCAGCCGCTTCTTTTCACCTGACAGTGAGGGGTGTCACTGGGAGAGCGTAACACACGCGGAGGTTCACGGTATCTCCCCTGGATCCCCTCCCCGCTGGCGAGACAGCGGATCGGGGTGGGGTGGGGGGTGTAATTAGAAATTGGCAAGTGTTAAGTGTGGGGTTGGGAGATAAGTAGCGATTGTAAACTGGGGACATTTTGCTAACTATCATGAATGCAAAGTGCTCCATTCTCCCAATTTTTTCCCCCATCATTTGGTACCCCTCCCAGAGAGTTGGTATACCCATACAGATGGAGCCCTAGGCAACAGCCTATATCACCTCTGCCTACAATGGCCCTGCTGTCAGGCAGTCATTGACAATGAAGCTTTTGTATTCCATTGCATTCAATCATTAATACTCATTTTTAGTAACAACACAAGATCGGATTGTATGTCCCCCATTTGTGGCCTTACATAAATATATCATTTGATAGCTATTCGGCAATACCATTTTCAAGCACACTAGCTTCATGGCTACAATGTTCACTATGCATTCTGTGACCCTGACTCCTCAACTCCCACTCAGCAATGAAAGAGTCCATCCTTTAACAGTCGTCATACTAACAAAATATGAAATAGGATTATTGTGAACAGGTCCTTAACCGCCCCCCCCCCCCCCCCACACACACACATACACTCCCCCACACACCAAAAATGGAACAAAAATAAAAAGACCACCAACAAATTAGCTAACTGGGGTCATGATGGTAGCAGCTGGCCCCCTGCTGGTATGACCACAGCATCCGCTGAGGAAATTGTTCTTGACATGCTATTGTGTTTTTTTTTTTTTCTAGAATCAGAGCCAGACCCCTGACAAGTCATTCAGCTCAGTTCCGCCCACGTGTCCACATAAGGTGAGTGGTGGCTTATTCTGACTTATTCTGACTTGAAACTATGAAACTATATTCCATGAAGCAATATTTACAATTCGTATTTAAAACAATATGTTTTTAAAGTATTTTAAAAGAGATATGCCATCCGTTTTGAAGAAAATAAAGCAGGCTAAATGTTCAGATAATAAATTAAAGGACAAAACGTGCTACTATGACTAAATGTAGATTGAGAATGCATTTCACTTTTGAGGGGATAACCTAGATAAGCAGGTAGGGAAATGAGTCACCAATCAAATGCCAGTCTAGTCATGATGTGGGTAAAACATCTCATCTTAAAACTGAAATGTACTGCAGGATGGTGCAGGATCTCTAGACACGGGGCACTGATTTTTAAGCCCACCAAAATCATTTTCATTGGTAACCTGGTTTTCCCAAAAGGTGTTCCATTCTGGTATGGGCTAACCTAGCCCAGCCAAAGCCCTAGGCCCACCACTCTGTGAACTACTAGGCTTTTTCATTGATTTTAAGGGATACAGAAAACAGCATTAGACCTTAGGGTCAATAAAGGATCTCAATGTGTTCCTGAGGTGAGGGATCTGGGACTTCAGCTTAGTGAGATCACCATGTCACTTGTCAGGAATCATGCTTGGTCATTATGAAGACTGTGGGGTTTGATCCACAAGCCTGAAATATGATTCACATGTCAATGTGTGACATATGATGAGAATAATGTAATAATGCTCTCACCATTTTATGAGGAGCCCTTTTGGCATTCAAATTTTAAGCACTTTGAAGAAGGGATTTCAACTAGTAATGTGTGTATATATATATATATATATATATATGTATATACGGTGTAGTGTACCATTGCCTCTTAAAACTGAGCGCCAGTGAGAACTATTTCAGTTCTATTTTGATTTTCATCCTGCTGCCTCAGTTTGCCATCTGTAAATGTGCTAAATAGCAACGTCTTCACTTGAAAAGTTTCCCTTTTGGCAACTCCAAAGGGCTAAAGTGTTTGTGTCCTTTCATGGTTGACTAACAGGTCAATGCGAAGAGTGTGGCACTTGGTAAAAAGGCAAGGTGTCACATCTGAGTGCCTGTTAGTAATTGGTCAGCATGCATACTGTCTGGAGACAGCGGTCAGTGCATTACATGTCTCCACATCACTCCTGTTCTTCAGTCCCAGTGAGTCTGTAGCATTAGAGCCCACAGAAGACATTGTCACAATGGCTGAAGTATGCAAGATGACATTCCGTTTCCTTGTAAAATAAGAAAAAAAAAAGGCAATCACCATCGTTCTGACCGAGTCAACACAGAAAAAAAGGGTCTAATTGCCAGTGAGTCCTTCACATGAACCTGAACTGTTCCCATTAAGATCACCTTTAATGAGGTGTTCCGAGGAATGGCGGCGTGGTCTGGGTGTGCCCACACAACATCTGAGCAGACATCGTCCTTGGAATTTAAGGAGCGTTGCAGTTCCCGCATTATCTTCAGCTCATGTGGAAAGAACTGATCTGGACTGGCATAATGATTGGATGCCAAGCATTTGCAATGATGATAAAAAAAATTTCCCTGCAACCAGTACGACATAATCTTTCTGGTAGACTCACATTAGTGTCCATGGGCTGTGCAAACCAATATGCATAGAAAAAAAAATGGGGGCAGTGAAGTAATAATTTAGCATGTTACTTAATGCAGGATAAATGCATATGGATAAATGTGTGACTATCGCAGGATACAAAACAGTTTTTAATATGTTTTCATAATAGCAATGTGCACTTATGTGTGGCATGGCAGGGTGGTTATATTTTGAAGGGGAGAGTAAGCAGCACAGGGGTCTTTTAAAAACATACATATTATATAAGATATTATTACATGCAAGAGAGCAAGCAAGCGATTGGCAGAGATATATATATATATATATATATATATAGAGAGAGAGAGAGAGAGAGAGAGAGAGAGAGAGAGAGAGAGTGAGTTAAGTGGAAGTAATTGCACATGGTGTCACACTATACATGGGCCAGATTCTGCTGTGCTGCAACCAGACTGGGGATGATTAAGCAGCAGTCCAAGTGGGCCAGCAGCTCCTTCTCTCCAGAGTCCCCAGTCTCCAATAGCAATTCCACTCCAGTGGCAGTACTTCATATTCAAGTGCTCCCAGGGACCTGTGCATTGCAAAAGTCCTCAAACACAAACAAACACTGTACCCTCGCTGTCCAGGCACTATTGGTCACCAAACATCACTGTAGTGACCAGAATCACTGGCTGGGTTTACATGGAGCCTAATATTCCAATTAAAATCGGTTTAAAAGCCCAAGCAGAATGAAAATGCTCCATATAAACACCTCAATCAGAATAAACAGGCCCAAACCGATTGAAATTTCAATTGGTTGCAGAGGGGTAGTTTAAACCTTTTCATAAACCGATCACAAGAAAAATTATACCATGTAAACGATTAAACTGATTATTTTCTGGCTGCGTTCTTTCTGCGCATGCCCACCGTCTTGACATAAATGCGTGGTGACGTATACGTTTCTCTTCACTGATCAAACACATGGTGTAGGTGTGGACGATCATAGATATATATGTGGGCAATATGTCGATATTAGATTGTGAACGATTAAAATGTCTCCACGATCTGCCTTTCCAGAGAGATCGGGAGTATCGGGCTACAGTGAAACTGCACATTCTATCAGTTGCACTGACAGCGCTCATACAAGGCATCTAACGTTGTTTTCTCAGCCAAAACTAAAATCTATGTTTTCAGTAGCCTACTTTTGCATTTCTTTTCTGTGCCGGCAAATAAGTCAGAGGTGGTCCAGTGAGCTCTTTTGGTGGCCAAGGGGATGTGTATCGACCACCCCATATAAATGAATGGAACTTGACATAAATTTGCTAGCATACTGTCTAAGTGTCCTATCTTCCGTATTTGAGATTAATATGAGAAAGGGTGGTCGCTATCAGCACGTCTAGGAATCTGTACATATTCACAGTTGTAAGCCAAGTCGCAGGACGCAAAATAGCCATTAGAAAAGCAGTTTGAAATTATTAAGCAACATCTGCGCCGTTGCTTTTAATGGGTCGTGATGAGATAATTCCGAGCGCGTTGCTTGTCTTAAAGTTGATACTGTAAATAAGACTGTATTAATATAACTACATGTATATGTATGAAGTTGTTTTTTTACATTTAGACAGTTTATTATGCATATTTTTTTACAGGACTTACATTTTAATAGGTAACGATGTCCCGCTATCTCTAATAAATATGAAGTAAATACACTACCGGTTAAGGTGGTCGATACACGTCCCCCCCTCTGGTCGATAATAGGTGCTCTCACTCTAGCTAGCTATATAGATAGTACAGGTGCGCCATGCGGCTGGATGGCTGGCACTACGGAGGAGTTTGTCCCTAAAAAAAAATTTGACGTCTGTGATATGGAACTGGTTTGGGTTTTCCAAACGTGTAAACACCAGACCGTATTAGATCACATCCCATGTAAACGGTTGACCCAAAATCTTCAATCGGAATGATTTCAATCAGAATGAAAAAAAGTGTGCATGTAACCGCAGCTACTGTGTGCCTGGTCTTCAAGAATGTCTGTGACATGGCCAGCATAACTACTATGTTGACCATTAAAGAAGAACCTTTGGATAATTGAGTGCCCGAAACAAAACTGTGCTGTTTGCTTCCTAGCCATCATAACCACTGAGAACACACTTTGATTGCCTGTACCTCTATGCTGGAGTGTGAAAACAAGGCAGATGGAACAGGAGTTTACTCCCCCCTCTCTGAGACTTTTGCATGCTGAATCCTGGCACTGCCAGACATCCAAAATTGGTATGACAAACATGCCATTCCACACTCCCTGGGGAGGGGGGGGGGGGGGGGGTGTTCACTGTAGTGTTGTCACTTCCCCCATACCTACAGGCGTATGAAAACATCATTTCACAAACTCAAGGCACCAAGCTGGGAATGTCATGCATTGCGTCATTGGTAAAATATTAGGAATTTGGCATCACTATATATATATATATATATATATATATATATATACGCACACACACATACATGCATACATACTTACGTACAGACGGGCAACTAGTTCAAGGAAAAACCAACATAAAGTGTCTTAGTAAGGTGCTGGGCCACCACAAGCCACCAGAACAGCTTTAGTGTGCCTTGGAATAGATTCTCTGGAACTCTACTGGAGCAATGAAACACCATTCTTCCAAAAGATATTCCCTTGTTTGGTGTTTTGATGATGGTGGTGCAGAGCACTAACACATTGGTCCAAAATCTCCCATAGGTGTTCAGTTGGGTTCAGATCTGGTGATTCCGAAGGTCATGGCATATAATTCACATCATTTTTACACTCATCAAACCATTCAGTTGACCCCTCTTGCAATGTGGATAGGGGAAGTGTCATCTTGGAAGGGACCACTATCATCAGAATAGAAATGTTTCATCATAGGATAAAGATTATCACACAGAATAACTTTTTATTGATTTGCAGTGATCCTTCCATCTAAGGGCGAGTGCATGTGTAGTGTACACCAAGTGAACGGTACATGCCTGAATCCTTGACCCACCGGTCCGGTGTCTCTGTTATGCTCTGGGGGAATTTTCCTGGCATGGTTTGGGTCCACTTGTCCCCTTTGAGGAAATAAATTAATTACAATAAAATAGGAAAGGTCATTCCTTGTTCCATTGGTTTCTCCCACAGTGCGACTGTCATAAAAATGTATCATGGGATGCTGGCCAGCCCTGCCATACTGGCTAGTGTAGGACAACTACATTTTCCTACAATGAACGCCATGCTTTACAGTACACACGGGAAACATGTTTTCAGTGAGATAGCCAGATGTTCAAAGATCTTAGTGTACACATAACAAAGTCATTTTCAGCTTATTAGAGTGGCAAGGTATTTTGCACATTTACACTGTAGATTGGCATATTGTAATGATAGGTAATGTTCTTTTTCTCACCTCTTTCTCTTTCTCACACTGCAACATTGCAATTTTCACACTTCATAGTAGTCCTGTATATATGTGTATTCTTATAAG
Organism: Anguilla anguilla; assembly: GCF_013347855.1. NCBI lineage: Eukaryota > Metazoa > Chordata > Actinopteri > Anguilliformes > Anguillidae > Anguilla > Anguilla anguilla. The sequence continues at coordinate 51,825,022 of NC_049203.1, read as the reverse complement.
TAGTATACACTATAATTAGTGGTATAATTATGCATGGGCAGCACATATGCAATTCTATCAGAATTATGCCCAAAGGAAGTCAAAATAAAAGTATACAATTACGTCAGCAAGCTTGATAGTACTTAGTTGAGTTGTTAAATTTAAATTAATTTTTCGGTAACGTTGTCGTGTTGGTGTGTTGCAACGCCATAGTCACAGAGGCCGAAAAACCTCATTGGGGGGAGGGATGTGTCTAGGGGGTTACTGTTGTTGTTGGGAAGCTTTTGTTTGGTCATATCTAGTAACCCATCTAGTAACTATCTCAACAAGGTTGCTGGGTACCGCTCATAGACCATATAAAAATATGGACGAAGTGCTTCATGACATCGCCCACTGATTTGCTATGGTTAGTGTTCACTGGCGCATGAAGCCCAAACTAGGGCACAGCTGCATTGCCCGTTGCAACCAATGCAAGCGCAGTGGAGAGAAAGACTGGAGTCCACGACTACAGGAAAATCCACCCCGACTACCTTACATGGTAATTAGACATGCCTACGTCTGGACAACAAGCGTGGCCTTGCAACCACGGAACCGTACTGTCATAACATTTCAAAAAAGTTAATTGTGCAAGATACGTTTAGTGTTAAGATATTTACATAGAAAAATAGATCAAATAGATCACTAGCTAACTAGCTAGCTAGTTATATAGACAGATAGATAACAGAACTCTAGATAGCTAGACAGATATATCACAAGATAACTAGCTAGCAAGTTAGCTAGATAGACAGATAGATTGATAGCAAGACAGTAAGCTTGCTCCCCCTACCTAAGTAAATCGCACTAGCTTGTCTTCTTAAAGAAGCTTCAAAACTGCTTACAAATCTGATTTCACCAACAACATATACAAATTATAAAAGAGAATCAACTGAAACCCCGAAATGGTCAGAAATCGCATTCTGACATAGAACCTTGTTTATCTGAAAATGTCTCAAATGTATTAACCGAAAGAACTGGAGAGAGGAATCCTTAGAATAGCGGTTAGTACAGTTGAACGCAGCACACAACATTTTTGGACGTTGGACTTTTAAATGGTGAGATCGTATGTACCTAGCTAATCGGAATAAAACGACACGGCATCACACCTGCCGCTGAAGCACTTTGCCTGGCTTCAAGGATGGGGAAATCCTTATACGGTCATACGGTAGTAGGACAAGCCACATTGTGCGCACTGAAATTAACCAAGATTTGGGAATTTTGGGGGACTTATTTTTAAAAATCAGACCCAGGGGAGACATTACAATGGATGGGATTAACTAGTTAAACCATCATTTCTTGTGAAAAACATTTATTGACTTTAGCCTATATTTCCTCAGAGAAAATTGGCCTCTTTTCAGGCTTTCCCCATTGACTTAACATTGGGTGGGCGGGGTTTCAAGTTCTTTTTGCAACCAGGTGTTGCAGTTCACACAGTAACCACTGGGGTAAAAGGCTTCTCTCATAGAGGCGAGTTGTTGCCCCTTGGTACCGCTATGAACGCATTATGAACTAATACAATTATACGCACGTAGCATATGATTAGTAGGTGACAGACAACAATCAGTTACACTTGACTCATAACACAAATGTTTTAGCCATACAACTAGATTTACAGTCCGGCAGCTGTCTTGCTACTGCTAGCCTTGTACGGATGCACGCATAAATAGCTAACGGTATGTTAAACTTTGAATTATGATGTTACTTAAGTCAGAGTGTGGAGAAGAGAGGAAGAGAGGAAAGAGGGCGGAGAAAGTTATCCCCGAGACCCAGCTAAGTTCAAAGCCGGAAAATTCAGCTTGAAATGGAGTGCTTTATATTACAGAGCAGGGGCATCCTGCAAGCCAAAATTCTGGGCACAATTAGAGTGAGGGCCATAGGGGTCCTTCCCCAGAAAAAAAAGAAAATAATGACGCAATTATTATTATTATTATTATTATTATTATCATCATCATCATCATCATCATCATCATCATCATCATGTTGTTGTTGTGAGAATCATCATTAGGCTATTCACATATCTTTACCTGCTTCACACAGATCAGCAACTTTAACTGCCTGATTATCATCATCATCCCTTGATTGGTCTGAAATGGTCATATGAAAGAGGGAACACATCTTTCAATTAAATCTGCATACATTTCCATGAAGGAAAAATAGCCTATCACTATAAATCTCACCTAAGATAACCTACCTCTTGCACTATCAACCTCCTGACTGAGGACAGGGCTGGGGCTTTCTGTTGTTTTTGTAAAGAATGACGAGATTTTCCTCTGCATCTTGACCTGGAGATATCAAATGGAATTCAGTGTTTTGCTAACTATAACCTGTGATAGTGGTGGTAAAAACTATCAGCTCACTGCCATAAGATTCACACAGCTCTCCTTTACCAATGTTAAATAGAATGCTATGCTAGCTAGCGAGCCAGAAGGCTAAACAACCGGATTGAGGGATGGCTACTAACTTTAGCTGGTACTAGCCAACTATCTTGCAAAGCAAACTATGCCTATATTTCTCAAATGCAGCTAAGTGTGTATAACTAATTGCATTTCATTTTCACACGTTTGAAAAAGGGATTGATGCTCTTCTGACCACTTCAGCAACACATCGTTAAGCTGTAGCCTACATCTCCTCCGGCATTGATGCGCAACAGAGTGCTGTGCGTACCTGCTGTTGCGAACCGATTTCATCCTCCAACTTTTGGAAGAAACCAAGACCATAGGGAAAGGGGGTGTGTGACTTTTTGAGGTATGATCTATGACATAATTAGAAGAATACGCTTGACTCATAATATAAAATGATCATAACTACATATAATAATAATAATAATAGTAATAAAATAAAAATATAAAAAAATCCAGATATCAAAAATCTGGTGGGGCACTTGCCCCCCCAGCTTGAATGGGCATGACGCTTGAAATGGAGTGATTTATATTACAGAGCAGGGGCATCCTGTTACAGAGTATTCCAAAAAGCATTCGAATTGGAATAGTTTCATCCCATGGATTTTTATAATTGCATCAATAGAATATTTTTACATCAGATATTCTTGTAAGATGGTTGCACTGTAGCAGGAGTAGGCATGCCACCTATTTCTATCATAACTACTGTGTTGTCATGCAAAAGGGGAAAAAAAAAAATGTTGCACTTGCTTCATTATTCTTATAAATGAACAAAATGGATGGACTGTTAACTAACTAACTGTTAAATCACAAACATCAGCCAAATTTTTCCCAAACCCCTCTGGTTCACACAATTCCTTTTGGTAAGCAAAGAAAAATACAAACAACATAGTGGTTAATGGAAACATATGTCAGTCTGATGGTTTGCCTTCCTTAAGTTAATTATTTGAATTTCCTTACTCTCTCATTAGGTCTTCAATCATATATATATTGTCTTACATTGTTTATATGATTAGCAGGCCATTATATGTTGTGATACATGTAGTTAATATATTTTTACAGCCATATTTTTACCTGTTTATAAATGTATTTGATTTGAATGTGAAAATTTTCTGCAAGCCCAGTTACTTAACCATTGCACTACCCACCCATGTGAGAAAGTGGCTTTCATAAAATTCCTGGATTTTGTGGATCTGTGAATGTAACTTTTTGCTAGTGCACGCAATTCTGTTAGCACTTCCTGTTTTTAGCACAACTGTTCTCTCCACAAGTATAAATACAGTCCTGCTTTACAGCCTGTTGTTTTTCTCCCACCTGAGATGTCAAGTATAAAGCTCAGTTGGCATGATAATTGTGTTTATTTGACAAATATGAAAAAAGTCACAGCAGCAGTTGAGCTTATGTGTTTCTCTTACCCGTCATCTCGTGGGGGTCAGACATGATTTATGTTTAAATAAACAAATCACTTGGACTTATGCAATAGAAGTTATTTGCCATATGTTTTGATTTCAGAAAGGACAGGAAGAAGTATTTAGTAGTGGGGAAAAAATAGAATTGCACATTACACAAGATAGTGTTACTTGGGGTGAAAGCTGATATTTAAATCCTCACATTTTGCCAACATGGGTTTAATAATGACTCACACAAATCAATTCAACAAGCAAATAGAAAGTGTAACATTTCCATACAGCTCATGTAAAATATAAATCTGCTCATCTTAACGATGCAAATCTGCTCATTGGTATTCCCCATGTATTTAGCACAAAGTGTGTGTGTGAGAGAGGAAGATAGAGAGAGTATTAGGAAAAGGAATACCAGCTGCCCCCCTAAAAAAAGACAAATGAAAAAGCAGGAAGAGGCAGGAATATACTCTGGACAGGTTGCCAATCTATCGCAGGGCACACAAATCATTCACATCTATGGGCAATGTAGTGTCTCCAATTAGACTACCTGCATGTCTTTGGACTGTGGGAGGAAAACAAAGTACACTTCTTGCTGTGAGGTGACAGTGCTACCCACTGTACCACCGTGCTGCCCAATGATATATATATATATATATATATATATGTGTGTGTGTGTGTGTGTGTGTGTGTGTGTGTGTGTGTGTGTGTGCGCGTGTATGTGTGTTTTGAAGCTTCAGAGTCTGTTTTGAAGATCACACAAGTTTAGATAATTATATAGCTCCCCAGTGTTACTGTGACCATCGGCCTGTTATAACCTTTACCGTATGACAGGAGCAGCCTTCCATGTTACTAAGCACATAGGCTAGTGGACAGCAGAACTACTGTCTGGAAACTAACAGATACATCTAGCACACAACAGTGACAAATACTCTTGCTAGTAAGTCCCACAACAGTAAATAGGGAATACTGCTCACTTTCACAGTTTGGCACAAAGCAAAAACTGCATAGCTGCCATGACTACTACTATTTCTATTTGCAACCAAAAAGCCATTGTCCCCCATTAATTACATTGCCTCATCTTTTGTTAACGTTTTGTCCATTTCCCCTGCCCTAATTGGCTCAGATACACCATATCTTTGACAAACCATTAAGAGTCTGGCCATAGTGCACTGCATTTATTGGGTCATATGTTTCAAGGTCCTGTGGTCATGTTTGATCCAGATAATTAAAAGTTGAGTGGAATTCTAACCATGGTTGTGCAGCAGTGAACAAAGCAGACCAGATGATTTGTAACCAGAAAACCAGATAAATTGCTGAGATATTTTTCATATTAAGGACATTCCACTGTACAAATACTTATACTGATTTTATAATGTAGTTTGGTCAGGGTGTTCGAGAATACTGATATTCTTGAACTCCTGTGTATCAGAATCGTGCTCTTCTATGCCAGGCATTTTTTATCTAATAAAATATATTTTATTTAATATTGTTGCACTGGAAATCTCACATTATTGCAACATTTATCTCGTAACTATAATAGAAGCTATTCTCACAAGAGGGGTACAAACACACCCACACACACACACACACACACACAGAGTAAAAATGTATGTGCAAAATGTTCTCCACCTTTTCACAATAGTTACTTCTCCCCAAATAACTTGATTGTTCTGAATGTCGATTTGCATGTTTAAATAAAACTAAGAATGGACTTTATGCCTCAAATCCAATCAGTTAAGCCTAAATCAGTGCAAGCATCTGTGATGATGAATCATTACTCAAACTGCTTCACAGGGTTGAGTCCAGATACAAATTCCTCTCCATCTGGAAATTTCAGTAAACTCATGGCATTCTCTTCCCTGGTTCTGGAGAGCCATTGTGTGACTATAGAACGTTTCACCTGAGAACAGTTTAATATGAGACATTTCCCTAACCATTTAACATCCTGCAAATAATTGCTGGTAATTTGCCAAAATGTATGTATTTCTTGAATAAATATAGCATTCCATATAATGAAAAGAGCATACCCAATTTTATGGATTCTTTAGCTTTCATTTGTGCATTGTATAAATAGCAGCCTGGTGTCCATTTTAGCTTTCTCAGGTATCACCTGCCAGCACTGAAATCTCAGCCAGAAAGACATCAGCTCGAATGATGTCTGGCTTCATCCTTCATGCTGAATGAATCTATACCTCGACTAACAAGCCTTTATTTCATAGGCCCTTGTGTCAAATGGTCCTGTCCTTATGGAATTTTTCAGGCCACTTATTTGTGAGCCCTTTCCTGAAAGGGCATCATCATAAATGGCATTATCCAAACATCCTACATTCACACACACTTCTTCAAAACAGCCTCATTAACAGAACTACACAGCACCCTCATATTTCACACTGTGCATACTTATCGTGAGATCAGTTGTCCAAAGCTCACATCTGTGTTTTTCAACACGCATGCAGAATTCACTTTTTAGCTTTATGAAGGAGCAACTGGTTGTTGAAATCAATTTATACATAATATTAAGTTTTTAAAAAATCTGAACTTACACCTTAAATGGATAGTTCTCACTAAAAATAATAGAAGATCAACGCCAGTGTTTGTGAAAATTAGTCATTCAAAGACTGTAAGTGTAGTTATGATCACACCCAAAATGATAATTTTTATGTTATCTTGTTTTCATAAGAAGTGGCAAAGGAAGTCTCATTCTCATTCTCAACCACAGCTGAATCTTCTTTAGCACGGCTTGAATTAACTTTGAAATGGGGCCTTTTTTGGTAAACAAATCTGCAAATAAGAAATGCTGTGGTGTACTGTCATTGGTCAAAAATACAATTATTGAGGGAGCATCATAAGTCACAAAATATTTATTTTTACAAGCTAGGATAACTGTCAAACTGTCCTGTTATTTAATATGTTACGCAAATGAGGTACAAGGGTGTTGTTGATACAATGAGAGAAGCAATAAGAGAAGATTGGGTGATTTCTGTTGGCTGAGGTTTGAGGGCAGCCAGTTGATACCCAAGGGGATCCTAAAATTGGCATTGTAGTGCATAACCTATTTAGCAGCTACACAAATGAACCATAAGAAATATAAGCTTAAACCATGGACTGGGGTAATGTGCTGTAATTGTACCCTCAGAAAAGTGGGCTAATTGAGGTGTTAACTTCCTACAGAGATCACATACTAATTGAAAATGTATCTTGTATGCATCTGGTGTTATTAATGCTTACCAATGCAAACGCCACACTTACTATGGAATTATTTATTTATTTATTTATTTATTTATTTATTTATTTATTTATTTATTTATTTTAGTTTTCAAAATGAACCATACAGACTTGACATACAATTAAGTGCACACTTATATATTAATCATATTCATACATTAATCATATATTAATGTTCAATGCAAAATGTTTGCATTTGCCAAAAGATGGGAATTGAAATTTAAACAGCCCTTATGCTAACATGAGCCTGCTCGGCATCAAGGTGTGTCAGCACAGATCTTTGACGACTGCTACAGCCCTGTGTATGTCTACCGTACTTCAAACAACATGTACTCACCACTGGGCAGTTTGCTGAAGACTCAAACCTTCTCTCAAAGTGCCTTGTTGGTGTCGTGTGAACAGTGTTGATTTTCCATGTATGCAGTAGCGATGGCAGGTGGGGCTGGGCTAAGGTAATAGTGAGTGGGCCAATTTATTTAAGACTGAGATAGTGTCACATTAATTTAGTTTAAATAGGACAATCCTCTGGTAGTGTTAAAGTAATAATGTCATTTTCGGAATACAGAGACATCCTTTGCTCAATTAGTCAAATAAAGGCAAACGAATGACCCATGGAAAAACCCTAACTATTTGGAAGTGAAAATAACTGCAGACTAGCATTACGTCACGAATAAAAAAAACCAAATGCAAGGAATAGCTATCGTTGTTTTTATGGAAACATGAAATAACCATAACAATGAGATAACAATCAGCTAAATATAGATTTATAGATATTCTGCCGTAATTTTTCAATAAAAACAGTTCATTAGTCAGTGCTACACTGGATCAGTGTTGTCGAAACCAGGCAAAAGGATGTTGTAAAAACTTTGTGGTCACCATCTTGGTTCTGTATGGAAGCTAGCTGGCTTGCTATCTAAGAATTGCCAAAAAAAAATAATTATGCTTTTACAGCTGTATAATGTTTGTAGGAAGCTTATTTATATTTCATTTAAATGCATTCTGTATCATTTCACATGAAAACCACACATAATATTGTTCCATGAATCATGCAGGTACTGTACATGACTTCAAGGTACTAAATTTGTAGCCATTAACTTTATTACTCTTTAAACAAAACATGGTGTTGCCAGCAGCATAACCTAGTTTGTTTAATTCATACAGTTGGCTGGCTACTTAGCTACAAAGCGTGATTAAAGCAGCTGCATGGATAGCTAGCTTGCTAACTCTTAAACTCAGCTTGGTTAAAATGAAAAATCTAACTAATGTTACTGAAGTTAGCAAGCTAGCCAGCACTGCCATATGGCATCACTATAATCATTAATAACTTTAGTCTAGCTGGACAGCTATATATAAGCTGCCTGCTTAACACTGCAAGCTACCTTCTGTGCTGTTAACTTAAAAAAAAAAATGAACAGTAGCTAGCTAGCCAGTGACATTAACTATAGTTAAAAGTTCACTACTGGCTAGCTGCCAGCAGTTTCCACTCGTCACCCATAATGTTCAGGTTAGTTAGCTACCTATCTAAAATGCTTACATCAGGGGGTAATAATGGAGGAGAAAACTGTATTTATGACAATGTTATCATTATCTTTGTCATCACTGATCATGAAGTTTACCCACCTAAGCTATTGTTGTAAGTTACCCAAACCCAAACCAACAGTTGTAGTCTACAGTTTAACTACTTTAACTAGGCTAATGTTACTGTAACTGCCTTGCGAATGCCACAATTAATGTTAGCTAGGCCTACATATCATCTAAAGACACACAAACAATTAGGTCCATTGTTTATACAATAAGACCCATGGAAAACACACTGTAATCCATTTAAAACTAGACAGACACTTACCTTTTTTGTAATTCATGGTAAAGGAAAAATGACTGAATCCACATCTTTGTGTTTCTTTGAGCTAGGTTGTGTTTTTTTTTTTTTTTTTTGTACTTGTGTTTGCATGCATTTATGAGTATGCATGTCTCTATACGTTTCATTATCTCATGATTCATACATTTGTATGCATTACTATACGTTACTCATACCACAGAACAAAAATAAATAATATCTCAACAAAAACACATTTTCAACATAAAAAATGCCAAGTTACGCATACAAAGCACTGTCTATGTATGGTAAGATTAAAAAACACAGGGCCAAGTTACATGATATAGCCTAATTTATAAAACATTGGGTTGCATTGCTTTAGAATAGAGCTTGTTTAATTTTCATGAGCTAGGGTAACTAATATTGTTTGTTGTAACTTTGCCTCATTTTGATATCAATACTTTTAATTGCAGGCCTACATTTAGTGAGTTTATGACTTATAGACAATGCTTTGTATGCGTGAGTAATTTGAAATTTTTCTTTTACATTGAAAAATGTGTTTTTGTTTAAATATTATTTATTCAATTTTATGTGATGCAGATAAGCCGACTAGTAAATACATCCAAAATAAACGTATAGGCATTAATCCAATGATTGTTTTTCTTTTTTTTTTTTTTTTGCTTTTTCTTAATCTTGTGTATATGTGGGGAAAAAAAACAGTTTGTTGGAATAAAGACCAATAAATGGTGCATATTCATCTCCTATACTGTTCACCTATAATGGGCAATTGAAAAAAATGGATCACATATCTCCATCTAGTGTTGCTATAGTAAGTAAGTACAATTTAGTCTTCAACTGGGTCAAGGTATTAATATCAGTTTATTAAAATAAATAACTAAAGTAAAGCTGAATCATATTTATTTAATCACTTCCCTTGATCATAGTTAGTACAGGACCAGCTACTATTTACCATACATTTACAGTGTATAATTTGCATTTACATATAGACAGAGCAAATGATAGCACAAAACATACAACAGGTATGTTTTAAATCATTGAATGCATACTGTACTTAGCACAGAATAAAATCCCCCCAAAATAATATTATTATTATTATTATTATTATTATTATTATTAGAAGTATACTTTAAATCTACCATTTACAATTTAATCCATATGCTAGCTGCCCAGAGAAACTGCCCTCATAAGCTGCACAGAAGTGTTAACAAGGGACTCCCACTCCTCTCTGCTATTGGTCACAAATATGCAGAATTTTTTTTTATGATTTTCTCATGAGCTTTAAGGCAAATTAATGTTCCTCACCTTCTTATGACCTTTGTGCTTTCTTCTCCATGCCATTATTCATAGTTTTCTGCACAAAGTACTGCAATCATTTGTGAACTATTATTACACCTGCTAAGTCTTTCTCAAGGGAGGCTATTGATGGAACAGATAACGGCCTTGTTTGCCACACTATTTAATACCAATTGTTGTGTGAAGCAATTGCTGTGCTTGGTTTAGTTTGAGAAAGCTGTGATTTCTGAAATATTTCTTCTGAATCCAATATAAAATGACTATGAGAGGAGGCAGAGGAAATTGCATTAGTAAGATGGTCATTAAAAGGATGCAAGTGTCCCACACCAAATAATGATAGCAGACAATGCCCCAAAATATTCCATTTCATCTAAATTAGTTATTTTGCCATTTGTAATGAGGGAGCAGCACCCATGGTAAGGGAATTGCAAATTCTGAAGTTAAAAGAAAAGATAAAAGCATGATCACATATTATGAGAATAATAATAGTGACCTCATTTCATTCATTGCCTTGCTATCCAGAGCCGATATTGCCTGTGTATATCATTGTTAACATTTGCCATCTTTGCTGAAGGTTGCAGAGGAAGTGGTCCTGTTGATGAAATTATATTCTAATCAGATATAAAAGGAGGACAAATGGCTCATTTTCTTTTCTGCAGTTAACCTTTAAAAACAAATACTATAAATGAATTTATTTCAATGAGAATAAATTTACAGTCAGAAAATATTGAATGATACTACTTTTATTTTTAGATTAGCAATGACAGGTCCACCCAATAAGAAGGATCAATGATTTTATATTTTTTAATACATGTTATATTTTGTACAAAATATGGGAGTTACAAATCAGAATGAAACTCCTGTGGCCCTGTACAATAATAATAATAATAATAATAGTGTGTGTGACACTTAAATTTGTCTGACATTGACACCGACTCTTCTGTTCTGCTTATGTTTTGTAATCTAAAATATACACAATAATGATAAAAATCATCATTTTTGTATGGTTTGGGGTGAACGACTACACGTACTTCCCTGAATGAAAAGTGAAATGTTTACTTGCAAAACATGAACCATATTTATTAAAGCACCTGGAAAAGCTTTCTCTCAAGACATTTCTTTTAGCACACAGAATGACTGTAACCACTGGTTGGTAAGGTTTGACATTTTTAAAGTTACAATATGATTAATTTTGTGATATATAATAGTGTGTTTACAACTGATGTATAACAATATATTATAGAATACATGTTGAATAATAATAATTGCAATAATGATAATGAACTGACTGACATTTTACACTAAACAGGATTGATTGTAGGTTCAAAAGTTTCTTGTTGTGCTGCCTTATTATTTTTTGAGAACAACAACCTTTGACTTTTAGTTGCATCTTAGTATCACTAAAGTTATGAAATTATACCTATAATCTCTCTCTCTCTCATACCAACATACCAACATGCCTTCGCAACATTGGCAGAAAGAAGGTGAGGTGCAAAAGCATGACATAGGAAAGGCTACTGCCTAACCTTCTCAGGCAAACGTTACAATAATGTAATCGCAAATTACTCAAATTTATCCCTTGTCTCTGGTTCTGGCTCTCTCTCTCTCTCTCTCTCTCTCTCAAATTCAAAATGCTTTATTGGCATGAAATACATTTGCAGATATTGCCAAAGTGTACATACACACTTTCTCTCTCTCTCTTATACACACACACACACACACACAAGCACTCTCTTAAACTGCCAAATTCATGTTTTAACAGAGATATGCAAAAGTATTGGGATGGTGACACAATTTGGTGATATTCATTCTGATTTGTGACATCCAGCATGTATGTATGTATATATATAGTATATAGACAAAGACATATTTATTGATTTTGTTCTGTATTCCACAATTCATAGGTGCACACTTCACATATTCACGTGTGGTTAAAGTTCACATTATCAGCTTTTGTACATTTTAGTTACACCATGTATAAATCGATTTATATGTATGGATGTATGTATATACGCACTACACTACATGGCCAAATGTTTGTGGACACCTCACATCTAACATCTCATCCAAAATTATGGGCAATAATATGGAGCTGGTCTATCCTTTGCTGCTATTGCAACTCCAGTCTCCCGGGAAGGCTTTCTACCAGATGTTGGAGCATTTCTGAAGGGATTTTCTTCCATTCAACTGGAACAGCATCAGTGAAGTCGGGCACTGATTGAGTGATTGGGCCTGGCTCACTTTTGGCTTTCCAGTTGATCCCAAATGTGTTGGATGGGGTTGAGGTCAGTGCTCTGTGCAGGCCGTTCAGGTTTTTCCACACCAATCTCGACAAAACCTCACTGTATGCCCAAAGGCATTGTCATGCTGAGGCAGGAAAGGGCTTTCCCCAAACTGTTGCCACAAAGTTGTAAGCGCAGATTAGTCTAGAATGTCATTGTAGTAAGATTTGTCTTCACTGAAACTAAGGGGCCTAGTCCAAACTATGAAAAACAGCTCCCGACCAAGATGAGTCTACTTTTGTGTGTTTGTGTGTGTGTATATACAGTATGTACACATGTATATTCATCCTATTGGCCCCTGGTAAACAAAGGGTGTTTTTCATTGCCTGATGATGATTAGTATTCTAAAGATTCTTGTTCTTTGTTTTTTTGCTCTTTGCTATATTTAATGCCATTTTTGCCCACGTTGCAGTCCCAGGTGAAAGATAACGGCATTACAGTTCTGGAATTTTTTGCCAGGAAGAATAAAGATTTATGGCAGATGGTGACTGTTGAACATTTTCCAAAGCACTCCCTGACTTAAAACCTGAAAACAACTTTTAGAACAAACTTGCAAAAAAATAAATTACGCAAATGTGAATTATTTTTTTCACATTGTTTTGTTCACAGTTTAATTCCATAAAACCTTAGTAAACATGTGTAGCATACATTATCGTCATAGCCAGACATATTCATATAGTTGGGACTGCGGCAAACTAGGTGTGCGCTCACAGTTGGGTGTGGTGGTTCAGCTAAAAGAAATAGATGGGCCGGGATACAGTTTAGGTGGCTGGGGACCACCCTGGCCCACCTATCCCTACGTGGTTGGCATACCTTAATACATCCAGTAATATCTTCACGTCACACATCTTCAAAGGTTGACTACCTTTTTTAGGAAGCTATTATAAGCGTATGGTTATTTTACAGCACCGAACATGAAATACCACTTGTTAAATGTGTCTTGTTATCAGTGTAACGCAGAGCATCACTGTGTTTAATTTTATTAGGCGCTGCGTTTGTTTATAAATAGCTTATAAAGTACAATTGCCAGGCTGTCAATTGTGTTACTTCTTGTTTTATGAAAGAAGAATATGCTTTACATAAGAAAGTGACCTGACCCATTTTTAATGATAAAAAACATCCCCACCATTCTTCTTTTATCCCCTGTTATTATACTCATCCTTCTTGGAGTCACCATTCAATCTGGAGATACAAACATTATCTTGTATTCACATCACTGGGCTTATGATTTTCACAACCTATTATTTTGGTTGGCAACAATACTAAATATACTTTTAAGACTGGGAAAAACATATTGCTAAATAGTGAAAGAGGTGGCTTTCATTTGTGATGAAATGTTATCTTGGCAGACATCAATTACTTGCTAGTACCTATTATGATTTCTTAAATATGGCTTGGGATAATGATTTAATATGAGGAAAATTCCCATTTATGGAGTTTTTCATGTAAGCAAAGGTGAATTTCTGATGTAATTAGAGGATAGAGGAAGTTCCAAAGTCCATTTCAGCTGTAAATCTGTTGTGTAAATTGTAAAGCCCTGGCTGATTGTGCACATCCTAATTCAAACTGGCCACTAGTACAGCTATTATTCTGATTGGATAATCACTGTTGGAGGCTATAGCTTAGGGCAGACAGGGCGTGACCTTTGCTAATGTTCTGGCTAGCTGGCTAACAGTGCCAAATATACTGAGTGAGGGTATTCATTGAAAATGTACGAGGTTGTGTTTCATTGAAAGGATATTGTGGGGAGTCTGGGGGAGGATGCTAAATGAATGATACATATCCAAAATGGCTCTGCTCAACGGATTGGAACCGGGCAGAGCAACACACCAAGAAACCATCACCATTAGACAGCTTAAAATATTGACCTGTGCTAACCTGTAGTGAAAAGCCAAAGCATAGTTGGAAAAATTACGGAGGAAAGACAACATGCAAAAATGGCAAGAAGATTACAAATTACTAAAGAAAACCCAGTCAAGCAGGCAGTAGTTGAAACAGCAGGCAGGTAATGCTGAAAAAAAGACAAAAGTAAGTTCAACCCAAACAAACAATGTTGAACTGATGACAAAAATAAACGAAAAACAAGAAATCATATTGATACAAAACAACGTGTGCATAAAGTGGCAAATATGACAAGCTGTCTGAATGTCACTACTGAGCTACATGCATGAAATGTGCAGGGCAAGTTTGGTCAAGCAACCACGTTCTCGTATCAGCCAATTACATACACACATTACTACATGTCCACATACTCAACCTATCATGTGCACACACCACTAATTGAGGTACTGGGGGGTTTTGGTATTTCTCCCATTTAGTAGAGGGTATGCATTCGATAGGATAGCACACAGATGCACCTAAAGCAGATCAATTCAGCACCAAACCTACAATAATTACTTTGCGTATCCATTCATATATTTAAAAATAAACCAGCTTAATTTTAGTCTAATAAGAACGGGCATGTGGCAGTCTTTATATTTTTCTCTGAAATGGGTACATCATGACAAAACACATCTATTGCAAATGCCACAGTTTCAGCCAATATTTAAAATTCAAGACACGGATGTACACCAGAGATACAAATACACATTCCAGGTCCATTTGGTCCATTGTACTGTGGGAAGGACACCTGTTCAACTTTAAATCTGTAGGTATTTGCCATTAAGGTAGCTGCTATTAAGTTATTTGCTGATGATGGGTTACATTTTCTTTGTGGCACCATCTGTCAAAATAGTCTTGAATGTCTGCATTTTAATTATGGGTGACATCCAATGCCAGGGGATTACAAAGACAAATACTGCAACATTTGAACTTTCACTGCAGAGTCAAGTCAATGTTGTCTGTGACAGACTACACCCACAAAGCTATATAATGTGGTGCTAAGGAGGTATGTATCCATGCAATCCACAGCATCCCTATACCACACATCTTAGATTTCTTAAATTACAAACATAATGGTTAAGGCAAGGGGCTGAAAAAATGTTAGTATACATTTTATTTTGTCTATATACATCATAAATTGACATGTCTGTATTTAATATACTTGTGGATATTCTTATAAATGCTTGCATATATCTGTGCATTGTAAACGATGACCGTGTTTTCCAAAAACAGTTTACCCTAGTTCTTCTGTCCCCACCTTGTTCCCACTCCTTCCCCCAAAGAGTAGATTCAGTACTTTGACTGGAATCCACATCTCAGTTGTGTCTCGGCAATCCTCTTGAGTTTATATTGATTACTTTATTTCTTTCTTTATTCTTTCAATTCCTTTCTTATTTTCTTAGTCATTCTCTTTGATTTTTGAAACTGAAATTGAAATGGAAATTATGATTATAGAGCCAAGGTGATCATTAAGGCACACATTTTCATGAATGTGTAACTATAGCTTTGAATCCGTCTTTTAAAATGGTACCATAAGGCTTAAGGCAAAATTAAAAAAAAAAAAAAAAACTCTATGATTTTTATATCAACACCCATCAGCTGGAACTTAATATGAATCCCAGTGAAAGTTTTTGGATGGACAAACCAGGCTTTTGTGACTCAGTCATGTAAAAATGGTTGGATTCAATTATTGTTAAATATTCTTAAATAAATCCCTGAAATATATTTTCACACAGAAGAAAATAGGTGCCATTTTACAATGAGATGCATTTTCTGAGAGTCCATGGTCTGAAGCCGCCCATTGTTTATCACTGGCGTACGTTGTGTTCATTTTTCTGTTCAAATGAATATATGTATCATTGCAAGATGTATTAAAAGCCTACTTATATGAAGGATATCAATGGTAGTGGATATAAACAGAGAATTGCATAAGCCTGTGTGTCACTTCTGGTTTAAAGTATACCCTCTTCTGGTTTCTATCCAAATACATATACTTTGATCACTTTAACAAACACAGATACAAATAGCAGCATATCTGCACACCCATTTAGTGCAGAAATAAGTTTTTATTGGTTTGGCTCTGTACTCCAGTACATGGGATTTGAAATACAGCATTAAGGTTAAAATTCAGACGGTCAGCTTTAATTTGAAGGTATTTACTCTCATATTGGGTGATCTGTGTAGGAATTAAAGCCCTGTTTATTCATAGTCCACCATTCACGCTAAAATGGCATAAGCATTGTTTATATTAAAAATCTGAATAATTATTTTAATATTCAGACATATTTATTATTTGTTACAATGTCATTATTTGTATGTTCTTGAAAATGTTATAGTGATTGGTCATCACTGAGCTTGTTAAATTGTTTGTGATAAAAATTGTGAATAAATTTAATTTTGGTGCAATTGTTTTGTTCATTTTCTTGGTGAAAAAATCCTTCCTGACAAAACAGGAATTCTTGTATGAATGGACAAACAGCCTACAATAATGATAAGTAACTCTCCACTTGTTTCCTACACGAGAGCCAGCATTACCAGTCTCCATTAGGTTAAAAAAGTACAATGCACCTGGCCTTTTCTTTTCCGTGAGCAAAAGTGTTAGGCAGTTCACTCCACAGGCAGATCAAGCACATTCACAATTCACGTGTCACCAGAAACCTGTCATTGTACACTACCATCAAAGAGGGAAACTGCATTATCTTTTTTTCCCACTCGATGCCCCCAGTTGAGTCCTCCGGCTAATAAATAAATAAATAAATGCAGCCTGGCTGGCTTTGCTGCGTGACACAAAGGCTAGGTGCCTGTCTCCCTCAGGCCTCTGAGTGGGATGCTGTGCCACGCATGGCATCTCAGATTTGCATAGATGAAGGGAGCTCTGCTCCAACAGGACTGACCCGTGCTTTAATGAAGCCTCTTCAAAACATCTCCCCTGCGCTAGAGGTGAGGGGGGCAGGTGTGTGTGAGAAACAGACAGCCGCAGAGGTTCAGACACTACTTCCGTATGTCTGAGTGTAGGGCTCTCTTTCAGCATTGCACTTTCACTTGCTGAATTTTAACAATTGTCTACTGACGACTCTGGCCAAGCAAAGGAGTTTATTTTTAAAAACCTACAAGCAAACCTTCATTATATCACTTCAGACTAAAAAGGCATGAGCATACAGCCTTATTTCTTTTTTTGATTTGCTTCTTATGTCGACAGCTCCAGTGAAAGATGGTTAAGTCTGAGATGGCGTGACTTTAAGGGACCTCCCTGAACTGTGTCAGATTTCAAGGGATGGCTCAGCGAAGCTTGCTCTCCACTTTGTGGAAGGCATGCCTAATTGAATTTTAATACATAATTAAATCAAGCAATAATTCAGTTCAACTCCCATTGGCTTTTGCCTGTTCAAAACTCCTGAGCACCACAAACCAATTATTATGAACTTATTATCAGAACTGGTGAGATGTCAAAGATATCTTGTTGCTGTTCATCACATTCTTTTAAATGCGGCAAGCACATTTAAGTGATGAGAGATTACTAGTTTTAATCCACTTATTTTCTCTTCACATATAAACAGTAAATATGTAAATAAATGGCTAAATGACTATATTGTATGGGCTGAATAGCCCTTTCATGTAGTTATGTGTTTTACCCTTATTAAAATAGCAATGCATTGAAAATGCAGTTTATACAGATGGTCGACTAAGATTTCACTCCTGAAAAATGGCAGTGTAGTTACACATTTGATTTGTATTAAAGCACTGTTATGAAACAAACATTTTTTATTCGTAATGGGATATTGAGTCAATCCGAAAAAAACAGGTAGACTGATTGTCATGTATGAGTGATTCATTCATTTTTGCAAATTCAAAGCATTTCCTTAAATGCAACTTATAGATAAATAATAGTTTCTGGCCACACTATGTGAAGAAATGTTAACACTTTTTAACCCCATGAATTAACTGCTAGTGTCTGTCAGTTTTTAAGTCAACATGTTTTCTGTTTGTCAGTTTGTCAGTGATTGGTAACACATGGTAGTTCCACCCATTGTATCTTTAATAAAGCTTCTCTTTCAATCAGTACAGTTTAATACACAGCCTTGTTAAGAATACAGCTGAACCACAAAGACATAACCCTTAGTGTTAAAGACTGGATAATCAACCCAACGGGGTATGAAACTGAAAGTAACATACAGTGTTATATTTAGCTGCTTATTGTCACAAATACAAAAGGTATTAAGCAAGTTACACATCCATTTGAAAAATATGACAATGGGGCTTAAAAGACCAAAGACAGTAGGTTAGAAAGAGTTCTGTCTAAGGGAAGTCAGTGGGAAAAAAAGAGAACTCACTGGTTTGGTTTTAGGTAAAAAACAAACAAACAAAAAAAAAGATTTTAAAAGATGTATGGTGTATTTTGATGTCACTTTCAAAGCTGTGAAAAATGTAATTGTTCCTAATGACCTCCATTCCCACCGTGTTTGTATTTCTGAGGTTTAACTGTAGTTCCTGTCACTGAGTTCTAAGAAAGTAAGTGAGATGCCAGTTTGGGAAATATACCTAGAGAAGTAATGCTCCTTTTCATTTCAAACTTGAAGGTCAAACAACTTGAAGGTCATGAAATAGAAGGTTTATTTTTATTTTATTTTTATATACAATCATAACTGGGCAGTTTGACAGCCAACTGACTAACCACCTTCCAGCTTCACAGATATCTGTCCAGCTTCTGACATTGTCAATTGGAAGCCAGATTAAATCTTTGTGTTTGTGATGATTTTCACTGTCCCCGGTATACATTTTCTCTTCTTAAATGGCTGTAAAAAATGGCCGATTTAAAAATACCACAGCACTTGAAGCATGGCAAACCATTCTGGCCTCCCTGTGTAAATATTCATATATTGTCCCCTTGTTCCCCCTGTTTAATTCAGCCAATTTGTTGATCATAATGAGAGACTGAAAAGTTGGAGTGTGGGGTAATTAATGGTGCCGGGGCCTAATCAAATCAGAAGGGAATGGCATGCATACAGGGGATCGATTGAGTGGCTGGACAGGCTACAGAGATACTAATAACACTTTATCTCTCAGCGTGCTTGCTAAAGCTGGTGAAAAGACAACAAGACCATTGACATTAAAATAAAATCAGACTGAGAATGAAACTGTAAACTGAGAATTTATGCAGAATGAAGCACGCAGCCTGTGTCTCTTTGCAGTGGGAATAATTTTTGCAGGTTGTTCCATCCTATGGTATTTCTAATGATATGCCAAAAGTTGTGGCACTTGTTATAATGCAAACCTGAAAAGCAAACTTTGTTTCTCATGTGTAGACATGTCACACCTTTGTTTTACTTGTGCTTTTTATTTTATGAGCTGTGAATTCAGAGATAATGAACACCCTTTTTGAGTGTTTTTTTACACCTTAATGGATGGAAAATGAATATGCCAGCATATACTTATCAGACTGTCACATGTTAGGGAAATTATCTTCTGAGAGTGTTAAAAACTGTTAAAATGAAATAATAATGAAGTGAAAATAATCACCTAATATTTTAGTGCAAAATAATGAACATGTACATCTTGTTGTACATGATATACTTCTGTCTACTACCTAAAGAAGGAATCCAGTCTAAATGACATTTAATACAATGTATTGTGCTGTGACAGTAATTATGAGTGAGGTTTGAGTGTGAGCATTCCAAACCGCATCCTGTAAGCCTAGATCCCAGTGCTCTGCCTCCAGATAATGACTCACACCAGCCTTAATAGCAACTTGCCCAAGGTTTGTTTATATATATATATATATATATATATATACATAATCTAATTCTTGCCCAGCTGTCACACATCACAATGGAGTTTTTTCATTATTAGGAACTATGTGGAAAGCAACCTTGTGTTGCATTTGCGAAGCACCATGTAAACAACCCTGCAACTCACTTATTTTCAACTCAGCTACAAGAAGTTGCGAAAAACCTCAATCTTGTGAGAGTAGTTTTATGCAACAGTCAATCAAAATTCAGAAACCATATTACGTCAAACGTTGTCAGTGAGAGCTGACCTGTAGCCAACAGACTACAGCTACATTGTCAGCAGCCATACCACCATGCACCCTGCTTCTGCTGAATGGCTGAAGCTAAGCAAATGTGGGCTTGGCTAGTACTTGGATGGGAGACCACCAGGGAATACTGTGTTACTTCTGGAAGTGGCGTTGGTGGACCAGCAGGGGGCAATCTTCCCTCTAGTCAAATAAACCCCACTGCCCCAGTGCAGTGATGGGAACACTGTACTGTAGGAGATGCCGTCTTTCGGATGAGACGTTAAACCGAGGTCCTGACTCACTGTGGTCATTAAAGATCCCATGACACTTGTTGCAAAGAGTAGGGGGTTCCCCGGTGTCCTGGCTAAATTCCCCTTCTGGATATCTCCAACTTGCCACCTAATCATCCCCTGATTTAATTGGCTAAAAAATGTTCACTCCCTCTCCACCTTAGGTAATGTGTGGTGAGAGTTCTGGTGCAAAATGGCTGCCGTGCATCACCCAGGTGGGTGTTACACATTGGTGGTGGGTGACGTGAGTTCCTACGCATCACTGTAAAGCACTATGAGCGTTCATAAAAGTGCTATATAAATGAAATCATTCATTCATTCATTCCTACATTGAAATTGTTGAAAAAAGTAATGGACAGAAGCAATGAAAGAAACAGACAAGTGATTGGTACTTTCAAAATGGAGATTACAATCGTTGAGTTTATGCAAGATTTGTAGCCTAAATACAGTCATACTTTTACTTAGATCTTGTGTGAACATCTGCAAAACTAGTGAGCCAATGGTAAATTAGATTAGATTTGCTGAATACTCAATTATGATTGGTCCAGGGGTGTGCATTCATTTTCAATAACGGGACACCTTGGCTTTTTAAAAGTTATAAAATCAATGCGCTACACAGTCCAACATTCAAAGCAGTTAAACAGCAATGTCATTCTTTCAATTTTGAATTAAGATTACATCCCCTCCCCTTTTCAATGTCCAATTTTACAATTAACGGAAATTTCACAATTAACGGCAATGTTTTAAGAACAAAAGTAAGAATACTTTAAGAGAAGTCTTTTGAATAGGGTCCAATTTCTGTATTTTAACTGATTAGTGAATGTGTACAATGAGCTCCATTATGTGTCTTTTGTTTTTGTTTTTTTTCTTGATTTGGCACTGTACTCCACATTCTAATAAAACAATTAATGTGGAGATAAAGTGTAGATTTTACTAACACATGTTTTTGTACATTTTACTTTCCTGTAGAAATTGCTACACTTGTTATACTTAGACCCCCTACTTCAAGGCACTGTGATGTGTTCCTGATTTGTCAGGTGTGTTCACTTACTTCCTTAGTGCAGGTATAAGAGAGCTTTCAGTACCTAGTCTTAATTCTAGGCTTTTGATTGATCATTGATTGATTGTTTGGAGTGTTATTGGCATTTGTCAACATGAGGACCAGCATTGCACAAATGAATGTCAAGGAAGCCATGATAAGGCTGAGAAATAAGGCAAAAACAGTTGGAGACCTTAGGTTTACCAAAATAAAGTGGAACATCATTAAGAAGACTGAGAGAACTGGTGAGTCCAGTAATCGCAAAGGGAAGGATGATTGAAGAATTCTCATCATAATGAAGAAAAACTACCAAACACCTGCCAACAAATCAGAAACACATCATGAGGCATGAATCGTGTCACTGTCTGAGAAGACTTCATGAACAGAACTGCCGAGGCTACACTACACTACACTACTGCAAAAGGGCAAGTCACAGTTTGCTAAAACGTTCCTAAAAGAGCCAGCAGAGTGCTGGAAAAAGGTGGACAGATGAGACCGAAATGCACTTGTATCAGAGTGGTGGCAAGACCAAGTTTGGAGGCCAAAAGGAACTGCTCAAGATCCAAAGCATCCCCCTCATCTGTGAAATATTATGATGATTATGATGATGATGCTGTAACTGTTGATAGCAGCATTCGAATGAATTCTGAAGTGTACAGAAGCATGTTATCTCCTCAAGTTCATGAGAATGCCTCCAATCTTATTTGACGGTGCTTCATCTAACAGCAAGACAAAGATTCCAAACACACTGCTAAAGCAAAAAAGCACTTTTTCAATGCCAAGAACTGGAAAATTATTGACTAGTCAAATCAAGCACCCAATCTGAATTCAATCAAACATGTTTTTCATATGTCTAAGAGAAAACTTAGACATACTAGCCCCTGAAACTAGCAGTAGTTGGCTGCAGTACAGGCCTGGCAGAGCATCACCAGCAGCTAGTGATGTGTATGGGTCACAGATTGCAAGCAGTCATTGCATACCAAGAATATGCAGCAAAAGTACTAAACATCACAACTTTCAGTTTCATAACAATACCTGTTCCCTCATGCCACCTAGTGGTATGGGTACCAGCTCCCACAGAATTTGTGGCACTTTTCCTGCGCATGGTACTGGCTTGACTCGACTAGACTCGACTCTACTCGCTTTTTTGGATTTCCATCAGGAAAAAGTTGTGGATAGTACCTGGTACCTGGTACTTTTTTGGTATCACCTCCGTCGAGGTTCCAAGCGAGCTGAGGCGATACCAAAAGGTGACGTGAAAACACTGCAGATCCACTGATTGGTCAGAGAGAATCATCACTAGGTTAGCTTACCCTCTTGCGTTGCCTTTTATTCTAATGAGCAACCAGAGCAACCTCTCGTCGTCTGAGCTCTGATGTAGGATTTCCCGAACTCTCCTGTTTTTTTTCAGAAGGCTTTTGTCTGAAACAAACCTAAAGCTAACCAAACCTAACCAAACCTTTCTTTTCCCTTCCCTTTCTTTCCCTTCCCTTTAGCTCAGTGCAATAAAACAAAAGGTGCCTCCCTGTCCCCCAATGGGTCATTGCACCCAAAATCACATCATAAACTTATCTTTTAATACTTTCTACAGTTATCTTGCTGTGTATGACTTTACATGAAAAAAATCTTATACTGCACATGAAATTGCAAAATATATAATCCATTAAAATAGTTTTAAACATTCATATGTAGTGTAATTGTTCTCACTTCCAGTATATCCAATACTTGGATCTTTATGGTTCTTTTGTCCACATGAATGTTTTTCTAATCCAAAATAGCTCAGTTTGTTGCAAGCTGTCCCTAATTTAGAGCTCAGATTCCATTTTGAACTCAATCCAATACGTATCAGCTTGAGAACATTCCAGAGAAGCAAGTCGGTAACTGGTCTCTAATCGAAGCTTGGTGATCAGCTGATTTTTGCGGTTGTCTGAGAAGCTGTTAGTTTCCTTACAAGGAAACTGAACAGGGGGGCAAATTGCAGAGGCCTTTCAGTTTTAAAACAAGCCCTTATTGGAGTTTCTGTTTGAGGGCTGTTTAAATATAATATATTATATATGTATTTAAAGTGCTGTAATTTCTACATGGTGAAACCAAAGTGTGTGAAATACCCTTTAATAAATGTGTGAATGTGCACTTTAATTGCATGTGAATTGCTTGATTACAAATCTAAAATTGTCGAGTACAAAGCCAAATCAAGAAAAAATGTCTTTTTCTCATGATGGAGTTCACTGTTTTTAAAATGTCCTTACTTCATAAAATTGTGTTTGAGTGCATACACCATAGATGCCAGTCGATCCAGAGAGACAGCATACTATATATTTTTTTACTTTTTTTGAACAGGTAAATAGGAGAATGGTGGTAATAAAAACAGAGGTCAATATGATGTCATCCTACCGATAGTATCCATCACAAAGTCCTTTCGAGGACATTAAGAATGAGAGTTTCCTTGTTCAATTCAGTATTGCGCCACAATAGAAAACAATGTGCCTGTTATCCACCTCCTAAAAAGAAATACTTGTTTGTCAAGATTTAAAGAACGTAGTTTTCTTTCCCCTTACCAGTATCTGTTCCGCCCTAGACTTCTTGAAGCTCCCAGCTTTTCCCAAAAGACGGTAAAAAAATCCTCTGTTGCCTGAGAACAATGATGCCATTCCACTGAGTGTCCTCAACACAGTACAAGCCAAGCACAGGGGAGAAAAATGAAAAGAGGGGAAAAAATAGACCCATTCCTGGCTCTTGTCCCTCTCTTCTATCATTATATTTTGCCCCATTGAATTTAACCTCACCGAAGTACATGTACTTTTATAAGAACAATCTCAGCACTTCTTAGCCTGCCCATCTCTTCACAAGCATTCACAATAGAAGGGGATTGCTGACATGAGACAAGGCATATTTGGTGATTGTGTTTGAAACCAGACAAGGACGTTGCCTTGCTCCTCTTTGACAACGAGATGTTGTTTCTCACAGTGCCTGTCACTGGTAATGGCAAGCCGTTAAGAAATAATGATACCAATGACCTTCACATTTATGGAAAGCAAAGTTATATATTTGTTTTTAAATGATTATTTTGCAGCAGCTGACAGATAGTTAGCTTGCTAGCTAGCCACTGCAGTTTGTTCTCTTGCAATGCACAAAGTTTACTTCCTGGTTCTTGTCTAGCTAGCTTATTAGTCTGTCCAGCTAGATAGTTATTGGTGATTTTAGAGCAAGTCATTTTTGCATGATGGCCTTGGGTGCTGTACAGTATAAATAGGGCTCACAGCCACAACTTGTTGGCCGGTCTTGCGCATATGTTAACATGGTTATATTTTGCTGATAATAAACTTTCTTTTGGCTTCAAAAAATATTTGCCTGGTCTGTCTGTCTTGAAAATTGTGACAGTATATATGGCAACGTATTGCTGCCACAGTGAAACAATATATTTTCTACTCAGTTTCTCATTATACTGAAAAAACTTTTCGAGAAACTTTTCTTGTCATAGCAAGAAACTTTTCTTGTTATAATTAAAAACATTTCTCATTCAAATGAGATCATACCAACATATCTGCTTTTAATGAGAAAAGGATCTCATTGTAACGAGAAAGCTTGGACTCTATTATCCGACCAGCACAACATGTGTACAAATGGCTGCTTCGGTGAAATGGTATTTTCGTCAGGGAAGTCGTTAGGGCAAGTCACTAAAGTACCTGTTGGTAATTGCTGAAGTGCTGAAGTGGGAGTAAAGTCGCTGTTTGGGGTGTGTCAGTGAAGATCAAGCCGTGCTCTGAAATTTTGCTGCAGTCAATTGTAATTTTATGTGTCAGTGTATTCTTCCATGGTCTATGGCACCAGTCACAGCCCAGTGTATTGTGAGCTGCTAATTTTGGGGTTTCCTAACCAATGCATGCAGGATCATAACCTATTCAAAAGCCAATCAACTATTTTTGAGGATCATATGCTATCCGATTTGACTTTGATATAAATCAAACAGGAAAAATGAATTATTTTCCTTTATCATTCATTCTCTTTTTTCCCACGGCACGCAGGAACTGCCGCGGTGGGTTATGCATGGCACTCACTCACTCATGGATGACCTGAGAGGGATGTTTGGTGGGACGCATGCGCAGGTGATGCTTCGTTTAGTAGGACGCATGCGCAGGTGCATCTCCCAAAATCACCACTTTGAAAGGCACCAGATCTTTATGCACAGCTTTAGCGCCTAACGTTACTTTAGCTAACCCTAAACACCGGTACAGATGTATGGACACACGGAGGACAACAAATAACAGTACAGAAGTGAGGACATGCCATAGCTAGCTATGTATATAGTTAGCCACATTTTACTCATGACACTTTGTACATGTGTGCCGTGGCTCTGCACGGTTTTGTGCTTGTTATGTTAATTTCTGCATTTTTTACATTGCATATGGTAGTACTTGTACTGCAGTGTGGTCCCAGATTACTGTGGTCCCAAATTACGGTGTTCCATTCTTTTTCTTTCACACACCTGTAATGAGAAGAATGACAATAAACGATAAATGTAAATAAATTATGAACAATTAACTTCCCACTCTCTCTAAAACACTATTTTCTCATTATGATGGTGTATCTCAACATATCTAATAAGGAGAAAAGGATCTCTTTTTAGACAGAGAAGTCTCTTGTTTTAATGAGATTCTGATACCATTTCAGTACACAACAATATTTTATGTTTTTCTTAATATTGCTGTCTTTATCAGAATAATTTCCCTTCCATTTTCATTGTATGCATTGCACTGTGTGTGCAAAATGTCAATTATAAAACAAAGCAATGCAATTCTACTATCATAGCTGGCTTTTCTGTTTTGTGCTGACCTTAAAATACCTTGTGGAAAAAAAGAAAAGAAAAAAAAATCTGAAACACTGCCTGGCTTAATGTTTTGATTAATAATGTATTCTCAGCTTTCTCCCTCTTTGCTGAAATAACTTCTGATATTTTGTCTTTGCTGTAACATTTCTTCAGTCATAACATCCCTGATTTTTGGTAATATATCAGACCTGTCCTGATACATTTCTCTTCACATCCAGGGACAATCCCTGTCAGATTAGTCCCATTCCGGATCCTTGGGGACCCATGGGGAGGCTTGTTCTCTTTCAAACTATAGCCTCTAATAATTTGTTGTGATTGAGCCTCTAATAATTAGCTTTGATTTCAGAGATATTGATTTGAATACAGATCTGGGAAAGATGACACAGTGAAGTGACACAGAGAAGTCTGCAGGACCAACATGGTCTAACGCTGGGTTGTATAAGACCAACATGGACACATTCATATTATTCTCCAGGAGGCGCTGTATGGAGCAAGTCTCCTGGTCTTCTCTTCACTTTTTTCAACAGAAGCACAGAAAGTTTCAGTCCCAGCTGGTATGACATTTTCAGAGCACTGAGCTGCCACCGTGGGTTATGCACGACCGTCTTTTCTCAGACTTTCTTGCTGACCGCAACCACACACACTTCCAGAAGGATTGTGTCAAGCCCTCAGTCATGTGTAAAGTTCAGCAAACCTATTGCACCAGCAATAGGGGGCAGACCTGTCAGGATTTCCATCCCTCGCTTGCTCTGTGGTGAGTGTCAGGGGAATAGACATTTAAGCTGTGACAGGTGATATGCCTTTTAATGTCTTTCCTGTATGGCCAACAATGCCCTGTGCTTTGAGTGATAACAGGAAGGCTTCGGGTGAGAGATCGTCTGTCACAGGATGTTAAATATTTCCCAGCATAGCAATTAGATAAAATCACCTGGATAATGTTGTCTGTGGAGAACCTGCTCATGATTTCAAATGGCATTTCAAGTGCGGAACCTGGTTGACAGTCTGTAGCTGGAAATCAATGTTACACAATTACAGTAATTAAGCATTATTGGAGGGATTGGATTATTCTTAATGCAATAAACGTGGAAGCAGCTTGAATGGGGATGCTGTCAATTTTGGGAGAACTATTTAATTTATCTCCTTGATGATGTCTCTGTTGATTGATTTCTCTAGTGTGGAGCAGTGTAGGAAAGCAATTGTTTGTGCCTGCCATTGTATAAGCAGGTGTTATTGTGAAAATTAGGTGACTGGGAGTTTGCTGTGAATTTCACAATGCTGCAGATTGCCCTAATGTGAACAGAACAACACGTCTGCCAAGGCATAAATATTTTCTGCAAAAATTTGATGCATAGTTCCTGTCCCTCCTAATTAATTCCTGCATGGCTTTCTTTTGAACTAGTTCATTTTTCATGACTAGCTGTAAAATATTAGAATTCAGTAATGTGTGTCTTTCCACACCCAGTGCTGATTCTGTATTTTGTTTCTTGGCTAATAAAAGGCTCAGAAAAGAGCAGACAAATTAGAAATTAAAATGGCGTCTTGATTAATGAAATGTCATTGCAGCAATGGAAAATTTTATATCATTTATACAAAAAAGTTGATATGGTTTGCTCTGTGTGTACTGTAACCAACTGTGTACTATTGACACAGGTAAATGCATGAAGACAAAACTGGTTAAAATGAGATTTGGCCAAATGTATGAGAATTTAAAAGCTTGTAAGCCCTTTGGCTCAGGGCACAAAGTTCTAGTCTGAGTCTGGGGTAGATGGGGTAGATCCAGGGCTGGTTCAAGGCAAAGGCAATATAAATGATTGCCTGGAGCACCTACCATCTGAAGGATGTGAAATGAGGGGGGGGTGGGGGGGGTGGGAAGGCCTAGTGTCCATGATAGAGGGCCGCGCAAAGGCTAGGGCCTGGCTGGTCCAGAGGCCCACAACATTGTTCGGTTTGTTTGACACATAGCCTAATAGCCAACAGTTCTGTGTCGGCCTGTTGCTGGTATGAATTCAGATCCGGATCGCAGAGTCCCTTGCTGTCTAGCGTATCAGCTCTTAAGGCCTGCTTGTGTGTGTGGGCACCTGTGTGGATATGTCTGTGGTTCTATGTGTTTTTGTTCTTATATGTGGGTTTTTTAAAAGATGTAAAATCTCAAAGGCACCACATAAGAAACAACCAAATATTTATTCATTTGAAGGTGAAAAAAAAGTCTCAACACTGAAATAAATTGGAGTCTAGAGATAGAGCACAATAAGCCCTGCCGTTTTTAATCAATTATTAATATAATATTTTAATGATCAGAAAGCCTGGAATGATCAAAGCTCCCTCTAGTACATCACTGCCTCTGCTTACTGAGACACTCAGCAAGTGAAGACAAACTAGTCTTTTGAAGCAGCTCACCTACATGTGTCTGTGCATCCAAATTTCTCTTTCCGGCTTGCTTGTGTCTAGAAGAGGTACAGCTGCTTTTTTGAATACTGGCTGTGTGCAGGAAAGGGTTCACGACCTCGGGGCTCATTTAGTGTAGTATTGATAGATATACTGTTAAATATATTGGTAGTTATATTCAGATAGACATAGGTTACTAAGGCTATGAAAATGCTTGAGGAGCACCTTCCTTTGACTTGCCACATTATTTACCCTAAATTTCAAAGTTTAATTGATTGTAGAAAGATGTAAAAACATGTTAGTATATATAGTGCAGTTTCCAAGTATTTGTAATTATTATTTTTATATTTGTACAGCGGCATATTTTTATTATTTTTTGCTTTTATTTATTTATTTATTTTTGCTCTGTACTCCCAATGTATTTGAACTGAAGGACCTAAATTTTAATTGAAAAAAATAATATGAGGTTAAAGTGCAGACTGTCAGCTTTAATTTCAGGGTGTTTATATCCAGTTCAGGTGATCTGTGTAGGAATTGAAGCCCTTTTATACAGTACATAGCCCCCATTTTAGAGTACCAAAAGTAAAAGTTTGATTCTAGGTGCAGAATTTGCATTTGAAGTCTGTTGCTTTTGTCTCTGAACATGATGACTAAAGAAGTGTGAATTCCAGTATAGCAGGACAACGTGAGGCTGAAAAATCAGAATAATTGGTGAGCTCAGCAATAGCAATCTGCCTGGTAGCCTGGAGAGGCCCACTATAATGGATGACTACAGAACACGTACAATTGTGAATAAAAAACAATTTTAAATCATCAAAGAACACTCAAGTATGTAGGCATAGAGTTTTCAAAGGCTACCATAAAGAGAAGACTACACCAACATAACATCAGGGCATTCAATGTGAGATGCAAAGCACTGGTAAGCCTCCAGGACAGAATGGTCAGGTTAGTTCATGGCAAAAGTTTGCTTAAAAAAAAAAGTACATGAAAACTGTTCTGGAACACAGTCTTATGGACAGATGAGAAGAGTGTATTATCCATTTTTCCTCTTTCTGTTGTGATGGAAAGAGGAAAGTGTGGAGAATGAAAGGAACTGCTCATGATCCAAAGCTTATCACCTCATTTTTTAAACATGGTGTAGGTGGTGTTATGGCTTGGGCATGTAAGGCTGCCACTGGAACTGTCTCATTTGTCTTTAACGATGTGACTGCTGAGGGCAGCGGCAGGATTAATTTTTAAGTATACAGAAATATCTCACCGCTCAGATCCAATCAAATGCCTCACAACTCATTGGACAGTGCTTCACCTTGCAGCAGGACACTGAGTTCAAACACATTGATAAAGCAAACAGATTTTTCAGGGCCAAAAAGTGGGATGTTCCTGACTGGCCAAGTCAAACACCCATCCTGAATCAAAGTGTACATGCGTTTCAATTTCTGACCGAAAGACTGCAGGAAAAATGCCCCAGGGACAAGCAGGAGCGGAAGATGGCTACAGTACAGGCCTAGCACAGTATCAGCCGGGAACATACACAGTATCTATTATTATTTAAATTTGTGACCCACGTACTGGGGGGACTATGTAGTGTGTATGAGGACTGTAATCTTTACACCGATCACTCAATTTGTTTTTAAATACCCTCAAATTAAAGCTGACATTTTAACCTCATTGCTTTTTTGTATGTGCCTGAATACAGTGCCAAAATAACTAAAATTGTTTCACTGTCCAAATACTTTTGCATTTAACCCTATATATTTTCTTTGATAAAAAATAATTCAAGCCCCCTATAGTGATTTAGGAGCTAATTAATTAATTTATTATCATTAATAGTCTCTGGAGAGATTGTCAGTTGGCCATACCCAGTTGTATTGCCCTTCGGTCTGGACATTTTAGTACTGAACACAATCAGTATTTACAATATGTGACTCTCAATGATGTTTTAAATCGTCTCTAAAATTGGAGTGGGACATAGGAAGTTTCAATCATTTTTTCTTTAAGCATACGATATACAAAAAGTCAACATACAACGTGATGTGTGTGTGTGTCTGTGTGTGTGTGTTTGCCAGTATCTTGTGTGTTGTGAATATGGCCCAGAATTAAGTGTTTCAAACTAACTTACTTGTTTACAGTACAGTAAGTGTTGTCCACATCATTTGTGCCACTGCTGTATAATGAAAGATTATGTCAGTCTACCTGTATACATTCATGGCCTGTTAAATAATGTATTAGTATTCCACTCACACTGACACTAGAAGCACCAACAACCACAATATGTGTAACAATATAGGCCTATCTAAATAAATAAATAAATAAATAAATAAATGACTGGAAGGCAAAGTACAGATTGACTGAGAGTTGTCATCTATTATGCAAGGATACAGGGAAGCAGCAGATTAAATAGCACCGTTCTCTGAGGTCTAATAAAACAGCTCTTAATGAGGCATTTAGCGGGGTGTCGAGCACAGAAACAAATAATTAACATAATTACCTTCATGGATGCATCAGTGGTAGCTCCTACTTCCTCTTCTGATGGAGTGCTGCTTGCCTGGGTGTACACTGAGGGCTGTCACGAAAGGCATGCTGGGTAGCAAAGGAGGAACGCAAGCGGCAATTGCTTTTCCTGCCTGAACAAATTGCAATCGGTTTCCGCATCAGTTAGGATGAGGTTGCTTACAGGGGCCACGGTGACACGGTTATCATTCTGTGCTATGTGAGACGGCGCTGGTACGGCGCATAGCCTAAAAACCTTGACAGGCCGCATCACTCAGGCCCACCGAGACGCTCGTCTCCGGAGCCTCTCCTCCCTCGGAGGGGAATCGGCTCTGAACATTTTTATGTGATTTGTTCATTTGCCGACATGAATGCTTGCTTCCTGTTTGCCGGTAGATCAAAAGGTATAACCATCACTCCAACATTTGCAGCCATCCTACCCTCTCCCTCCTCGTTGGTCCCCCCCCATCAGATCTCTATTTCATTTTTTTTTGCGTTCAGTGAGATGCAGCTGTATTATTATATTGAGAACAAAGAAAACAAAGTCAGTGATTAAAAATTAAATACTGTTATTTCTTTTGGAGCTATTATGTAGTTCCCATGAGAGACGATGCTATTTTGCTGCCTCTTTTGTTTCCGATTTTGGAGGCTTGTCACTATTTATTGTTATTTTCCAATGGCTCTTTTGATATGCAGCGCTCTGTTGGTGGCATGCAAGGATGTCTTCATCTGTATGACGGTTATTGCTAACCATTCCAGGTTTGAATTGTGTCAAGAATTTGGAAGGAAAAAGGTGTGAAATTGGCTGAGTTGGACCGTATGGCCCAGATTCAACATACCCACAATGTGGCTACATCTTTAATTGTAAATAATGTCATTAAGCAAGTGAAACTTTCACAATCCTTCTACAAAATTCAGTTAAAAAAATATGCCAGATAGAAATTTAATGAGGCGTAAATTTAAAACTGATCTCTGCTCTGAACTGCTCTTTGTTTCTCTTCTGTATGTATTTCTTGTGTTAACATTTGTTTCCTTCAAGCTGCATTGAAGTGTAAACATTAGGTACATTTATTTGGATCAGGTTAAATGATCATGAAGACAGTACCTGTAACTTAAGAAAGCAAATCATCCTGTAGTTTGAAAGTATGCAACCTTCAGGATGAAGAGCAACATAAATGTAAAAGTCTTTTGGATATTATATTGGCTACATGACATTTGTAAAGCCTGATCGTGCACACATTCACATATTTAAAAACAAGCGCAAATTTGCAATAACTGCGACCGCCCACGTGCATGCAACCATGTGTGCATGCATCCACGCACACTCCCTCACACAAACACGTGACCCCTTCTTTGGCTCATGACTAACCTTTCCACAAAATCTTGTGCAAATCTGTCAATCCATTTGAGAGTTATGCGCCTTTTTGTGATAGGCCACACCCAACGTCATGCCCCCTCTTGGTCAATCGGCCTGAAAGTTACTCAGCTCTACCTTCGGTCATGACCAACCTCCATGCCAAATTTCAGCCTCCTGGAGTGAAAACTGTGGCCGCTACAGGGTTGGACACTTTTGTGGACCAACTGACCGACCGACCAACTGACCGACATAGCTCTAGAGCTGCGGTCGCTCTATAGAGCTGAAAATGTATCTTTTGTTTTTAATAAAAGCTCTTATGAAAAATCAATGTGGGATTCATGAAACATGCACAGAGCCAGGGACAGTTCTCGAATGCATTGACAGGCTGGCCATTTTGAAATATCAGTAGGGCTTCTATTTCATTTGATGAACATCTCTCATGCATCAATTTTAATTTCAGCGCTGGTATGAGCCAACAACAAAACAAATTAAAGAACTGAAGGCCAATGGCTTCTTTCTCAGAGGTTGTAACTTTAACAGAGAGAAACAGATTTTCCATTTATGTCTTCAACAATGTCCTTGTATGACTTTGCTGTTGTGTGAGGGGAGT
Organism: Anguilla anguilla; assembly: GCF_013347855.1. Taxonomy (NCBI): domain Eukaryota; kingdom Metazoa; phylum Chordata; class Actinopteri; order Anguilliformes; family Anguillidae; genus Anguilla; species Anguilla anguilla. The sequence goes on along the minus strand of NC_049203.1, from coordinate 51,791,675 downwards.
GAGTGAAAATTGGCACACTGTCGTACCGTACAATCTAGTTTTCAAATTAGATTGACATCTTGTCAGTTGTGAAATAATGTAAGTTAAAACTTTATTTTTATCATTTTTTGATTGGTTGGGAAAGACAGAGGCTAGGGTGAGCAACTTCCAACCCCGAACCCCTCTGTCTCCGCCCTTGCACAGAATGAAGATACGCACAATTTTGTGCGTATCCAAGGTGTTTTAGGTGATGAATGCCAATTCTTCGTAAATTGATGTCTGCCTGTTCATGTTCATTAGCATAAATAAATACCCTAGCAATGCCATAAAAGGCATGCCGATCTAAGGGTCAGCAGTCATAAAAATGTTCAACAAATCAGCTATTCATCGCACTCTGCAAGCGTCTGTACTGTTCCTAATGACACACTCTCTCCCCAACCCAAGCCACGATTAGCCAAGTAAACAAGCAAACATGCCATTGTGTTAGGTTTGGCTGCGTGCTTGTGGGACTTTGTATATCATATATAACTTTTATCAATACAGAAGATTAATTAAATATGTTCCCAACAAGGTTGATTCTCATAAGCTAAAACCAAGATGAAAACTAGGTGTAATTTTTTTTTTTAAATGAAAATGAGTTTTTGAAAAAATGAAAATGAAATTAAAACTAGAAAACCCGCTCTTAAAACTAACTGAAACTAAACTGAAATTGAGATTGATATTGAAAACACATATATGACTGCAAACATTCATATGAATGTTTCGTAAATGAGGCTCAATGTGTGTCCAGTTGTGTTTACTATTTCTGAGTGAGGAAGGCTGCGCTTTTGTTAGTGTCAGCTGAGCTGCTATCGATTCTCACTTGTATGTCCTGTGCACCCTTTCTTTCATGACAATGGCAATAAAGTAGGCAAAGAAAGATGCATATTGGAAATCAGTTGGTCAAACATTAGCAGTTACAGTTTGTGCTCCCTTTCAGGCTCGGGATAGTGAGCTGCTGGCAATCAGGCACATTTGTCTTTTATGTCAATGGCTTTTCTACAGTTTAGATTTTCTGGTCAATTTCACTCAAAGAATGAAGGCCGTAGATCTACCACAGAAAAACACTCATTACACTGTGTGTGTGAGTGTGTGTGTGTGTGTGTATGTGGGGGAGAGGGGGTGGGGGTTGCTATAACCTCAGGGAAATAAGAATAGGGAAGTCTCATGACAGCACTTCATGCTTCCAGTCTGGCCTGTAGTGCACATCCAACCCCCTTCTGAGATAAGATCTCTCTCTCTCTCTCTCTCTCTCTCTCTCTCGCTCGCAGACTTTTGTCCCCTTACATTTGATTGACTGTCAAAATTCTGCCGCGTGATTTGCCTTCAGTTAATTCTGATTTGTCTTTGAACTGTGTACTCATTCTCATGAAAATTATGTCCTCTTGAAGAAGTACGTAGTGTAGCTTTTACCATTCTTTTTAGATCTTGGAAAGAAATGCAGTTGTCACTGTTGATGGCTGACCATACTCTAAGAAGTATGTCACCACCTGCAGCCCCCATTGTAGACCTGCATCCAGGGGGCTTGCCTGAAGTTTCCCATTGCTGCCGTGTATTTAGTGACAAAGCTGCTTTTTGTTCTTTTTTTTTTAATGGGCTCTTGTCAAACCAACTACATGCTTCACAAGCAATTTGTGTGATCGCACTGGCATCAAAGGCCCTTTACTTTTTCTAAATGTCACTCTGAAATTCACTGTGCATTACAGTGTTATGAGGACCTGGGGGCTTTTCTTTTTCGTTTTTTTTTTTGTTTCCCGAGTTCCCAGTGTGTTATTTGTATGGTTCCTTAAAGGGATATTTCACCCTTTAATAACAAGTAATTTTGTTGAGCCTACCCCATTGTTTTTGCATAGCAAGAATACTTGCACCATCAGATGCTCCTGTTGACCGTTGTCAGCATCACCATTTCTCCTCGTTGTCAGGCTTCCACTTCACTCGTTTATTTTACAGATCTTGCCAAAATCAATATTTTAAAGCACAAATATTTGATCAATGTTGTTCTTCTGTCTTAATAATTTTGAGCTGATAAGCTGTTTTCAGGTTTAGGTTAGCTCTAAATAGAGAAACATTTTTTATATAAATGAATAGTTTGATTCATTTCAATACATTTGCCCATATAAATCTCTAATTGTGTACAAGGATACTGTGATGCTAACAATGTCAAACAGGAGCTTCTGATGTTGCTATGAAAAAACAATGGGGTAGGGCCACAAAAATTGCTTGTATTATAAAAATTAGCAATATCCCCTTAACACTGATTTACAGCTGATGAGAATGCTCTATAATGTTGTCATGACAACTGAGCCAGTGACAGGGTAAAAGTTCAATATAAATTAAGTCTCAGCGATGGGCACGACTGTAATTGTGACATTGATTGTGGAAACAATTATACATTGCCTAGCTGTGAGTTGCCCTTTATTTATATGGACATATTAGTAATCACTGATAGATATTAGACAATAAAGCCAGGATAGAATGGAGAGTAAACATTCACTTACATATAGAATGTGTGGTACATCTGATTCATATTAAATTTGATAAAAGATAAATGAAAATACCTATGCAGCATGAGTACTGGCTGTACGGTTTTCTGTCTAATCAGTCACCATAATACATTCCATTTCTTTACAGAAAAAATGATCTGGTCAGTTAAATTTCAGCATTAAAATAATTTATGTGACCATTGAACTTGAAGGTTGTGCTTTCCATTGTGCATATTTCAGGATTCTTGAATTTAGTGAAATAAGTGTCCCATTTACAACTATTGTTGTAAAAATAATGTGATTAAGTTTTCAAAATGACCCATTTTCTTTTTTGTGTCAGTCATTTGGAACAGAAGAAAAAAAAAAATGCCATAAAACCTTTTCATTCTATTTAAAGCTACTTCAATTTCTTTAATCATTGACCAACAGTCAGCTTAGCTAAACCAGTGGGGATGGAACTAAATTATACGGAACTATTTGAATCAGTTGATGAATTCGTGGGAACTTTCCAACAAGGATTGTATCGGTCAGTATGGTTTATGTCTATATCCATAAGTGTCAACAACAAAGAAGAAAAATAAATACTACAAGAAAAGGACTAATCTTGAGGTGTGTGCCTAACAAGGTCTTCCAATCCCTTGTAAAATTGATGTATGAGTTTGTTTTAATGCCTGAATGCAAATATCTCTTAAAGCAAATGATGTATTGCTGTAGTTAAACAATGCATGCAGATAAAGGCATTGTGTCATTGTCCTTCAAGCTTTCTACTGAGTTCAAATGGCCTGCCACCATTCACTGTGTAGTAACTACCAGGTTTTTCCACTAAATTACGACACTCTCATTGCCAGCTGCTATGAGGAGATGATACAAGGACATTGATTTGTACAGCTTTTCTGCAGTTTCCAGGTCTTTTCTAATAATACATTTGTGACCGACTGAATTATTATGTGCTGAAAAAGTGATTGGAAATCAATACATCTGTGTATTCATAAGGGAAAATAGCCTTCCTCCACTTCCTCGTTGAACATGTATTTTAATGAATGAACAAACAAGCAAATAACTAAATAAATAGATATTTTATATATACAGTAGTATCCAGCTATATTGTTCTGAGGTATTTCTGCTGCAAAGTTGCTACTGCCAAGCCACCCTGCAATCATCATTAAACTCACACATGGACCTTAAATTATTTCAGACACACATGTAATATGACTGTATTTAATCAGATATTGCTGTACAGGAGAAAAAAATAACACAACCTTTACAAGGAGTGTGGGTTGCAGTCTTACCGTGGAGTTGCAGAGATCATTCAAAGTATACTTTTTTGAAGCTGATAAATCTGGGGATACACAAGTCTATATACAATATATTATGGACTTGTAAATCTGGGGATATACAAGTCCATCTTTGTAACTGTTTTTTTTTTCCTTTCATGCCCAGCCAATGTACATTTTAAGCCCTTGTGCTCTGTGCTAACTGAGCCAGTTTGGTCCCATTTGGAAAAATGTAGACGCAAATATTTGACCGTGGTCAAATCAAAGCTTTCTGGGCAAATCACTTGAACTTATTTTATATTAGGTTACACAGTAAAATGTCCAATGTTAGTTCAACTCTGACATATAACATTTGGTCCCCATTTTGTGTGGTGTTGTACATTTACATAGCAAGTAATTTACTGAAATATTTAAAGTTAACATAATCATGGCTTCACCAGTGACCTTCCCAGAGATATGGACCTGCAATGTCCAGTCCACACTGCCTATATTCTATATTCGCCATCATTCCGCCATTGAGCTCAGTGATCTTCTCCGCATTGGTCTCTGAGGACAGTTGCCTGTCTAAAGCTGCCTGGGTCCCTATATTCTGGTACTAACCGAACCTGCACCATTTGTTTGGTCTTTGTTGCTGCCAACAGACAGCAACAGGCAATTCTACCCAATTCCCGACCATGCCTACTATAACACAGCATGTCCTTTTAAGAATCTAGTAGTTTTATTCTCAATATGGGTAGGAATGAAGACATACATTTAATTGGTTTAAAAGTTCTATTATTTAACTAATCTGCCATAAAGATCTAAATCACAGCTTAACATGTCTTCGCATTATAACCCTAGTAAGCTGTGTGCAAATACCATTATTTCCTTTTTACAGTTTAATTTTTTTCCCTCAAATTCTGTTCTGTAGAAATATTTTGTGATCTGAAGTTTCTCTTTGGTGTGGTGGGCTGAAAATAATGCTCTATCAAATAGAAAAAATAATGAAAGATATCTCATCTTCATTCAGTTCAAACGTGACCAGCAAGACCTCAAAACAGAAAAAAATAATATTTTTCCCCTCTTGACATGTGACTCATTATTGTTTACTATTAATTGCATTATTTTCTTTGATTGGTAACTTGAATACTTGATTAATCACCACAAAAAGTGCATGAAGACCATTTTACACCACCACATTCAGCATTTAATTGCATTGCATTTTAAATGCACTATTTTTAAAATTTTATTTGATTTTATTATTTTTCCCCTTGCAAGACGTGTTGATAACAGTGAAAAGAAACTAACGCAACTATAGACTTGGCCTTATTTTTTATTGGACATATTTTGTTTGCCAGGGATACAACATGCACATTGATCATATCTGGAGCATACAGTATATGGCTTTGGGCCAAACAGTGGAAAGTTGATGGATGTTGCCGCCTTGCTGGCTTGCAAACAACAAGCAAGGCGATTGTGAACCCACCACAATTTATTTGCGGTCACTGGTAGGTGGGCATTCCAACCACCGAGGGACAATCCGCACAAATGCTTTTCTCTGAGTCAGCTTCACAACTCCCACACAAGTGGAAGTGAAAACCCATATAGGCAGCCTTGGATTGTGCTGGCACGGATGCCATTATGATCCCAGACTCAGCTGGGTGTGCAAAACTGTAATGGCACAAATAAAAATAAAAAAGTCTCCATGTGAATCCATGCCAACCATAAATTATTTAGCACGCTGTGCCTCTGTCAAAACATAACATCACTATTCACAATTTCCTCATAGTCTAGTGGTGAAAATTCTGCACTACTTGTATTTTTACCTTTAAATTGGGTGTTTGATTTATTTAAAATGCCAAAGAAACAGTTTAGCAAACATTAGACAATGAAACCAAGCAAATATGGTTGGTTTAATGAACACAGCAAAATTGTCAGGGTAAAATCAACTCTGATAGAGTACTTTTAACTCTAATAAAGTGAATCTGGTCCCTACTGGGCTCATATTTCACTAGAACTGATTTAACGCTAAGAATTCTTCTGTGTACCCAGCATGTATTGAGTAGGTGATCTTCAATGTGCAGTAAGCTTCAATGCTTTTTAAGATAAACTCAACCATAACAAGGTAACTCTCAAAAGACTTGTTAAGAGAGACATGCATGCAGTGCTGGACAGCCACCTAATTCAGATTTCCATGGCTTGCAGCGGATGGCAAATCTCACTTTACGCTTAATCGGCTTTCGGCAGGTCCAGGTGGGCCCGTGGGCTTGATTTTCATCTACACTGGCAGAACAAATCTCTTGTAAACCACTCTTTAGTGGTCACTATTTATAACTCTGAGAGAAGCACACCGACTATGTTCCCTTACTATGCAGTTTACTTGCTCTCTTTCCCCAATATTTCTTGGGGTACCTTTTAAGATGAGGCTTTAAGTTGTGTAACTCATTGGTCTGTGACTCTGGCATCTTCTTCGGGGGGGGGGGGGGGACTGCTATCTTTCCTTCATTCTCCCCATTTTAACAGCAGCCTCACCCATCCCTTCAATATGTTTCAGTCTGGATGTCTACCAATAAGGTACTTTGCATTAGGCTGGCTTGCACAGAACTGTTTTTTTTTTCTGTAGTCTTTTTTTTTATTTTTTATTTTTTTGTATCTTCATGCTCATACTTTTTTGATGACAGCATATTATCTGGTTGGCAAGGCTTTGTTTGGTCTTGATATCTCTTACTGCAGCCTGTGTTTGCTTTCTGGATTACCGGACATATTCTTTAAACATGTGATAACGCCTCACAATGCCCACGCACCTTGATTTTGACTTGTGTATGGCAATAGATTTGTTTTGTATTGCCTGCTGTGTATTTAAACCAAAATACAAAGAAAGGGGTTCACAACATTCGCACGTACATGGAATAAAGCGCCATGGGTGGTAGAGATCCATGTTAAAACGAATTTGACAAACAAATAATTTTCTATGGACATCTTGCACTTTGTTTGTTCAAACATGAGAAATAAATATGTACTCTCAATCTGACTGTTTCCACAATTTGATATCTGTTTACATTAATACAAAGAAGCGTGGCTGGATTTTACAGGCAAGGCTTTACCAGAAACAAATTCCATTGGTTGCAAATAAATTAACAAATGATTTTTCATGTGCTGTCTGATACATATATTTTTCCCATACGTATTTGCACAGTTATGTTTCTGATGCTTTTTTAAAAATTGAGGCATTGCTCCTCCAGTTTCTCCTCAAGAAACAACCCTGTGTTGCTTGAATTCATTGTAATTTTTATTTTCCTTTTTATTGAACATCCACTGACGCAAACAAATTTCACCAAGTTCACCTCCTTTGTGTGCACTTACACTGTATTTTCGTGGTTAAGCCTATATCAAAATACTATGCCTGTCTCTTGTAGGCGTAAACACAGCTACAAGTTTGGACTTAATTGTCTTTCATCTGGATAAAATATAAGAAGGACTGTCAGACTCATGATCATTTATTTAAACATTCAATCAACTATTGTCATTCTGGATGTGATTTTATTAACTACCATTACATTCTTGCCCCAGCCACACTATTGTTTCTTATATAATTTGTATTCACTTATCTTGTTCTTGTATTACCATGTAATAAAATGGTCCTTTTTTGCAAATACTGCCCTCCTCCTTCCAAAGCATGACCTTCACTGAAAGTCTAATGACAATCAATTTGAGGTAACTGCAAAATGAAGCTTTGTTATTAACTACCTGGAAACCTGTAAAAGTAATTCTCTAGATTGCATGGCCCAGTCTCTGTGATTTATCAGGTGGCCGTGCACTTTTTCACAGCTTCTTCATTATGACCACAGTATGTCTGAGCAGCCATTTTAGACACGTCTACAGGCTGTTGAAATTAGCTGCCCTGTACATGTTATTAGCTAAAAACGCCCTCAGAATTATTCACTTTGTAAAAAAACAAAAAGTCAGCATAAAAATGAATACATAAATGATCAGCGATAAGCATGGCTGAAAAATGTATTAGCATGGAGTACTTTGTTATGTTGTCCAGGTGTACCATGTGGAGTTTAGTGTGGTTGCATCTTTGAACTTGGTCGCCTGTAAATTGTAAACCTTGTAGAATAATCCGAAACCCCTTTATCCCAAATGCTGTCAAACTTTCATTACTTAACTTGCGCTTAAGTTCTGAGGAAACTTTACCTCATAGTTAATTATCCAAAATGGACTCACCCTATATAGACTTATTCTAAACAGTAGAATACAACCGCTCTTTCATGCACCATTGACTTCACTAAAATGCTGGATGGAAATAACTTCAACCCAGTCAAGTCAAGAGAGATGGAGTTGTGAGTAGATAAGTCATTCACAAATAAACAAATCAATTGAACTGAATGTAGTGATGCAGTTTCTTCAGATGGTTCATTCATTCACTCCTGACCCATTTGTTTGGGGCACATATGATCAGTTGTTGATTTCTCGCTATAGAGAGGTGCAGCCCATCCTGACAAATGCTCTCTATATCCATCCATCCATCCATCCATTTTCTAACCACTTGATCCAGATCATGGTCGCGGTGGCAACAGGGCAAGCAGAGCAGCCCAGATGTCCCTCTCCACAGCAACTTCTGCCAACTCATCCCGGTGGATCCCAAGGCGATCCCAGGCCAACCGGTGGATCTAATCCCTCCAGCATGTCCGAGGTCTGCCCCTGGGTCTGCTCCCTACATCCAGTACCCTTTTTATTGGCTTTCTTGGGCTCATTGCTTTACTCAAATTATTAAGTAAATGAGAAGCGACTGGCTGTCATTTGAGTGAGACTTTTGAATACGTAACAGCCTGAGAACAGCCAAAGTAATACATATAGTGTATTATTATGATTTTCTTTCTTCTTTCTTTCTTTCTTTTTTGATGGAGGCAATCCAGTTCATTGCATTCAACTAAAAGATTACCTCAAAGAAAAGTGTTAGTTTGAGAAATTGTCATCCCTACAACATATGGCCATACACCCAACAATTCATCAAGATGGATCTCTCATTGATTGTGACAAGAATCAACAAAGAAAGAAACATGCTCAACTTTATGGAAAATTTTAGCTTGCAAAAAGAAACAGCTAAGTTACATGAAATCACAAGCGCACGAGAGAAAGTTTGGTGCAGCCAACGGACAAATGAGATTGAGGTTAAGGTGACACGTATCCCTGTGGGTGCTTCCCTGCAAGTGACTACATTTTTAAATTTTTTTTATTTGTGAGTATTTATGCAACTAAATGTAAATCTATATGTATATATGTAATAAATAAAATATAAACAGAAGCAGAAAGAATGGACAAAATTATTATTATTTACTATATTTTAGGCAGATAGAGGATCCATTCATTCATTCCTTCATTCATTCATGTATTCATTCACTCATTTTGCAAGCAATTTCATTTTGTCTAATCTGAGACTAAAAGATAATTGGTGATTTTTTCTCCCAGGGTATGGGAGGGGTCCACATTAATCGCTATCTAGTTTTTGAGGAGAACCAGGGATATCTACAGTCTCCCAAAACAGCAGTGAGTTTCACGCCTGAATGTGGCTGCAGTTGCAGATAATTGGCCATTCCAAATTAGGGTTGAAATTACACATGCTCAGCCCCATATTGATGGAGGGACAGTTAAAATACCCATTGTGGAATGAAAGTATCATGAAATTAAGAGTATCAAACTGATTTTAAATTAAAAACAGGTACCCAGTCAATAAAGGTTACTTATTGTGTAAACTTTACTGAAACTAAGGTAACACATCTTACGCTGTCCATACATAGCTGACTACTACCAGATGCTATGTCTGTACCCATAGTCATTGTACTATTGTGGATGTGATTTCTTTTCCACTTTGATGCTTCATAAAGTTCATGTGTTTCTTTGTAGCATCAATGGCATATGGATGTTTATTATTTCATCAATAAATTAATATTTTAAAAAAACTGATTTCTGAAAAACAAGAAAATTTAATTTCTGCCACATTTTTCAGTTTTCTATGGCAACCTGGCCAGGAATGCTCTGTGACATTAGCCAACATTTTCCACAACAAAAACCTAGCTCCTCTGGTTTGGGGGCGTCGAAAGCCACTGTATTAATAAACAGTTGTTGAACTCAGCGAGCAGAGTAATAGCAGCACTGATCCACAATGTTTACTTTTTCAGGCTCAACTGATTGGGCTTCTTTTGGCCTGTGAGTGATAGGATTTGTCTGATTTTTTTATGTTTGTTTTGCTGTCCTCCATAATGTATTCAAGTAATTTTACTTCTTTTACAGTATATACCCTTTTAAAGAATACTGAAGGCCTTGCTGCCAGCATCTATTCTAATTGATACGCTTACCTGCTCCCCAAAATTGATCAATGGTTTCTTGTGGTAGCTAGCTAAACTGAATGGCTCTGTCCATTTTTCAGAAGCTTCACTGATGTAGCAGCAGTGAACAAGCATGGCTGGGGCTTGTAAATTAACGATATTAGAGGAATATGAAAAAATGAGCATTATAAAAGCAACCTGACAATAAATGAAGTGTTTTCTGTGGTGGGATCGTGGTATTGTTTATAGAACTTGCTGTTCATTTATAACGTTTAATTGAAACAGGCTGCTGAAACACACTAAAGGAACACTTTTTGTTTCCATGTGAACATTTGCGAAATGCAATTCCAAAGCTGGGAAATGTTCAGGGGCACTGATATAGTGTGTCATTATTTGTGACAGACGCAGCGGCGCGTGACCTTTCACCTCCCAGACGGCTCTCAGGAGAGCTGCAGTGACAGCGGCTTGGGCGACCCGGAGCCCAGTAGCAGCGCCAGCACCACCCAGCCTCTGCCCCTGGGCTTCACGCAGGAGGAGTACTATGAGCAGACCTCTCCCAACAGTCGTACCGAAGGAGACGGGAACTCAGACCCCGAGTCCAGTGAGTACTTCCAGTTGCATTGGATCATGGGAGCGGGATTTGGGTGGAAGTGTACACCTTGGTATCAACTCTACCTAAACCTTTGTGCATGTACTTTTACAAGTCACTTTTTGGATAAGGACACCTGCTAAATGTGTAATTGTAAACATAAAATGAAGAATAGAGAGAAGGCAGTTGTCTGCACTGATTTACATCCAAACAGCAAAGAATATTGATTCTGGTTCTATTTTTATTTCTCTGAGACAGTTTAAGTTTTTCCATCAGATATGAATTAATCAATATAAGTAAGGTGTGTTTGTTCTTTTTTGTTTGTGTGTGTGTGTGTGTGTGTGTGTGTTTGTGCGTGTGTGCGTGCGCACGTGCGTGCGTGCGTGCGTGTCTGTCTGTCTGTGTGGCCATGATGTTAAGACACAATTAAGCTTTGAGCATAGATGCTCACAAATGTCAAATGTCTTAAGCAAAAGGATAGAAAAATACACTATGAATTATAGGCTATAGTTGCATTGCTGCAAACATATTTACCATAAGCCTTAGCTTAAATGAACCAATAACCAACCAGTGGTAATTGGGATCTTATTAGAAAACCTTCTATGCTTCTTTCCAAATAATCTGTGTTTCAGTAACTTGATACCTTCTACCTCTTTTTACACCCTTCCAAACTGTTTGATTTTGTTTCAGTCTTTTATCAAGCATTGTTTTTTCCACATAATATCCTTCAGAAATAGTGTAAGTCATATCCATAATTTTTAAAGAGAGATTTATTTCTACTCATTGCCATCATTTTTTCATCACTAATAATGAAGGGCTTATTATTGAAAAAAAAAACATTTCTGTTGGTGGTGGGGGTGGGGTAAATGCTAATTTAATTTGAACTCAAATTGTACTAAATAATCATACCGCGTCTGAAAAAAATGCAGCATTTTGAACATCATGTGCAAACACATTTCTATTTATAGAGTTCTGACAACACATGATGGGTCCAGACAAAACCTTAACAGTGAAATTATATTCAACACATTTAAAGGTGGCTTTGGTCATGAAGAAAATTAATGTCCCTTCTCCATTTTCTGCGTAGGAATAATTTATATCCATGAAATTTATTTCCTGCATACAATGAGCTTCTTAGTTTTATTTTATTATTTTTAAAAAGTGATTTATAATGTCCTCCATTTAATTTACGTCATTTTATTTTTCCACAGCTTTTCAGGGCTGATATGGCACTTTAATTTAATTAGTCTGCTGATACTTTAATGAAGAGAATTCATCGGTTCTTTCAAATTGTTATAGTTCAATGAACCACACAGGGAAAGCTTGCAGATATTCTCATCAAGTGTATACAGTATCCCTTCTCATTGTCTACTAGTGAATGGATCAACTGCCCCTACTTGAAAAATATACTGTCACAGTTCATTAGCCAATGTCATTGGCTGAGGTTAGGTGATCCCTTGTCCAGTCTTCACAGGGGAAGTCTTTTGGCAGCTAAGTGTGATGTTGACATGGTAGGGTCTCCCATGTCTTTGGAATTACTTTAGACTGTCATAGCTTTTAAATGTTATTATTTTTATTTACTTTTTTTCTGCAATATTTCATTATAATTATTGTGGCTAACTGTACCATTTTCTGTTCTGATAGAACTGAATTTCTCCAGACTGGCAGAAATGTCTCAGTAGAAATAATAATAATAATAATAATAATAATAATAATAATAATAACAATCATCATCATCATCATCATCGTCATTGTCATCATCATCATCATCATCATCATGGGGGGGGAGGAGTTGTCTATCCCACCTCCAGCATTGGGCGAGAGGCAGGAATAAACCATGGACAGATGACCAATCCATCGCAAGGCACCATCAGCATTCACGCACTTACTCATACTCAGACTCTAACCTGCATGTCTTTGGACGTGGGAGGAAACCCACGTAGACACAGGTAGAACGGGCAAACGGCACACAGAAAGGCCATGGCTGGGATTCAACTCCAGGAACTTCTTTCAGTGGTACAATGCTATACACTGTACCACTGAAATATTATTATTATTATTGTTATTGTTATTATTATTATTATTTCACAGTTGTATATGGGTTCACTCTTTGGAACTGTACTTCCCAGAATTGTATTTCATTAATTTATTTTGTTATTTTTGCTGCAGATGTCCTTGCGGCCTTGGTCATAAGTAAGGCAAAGGGCTCTCTCTCATCAGTTTCAAAGCACAGCTGCTATAATGAGCATCAATGAGCATCAATACATTTATTAAACATTAGAAAAGGCAGATGACACCCTCAATGTTGAGAGAGCCTCTATAAGTTATAGTAACATTATTAATTGGATCAGAGCTCTATTCACGCTTATTATTATTATTACAGATTTGAAATATTATTATTATTATTATTATTATTATTATTATTTGCAGTAGTAGTAGTAGTACAGAAAATGTAATGCATCAAATGAAATTTGGGACTGAGTTTAGACTGAATCCTAGCTCTAGTTTTCACAGTGAGGTGGTACTGTAATAGCAACAAGCAGCAGTCAGCAATACTGGGGGAATTTTTCTCAGTTAGCTTATTTCTTTTGATGTATGTCAGCCATACATTCCAGGTTTATTTAAAGTAGTAAAAATCACCAATTATTTAATTATTTAATTATTTAACTTGTTATCATTTTTCTAATGTACCATAATAGAGATATTTCAGCAGTCTGTCCTTCACAAATACTAACATGACAGCCATATGTCAATGGCAAAACTGTCAGAATGAGAAATTAGCCATGGGTCTCAGATAACCATCAGAGCAGAGTGTAGAAACCACAATTACCAATTATTCATACTTTAATTAAATTATGGCAGTGTGGAAGGCTGATTTACAGATTAGGAAATTAGCTGCTAAACTTGCTTGTTAATATTTACATATACCTAAAAAACCAAAAATAATACTATTATTAATCCTGCAAATATAATAGTAATCCACATTTCAATATTACTGTTCTGCAGTAATACAATAATTGTTATACTTTTTTCTTTAAGGATTTAAAGCACAAAATATGAATTACCGGTGCACTGTGTACAAATGTACAGTATTACTGAAAACAGGCATAATAGTTCCTTTGTGGTGACATATACAAATAATTTGTTGTAAACCATAATCCTATCTATTTAGATTAATTTCCAGTACTAACAAATGTATCCAGAAATCGATGAAAATAACAAGACCTCACTATTGAAGAGAGTAAGAAAAAGATCACTATTAGACTAAGTTAGTAATTAATTCAGTCTTTCACCTGTTCATTCATTCAATTACTCAATCTAATTTTTTTGTGCCCAGTTTAGAAAGCCCAGTCCACACTCTAGACATGTCCCATCACAGCAAAATCAAGAAAAAGTCACACATTTGCACACAAGTTCTCTGAAAAGCAAGCAACCAGCTAACCGCTTCTTTTCACCCTGTAATTAATCTGCCACCCAGGCTGTTAACCACAGTTAGCGCTGACGCAGTTCACATTTAATCTGGGCTGTAGGGTGTACCTGCTGCTCAGCCTCAGCTTGGTACACCACCTGAGAGACTTCCTGATGGGTCATGATCAGAGTCTTTCCAAGAGATTCATGAAAAACCCAGATCATGTTGTTCACATTTATGAGACTGCAGCCCTGCTGAAAGAGCCCACACCCTAGGGAGAGTGGGGCCTTGGGGGCATGCCAGTTTTAAATACACAATAAAATAACATTAATAGACAAATTCATTGATAATCTAGTGCTATTGGACTCATAAACTGTTTGAATGTAAGCAAAACTTCCCACTGTTTGAGTTGTGCCCAGATCTGCATGTGTCAAGTATAATCTGAAGCAGAGTGCTATTTATGGGGGATAAATGGGGGATGCTGAACACTCAGTTAGAAACCCGGAAAGCTCCATGCACACACTCTCAGGGGTGGTGGCAGTCGACCACGCTGCTCGGCTCGCTCCCAAAAAGCTCGCAGATAAAAAGCTAACGCTGTAGCATGGAGTTGAGGCACAGAGACAGAGTCTTTCTCTGTTGACAGTCACTGAGATGAGCGCATCAGAGACGTAGGGAGCCCAAGACGGATTAGACATGGTTTTATCAATGAGCGGCAGGCAGCTGCGTCCCTGGCAATCGCTTATCTTGTCGTCTCAATTTGAAAGAGAGAGAGAGAGAGAGAGAGAGAGAGAGAGAGAGAGAGAGAGAGAGAGAGAGAGAGAGAGAGAGAGAGAGAGAGAGAGAGAGAGAGAGAGAGAGAGAGAGAGAGAGAGAGAGAGAGAGAGAGAGAGAGAGAGAGAGAGAGAGAGAGAGAGAGAGAGAGAGAGAGAGAGAGAATAATAATAATAATGACAAAGAAAAAACACAAGCTTTGAGGCTGTTTCCACGGCCATGTATGAAAGTTGGTGTGGAAAGGTCGGAGATGTCAGCTAGCACCACGTAAAAATCCACAGAAACGGCAGAGGATATCAGCTCTTCTCATGACAATGAATTTTGGGTCTTGTCTTTTTTTCATAAAAGAGGCATCTTTATTAGACCATCCGCTCTTGAAATAAAGTTCATGTGACATTTACGATTCTATTATTTATGAGGTTGGAGGCAATCCATTTTACAACCTTTTTTTTTTTTGCTTCCCCATCCTCTGGCTTACTTTATCAGCCTGTCAGTGCTCTTATTTGATTGTCTTCACTTCAAATGCATTCACTGATGATGTCCGCAAGGTTTGTAGCCATTTATTTGAAAAGCTGACCAATACAAATTTAAATGACCACGAACCACAATTAGCATGTCCATTGCCAGCTCCTCACTGAGACCCATTCCCAAATCCATCCTCTGCTGAAGAATGGATGACTGTCCATTTCTGCCTTTGAATTTGTGCATATGTATCAGGATACATAACGTGCACTGTCTATTCTTGCCTTTGGGAAATAAATCAAGACTTTGTATTTAACTTGAATATATGTTCTTGAACTGTCACCATAGAAACAGGAAGGAATGGTGATGTCTTCTTTCCCATTGGGTTTACCTAATACCTTGTGTCCTCCCAAGTTATTTCATTTGTACTCCTGAACATTTGAAACAACAGAGTGATTCTGACCGCCAAGTAATGAAAAAAAAAATACTTCGAGGGGGAGGTATTTTCACACTGTGGGTGTCCCTCCCTAAAGCACACATTTGTTCTATCTTCCAAAAAAGCCTCCTCATTGTTGAGTTGCACTACAGTGACTAGATAGGGTTGATTTGTGTGCAACAGAGTAAGGAGGCAAAACTATTAAATATCTAGAACTCTTCAGAAGGTTGCGGGTTTAGTAAGTTACCGTAACTGAATTTCTTCAGTATATGTCTACACATACTATTGTATCATACACAGACAAGAATCTATTTGCTCACCATATATATTTATATATGATATCATCATATGTTGAGAATATATTATTATATAAATTGTAGTAATTGTACTGTATTGTCTTTTGTTATTGTGAGGTTGAATTAAAATTGTGCTCGCACAAGAAATGATTGGTTATTAGGCTTCGCAGCCTCATCAAATGCCCACCAACAAAAAATAGTCACACTTGTGAAATGTTCTACAATCAGGCAGCTACAATCACGGACAGACTAAGCTGGCCTCAATTTTATTTGGAGTGTTGTGATCGCTAGGGTCACCCAGCCTTCAGAAAAAAGGGACCACATTCTGAAGCTAATTTGACTTAATTACATACCTCCTAATTGTCAGAGTCCTCTCTTTTTTGTGCATTTACAGTACCAATAAGATTTTTAAAGGGTAATCATAGACAATTTGTCCTAACGAGAGACTGCCAATTTGTTGATTTCCTTCTTCAATTAATATCTAACATGTCCTGCAGATGATTAGATGGGAATTATTGACATTTTTGTCCTGAGTAAAATGGTTATTCTCATGATTGAAAATATATTTTTAAAAAAGAAAACACAAAGACATAGTAATTAAGTGTTTTGTTCAGAATCAAGTTCTGTTTGCTACATCTCAAATTTTCTTGCTATTGTTAAGTAATAGATATATAATGACATAAATTATTTAAAGTAAATATATTTTCTTTTATTATTATTATTATTATTATTATTATTATTATTATTATTATTATTATTACACTGTTTGTTCTTATTTTTCCATCATCGTCTTCTATTTTTTGTTAGCTACTCTTAAAAATGTACAATCCAGTTATAGAATTAAATAATTGTATTTTTGCGTAAGGATGCATGTATGTTTAGGGAGACCTACAGTCAAAAGCTGGTGGGCTGATGGACACTGGAGTCACACATTGGTCACTAAGAGTTGAACATCCAGCTTTTTCTACAGCATATGGCCTTTCATGAACATTTTATGCTTTGCATTTCTACAATCTAGATCCACTAGGAAAAAAAGATCAATCCTTTGTACATGCTGTAAGTAGAATACTATTACAGTGTCAAGCTAGAAGACACTTTCCAGGAGTGCTTTTTTTAGGTAATTAATATTTCTATCCCATACAAAGATTCTGCATAGAGATATGGCCTGTCTATAATATTTTATGGCCTTGGTAACATTACATTTTTTCAACAAATTCATAAATTGGCCTGAAAAAAGGAAAGGATTCATAATGGGGTGTGCACTGTATACCCCAGTCATTTAAATATTGAGGCAAATGAATACAGTTTTTTTCAACATAAAATTTTTCTGAAAATAATGCTTACCTATTAATATTGTAAGTATGAGGCTTGGGTTTAATCAAATCACATTTGCCCTTAATTCTGAATAAAATACAATAAAATAAATCCAATTTTGAGAAAAGAAAAAAAAAAACATTTTGGAGGGCAGTGTAATTGTAATTGCATTTTTTTTTTCATTTACACATTATTATCATACTAAAACGATGCCATTTCAGTATAAGCACTCGTCCTTTAAGCTATAAAAGAATGAAAACAACAGTGACTACAACCCATGACTGAGTGGTCTGTAATGACATGCTTTGCTAGAATAAATTAATAAATATGTATTTTTTTATTTCACAATTATATTCAAAGAAAATGAATTTCAGATCATCTGTTATTTAATTCAATTTGTTTTAATTACTGTGGAGATTATTGAAAATAAGTTGTACAAATCTGTACATCCCTTCTGAATCTTTCCCCCATGCTTTGATGTGTTTACTTACACACTGTGACACAACAGATTCAACAGATTTGAAAGTCTGGGGCCTTTTAGATATTATTATTATTATTATTATTATTATTATTATTATTATTATCATTGTTATTATTAGTATTATTATTATTATTATTATTATTATTAATAATAATAATAATAATAATAATAATAATAATAATAATAATTTATTCTGTCAAGGAGGTTATGTAATGACATCTATCCATGACAGACATATCTGGAAAAGTAATGGCCAGATTGGCATGAAATTAGCTATGCACATTTATGGCAATTAGGAAGAAAATAATTGATTTTGGGACCCCATGACCATTCCTGTAGCATCACCAACAGGCCAAACTTATCAATAAATGGACACCCTAGACATTTATTATGTACATTCATACAAGTGGAGATTTTTGTGCCTTAGCAGATGTCTGCACTCTACTGAGTGTATTCTTTCTAGCTACTACTACTATGATTAGTAGTAGTAGTAGTAGTAGTCCTCGTCACACACCACTGTGTGCTAAATTTATTTCACAATAGTTATATAGCAGTGACTTCCTTTTCGCTGTATTATTTACAGATTATGCTCCAATGTAAACCCTGGTACAATTTCACTGCATTGACCATTGTACCATTTATTGGGATAACAACAATTAGACACTGGTTATGATTTCATTGTAGGGTCCCTTTAATAATAAATATGTATTGTTCTATATAAAAGGTTCAGAATGCCATACAATATTTTAAGGTACTTTTCTATCCTGGAGTTTTTTCAAATATTGTGTTGAGACATGATTAAATATTTCATTTAAAGGTATGCCTGATGATAAGAATTTTTTTTTCACATCTGATATGACAATGTGTATTATTGGCAATGAAATAGCTGTACAGTGGTGAGCTTATCTTAATTCATTGCATATGCATGTGGAAAGCAGTGGGAGTGGAAGTAAACGTGGAGCAGTTATTCAATATCCTACAAACGTAACCAGCCCTCGCCCCCACACTAATCAAAACCCTTTCTCTAAAATTGTATTTTCTTTTTTAATGTGTGTGTGTGTGTATTCAATGTGTGATGTGTTCAGTTGTAGAGGGTGGGGGATAGGATGGGGCTGAAAAATGTGCTTCATCAATATAATTACTCAATGGAGCACTCCTCCATCAAAGACTAAAGGCCATTCACACCCTTACCGAGGAGGTTGAATGTTCCAGAACAGCGATAGAAATCAGAGTTCTCTGTAAATATTTAATAATTCAGAAATGGCTTTAAGACAATGTTCTTCTGACCTTCTGTTGAAACAAAAAGGCTATTTAAACACACACTGCTTCGTCTTTGAGCTGTGGTGGACAAAAGAATTCCATTTTCAACTGATTTGAACAGAGACTTTATTTTGTGTTACATGTGATGTTAAAGGGCACAAAGAAAGTCTTTAAAATACTTAAAGTGGCACTAAGAGAAAATGGAACCAAATGAATACCTGGTTGATTTTGCCAGTGATTTATTAATACTTATTAATAGCATTAACGTGTGCTTGCCTCATGTAGCTACTGGCTTAAACGTTTCTGCTGGGATTTGCATTTGATTTATAAATGCAAAAGTAAACATAGCTGATGCCTAGTAATTGGCAGAAAAACAACTGACCATTTATGTACACAATCCTTGTTGTCTTTTTAATTTTTAATTTTAATTAGGTGTGTAGTTACTTTGAGACTAGTGATGTTTATAAACCTTTCTGTTTATAAACTTCAAGTTTTCATAAAAAAATGAATAAATCAAATAAATAAATAAAGAATTGCATTTGTATACAACAGTCTTTTAGAAATTTTTGTTCCCTAATCTTTTATGCAGCCAGAATGACTGTGGGGGACCTGGCGCACAGTTTTCCTGGCTTTCAGCACGACCAGACACACAATTATAATAAAATATCTGGTTAAAGTTAAAATTCACACAGTGCCTCATTGCCTTGTTTGTGACATCATGTGGGCATTAAGGCAGATTTACAGCTGACCCCATGATGATCCCATAGGATTACCACGGCTCATGAGCTCTGTAATCACGTTTAAGCATGCTTGCAAATTTATTTACAAATAAAACATGCCATGCACATAGCCACACTGAAACCTGCTCATAATATTAACTCTAACACAGCAACATTTGTGTTCGACATAGTCATTAAAATACACAACCCACCGGTCTCATCTGTGGACCTTTGACGTCTGCATAATTGCATAGCTCATTATCAAACAGTTTGACTTGAATTATTGGTGCATAATATGCACACTGCTTTATAATGTTTGAATCAAAATTTCAATTGCAGAGAAACTTGGTTCCCCTCCCCCCTTATTTTACAACAGTGTGCCCTCATTCTGGCTACAGCAGAACCTCCAATGTGAGCTCACACGTTCTACTTTAGACTTTTACACTAGTTTTGTGAAGTTTCAGCTGCCTGCATGTCCCATGCATGTTCTAGTCATTAAAGGTAGCTACCATTTTTTTTAGCTAACTACATGGATCTAATTCCAACAATCCAGAACAACGGTTAATAATAATACTCTGCTTTTGTCACACTTTTTAAACTTACTTGTAGATGACTGTAACAAGTAAGATACTATTTATTTATTTATTTACCGTAGTATCCACTAGTTCTATTATTTATTTTATTTTATTTATTTCACCAAGCTAATTTAAAAAATGGTAATACTTGAGATTACACTCATTTTGTTTTGAAGGTGAATACACATTTAAATACAAAAAAAAGTCTTTTCACATATGAAAATAAATATCAGAGATGTGCCCTAGCAAATGCAAACACTTCAGCACCAGGTTAGCCAGCCACAATCTCTTCTCTTACAGCTCAGAGTAAGTGTGGAAACAAAGACGCTTCACACAGACCAGTG
Organism: Anguilla anguilla; assembly: GCF_013347855.1. Lineage (NCBI taxonomy): Eukaryota > Metazoa > Chordata > Actinopteri > Anguilliformes > Anguillidae > Anguilla > Anguilla anguilla. The sequence goes on along the minus strand of NC_049203.1, from coordinate 51,770,936 downwards.
GGTTTTAGCCATAAACGGATCTTGTTAATGTAAAATTTATGAGCACACAGCCACATTGGAACTTTAGTTCAAAATGTCTTATTAATGTGCCAGAACTCCAGGTTTCAGATTGCTTGTGACATTATATAAAGATCCTTGATACTAATGGCAATAAAATGAACCTTTGATGCCAAAACTTCACATTGGATTCTGAAAGCTTTCTTCAGACTATGTCTACACTGGCTATTAAGTCTATGCTGCCAGTGAACTGAGTTGTCATCTGTCTTTAACAAGGACCAACTCTAATGGGGACACGTTTAAAGATCTTCACCATTAAATTTGTCAACTGACTGTGATAACCCTCACTGTCATTTTTGCTACAATTAATGTACGCAGAGGTCAATTTACTGAGCAATATTTCGCAATTTACTAAACCTGAATAATGTGATTGATAGGATTCTAGGGCCCACGGCACTTAGCTGACACCTTCTTTGAAGTTGAACAGCGGTTTATGATTATTGAATTGTTAGAATAAGCAATTACTGCCTGGAGAAATTAGAAAATTTGTCTCAAGGACAGGTGGTCTTCCATCATTCTCTATTAGTCTATGCCAGATATTTTATATTTTATTGTTTTATATAATACCTTTACTCTCAACTCGCATGTTGAAATCTACTATGTTTTCAAACACAATTTTCTATGTTGAAATTTACTATGGGTGCATATGTTTTTCAACATACTGTATGCAGCCATGCTTATTCTGCATGTATTCTGCCGTACCCGCATGTGATCCACACTAATAATCCACCTTAACTCTGTGTAATTTAAAGGGCAACCTGGTAATAAATTAATGGATTGGTGCTACACACTCCCAGAACTTTCGCATTGCCACAGTGGGCCATGGTGTCGTGCTAAATGAGGCAACAGTGAAAATTAACCTACATACTTTGCGTGTCCTCCTTTAGCTGATTTTTAGGTAACTTCTCTCTCTTTCTCTCTCTGTTTCCTGTTTCTCTCTCTCCCTGTGAACTAGATGAGAGAACCTTTTGACTGTTTCAGATCTCAGCTTGAGCTGAATGGGATTTGAATGGTCTCATCTGTGTATCCATCATAGCCAGTGGGTTTTTGTAGAAGTATTCAGTTCTTAAAGGTGACCTGGAGGGTAACCCGTGTTCAGTCTGGTTCAGATACTGTGACACTTATCTCAGAGAGACAGGCTATTGATCTGGTGAGTCGATTCAAATCACAGAAACCGTCCTCATTTCCTTAAAGAAGAGACTGGAAAGTGCCAGGGAACACTTTCCCTCCTCAGTGTATTATGAGTTACTTCCTTGTCGCCTGGGCTCATCTGGAGTAAAGAGAGAGTCCAGGTAAAAATCACAACCCAGCAGACAACTTAATATTTGAGCATTTAATGGTCCCACTTTTACCTGTTTGTTTCAGCTGGTAATGGGTGCATTCACATATTAATTTATGATTTTTATTTATAATTTTGTTGACATATTTGAGTTAATTACAAAAACAGTTGTAACACAAAATTACAAAAATAAGTAACAATTAGTATGGAGACATGTTGAATGTTGTTTTCACTGATTAAATAATTGTATGTATACAGCGCCATTTCCTTCCTTCAGGCTACTCTCTTTACTTTGCTAATTTATTGCAAATATTTAGCAGGCAGTTGTATTATTCGTTATATTCTGTGTCATGATTTGCACAGTAAGGTTCAGTGATGTCTAGATTTCCACACTGCAATACCATCCTAGACAAATAGAGTGCTATAACAATGTTGGTTGGGTTGTATGAACACAAGTAACTTGCCATTCATATCTAACCACATTGTTGCATGCACTTACAATAATAGCATTTGGGCTACACGATAAGCCAACATCAAAAATGCTCTTTTTTATTTGCCACATTTCAAAAAACAATTTCTCATTATTACTAAAATTTATTTGACACTACAATTCCCAATAGAAGCTTTCCAAGTTCTCATAGAAATATCTTTTAACAAAAGCCAGTAAAGAATAAGAGAAATTCATCAAATAAAAATAAAAATAAAAAGATTAAAGTTTATAACTGTCACGAACATATTATTGTCACAAACTTTATTTATGTTTATTTTGCCTTTGTGCAGGATTGAACTTGAACATGTATGCATGCTACTTATTGGGAGTGGTATGTGTGCCTATGCTGTTTAAAGAACGCAGAACAACATAGTGGGATCGCAATACAAAGACATTACATGCCTGGGTGCAAGGGACTTACTGCATAGGCAGTCATTTGGAGCAGACAGTCATTTTTTGCCTAGGCAGCAATCTCACCACCTCTCTCTTCTGCTGCTCTTTATCATGTGACATACACGTGCAGCGAATTTACACATTGGCAGGTCTGTGCACAGGAAGTCTCCCTATTTCAGTGGATATTCTTCAAACACTAGAGCATGGAGGTATGAGGGCATTGACAAAAATATAAAAATATTAATTTTATACCGTTGCATATGGAATGCCCGGTATAGTGCCCAAGCCTATTGTGCAATTTCACTTTGTATTGTTTTGCTGATTAGCTAGATTTGTTTCCATGGCTACACTGTTTTAGTTACCATAGCAGTGGTGTTTCTTAATCATCTGAATTGAGCAACTGAATAGAAGATGGCCTTCACAGCAGCATTGTTCAATTAGCTATTTAGTAGAGCTATTTAACTGTGTCACAGTGGCAGCCTCTTCTGGAGGAAGACTCAATTGGAATGAAATATGAGCGCCTGTCTATGAGTGTCATTCGAGGAAGGCTCTATGTATCATCACATGAATGATGTATTATTGTGTATTATATTATTGTGATGTTTCACTCACACCATATATTATGGTTCAAGGTTGGTACAACTCAGCTTACATTTACACAGGTATAGGACTGTTGATTATCTGGTAGATGCACTTATGGTCTCTTTCATTATAAATGTCTCTGTATAAGAATGTCTGCTAAATAAATGCAATGCCATGTTATATAATGTAATTCAGCTTGCAGTGTAACTTCCTGCAAACCAGCATGTAATATTTAAAATAGCAAAATATTTCAGAAGCCAAAACACTTGTGAAACATTGTGAAATGAAATTGTCCAAGGATCAGGGCTATTAAAAAATGGTTTTGATCCTAAGGGTCAGGTGATTGAAAATAAATGGACTTCAAGTTGAGTGCAGAACAAGAGTGTGAAGAAAAATGGTGATCAGTACTTTTTTCAACATTCCCTTAAAATAATGTGTGATCAGCTTCAAAATATGCACTTCTTATACATTGCAGCTCTGGAGAAATTTTTTAAAGTATGCAATAAAGCAGCCTATCATAATTTTCTTTTGAAGACCTGTTTCACGTTCATTATGAGTGGATCACGCATTCTACTCCTAAGTAAGGAACAGCATCATAATGTCTACCTCAAGCATACAGAATAATACAAACACCAACGTCATCTGCTTTACTGGCAAGATGTATGAGCATGACTCCAGAAAATGCGGAGTCTAGGTAAAAGTACCTTACTGCAATTTATTGCCAAAAGGAACCTTGATTATGTTGCAGGGCTCTTTGAATCATTTAGTGCTACAATTCTCTTCAAGTTGCAATCACTCACTCCCAACACAAAAGCAAAATTGCTGATAAACAACCTCACACAAGACTTTAAAAATTCACCAAGAATCCCTGGGAATAATAGTACATGATGAAAGTGGCAAGCAAGGTTAATATTGATGGCTCTTAAAGTTAATAAATGCTCCATCTTTAAACCCTCCTTGTTCTTGAGGATCAGTGCAATTTATTGTAGTGATTTTCCAGTGTGTTTCCTAAAATAGAATTGTTAAAATTAGAATCGTTAAAATCTGTTATTTGGAATTAAATTACTTTTTAAATGAGGACCTGACACCTGCCATTGATAATGTAGTCATCATTGTCAAATGGTAGGCTCTCAAAGGTGCAGCTAGGAGACAGAGGTCAAAGCTCAAAAGAGGGAGGAGAAAGGAGTCACCCAGCAAGCCTTTTTATATGCATAGCTGATTGTCTAACTTCTTCCCTATCGCTGTTACAGGAAAGGGCGCTCAAATATCTTTATAATTAAAACAACCATTCTCAACTTGTTAACATGTTCATTACGTCTCATCTCTGGCCTAGGAACAGATCAATACCTGCCAAGTTTGATCATGCCTCTAGTCGATGAAGCAGTCAGAACTCTGTGGGGTAAAGGCTCCCGCATGCTTCAACTGAACTTGTTTTCAGACGTTGGAGAGCATCAGAAAGCCCTTTTCCGTCATTCAGATAGGGGGGTGGGCCTGTATCTGAAATTCCGAAGTTCACACCCACTTTCTGCAGCGATTGGAAATGTGTGCAATGGGCAGGGTTTCCGGTGGTCTGCAAATTCTCAAATGTTGTTTGTAGTGATGGCCATTCTGGCTTGTTTCAGTGAGTCAGATAATTTGGCTCAGCTTACCAATAAGAGCACCAACATTGTGCAAAACTGCTGCAGTCAACTCAGAAATAAACTGGCCAGTTTTTTCTCTCTCCTTCAATTATTATCACTGATACATTATTTTCTCAAGGTTCAGGGGGTTTGTTTATCTGTATGTATCATTGTTGACTTTGTGTCGATTCTCTTTGATTTAAAATAATACAGCTAATAAATATTTCCAGAACATCATACAAATAAACATATTGTGATTTAATTCAAATGGCTAGGCTAGCAAATGAGAATTGTTGTTGCTCAGTTCAAAACTTGTTCAACACGTCATCCATCTCTCTTTCAGGATGAAACTGTGTGCACTGATTTATTGACTGATTAATTTAATAATACAGTCGGCAGAGGAGATTACAACATAACACTTCAATGCAGTTTATTCAGTCTATTCAAGACCACGTACATCATCAGAACCGCAATGCAATCTGACCATCATGCTCACATTGCCAAGACACACTGAAGGGAGTCAAAGACATGCCTCGCCATTTCTTTCTAGATTTGGCTCTAGTATAAATCGTCATTATTTTGTTATTTTAACTGCATAGCTTATTTGGCTATCATTATTACCAAAGTCAGACGTCATGCGATTGTTTATCATCTACAACAAAAAAATCAAGTTGGCTCCCAACGTTCACCTAACGAGCAGGCTCAAAGAGCTGACTCATTTGTGAAGGACTACTAATTTGAGAATTCATAATGTGTTTGAATAACGGGAAGAAGAATCTGAGTGTGTTTGCTAATAGGCATTTGTATGACTCTTTGCATCACGATTATGGGCACACAGATGTCGCTGAATTTAGCTTAAAATCCCACCCCTCTCTATGACTCAAAAACACTGTCCAACATGGTCGGACCCTGCATTGTACGAACCAGTTCAGTCAAAGCATGCTGAAGCCTTACCTAACAATTCAGCATTGTCCAGCACATGTTTCTTTTCTATGTTGTGTGGTGTTTTTTTATTGCAACAGCAATTGCATGTCAATATTGTCTGGGAGTGAGGGGGTTAAATAGTTTCACATTTGAATACAGTAGTATTTGGCATTGTTGGCTTGAAAATTGCATGTCAAGAGTAAGAGATACTCTTATTTCTAAACCAGCACAGCTCAGAGATTGCTCTCATTGTTTTGAATGGCATCCTTCTATGTCATTTGACCTCAAGTTTGTCAACACTGTCCATCACTTCCCTTTCTATTCATTCCATAGTGCTTTTCTATAGTGCTTTCTGAAATGAAAGTTTGACCACAGATTTATAATGTGACTGGAAAAATTATGTCACTACTATAATAACATTAATATAATTAAAAATATGTCTCTTGATAAACCACCAAAAAAAGAGAGGTTGAAAAGTTATTACCTACAGTAGATGACAGGTAACAGAATTTACTGAAACTAAGAAAGTTTCATGAAACAGAGACACTGGCAAGTCCAAAAAATGTAGGCATGCAGTTCTTCTCATAACTAATTCAAAATGATGTGGCTTCACTTGGTTTAGGGCACTTGCTTATTGTACATGTCATTAGCAATTTTTGCTATGAGTTGAATGCCAGTGTTCTTGGCTGTTCATGTCATATCTATTCATCAAACTAAGCAAATTCAGCGACTAAATAAAAGATTTGGTCCAGCGGGCAAGATATTATTAGCAACACAAATTCTTCATTTCCAGAATGAAAAAAAAAAATCATAATACATATCTCCCCCTTCAATGCAATGAAATCATTTCTACAAAAAATGCTAATAAAAAAATAAGTGAAAATAAAAACGAAAAGGCCCAGGAAATACTCCAGTCTTGTGGCACCCTGGGAGACATGCTAGCTGATGTCACATTCTCACATCAGGGGTGTCTAAACTAGCCATCTGCTCTGTTTTACAGACCAGATCAACTGTGTGGTGGGGGAGATTTGGACTTGTTCAGAATGATACAAAACTTATTCTCTTCAGTTTATTCTGCCATTGGGTAGATGTCTTCATCCTCCTTTTTTCCCCTAATCAGGAGCCCATCACCTCGCCGATAAAACTCCTTGTACTCACATTGTCAGAAGGTATGATGTCTATGTACCGCAGCCTTTTCACAACTCTTACATGCAGGGAAAAACTGTATGCAACAATACATTTGAAATTTTGAGAAAGGGGATGTTTTAAAAAATCCCTTTGAAGTCAAACATTAGGCCCTGGGACACCAAACTGCTGAGGTTACTGTGTTTAATCAAGTGTGGTGCTGTATTGATCAGATTAAATGCACAGCTTAAAGACAAGGCTTATGAGAGGCTGCAATCACAGGGCCAATGAAAGTTACTCGAAAGCGCAGCAGACCACACCAAGTGTGGTTGCATAAAACAATAGGCAGCAGAGAGTTTCTATCTTAAGAACACTGAGATAAAAACTGAATGGCTGTCTGTGAAGCCTAATTTCCTCTGGATGCCTTTTTTATTACTCTTATTTGGAAACATGCTGGAATCCACAATCAAAGCAACATGCAAATGTAATTTGTGAGACACAAATCCTTTTTGTGAAGGAAGGAAATTGTCTTGCCTTTTTGACACTACCCAGTGGGGCATTTAAGCTTAAATAAACATAACAAGTATCCAATCTGCAAATTAGAAACAGAATGGATCCAAATGGCCTACCTTTTTCAACTGAATTGAAAATTGAAGACCCTCAAGCATAGATTCCCTCAAATCTAGGACACGTATTGCATGCAACAGCAAGACGTTGTTTGTAAGCACCTTCGATCAATACAGATATTTTCCATTAGTCTTTGTGTGGCACCTCCATATCAATCCTTCATTCTCATTCAAACATAATGGTATATTGAGCCTGCCAAGTGTCTTCTCTTTCTGTCTTCCAATGCAAGCCAACTCCCACTCCACAATGGAAAACTGTCGGCCGGCACAGCTTAAAATTCGCTCTATATATCGGTTGTTTATTGAATTGAATGAGGCTGCACTTTCTTTAACGATGCCAAACAGCTCTAATGCATGGCTGTCCGGACATGTGCACAAGGGGACCAGCTGCCTCACCTTCTGTCGTGTGAGAAGCATCAATATTCAGTACGGCGACAGAGCCCAGGGAGCTGGCACTGCCCCTGCAGTCTCAAACCTATGCCTCAGAGTGGAGGAAGTAAAGCTGGCACAGGTGTTAAAGTGCCCTCTGCAGCAGGCTAGCATAGGGTAAGATCCGTGTACCCCACTGGGAAATACCAGGGTCCAAATCTAGATAAAATAAAGATCTATATTGAGTACATGATAGAAAGATTACTATTCTACAGGCACAGGTCTGTGGCAACCTAAAATTATTTGAATGTTATAAATAGAGGAGACAAGAAATAATAGGGAGGAATGTTGTATGTACAAGCTGCATTCATTTTTTCTTATTTATTTAGTTAGCATTTAGGATAAACTTTAAGTGTATGCACTTACTATACGCTTGTTGTTGACTGACTATAGCAATGGTGCTGAGTTTATTGTTTCTTGATTGAATACTGTGGAAGCAGATACTGTCAGTCTTGGTAGATACTGTCAGAGAACTGATAGAATGAAATGCATTCAAAAAGAAGAACAGTCTCCAGAGACAGTTTCCAAATGCAGTCTATTCAAGTGCCTACATTATCAGACTTAACTGTTTTTAACTTAAAAGAAAATTCATTTAAATGTTATTTACTCTGTCTTTTTATGCACAAAACATATATTTGTGCAAAAAGTTTGATGTTTTAGTTATTCCACAAAAAAGTAATTTAAAAACATTGTTGGAGATAAAAAATATGCTTAGCCAAACAATGTTTGTCTTTGTTCTACACAGGAATATAGAAAAATTGGAAGTAATGAAAGAAAAACAGTTTTTCAAAGAGATTGTATTCTGCATGTGATCTGTAAAATGATTTTGCTGACAAAACAGCCATTGATATCACATCATCCATAGCCTTTGCTTCTGCAGACCTGTCTCACATTCTCCTTTCCTGTAAATAAACAGCATACATCTTACGGTTCAACAAAAACATGACCCATCTTCATTCATTGGTCATAACTACAAAAAACTACAACAAATCTACTGAAAAGGCTACAACAAATCTACAGCAATTTGAAACATGTTCTGAGATAACTCTTTATTGCCTTCATTGCCTTTATTGCGCATGTGTCACTTTGCCTGACAGTTGTGGACCGTTGCTGGATTTATTCCAATTTCAGAGTAATTATCGCCCATTTCATATGTTTGTACAAAACCATGCATGGGGCACAGGGTTGTGCCATTTTTTCAGACAAAAACCACAGTGATCAGAATGTGTGGCATGCACGGCTTTTTCCCATCAGTCTCTTTCGAAAGGAAGCTCGGATGGAGACAGTCTCAAGGATAGAAAGGAGTTTCAAAGCCCATCTCCACTGAACAGGGGAGAAGTGGATAATTGACCAAAACAGCTGTCTGTATATACCTGTCATTCAAAGGTTGAACACACTCTGATACTGAGGGGTTGTGCTGTGTTGATTCAGAAATGTAATACTGTTGACCTGCAACAGCCCTTTCTTATCCAGTGAAAAATGTGATTTTCGAATCGGACAACACATGTTGAAGGTCCTTTACTTAAGCTTAACTGTTATATAGCTTCCTTTTGCTGCGTGGGCACAACAAACACAGGGTCTGCTTGCCTATTAAGTCTGAATCTTGTCCTGTTGGAAGCTATCACACACAGATGACAGACTTGCTGTTGCCATGAATGTCCAACAGTCTATTCTACATTTTTACCAGGAAACACATAAGATGTAATACATTTTAACATTCTCCTTTCTAAGTACAATAATAATAATTACAACCACAATTTACATTCAGTATTCAATCTCCAGGTTTTTATTCATTTCCAAAATTACCACAGGAGCTTTGGAATTTTTCTGATAAAAATCATTCTAATGGATTATCATTGCTCAATGTCAGCAGTTCCAGTTTCTCTTTATTTGTGCATCCATCTCTGAATGGAAATGTTGTGATTACTGCATTGCCATATCTGAATAATATCTCAAAGGTGGTGACCCTTTAGAACAGGTAGAAGAAAACAAGGTAGACATCAGCCGCACTAACTTTAGAATAATGTAATGGTTGTGCTGTGACCTGGAAACTGTGAGAGAGAGAGAGAGAGAGAGAGAGAGAGAGAGAGAGAGAGAGAGAGAGAGAGAGAGAGAGAGAGAGAGAGAGAGAGAGAGAGAGAGAGAGAGAGAGAGAGAGAGAGAGAGAGAGAGAGAGAGAGAGAGAGAGAGAGAGAGAGAGAGAGAGAGAGAGAGAGAGAGAGAGAGAGAGAGAGAGAGAGAGAGAGAGAGAGAGAGAGAATGCCAACAAATTTTTTAAATGGTCTATTTTTTATCTCGTTTTTGTAAACACAACAGTGTCTGAATTGATGGCTCAATCTATGTTCAGTGACAAGGACAAATCCTGTGTTATTACCTTCCCACAATTTCTTTATTAATTTGTTATTGCCTTGTGTTCTTTATTAGACAGCATTATACATATGCCAGGGCTTAAAAAAAGACCATCCTGAGTGAAGGATTATCTCTATCAAGTCTTGTTTAAAATCAGCACTTCACCGTCTGATAAGCACAAATTGATTCTATCAAGCCATTTTATCAGAAAAAAAGTCATCTCACACACTATGTCACATGGCCAGAGGTAGCCTGGCCAAAGAGCTTGGCATTCATCATCGCTCTGATCTGTGATCACTCGTGCCAAGGATGTTGGATAGTAAAAACAGGGCTTTGGTCACTGGAGGCTAAAATGGCTCACCCCTCAAAAAGCCAAAGCCAGTGCCTTCTTGCTATGGTTTCAATACCTTTGGAAGCCTTTGAAACGTTCAGTAATAAATAATCAGTAATACATGGACAAATCAACAACGTGGCAGTCTGACCAGGCTCTGCAAGAAGTGGTTCACATATTTAACAATTAACTAGGCAATTTTTAAAAAATATTATATTTATTTATTTTTGCTTTTGGATGATACAAAGCACAGATCTGCTTTGATGTTGTGGCTTTGTCTGTGGCAGTGGCTGACACAGACTGTCTCAAGGAAATGTTTCACTGAGCAATTTCACCTTCAGTGTTGTTACTCCAATAGACAGAACCTAGCATGCATTAATGGAAACATACAGTAAGTCCCCTAAAGTTCACTGGCTGGATGGGCTTTAGTGATATTTATTTCGTATTACATTCCAAGCAGATCATCAGGCCTAACTCTCTATCTTACACAGAGAAAATGGCATTTAAGGCTTCTTGTTAGGTCAAGATAACAATAGGATGAATTTTGAAAAGGTTTTAATCAATACTTTTTTTTTTCTTTAAATTTATTTATTTTAATTTATACAGAACCAGTGGTGGAAGCAGGACCCTGTGCAAAATTTTTTACAGGCCGCCTCTTGCCCTTAGACTCACACGCACACGTACGCGCACTGCCACATTAGGCTTAGATATTTTTCAGTAGACAATGTGTTGGGTTGCACGAGTTAGGCTATCGAGAAAGTAGGTCAAGGTAGACTTCAGAACCACGAACAGCATTCAGCCTGGACAGTGCTCAGCCTCAGGCTGGTAGAAATGTAAACAAATGGTCACTGAAACAAACAACATCCCCACCAGCTAGGCCAATAACTTGCTTAGGCCAGCACAACACAACAGGTCAGACACAAAAGCACAGAAAAGTGGTATGGTTAGGCACGGAAGCTAACATTGTAGCAAGCTAGGCTATGTGTACAATGCGTACTGTATGTTAGTATCCGGTTGCAGGGGGAGTCAACAGTGCAGTTACGCGTCTGGTTAGATACAGTGCCGTGAAAAAGTAATTACCTCCTTCCTGATTATCTCTATTACTGCATATTTGTCACACTGAATGGCTTCAGATATTTAGACAAAATGTTATATTACACAAAGGGAACCTGAGTAAACACAAAACACATTTTTAAAATTATTACTTCATTTAATGAAAACATTTACCACACACCCATATCACCCATATCACCCATGTGAAAAAGTAGTTGTCCCCTTAGTCACTCAATCAACCAGTTAACCTAATTTAACTGATAATTAGATTCAGCTGATTGAACAAAGCCGTGCTTGATTGTAACCAGGACTGCTGAATCTAAACCTCACTCATATTGAACCTTACCATCAGATTGCACAAAAAGGTTTTACGCAATCACATACTTTTATTATACAAAGAATGCATAATAACTATGACAGAGATTAATTTGCTTATTGAAGCATATATAAAACATATGGAACCATAGAATAAAAGTATGTTTTTTTTTTGTTTTTTTTTCGAGGCTTTGAGTGTCTCCAATTTAATGGACTGTACACAAACAGGTTTTTTGATCGAGGATCCACTCGCGATGAGATCTTGGGCCCCCCCAGCCTGCAGACCCCAGTGCTGCTGCACTGTCTGCACTGCCTATATCTCCACCACTGTTCAGAGCATATATCTTTTATGTTTTTTTGTTTCATTCTCACAGTATTCATTCAAAAGGGACTCATACATGCTCACACACATGTACGCACATGCGTGCACACATAGCCTACATGTGTGCACACATACATACACACACATGCACACACACGCACGCACACACACACACACATTCCACTGTGGTGTCTCCCACTGCATCAGTTCCGAGGGCAGACTATTAATGGAGATTTAGGGCTGTTTTTGCATTTGCGCAAAGGAATGCTCAGTGGTAGACAACTGCTGATCAATGCGAGTGCTGATTCTGTAATAAATTGGTATTTGGAGACAAATGAAACACTTGAGAATGAGCTTGCGGGCCTGTAACACAAATAGATGAAGTACATGGAACAGACAGCTTTCCTGAATGAGAAAAAAGGGATTTTCAGTTGGGACATCCAAAGAGGATGGATGGAAGGGCCCTGGCAGGAAATGTTCAGGCTAACAGAAAATGACATAAGCTTTCGGGGGCTTGACTCTGAACATATAAAACCAGCCATGGTGATCCCTCCAAACAGGCAAATTGCAGCATTCATCACATTTGCCACGGTCAAGTTCACAGGCCCCGCTTCCGTGAAGCATCTGCCTCACCTCCGGGCAATGTAGCTGAGCAGGGAGGTCAGTCAGCTGTCTGCCTTTCCACGTTTCGTGGCTCCAGACCTGGCCATTTCCCTTTGCCAGAAACCATAATCCTCGGCAATGAGTGTTCTTCTGCCCTGCTACCTCTGGACACCCACTTATGTGTGGCTGCGCACATGCACAAGCACTCAGGCTCACACTCCTCTTGTTCATCATTAACTCCTCCTGGATTTACCAGTCAAACATCTGTCAAACAGTTTCCTCAGAACATCAAAGTCAAAACCATATTTTATGTAAATCTTTATCACTGTATTAATGATTTAATTGCATCTAGGCCTACAGGTCCCAAAAGGTATACATTTTGAAAGCTGTGGAATAGAACATGAAAAACCAAAGAAAAATATGCAGGGGCTTAGCTTTTCACTGATTAAATTTGAGCTTGACAGTTAAAATGTCTTCATCAACACAATGCATTGTTTCCATCACAGAGCAGTCTATAGCAGAGGGTTTAGAAAGCACTTATATGTAATTGTTTTCAAACAAACACTTATTCTCTGAATGGCCCAGAAATCAGATGAACTCCGTGACTGTGCAAAATGCACACATAACCATTTCAACTGTGCCCTAAGATTACTACCAATTCCAGATGGCTCTACTGAATAATAAGCGTCTGTTGTGAATTTACGACGAGCGCTTGCTTTTTCAGACCAAAAATAAATAAATAAATAAATTATAAAAGCATCTCTGCAATGTGTGCCCTACTTTGTTCTTCAAATAAGAATATGGGGAGGATTTAGAAGTTCTACACCTTGCTAGGAAATCATTGTGCAAGCATACCTGCTAGAATCAGCCCTGCTTTTGAGGTAGATGTGATGGACCAGTTGTCATGGAAATAGAAACCCCTGAACGAGTCCTTGTCACCGTGGTATGCTTGACTTGCCCGGTCGCAGGGGAAGGCAGATGTTCTCTCACGGCACAGCTACACGGCACACGCGTATACCGGCCGTGCCAGCGGGCCTCATCGGGACATCAGGTACGCCGTGCCGCAGAGCCAGTTCCCTCCCGCCACAGGCCAGAGCTGGAAGCGCGGAGAGTCGAGAACTACCCGTTTAATCCCCTCATGTATGATAATTGATGATCAGCCCTGCTGTCAAAGCAGGAAGAACTGCTGGTCCGTGCTTTAATCCACAGCTAGGCCTGCACACTCCAGACTGCTGGCGGAAACACCAAAAGCTCCCTGTCACCGACTTCCAGTGGGCTGCTGCTGACCCTCTATGCTGCACCACCAGAGGAAGCACCTTCCTTAAGATATGTGTCTGTGGCTGATTTCCATTGATGTTAACTACCTGAAAGGTGGCTCAGACTCAACTCGCAATCCTTTTCTGAAGCATACCTGTACTACATCTGCCCTCCTTCACACACAGCAGCTACAGGCATTGCCACACTCACAGGCCTGTCGCACCTCGACCCAAGCCCCGCCTAGCTTGAGAGTGTCCTTCGCTCCTTTCTCAATGAATGGGGTCATTGTACTCTTGCACAGGGTAGACTCTCCTCAATGAGTCTCTCTTGGTTGCTTGTCTCTGGTCGACTCAGAGATGAAAGTGCTTTGTGAACTAAAGCAGTCAGCTCTGTTTTTTTTTCTTCTAATAAAGTTGTGGTCACTTTTATGGGAATGGTGACTAAAAGGGATTTTCAATGCAAATATGTTAGCATTGCACATTCGGCAGGTGCTCCAGTGTGAATCTAGCATTTGAAATGTTTCAATTTCTATTCTTCGGTGCTGCTGCCTGACTGGTCAGGTTGTAATGGATTATGGTTTATGGTTAACCCTGCTCAGACCCTTGCAGCAATTTGAAATGTGAAAGGTATTAGAGTACAGCTGCTTTGCAACCATGTGCATGTTTTCACACAGTGAAACTACACACATGGTGAGAATAATAAATTTCACAATTTATCATTTATTGAAAAGGCTTATTACATTTTACAATGATGCCATCACTAAGTTTTGTAGACTGTTTTTTAATAACAATATCCATAGCTGAAGATAAGCAGAAGAGAGCAGCTGCAAAATGTTTATAGACCGGCAGAATTATGCATAGACATGGCAACCTAATGAAGCATGTCCATGCTGTCACAATATTATGTGTCACTATTTTACATTGTATTTCGGCACTGGGTCAAACTATGCAATAAGAATATGTTAGAAAAAAGCATTGAAACATAATCTGATAACAGAAAATATTATAAAAAGGAACAAAACTGTAAAATATTTAACGCTTGGATAATTAACTCACAACGGAGTCATAAGAACCCAGTAATAAGAGTGCTTGAGCACAAAAAATATCTTTCAAAGTATAAATAATCACATTTTTATTTGCATGTGCTTTGTGTCTCACAATCTGGGGTGCATATGATTTTGTTCCCCTACTTAATTTCCTTCACGCGCATGCAAATTAACCGCGTGCATCATGGCTGAATCCCGGGTCATGGTTTGGATCTGTGTACCCGTTTTTTCAATCCCTGAGGCCGGGTTCAGTGTGATATGTTACCCTTCACTGGAGCGGACCAGTTGATTGGCCCAGTCAGGCCTGAGTGTTTTAGGGTATTGTTAATCATCCGGAGCAGAAAGCAGCACATTCTTTGACCTGCTTCCTTCACTTCACTGAATATATCCTCCCTTTTTTACCACAAGGAAGGCTTGATATAGAGCCAGAAATTCTGCACACTTTGCACAGTGTCCAACATTAGTCTTTTTTTAAATGATTATTGGTATTATTAACCTGCCTGAATGCTCACGGCTGCATAGCACTGAAGTACATCGCATCTGTTTTACCTTATGAGCATCTGCCATGGCTGGCAGAAATGTCCACCTCACAAGATGGGGAAAGTTTGTGACATCTGTCCCAACAGATCAAAAATCAGGAGGCTCAATCCACTCTGTCGGTTCTCTGCCTGGCTTCCCGTGTCCATACAGCCTGCCAAGCTAACAGCAAGCATTAACCATAAACATTTGTCTTCTAGAAAGTTCTGAGTGCTGCTAATTTATTTGTTTTTTTCCAAGCTGAAAGAGACCATGCACTCACCCAATCGCCATCGTAATGGGGTTGATAGGTCAGAATAATTTTGTCACTGACAGCTACCTGAGGCATTGAGACAAAAATAGGAGAGAAAAAGAAAGCCACAGCATGAGGGCACTTCTTGCTCTTTGTGAAGGGCAGTTTGACTATTAAGAGGAAATATGCATTATTTAATATGCATAATTCTTCACTATTTCCCTCCCCCCCACCCCCCTTCCCAGCCCAGACAATTCTTGTAGATTGTATGAAATGTCTTTCATTCTAGAGACCTTTTCCACTTGTATTTCTTTTTCAAAGTTGACATGTTCTATTACCTCTGGGCAGATGTTGGCATATATGTATTTAAAAGCCTGGCTTCATGTGATGTATTGCTATAGTTGTGTACATGTGTTCAGGAGGTAACCTGTCAGAAATACAAATGGGCACGGAAAGGCAGTGTTCAATGTGGACTTTTGGATGGCAAGGCTGGTTTGGATTCATTTGAGTTAGCTGATTATTTATTCTCTTTTTTTCCTTTGGGAAACACATTTATAACCTTTTTTTGTATTGGTTACTGTTGTTGTTCTGTTCACCTACAGGCTTGTCCTGGCTCTTGCACTTATTAAATCATCTGCAGGGAAAGAGAAAAATAAACTCTTCATGGCCTGCTCTGTCCCCACCCTCTTCTTACTTTTAGTGGAATCTAGCTCATATTAGAACATAATACCTGTCTCTGCCAAGATGTTAGTGGCAGCAAGCACATTGGTCTCTGAGAGTTTTCTGGTATATCCTTCAGAATGCCAAGCTCTTCACTCATGAATAAATAAAATAGCACTTCACAGGTAATTATGGTGACTCACTACCAACAGTTGAGGATGCATTTTGTGCTGGAGATGTTTCCCAGTCAAGACGGGCATGAATCAAAGAAGACCATTTTTCAAAATTATGAGACAGCAGCCATGCCATGACTTGACACCTTACAACAACTTTTAAAATGTACTTTTAAAAATTTGTTGTAGAGGGAAATGCCTCTACTCATGATATAATAGTGAGTATAAATAATTAAAACATGTCAGTCTTAACAATCGTCACACATTGGCACCAAGGAATGCAGGGGATATAAATATATATTACCACATGTGTTGCAAAAGTTTAAGTCTTATAATTAATCAGTTTAATAAAATTAATTGTTAAGCCATGATTACGAATTTCAACATTAAATATTAAAATAGTAACCAATAAGGTAACAACATGCCTAAGTTCTTTAAGGTGGTAGGCTTTATCCAAATAATAATCAGACTGACAACATGTTTTAATAAAATATAATTTATTAAATAAACAAACACATCTAACTAAAATCCTAAAGGACTAAACAAGGGAGGATATGGAAAAGGGGCCACAGCATTACGTGTGTGTTCACTAGCACACGTGGTGCAGGAGAGAACAAAGAATATTCGGTTCGGAGGGAAGTATGAACCAACCTTCAGCATGTGATGCTAACAGAGGGCTAGGCTGCAGGAGTTAGCCTAGTACACCTTGCCATTATAAATATAAGAGACCATATATTAAATGATTTAGATATTATTGCAGGGGAGGTTGCATGCGCAGATCTCCGTTAAAAGAAAGAAAAAAAATTGAGTAATAGAGTAGCATGAGAACACTATTGTTCAAGCAATAGTCGGCAAATGTCAACATTTTTGCAAGCGTATATAAAAATATGCTAAATATTGGTAACACCCTGTATCTAGTTATGTATAAAAAATGTCCTTGTTATCCTCTGGATAAATATTGCATTTAGGTGGCAAGCATTTAGTAAATATTGCATTTAGGTGGCATGCTCGTATTGTATTGCTACACTCATAGCCATTTTATATTATATTCGTAGCCAAAAATTAGCACACATAAAGGACTTCACGACAGGCTATAAATAGCTAGGGACCATAGCAAGGTCGTTTAGGGCTTCAGAAAAGACCTGCTTTTGTTAGACCACGATCGAGTTTCCGACCAAATTTCTATTTGTTTTAGTCTATTTCCTTAAAAACAGTAGCTAGCTAGTTAGCTAAAATAACACAGAATGGTGGACAGTGCATGATGGCTAATTGACTGTAGGATTTCAAGCAGTCAGAAGTTGTGGCTAGTCTGCTAGCTATAACTACTTATTATGTTATAGTGGAGCACCACTCAATGTTTATATTGTTCTGTAAAGTTAGTTAGCTAGCTACAGTACGACTGTTCCACTGTCTAGCTCACTGGATAATTGTAGCTTGCCAGTTAGATAGATTGACAGCTAGCTTGTCAAACATAATAGTCATTTATTTAGCTAGCTAACCAAAACTTCTGACTAATTCAATCTAGCTAGCTTGCTTTCCTGCTAGCTTTAATGTTACAGTCAAGTGTACGGTCTTGACTAGCTGCCATGCTTCTATATAAATATCAACTGCCTTATTTAATACTTTAACTTGCAGAAACGTTAGAAACCATGTTAGAAATGTCCTTGTCATAATGAGTCACTTGTTTTCCTCCACTAAATCCCATAGCTAGCCAGCTACTAGATGCAAGTTTGTCACAGTTTGTCAGATGATGTGAAAGATTTCTCACCCCTGCTGGTTCACACCATTGCTCTGCGTTTACCGGTTTACGGTGATCCCTCATGTTTAGTTGCTGACTGCACATGCTCTAGTGTCAAAAAGCCCTATATTCAAACATGGCCACCTTCATGAATTGGCTTCATGCTCCAATGCGCACCTCCCATAGTTCCCCCAGTTCTTGTATATCTCGATGGTTTGAACATAGCCAGTAAAGAGAACTGGCAGTGAAGAGAATGCACTTTTATAGGACAGGAAGTGATGTATGATACCCAGTCACTATGAACAGCCTCTCCAGTCGTAATCATGTGAATATGAAGACATATTTTCCTGTTGATTGCAATATATATATATATATATATATATATATATATATACACACACCTTACATTGTCATATTTCAAAATGGGCTATTTGTACAGGTGCCTGTTTACTGTTTTGTTGTAGAACTGGAACTGCTTTTTCAAATATTATTTGGAAAACGTTGGAGACTATATACTTTTACAGCAGTATATCACTGGTAACAGTATGCCCTTTGTTCTGTAGATAAATCCCCAGGATTAGCTACATTGTGTTTTAAAGCATGTCTGGATGTACTTTGCTAAAGTTTGCCAGCTCTTCCTGGAAATGATGAAAAAGTATCAGGCTGCTAGACATTAATTAAATGCAGAATTTAAGGCTTATGCTTCAGGTGTAGTTCATCCCCCAAGGATTAGGGTTGTGTGATAGTATATATTTTGCTGTCTGGTGCTATCACATGCTAAGCATAATGAATCCTTATAGACCATAGAAAGAAAGTGAAAATATTATGTATAGCTTTGCGGTTAGCTATGTCAGAATATCTTCTGCAAAAGAACTGAGAAACAAAATGTCAACCAGTAATTGCAGTGTAATTGTAGTCACCTGAATGTATCTATGTAGGTGTGTGTGTGTGTGTGTGTGTGTGTGTGTGTGTGCGTGCATACATGCATTTGTGTGTGTTTGTGTGTGAGAGCATTTTTTAAAACTCCAGGAAAATGAAGGTTGTTGCGTGATAAAACTTTAGCTGTCAGTCGACTAAAGCATTTTTTATACTTATATTCCACCACAGAAATTAATTTTCTGCGAGCTGAACTTTTTCATCGCAGCCAATGTATAGTACCACGTTATGAATTGTCAAACGGTGACAGCAAAGCTGAAACAGAACAGACTCTAAAGAGAAAAGGAGGATATATCTTTTCCCTTCCCAAACAGCCTTTTTTGTGCCTGTGGGAAACCTCAAAGCAAACAGAAAGTGCCAAGCCAGTGTAAATCTAAATCTGCTGTTGAACACAGCATTGTTGATAGTCAACCCAAGGCGAAATGATCAGCGGCACATAAAAAGTCACCTGCGAATGCATGGAGAGAGGTGTACACAGATGCATGTTGTTGTGAGTTCAGGACCATGCATGCCCCAGGCTTTCCCAGTGGCGTGTTGCCCTAGCACCGGACGATGTGCAAGGAACCATGATGTGTTGATGTTGAAGGTGTGTATATCAAAATGTGTTGTCAGAAGGGTGGGCCAAGGCTTTTAGCATTAGATTGGTATATTTAAAATGCAGCCCATGTGCTCTGGGCCATCTGTAAACAGTTGTTGCCTGTGCAGCATTTTCTTCTTCCTGTCTTCTTTTTTTTTCCTCTGCCTACAATGGTATTTACTCTCATAAATATAGCCTGGCTAACTTTGAACTGAAACAAGAGTAACACCTGGAGCTTTTCCCCATACCTATCACTACCAATGCACCCTAGGCTTATGTGCTACCATATTGAGCAGAACTAAATGTCACACGCAAGCACATACAATAAGCTGAACGCTGTTCCTATGCTGCATATGACTGCATAAGCTGCATATGACTGCAAGAGTATGGGATGATGAATTAATAAAAAAAGTGATCAGATGGTTTATTTTACCCTGTTACTCATTGCCTGCTTACACATTTGCAATGATGTCTTTCCCTGCAAATGTTGCAATTGAGGAAAACTTGAACATTGATTGCAGGAGTCTTCCCTTGCCTGCACCCCCCGCTCCCTCACCCCATCTGTGCCCTTGCGCCTGGTGCTTGACCCACTTATTTTCTCATCTTTCCCTGTTTACTCATGGGGGTTTCGTCTGCCTACTGCTTCCCCCCATTATGCGGTGGATGCCTGCCAAGGATCCCGGCTGCCCTCTCCCAAAATGAGTTAGGTGATACCAGCTTAGTTAGTCAACATCATCAATCACCAGGTAAATTGACACATGTGGCACGAGAGAGGCAAGCCTTAAAAGAGTCTGAGGACTGCGTACATCTAAAGTACCCTGCGATCAGTGGGGATATCCAATGCTTATTGACAAAAGCACTTGGGAAAAATCGACAGTTTCAATTCTAACCCATTCCCCCTTTCCTTCAGGAGTACTGTATTTAAAATAGTTTTCTCTTATATTGAAAGTAATTGATTCTCTGCCATTTGTGGATTCTGAACGTTCATACCTGAAAAGGTGGCTAGGATATGTAGATAATTTAAAAAAATATATATATATTTTTTTAATTTTCTTATCTTTATTTAATTTTACTATGTGCAACAAAGATGTTTTTTTTTAAATATTTTTAAAATAGAGATTTTTAAATTTTAAAGAACATTTTTTTGAATAGAAAATGTATTTTCTCACATGTGTGTTCTATTAATGTATGCCACATGCAGAATAGACAGTAAACAAAACTTTGTCAGTACTGTTCGCTATAAATTAATTAATGCATTTAATGATTTAAATAATTTTCCTTTTTCTCTCTTTCCCGGTATTTTGTTGTCTCGTGCAGTGATGCTAAAAACGAGCAATGTGCATTCAGAAACGAAGATTAAATATTCCTGTGGAACCGGCACATGCAGTGTAATGACATATTGGGAGAAAACAATCAGCGACTCTCCGTTTATGTCTACTTACCATTGATTTTATGTCATTGTTCCCTGTCTTCCATATATTTCTTTTACCCCCTCAGAGGCCTTACAGTTTAAATGAGAGTTTGCAATCTTGAAACGTGCACAAAAGATTGGACCTAAAAAAAGACTCATACAATCCATCCATGTATCATTCCACTTTGATGGCTGCATTGTAGTTTTGGTGGTTGTAGTTTTCTGGAACATAACTAGGCAGACACCAGTTTCAAGTCAGAATGAGAAGGACATAGGTAAAAAGACAAACTGATGAACAGGTGCATGTGCCAATTAAGAAGAGTCATTAAAAATAATGATTGTCCTTTGGCTGTGAAAGAAGACCGAGGAGGAAACCCACACATGGGAATGTATGCAGGGTCTAGATATTTAATGCATGTGTGTAATTTCTCTAATGCATGGCAAAAGAAGGGAGCAGGTAAAATGTAGTGTTTATTTGTTTAGCTATTTGATGAGTGTGTACCAAAATGATGACATTTATTTATTTGTAACAATGGCAAGGACAGAGAGTACTACAATCAGGTTGAAAGGAGTACAGTTAAACTTGTAATCAAAACCAGACCACTTTACTGAACTGTTTGTATTCCATTGTACCCCGAACTTTTTGTATTTTGTTCTGTGATTTTCTCCCTTTTATTTCTTTGGCAAGAATTCTGATGTTGTCCCCAATCCAGTACATTAAAAAAAAAAAAACAACAACAACAACAAAAAAAAACACCAGCTCCTTTAGTGTATGTTCATAGTACAATTTAACCTCTGAGTGAAATAAATATATTTTATCCACAACCAGTTCATTCTTGGTGGAGAGATGTTGTGTAGTGGTCCAACACTTTATGTTTGTTGATGCTCACTGAAATCATTTCTTCTCTGTTGTTTTGGAAAATATACGTGGAAGTAGGCTCTTAATTAGTAAGAACGGTCCTATTAAAGTGATTACACAGTTGTTAATTAATGTGATGGTTTGAAGCTGAAACTCCCACTCTCCCCAAGCTTGTTTTGTCTGGCTTGCAATTAATGTGGAGATGGTACTACCGCTATTTCATGAGCACTTCAAGATAAGCAGGAAAACAATGCCTTTGTGAGTCTGTTTTTGAATAAATATGATCCTTTACAATGGAAATCATCCAGTGGGTTTGTAAATAATGGAGAATGCCCAGAGTAGTGTAAATGTATTGTGATAACTAAGTGTAGAAGTAGGGATAAAGCATCAGCTATAGAAAGCCAAAGAAACCCCATAGCAGCGTGAAGTGATATGGATATTCAGATTAACAAATGACAACCAATTCCAATGCTCTTAATTCTGGCTCATCAGTTCTTATAACTCAAATGCCGCAAGTACAGCTTTAATAATATTAATGTTTGAAGAGAATAATATTATGTGACAAGAAAGCAATAAGCATCATCCATAGTCTGAGGTTGGTTTGCTATAATCAAATGATATAATGTTCCCTAAAGGAAGAGAAAGGCTATCAGTATCCATGCACCTGTTTTTTTATGGGCCAGATTAGAAGTACTGTCAGTCAATGTAAACTAAGAATAAAACATTAGCTGTTTTTTTCAGTTACTGCTTAAGGTCATGATGGCCTATCACTATTTGAGAAGAGCTTTCTTTTTTTCTGTTGTCACTCTTCAGTAATGAGAAAGGATTTATTGTCCCCAATGCATTCTGCTAAGAACAAGAAGAAACCAGACTTTTAAGGTCAGGCAGAAGATAACAAAAAAGTCGGTAAGTCACAGCCCCACAGATTTAATGAAGGCCCTCGGTCCTAAAACAATGTATGAGCCATTATTAAAACAAAAGTATGCTTATAATGCACATCTCACATTTACTAAAAAAATTGCACAGAATTTCTCTCAAACCTTTGTGGGGTAAATATATAAATCATTTGTCTATCTGTCTATCTGTTGAATTAGTAAAGACAAAAGTGCTTTGATTGACATCTGCCCAATGGACAGAAAGCCGATCTGCCTTACAGGAAGGTTATGTAATAATTCACATTGTTTTTGAATGCATGCTGGGGGCATGTCTATATTAGCCGCGTTTCCACCAAAATTACCCGGAACTTTCAGTCCCAGGAACTACTTTACCAGGAACTAAAAGGTTCCTTCAGCCAATGGTTGTCTGCGTTTCCACCGGGGTCTAAAGTACCGCGAAGATTAGGCAAATTAGCCCACTGACGTTGTCTTCGGTCCATCTGTCATATGATTTCTTCTGTAACCCCATACTACCACCGAAGTAGCCTACATTATTTTCTAATAACCGGGACAGCCCGGAGGGGTTTATTCCACTTATATACAACGGGTTACCAACAATGACTATATATGGTTACTTTTGTATTTATTGATTTTCATATATCCTCTCAAACACATTCATTAACAGCAGAAAACATGCACACGTTGTAAACAATTTGCTGTTTTATTACTTTCTCGTCGTCAATTCCATATAGGCGAATCGCAAAATGACAAGAATAGAACGAAAACTCGGACTTGCGTGAAAATGTAAATTAGTAGTGGTACAGCCACCGTTTGCTTTCCTTCGAAGTTACTGCTAGCCGAGCAGCGAAGTGTGCCCTCCAGATGCGAACCATGCACCATAAATGAGTCCATAGTCTTCCTGGTCTTTTCGTGGAATTGAAAAAAGGCAGTAAAATTGAGTAAAATTACGGCAGTCTGAAAAAGCTAAAGGGAAGATTACTAGAATTAACCTGTTATTTTACCCGGATAAAAAGTGCGGAAGGTGATTTCCAGTTTGCTTGTACTGTATCACCAATGTTAATTATGCAGAACTACCGCATACCTCACATAACTGCATCAAACGTTTTGAGTCAATTACAACGGGCTAACAAAGAAAATCCGGAAGAAAATATTCAGCAACCGAATTAATCCGTTTGAATGTTTTGGTAGCCTACGTAATATGCTGTCCCAGCACGAATGGTTAGCATTTTATAAAACGAATACTAAAGCAAGAAAAGAACAGAAGAGCACACGTTATAATTCCAAGACGTTGACAGGCTATAACCAAAAGTAGGCAACTGCGCCGCATAACATACAAGTTTGATTTGAAGTTATTATGAAAATAAATTGGTTTGCCGCTGCATATTTTCAAACATGGCGGGTAATGGCGGAAAATAAATACAACACAAATGCCACGAGTACTCGACCAATCAAAAATGTTCAGCGCTGCAAGCTCCACCCAAAAGGTTCCTGTACTTTCGGAAAGTACTACCCCCCGAGCAGGAACGTTTTGGGGGGTAAAACAAAGCCCCCAGAACTAAATTTAGACCCTAGTTCCTGCGGTGGAAACGCACTGAGTTCCTCAAAAGGTTCCTAGTTCCGGGGTATAGTTCCTGCGGTGGAAACGCGGCTATTGATTCACTCTTCCACATCTAGATTATCATGTTTAAGAACTGCAGGATCACAGAAAAAAAGGAATTGCCGACTCATTTTCCTGTTTTCTTCAGATTTTCACATTAAGTGAAATAACAGTTTTAATCTGCCGAGCTTCCCTGTTTTTATACACAACTACACAAGACAGAAAATTCACAATTTTTAAACTGTACAATTTGTTTTGGAAAATAATTTTTTTTGGCACAACGGTACATCATTGCCAGAACATCCACCTTAACATATGCGATGAATCCAGATAACATCTATCACAGGTGTCATCCTCTGAACAGTTCATTTAATGAGAAGTGAATTAGACGACATCTACAGTTTTATGAGAAGAGAAGAGATCAGGCCGTTCAGCCCACCTAGTATCATCAAGTGAAAGCGCTGGATGCTCTGTAAAATATATTTGAACAGCAGTGTGACTGTACACTTAGCAAAGAAGGAGGAGAAATATTATGTTCGGTCAAGACCATCGGAAGCTTCTCTGTGTTCTGCACGCTGTGTGCCTACAACATTCCTGGCAGCCTTGTAGAATACTCGTACATGCTACCTTTTTATTTATTTATTTATTTATACTTGGGTCTCTTAGAAGGCATCCTTATAAATATTTTATGCATATGTATCACATGTGCATGATCAGTGCAGCAGTAGGTTTCAACACCAGTACGACCCTCACACCGCATCCAGTTTCGAAATCTGAAGCCTTGATGTTTCCTTGCTGCTGTGGATGTAGTGTAGTACAGACTATCTGTAAAAAATGTATTTTTTTTGCCAATTTCAGGTGTTCCACTCAATAGCCCTGCAGAGGCCCACGGTTTTCATCTGAAAGCCATGTTTGTGCTGTATATTGTGTCCCGCTAGGTAAACCAATTTCATGTAGAGACGCACAGAGTGAAATATGTCAGCATGTTAACAGCTACCATTAGTGAGGGATCACACTTGGTCTCTTTTAGGTCATTTGCAGTCCCACTTTGCTAATTAAATACACTATAATGACTGGTCCCCTGTATTATATTGGTTGCTGTTGTTTAACACTTTTATTCATGTGATAACCCTTGGCAAATGTATGCAAATATTGATATATTACCAGGATAGGCATTGAATGTCTGAATCGTTTTGGGTGTTCTTGTGCTCCCATTGAATTGATTGCACAAAGCCATTTGTAGTAGAGATTGGAGAGCGAGGCATCATTAATCTCAAAATGGGAAGAGCTTCCATGTGGCATCACTGATTCATGCCAAGTAGTGTTTTGCTACAGAGAACATAGTCCTTTGCTGGATGATAGGACTCAGCTGAAGTTGAAACAGCAGTCGATAGCAGTTGGAACCCCACTGTTTATGAGCTCACTAAAGCCTTGCTGTGTCATCACAAACATTTACTACCCATCTACTAACCTTAAATATCTCACACCTCAGAATGGATTAGACAAATAGATGAATGAATGGGTCATTTAATAGGTCTTTACAACAGAGTACGAAGACAGACGACAATAACATAAAAATTAGGAGCCCTCTATGTGCCATTCTGCATCATCTATTTACTTTTCATGCTGCCACTGGGCCTCCATTCTTAGAAAGAGGGATTTATGCAAAGAGAATGACGGCTGTGTTTTCCTTGGTTCTGTGTTTGAAGAAGAAATGCACAGTAGCACTCATCCATATGAAGCTTCTGCAGTAAAGATAAATAAATAATCTGAAAAGACAGGCTGACACTCCACTCTCCATAAATCCAGGACCTTTCCAAATCTCCACCTGTCAAGATTAGGAATTGTAGGGAAACAAAACTTTACTTCTCAGTTCTGTGCGAGGATTTTGAGCTTTACTTTGAGCGCTTCACTAAAATGAAATAGAATCAAAATAAATGCAGCTCGCGTCAATTTCCTTACCCTGATTCTGTAAGGCATGTGGAAAGGGATAATGAAAATGCTAGAAGACCACACAATACAGGTGTCGCATTTGAAATCCTTGCACTTGAAAGGTACTGAATCGTGAATGGGATTTAATCTGAGGATGAACTGTAGTCCACTTAATAATATCCAGCAGAACACTGACACGGCGGTTTTTATTCTGACAGAGTATGTCAGTTTGTACATAATTTACTTGCAATATAGTGGATCTGACAGAGATTTTGCATTCAATTGTGTTATGGATTTCCTCAACAGAATGTAAATTTATATTCTCCGCTCCACGTTATTTTTGAACACTCGTGAAATCAGATTATTTTCTGCTTTATTTCACTTGAGAAAAGAATAATTCTTTAAAAATATTGTTTCATCTCTCTAGTCCTAAAATCATGTTTTCAGGGTACATTAGTGTCTAGTAAAATTAGTATTCCAACATGTATCCAGGGTACTGTCACATTAATGCGGGCACAGCATATTCAGTTATGAATGGTAATTTATTCGAAATTGGAATTTACACAGTGTGCAGCATTGATGCTGCAAATGCACTCCTTTCAACATTAAATTCCCACATATATGAATACAGTCTCTCTCATTCCCTGCAGAAATCAGTGTGTAAAATAGGTATGGTGGTGTTAGAACAGGCTATACATCTGAAGACATTGTGACATGCACACTGAATACAGATTTGCACAGTTGGCTTTGCATCACTTTTGATTTCCTAAAATGGTGCCTCTGGTCTGTTGAAATGCCGGCCTAATTTTCATTCCCATTAAGTTTCACCATGTAAATGGCATTCCCTGTCCTCTTGCTCAATGTCGCAGTTGGAACTCAAAGCACACTCTTATTTAAATGGGTGGAATTCTCATTCCTGCATTCTTATTCCTCCATCTCTGTATTTATACTAAGTTCTTAAAATCTTACAAAAGCCTGCAAATAAATAATTTCAGGCTCATAAAATTGATAATGGATAGTATTTTCATAGTATCTATAAATATGCTGTCTTTTCCTTACAGTCTGAGCCTGTGGAATGCAAATCAATAAACAGCACTGTGATGTTACCATTGTAGTAATAAGGTATCAGCGGTAAACAGGAAGAGCCACATATATATTTTATCTTTAGTTCTCAAAATGATTAGATCCATGTGCTACGGGAACAAAGGGAAGACTTTCATCCAGTTAACAAATTTCAACCTGAATGGGGTTAGCATACCAGAGTCATTCCTTTCAGCACCCCATACCCTCTGTGAAAGATGGAGGTGATGAATCAGGTTTTATTGGTTTCCATGATGCCACAGGAGCAGCTGTTGAAATAACAGATCATATGATACGTCCACTCTAACTAGTTCTGAGACATGGAGTACAGCAACGCATTTGCTCTGAATGGACTTCTTATATGAAAATACTGCACATTTGTGTCACACACCCCATAAGTCTAAGGGCTACTGTTTTCCATTTCTCTCCCTACTGAAACTCTGCTGTATCCCTTCATTTTGTTAAATAAATTGGCATACAGTTTAAATTGCCCCTTTTGTCCTCCTTTACTGATGACTTATAATGAAAACAAAATGGCGACATTAAAACATTCCTAAATACCACAGCTGTCATTGTCCTTGTCTGTATGTATCCCCTTTGAAACATTAATGAAAAGAAAATTTGGGGGAAAAAAAATCTAAATCAAATTACTGAAAGCTTCACTCTGAGATATGATGTGCTTGAAGGAAAATGTGCCAACTCATTGTTGTGTTGGCCGGAGCTGACGAGCTAATCTCTTTGAAGTCATGTCCCTTTCATCATTAAAGCCTGTGCGCTCTGCAGGTGGTCAAAATAGACATGGCCTAAGAACCACACCAAACCTACGAATTGAGGATGTTAATATTGAATCGTTTAAGTATTTAATTGAATACAAACTGTGGAAATGATAATTATCTCTTCAATGGAATTTAAACTAAATTATTATTAAAAGCTGTGTGACCTACTATTTTTATTTTTATTTAATTAATAATTAATTTATATGAGTTATTTATGATTTTGTGTTCCAGGTATGTTTTTATTTTATTTTATTTTATTTATTTATTTATTTATTTATTTATTTATTTATTTATTTATTTATTTATTTTTATATATTACTTAGGCCATGGTGATTTTGCCAAGTTATTAATAAATTGCATAGGCTGCACTTAAGATTTTATATACAATATGGGGGAACAAAATAAACGCACACACAAGTTGGACTGCAATAAGCAGATTTTTGTTTTCATTAATGTTATGAACATAACGCCTGAATTCATTCAATAGCCATTACTTCTTTTTTTATTTTTTGGTGATGTATTAAAGTTCAGCAAAGTACTTATTTGTAAGGTGAAATATCAATTAAATTTTATACAGACAAAAGTCCTTTTTTTTCCATTAACACTGGTTTGTGAAAAGAAAAAAAATTAGAATTGATTATAAGACAACTGCACTCTAAACATCTGCTGAATTTAGTGCACAGGTTGCTTTTTTATTCAACTATGCCATTGGAAGCTGTAAATATATAAATATCATAACCCTTGTCAAAGGAATGGCCGAGATGAGTTAACTGACATGAAGGATGTATTGTAATTCTGAACTTCCGATGTCATAAACACAGTACATTTGTTAGCCTGACTGTAGCATTGTGTTATGTTTGGCTATCACTAATTATAGATAATCAAAAAAATAAATAAAAGTGCTTCCAAATTTTTATGTCCATCAAGCCAATGAAGAACAAAACTCTTCACCATCAAAAGACTCTTTTTTCGAGAATACATTGGCTGCAAATTTCCGTATATGAAAGTGAATTGTTTATATAGCACAGATTCTGAATTCCTCCATTGCTGAAACAACATACATACATTATTTTATAAATTTTCCCGCGGTTCTGGGTTGCATGGATCACCATTTACATTATTTATGAAAACAGGATATCAATAATAGCGACTCATCCCTCTGCTAGCTAACTGTTTTCTTGCAATATCATGCTTATAGCCAGCTATTTTTAGATCCCATTGGAGTGAATATGTTCAAGGTTTCTTTGCTTGCTTCCAGCTGGCTTGACATTCTTGTGTAAACAGCAGTCTACATGTCTTGTATACATGCTGTCAGTATTAACATAAAAGTATTTGTAAAAAAATATTAATATAAACACACACATATATACCTGTGTTTTTATACAGCTTTTTTTTGTCTTTATCAAGAACACCAATCATTTTGGACCTGACTGTATACAAAACTTCAACCATCTATACCTCTCTTTTCCTACCTTTATTGAGGCCAGGGGGCTTTAACTTTAATTTGTCCAGAAGCTAACCAGACAGGCCTACAATGTCCTTATTCATTGTGAAAGCTGCATACGGGGATATATGATGGAAGACATAATGGAATATGAGCACAGTAGAGGAGAGGGTCAGGAATGTCTCAGAGTATTTGGTGCATGGTGTTTCAAAATAGCTTGCAATGATGAAGTCTGGAGAGGCAGAGAACTCAGCCTCTTGAATGAATCTTTGCAGAATCGGGGCTGCTGTTCCTTGGAGGTAATTTGGAATCCAAAACTGGACTGAGGGATGCAGTGCCATGCAAATATATGGCCATGGGCTGATGAAAATGAGGTTACAATTGTGATCCAATTTAAGTTTTGATTTGATTTCAAGCGTATGTGATTTTGCATTACCTTTGCTTTAAAATGGAACTGCCTGGGAGTAGAAATCTACTGGAATACCCAGAAGTCCACTTTGGCAAACGGTGCTTTTTCCACATGGACTGCTGGAATATTTAGGCTTCATGCAAGATCATTCTAGCTCACTACCTCACATTCTGTCTGGCCCACTACAACTGTGCTGCAAAAGTTTCTTCATATGAACAATGTACACTTGCAGAAAACGTCAGTTGGTTAATATGATATCCTGCTTTCACAAATGTGCAACCAATCCCTCAGAGCAAACTCGGTGTGACTAATTAGGATTTTCCTGCAGACTGATTGTTTTGAATTGATATACTACAGATTGAATAACACAGTGACTGGAAAAAAACACCCAACCTTTTTGGAATGTACAGAAAGATTCATTGCCTCACTGATGCAACATTTATGATCTGAAATGGAATGTTCTTTACTTTTATTATGTGTTAAACATCCTGTGTAATCTGGCTTCCATTTTAGTCGTTGCTGGCCAATTATTTCTGATACAATGATAAACAATGTCCAGAATTATTGATGTAAGGTTCTGAAATAGCTTCAGGATTGCCCTGAGCCAGGAGACCTCTTCAGGTCTCTGCAATACGTCGGTGATTCCATAAGGTCTGTAGGAACAGATTCAGTTGAGTGGTCATCTCATTTTTAGATACAAATCTTTCTCCTCGCCTCAGGCTGTTCTCTGTACAAGTGAGACACATGCTGTTCACGACATAATAACAACACAACCTCTCATATTTGCTTCTGTGGTGTGTTGGATAATTTGAAATGCCTGCATTGCATTTAACCCAGCTACAATATCTGTTTATCTCAATGTCTCCTTTAATTCCATAATAATTGCATGTTATGAATTTCCAATCCGTTAAGGTTCCTAATTTCACACTGCCATGCATTAAATACAATAATATACATAGCATCATATGAGGAATGTGGAAAGTATCCATTTTCTGGGAATTCTACAGCCAAACTTAATTACTTAGAAAACTAATTGCAAAGCTTTCCTGGGAGTATTTTTTTATCAGCTCCTAAAGCTTAAATTCATAAATGTATTGGGACTCCCGAATTAAGTTCTATGTCCTATTTAGAAACTCCTTTCACTTGAAACTCTTTTTCAAAACTCTTGTCTTGAAATTCATGAAGTTGGTTTTAAGAAGGACCGCCGTAGTTTAATCTGGAGCCACCATTCAGAGCCAGATAAAGCCCCAGGCTCCTGACACTTGTGGATAAGTGTGCATGATATCTGTAACATTTCTCAGAGAAATCAGGAATAAACTTGCCGCACAGCTTCCCCTTGAGCAGTTCACTAGGACCAGTTGATCGTTCTCCAGCTGCTAACGGCATCTGTACACCAGCCATATGGTACGCATCAGCATCACAACATGGGGCAGTGGATTATTAGAAGTGATCTAGCCACACTAAGGATGATTTTTTTGTCTTCTGTTTAATGCATGGCATTTCCAAAATGGTCACTCATTGTGTTGTTCCCTTTCTTTCTTTAATCTGTTGGTGAAATTGCATTTTATGACCAATATGCCAGAGTCAACCCAGCAAACCAAAGTTCAAAAGGTTCCCTAGGGCAGATAATATACACATTCACTGTACAGTAAATTGAGTAAGAACACAAACAACAGCATGTTGTATCGTTCTGTCCCTGCTCAATGATTGCATCTAGTCTCATTAGTCATTAGACAGATGGTGGCCTTACATTCCTTTCTTTGTTCCTTTTTCAGTTAAGATGATGGTCTTCCTTTAGGATATGCAATTTGAATTTTATACATAGTTATGTGGCAAATTAAAGGAAAAACCGGAATAAATTAGTGGAGAAACAACAAATGAAACGCTTCCATACTGTACTGCATGATACAATTAAGCAATTAACATCCTATCATGCTCTGTGGCATGTAGAAAAATGCTGAGCAGGCCCAGCTGACCTCGATTTTGGATCAAGATGGCAAGGGGAAAATATCTAAGTGACTAACTTTGTAAGAGGGTTCACTATTGGGGCACAGATGGCAGGAGCTTCAGTCAACTGGCTAGTGTTTCAATGGGAATAGTGACTAAAGTGACATCGGCATAATGGAAGACATTTGTAAATAGGATCGTAAATTGTGGTTGAAAGTAATATGGTCAGATGAGTCAAGTGGGTGAGCCCGTGTGTTGCGTACACTAAGAGAAGAGAATGGTACAGGCCTGAATGCTTGACCCCATACAGTGAGGGGGTTCGTTGGCTCTGTTATGCTGTGGGGGACATTTTCCTATCATGGTTTGGGTCCACTTGTCTCCTTAGAGGGAAGGGTCTCTGCAAATCAATACAAAGTTATTCTGAGTGATCACCTTTATGATAAAACATTTCTATCCTGATGGAAGTGATCTGTTCCAGAATGACAATGCCCCCATCCACAGGAAATGAGGGGTCTCCAAATGGTTTGATGAATATGTGCCAAGGCATATTGAAGCTGTTATAGTGACTCATGGTGGCCCAACACCTTAATTTGACACTTTATGTTATATATAATATGTGTGTATTAATCAGGTCTCATTTGTGTATTGATCAGGTAATTTGCACTTCATTGGATAGAGCCCATATCATACCGAATTTGCATCTCTGGCAGAGCTGGGAATACAGTATCTTTATAAAAATGTATTGTTAATAAGGTAAGAGTAGTTTTATGCTTGTATCTAGATGTGGTTCTGTAACCCGATTTACACATTAGCTGTCTCAGACAAAATTCAACATAAAAAGGCAATTATAAAGTGTTACTTATTCTAGTTATCTTGCTTATGCAAATATCTCCCACAATTAATGTTATTTTGAGTCTCTTCTTATTTGCACAAAGTTAAGTATATCTGAGTCTGTGCAATGCTTAGAGACTGTGATCCAGTGGATACCCAAACTGGTTAATTAGTTTATTAATTAATTAGATTAATTAGTTATGCACAAAGTAGATATGGTAACCCTCAGTATTTGTATGGTTATCATAATAATATTTAATATTATTTGTTCTATAATACAGACAATGCTAAGATACTGTGCACACTCAAATTTATATATATATATATATATATATATATATATATATATATATATATATATATATATAAGTGCAACTCGGCCATCATGCTTTTGTGGCTTACTGGTTTGCATCTTGCAGTGTATCCTGTAGTTCTGTTTGACAACTGCTGACAGTAGTCACTGACACATGCACGCGTGCCTCCTGATGAGTGTTTCTGATCTGTCTGACAGGTGTTTGGGGGATCTTCTTCGTTATGGAAAAAATTATTCTGCCTTCAATAGATTTCTTCTGCCATGTAGACATCTTCCTTGGTCTACCAGGCCCTTTGCGATTACCGGGCTCATCAGAGCTTTCTTTCTCTTTAATGATATTGCAAAGAGTTGATTTTGATAAGCAAAAGGTTTAGCCTAAGTGTTGGCCTGTCTGTTGTTTTTTTTTTTTTCTTAGTCTTATAATGGCTTCCTTGACTTTCAATGGCACAACTGTGGTTCTCATGTTGACAAACGGCAATAACAAAGACAATCAAAAGCCTAGAATTAAGACTAGATATTCAAAGCTCCCTTATCTACAAACTTCACAAATCTAAACTTGTGGTGTTAATTTTTAATAATAAAAAATAAAAAAAAATAAAAAAATGAAATGTCTTTGTCCCAAACATTATGGACCACGCATTATGCACACACACACACACACACACACACACACACATACACACACACACACGCGTAGTGTAGAAACTGGCCAAAAATGACATTTTCTCAATGTACTGACAAGCTAATTAGGCACTTTGTAGATCACATATTTTTTATTGTGTCCTCAGTAAAATATTGGCAATGGAATACACAGAGACACAGACATAAATCTATGGGAGCAAAATCCATATTTCCTCCATGGTGGTTTGATGAATGATTGTGTCTACCTATAAATACAAGTAATAATCAGAAGTTGCTAACAGCAACTGACACGTGGGAGAAAGTAAAAAATCACACACAATTCCATAGTTGATTGTTTGAATAGTCAATGGATGGTATGCACTGCAATTATTGCCTTTACAACAGATCAGTTGCTCATAGCATGGTTTGAAAGCAGCTTCTTTTCATTAATGGGTTGTGAGTCCCATGATGGCTCTTGTATAATAATTACAATGAACAAGGAAATATTTTCAGAAGGCGAGGGGATATGTGAATGACAGCTATTATTAAAAAGTACCCTTTATGCATCTTTTAATGTTTCTGCCATGCAACAAAAATAAATGATAATGAATGATAAACTGGATATTTAAGAAATACGCAGATTGAAGAGGTAAATCAAATTGCCTTAGGTTGTCTTTAAAGGGGTATGACAACCAAAACGCATGTTTTTTGGATGTTAACAAATATACAGCTGTTCCTTTTTATAGAAGGTGATGATATATGTCAATTTATTCGTGTTTTTGTGCCTGTACAGATTACTTCTCTTTTAGGTGCTAAATCAGGTGATTTTCCTTTTACTGGGTTGAAATAAAAAATGGACAAACGTCACCGGATGTTACGTTTTACTGTTCTTTGGTACTATTTGACATATTTTATTTTTAAATCAACTTAGGTTGGTGACTAAAACTGAGGGTTTCTCATGCGTTTAATATGTGTGAGCCAATTCAATTATTTATCTTCATCAATTGCTTGGGACTACTAGAATTTAGGAAAAGAGGAAATAAATGTCACCTTTCAAGAGCTTATAGGATTATATGGAAACCATTACAATGAATTGTGTTTTCTACACCTCCTCCAGTGTCCAACCATGACCTTCTTTCCACTGTGATCACCCTGCCTGATTCAATATCTGTTGCATCACTTTGTGATCTCTCTATACATGGGAATCAATCATAAGTGTAATCCACACACCTGCCCAGAAGTTTGCAGGAATGCAATTCCCTTGTGGAAACACAATGTGACAGTTTTGGGGATAACAAATGAATCACCACGGCTGAACTTTGCTTTGTGAGATGTATTAGTCACTGTCCTTACACCTGGTCAAAGTGCCGATCCTGGGACATGTGATATGGTGACAGAGATTCTCCTTCATCATCTGTGTGTTGACTGTTTTTTGTATACTACACAGATTGATACTCCCAACTGTGATCTAACAACCATATTTTTATCTTGCAAAAATATCTATTACATTGTACATTTATAATACCATTTCATATTGTGCAATGTTATATTATACATATCATTCTTACTGCGCGATGAAAGAATACTTAATACAGTTCAAGGCCATTCAACTTAATTGAACTCGCATGAA
This sequence comes from Anguilla anguilla, assembly GCF_013347855.1. Taxonomy (NCBI): domain Eukaryota; kingdom Metazoa; phylum Chordata; class Actinopteri; order Anguilliformes; family Anguillidae; genus Anguilla; species Anguilla anguilla. The sequence continues at coordinate 51,735,538 of NC_049203.1, read as the reverse complement.
TACAATATATTTTACAGCACAGTAATTGCTGATAAAAAAGCTTTTTAAGAGAAGAGAGAATACAATAACAGTAGGAGCAGAAGAAAGAATATATTTGATTATATTTGACTAGCATATATTTGAATATGTTTGATTATGTTCAGGTGACTCTGACTATTTTAAACCAAGAGTTGTTGCAAAACCAATTTAAATAATTTTGTTTTTTCAAAAAAATTAATTTTTAAAAAATTCATAAGGCTTCTACTGTATATTATACCATGCAATGGTTGTAATAAGCATTTTTTCTTTCTGATATGATTTACTGCCAAATTATGAATGCTGTAATTTTTTCCTGTTTTTTTTAAAGCATTTTGTGATTTCCCATCCATTCAATGAGGAATGAGAGATAGTTTCCATCACAATTGTCTCCTCGTTCTCTTTGTTGTGGATAAAGACTGTTGTTTTGTGCTTAAATGGCAATAAGACTGGGTGTATCTAATTGTAAATAGTATTCTCCCTCTATATATTGGGTATAATCTTGCACCAGGCATGCTCGATCACAACACTTTCACTCCCAGAGAGTGAACACAATTAATCTGAGCTATAATTATGCACAAAAATCATTGGCTGGCACAACTGAGTTTATTTGAATAGGCTGCCTGGTTGTGATTATAAGACATATAACCCTTCAAGTATCACTGAGTAGAGTAGCACTGTTATTACTCCGAGCGATGCCTCATGCAAAGAATCAAGGCAGGGCCATTCCAAAGAATGAATTGTCCTATCCTTCTTTAAACCCCAGTGTAGCAAAGACAACATCTTTAACCAGGACAGCTCTATCTGGGGCATTTCTCTTCCTGTTTTTTTCATGTTTTCTTTTTCTTCTGTATCTTTTAAACAATATCTCTTGTCTGTTGAGGGCTGTGGCCGGCCGGCACTTCTCCTGAAATAACAGCTGTTTCCACTTGCGTAACGGCAGTGAGATGTCAGACAGCGGCTCTGCCGGCTGGTGAAGCTGTCATAAGTCATTACTGAAGCCCCTTCCGCGGGCTACCCTGTTGAGCCATGCGCTGCCGCGCGGCCCACGCTGGGGGAGGCTGTCGTTAACATCCGCGGTAAGGTACTGGCGAAGGGGGGAATGCAGTTGCGGCGCGGAGCTGACTTGTCAAAACCGCACCCCCTCCCTCACACTTACAGCCTTACAGCTAGCCCAGAGCACACTGTGAAGCCTCTTAAATACCTATTATCACCATACAAACAGATTCGCCGCCTTGTTTACAATGCAGCACCGGTGGCTATGTGTGCACCCATGCATGTGCATTGAACGTTTAACCTAAATTAGGGATGCTTGCAGTCAGATCCCTATGGGGCTCAAACCCCACACATCTTCGTTAGCACTGGTCTGAGAACTGGGACCAGATGAGCAGCTTTTGTCAGTGAGCAGGCTCATAAGTGCCGAAGAACAAGGAGAGCATGCTGCCTCCGTCGAGCCTGCTCATCCAGCTCCAGCCTTTAATGAAGACATATCACGCACGTCACCCATAGCCGCTTTAAAGCCGTGTGGTGCACGTCCCAGAGTCAAACAGGCTTGATGCCTCTGGCAAGCGCTCTGCAAGGCAAGATGCCTTTGGGAGCTCCAGAAAGAGATTATACACCCTCTACTGGCCATGAAAACAAGCTTATGAAAAAGTAAAATAAATGATGCCTGCATAAACCAAAATCTTTGTTCATATACTTGATATTTGTGTTCTTGCAGGAAAAAAAATAAAAATAATTAAATATAGAAATAAATAACCATCAGCAGCTTTGGTAGAAATTAAGTCTTCAACAATACCATAAGTGTGTGTATTGAGTATGTAATTTGAATGAAAACCATGTGGCTTATGAGGGAGACTGAGGAAGTCGGGGGGAGGGAGGAGGAGGGAAGCAGTGTATGCGTGCGAGATGGGGGCATTGGGGACAGCGGGTAGGCATGACAACACCACATTCTTTTATAACCATGCCACCCCATATTGTTATAGCTCCAAAGATAACAGGATAAAAGTTAAATGAAACAAGGCATGGACAATGCTGGCACTGCACTATTTCACCAAATCCTTTTAAGCCTCAGTGCTGAGGCGACATAAATTAACGCCGTGCCAGTGGTACCTGAGATTCCTGTGTCAGTCCAGGATACACTCGCGCACTTCTGACTCAGTTATGGAAGAATTGGGGCTTTACAATATATCCTAGGCGCAGATTAATAGCATAACAAAGTTGGAAAGGTCACAGCAGGGAGATGTTTCATGAGGCGGATGTTTCCTGCAGATCCCTTTAGTGCTATCAGCAAGTTTACAGCTCCAGACTAAAGCCCTGTGATGTTTTTCACCTTTGATACAGAGTTATCAGTTATTTTTGTATCAGTCGCTGATTCAAACCAGCCACTCCAAATTGCTCCTGTTTTTTGTGTTATTAGCAACATAACATATCAATTTAAATGTAATATTGGAATGAGATCAGACCTGAGAGGATTTTTTTTTTTTGTTCAAAAGAATAAAAACTTTCACCAGTTTACTTTCCCGAGGAATACTGCAGTTGTTTTGTGGTATTTTAGAAATTTAGGTTGTAGGTTTCAGTGCCAAAATTGAAAATGCAAAAATCAATGTGAAAATTGTCATTGTAGTCTTATTACCATTGATTGCTTTGGGATATATAAATGGTTAATGTGAAACATATATTGGTACATCTCCCTGAACATGGGTGGTAGATGAGTGAAAATGAAAGTTTTAATGGGCATTATCCAGGTGTTACAATATAGATTTAAAAAAAAGATAACTGACATTAAATTCATTTCAAAATGGATACTACTCAAAGAAGAAAGATTTAATTTAGATATTCGGTTTTAAAAATTGATTTGAAATTGAGAATAAATGCTGATTACAATTTTTAACACCCGCCCAGTCTTCCAGGTTGTTAAGTCGAAAATGAAATCCATTTGTTGAATAGGGCTGCTGAAGGCTGCAGATGGTTAAGGACTTTACAGTAATTGGATATTTGGGCATTCCAAATTAAACTTTTTTTTTCTTTTTAACTCAAAGGCAGTTTCAATCAAGTAGAAAGTTTGATAGTAGCAATTACATGTGTATTCAAGTTTGTGTGAGTCTGTGTGTGTTGGGGGTTGTGTGTCTATTTGTACATGAAACTGCAAAATCACTACTGTATGCATGGGTATACCCTTAGAAAAGCAAAGATAAATTGTCTTTGGGAAGTAAGGGTTAATGTTAATGTTAATGTTCAGGGCTCACATGATGCAACTGAAGTCATTACATTATGTTTAAAGTTGCTACTAATTATTTAGCTGCTGAGAATGGGTTTGATGTTATAAGTCATGACTTTTAAGGGTTCACCCCAGAGAGCACAATCAACATTCCACTTACTTAACATGTACTTAAGTCAACACTTCCCTGCTTATTTATACTTGACACACCACTTTTACTGCAAGTCCTCTGGGCTCATGCTAACCACTTATTATTAGCAGTGATACATAGCAGGTGAAGCCAAAGCAGGCTAGCATAATTTTCTTGATGCACTGTCCACCAAGAACAGTGAGAGTGGTGGTAGGAAGATGCCAGCTAAATGGAGCTGTTTCAGTATAAACTAGAAAGGGTCACATTTTCAGACATTTTCACATTTTGGAGGTTCTATTAAAAACCATGAAGGAATAGAAAATGCACAAGCTTCCCCTGGCCAATTACTTAAATACAGAATACATTTTCAGGGGAATATATCTTTAATTGTATGAAATCTTTGAAAATGTATGAACACTTAAGGCATGATCAGAGCAGTTGGATGTATAAAGCTGAATGGAAGTTCTATTGCAAAATGTGAAAGAGTAGAAAATTCTCACGTTAGCTATTTACATATCTTATTAGTCAGTTCTGTAATTTAGAGTGGAATGAATTGCAAGTTTTTGTGTGGATGTTCATTGTTAAGTTTGATGAATAAAATAGTGGCAATTATTCCTATTGAGTTAAATACAGTTGAAATTTTAGTGGAATATACGAGTACTTTCTTTAAATTGCTTTGCTTTGCTAGTAGCTTTGGCCAGCTTGAAAGCCAGCAGGCTAGCTGTGACATAAATAACTTTTGCAGCTGTGTTAGCTTGCTGTTAGCAAAATACTCAGTTGGAAAGCAGCATCAGAATTCAGTGGATCCAGTGTCGTTTCAGAGAGAAATGTGTCCAGGTAAAAAATGTTCAAGTTTTAAACGCCAGTTTAAAACACAGACTGTGATGGAGATGGTTATGTGAAACATCTCTTCAGTTTCTCCATAGAGAAATTATGCTTTGATCCAGAAATCCATATATGGGTACAGGTTTTCCTCTGTTATGCCAGACTTTTGAGGCCCATGGGGACATCATTAGCTGCAGGGGCTATAATACAGCTGCTAGGGGGCTACAGTGTATTTTGATGTTGCCATTCAACATTTCTGGACTTTCTGAAAAAGTATAATTGGCACAAATACCAAAAGTGATAGCAATATATACCAAAAAAACATTTTGATATGTGGTATGAAAATTGTAGGAGATAGGTATACAAATAATAATAATAATAATAATAATAATAATAACAGCAACAACAACTTTCCTGAGGAATAACTATAGTGTGCTTTTGCATGAATGGAAGCGCACTAATGATGCCATGAGAGAAAAATGTACTAAAAGGCACATAATATCTCTTTACTGTTATTCTGTGACAAAGATGTGTAAACATTTAACACAAGATTTTTCGTTTCCACCTGTCTGCTAAAGTGAACAACACGTCAATATAGCTATGCTATATTTAATCTGGAAATCCATTAAACCCGTCACCTTACAAGTAGCATACACTACTGGACGTTTTCCCACAAATGAGCTCTTGCAGATATAAAGCCATCATCAATAATTACAGTAAAAGACAAAGATAGTGGCTACAGTGAAAGTCCATTATTACACCATTAATATATTTATTTTTACATTAGGTATTCATACACATTATAAATATGCATTGGGAGTTACAGAGTTTCAAAGACAGAGTAGCCTTGAACCTTTCAATGTTCAATATGTATTTTATTTCCTGCTTGTTTGTTGTTTGTTTGTTGTTACTGACACGACTGGCACATACTAGTACTAGAACCTTTTAAAAATGATATGCACTTAATGGTCATAACTGCTGGTCATTAATTTGTCTATCAAGGGGATGGCCAGAGAGGAGAGGAAAATGGATGCACATGTGTAGATAATTTATCAGTGTTCAATTATGAGAGAGGTGTGATCCATGTATACATTTCTTAATTGACTGGCCTTATTAGCTTTGGAAGCAGTGAGCGGTGTGAAGACCCACCATGCTGAGACTGCAGCCTTAACGAGTTGATTAGAAATTTAAGGGAATGACATGTATTGGACCGTTGGTTTCCTAACAAGGAATGCATTATGTTATTGACCTAATTAAGATGGAATGCCTGCTCTCATTCCGGATGCATGTACAGTGATGTACTCATTACATCCAGACTGGTTTGTGAAAGATTCATTTGTATTGCTTGACCTTTCCTCAGTGGCCTTTGCCAGACTCTTGAGCAAGCATGGGTTTCATGGCTGAGAGGAAATCATCTTCATTGATCAAACTGAGGCTGGTTGGGGGAGGGTGGTTGTGGGGTGGGAGAAAGGGTACCAGATCCTTTCCTACGGCAATCAGTCAGCCAAAACCGCAGCATCATCGAGGCTGCCAGCCACTCATGTGTTCGGTGTGTGACTCAGTCCAGCTGCAAGCACATCTGGCCTTTAATGTGAAACTTCAAATGAACGAGCAATGAGACTCAGAAACAAAGAAAGAAAAAAGCTTCACCTGTTACATCCAGCTGTTGTTTCCCAAAATAAAATGAAACAACCTCGACCTGTTTTGCCCTCCATTGATGAGAGAAGTACGCTTATTGAAATTTCTGTCAATAAGTGGATGGTTTTTCATTAATATTCACATGTACGCGAAAGATCCTTCTATGTAATTCCAGTATGTCCTTTATTTAATCTCCAACAATAAAATAATATACATACATTTTCAGTCTTTATTGTGTTTTAAGACCCTTCTGTATGCCTTGCTTTTCCTCAATTCTATTCATATATATATATATATATATATATATATTTTGTATTCATTGAGACAAAGAGAGAGGAAGAGACAGAGAGAGAGAGAGGGAGAGAAAGTCATATTATCATGACAGTGCAGCCAGTTCTGCGCACCTAGAAAGCAGTCAAATCAACATAAGTAGGCAGAAAATGAATGTGCTTCCAAAAGAAGGATTTAGCACTTCACATGCCTTTTAAGTTGTCAAAGGACAACAAATGCAGAGCCAAAAAAAGTATTATAACATGAAAGCTTCAGCCTATTGTTTTTGCTTCTTTGGCTATTTGTTTGTTTCTTCTTTTGAGGGTGTTGGTGGTTGGGGTTGTGGGGGGTTAGTCAGCTTTGTATGGAAAAGTAATTGCCCTGCTTATAGTCAGAAGAGTTAGGGCAGGATACCCATCTAGACAATGCTTTTAAGACAATTGCAATACTTTTCACCAAATTGATGTGTAATTTTGCAGTGTTTTTCCCTTGCCCAATTTTCCCTCTTCTGAAATAAACAGTCTATTTAGACCTTTGGAATGACAGGTATTTTACAAAGGAGATGAAAGCATTACATTTGCCCATCTTTGCAAAATACTTTTTTTGTGGTATGAATACTAGTGTGGCTTTGTTACAAAACCTCTTTGCACTAAAAGGACATTGCTTACTGCTGTACTGCTGGGTGCAGTGGCTTAAGGTCTGGTGGGTCAAGGCCGACACAAATTGCTGAAGGTCAATGTCAGTATAAATGTTTACAAAGGATATACCTAAGATTTAGCATAACATTGGCCATCGACCTTCAGGAAGACATTGCCTCATTCTGTGCCAAGTACCTCACACTGCAGCATTACAAAATTGGCATATCAAATTATATGTTTGATGATGACAATCTGTAATATGTTTATTAAAACAGGAATAAAAGGATTCATACGTTCTATTACTGTATATGGTAATTACACATTGCTCAATTTTCTAAAAAGTAAAAAAACAGAAGGTCTGTAAATAAGATTCTTCATCCCTTGTCAATGAGCACTTGTATTATTCAGCCCCTGCTTTTAACTTTAAAGAGTTCCTGTCATGATACCTACCAATTCTTGAGTGCTACACAACGTTCCTCCTCTTCTCTGATAAATAATTCTTCATCACTCCCTTAAAGCAGGGTTTGATGTCTGAATATATTTTACTAATGGATCATAAATAAAAATGACCTGGGTCACCTGCAAGCAAATTAGTAAATTAGTTTTCTGCTTGGCATAAGGATGGATGGGCCAGAGCTTCCCTCTCAAAGCTTTGCTACGCACTGTTCAGCTCAAACAACTTCCTTCCAGAGAACGTAAATAAATAATGTGAGCTATAAAGAGAGTACGAGATAATGGACTGAAAAAGTAGCCTAAAAATGTCCAGTGAAAAAAGGCAACCATCACACTCCCATCCCCATTTCACTAGTAACCTCTTCTTTTTAATAGCCTCCCTTTCTTTCTTTTTGGACATAAATAACCAAGCTGTCACAAAAATAGTTCAGGGTATTTATTTTTAATTTCATAATTAGCGCCCTTGACATTTTCTGGCCTGTTTCACATCTCACTTTTGCTGAGACTCATCCAAGGCATTCACTGCAAAAAAAGTCTTGGCAACTGTTTTAGCCTTGTAGTGAGACTTTTTTTTTCTCTCATGTTGGAAATATTAGCTTAAGTTTCAGCTTGCTTGATAAATGAAATTTTCTTACCCCATTGGCAAATCTTGAAATGAGTCAAACTGTCTCACCTCATTGGCAATAGGTTTTGTCTTATAAAGCAAAATAGTAATTAAAATAAGTTTTTTAGTCTAAATATAAGACTTAAAAGTTTTTTTTTTTTTTGTTTTGTTTCTGCAGTGTTGTTATTAAAGCAGGGCAGCTCACATACGACCTGTCCTATATTGCAGAAAATCAGTTATTTTTCAATCCTGTATTGTGTTTCTGCATGGCACTGTGACATTTCTGGGTTACAGGATGTCTATTAAGTCTCAACTCTGCCTTGTCCCATCTGAATTCACATTAACACATTTCCGCCGAAACGATCACATTTTCTCTCAGCAGATGATCTTGTTGCATTATTCTGGTAGTGAAAAGGGCATCACAGGTATAGTGTGAGAGAGGCACAGCACAGAGGGAAACGTGAACACGAAATGAACATACATCATAATGAAAGTACCAATCCAGGTAAGATACATTTTGTGAACTGTTCTGAAAGCACGGCTCACAAAATCCCGTTCTTAATCAGCATGGCTTGCTATTAGCCTTATTCTGGGGTGCTGAAGGTCATGCGATTTTCCATTATGGACCAGAGAACGAGTGAACATTCATGGCGGTGTACAAAGAGGACAATGAGGATATTGAACATGAGTCTACAGAGAAACTACTGAGCACGATTAGTCTGATTGCATCATTTCAGGTCACGGCACTGTAGTTAGCAAAAAAAAAAAAAAAAAAAAGACTGTTGAACATTGATAAAAGAGACTGCAGATCTCAGTGAGTCCTTTCAATGTTGGTGAGATACAGTGAATTACCTTACAGGCAAGCATGAATTATTACACGGGAGGGTATCAACATTATGTTGTCCTAGTTTTGGTGGAGGGATAGGAGGCCATCCCTGCAAGATGGATAGTAGTCTTTGTGTGGTGGAACCAAGAACTAGGTGGGCCACCTTGCATGTGTTCTGGTGAGGGGTTACCCCTCAAAAACCTTGAATAATGAAACTATTTGGTGATGACGAGTTCTGTTTTAACAAATGAGTATGCATACTAATAATGTGCATATCTGTCACAACCCAATAATTCAATAATGATAATCTGTGTTTTAAGGTCCTACTAAAACTAAAAAACACAACATTTACATTGATTACAATTCTGTCTGTGTCCAAGTAGCCCTGGAGACGGTTCCATCCTGAATTTACTCATTCTGTTTTGGCAGTGTGCTACTTCTGAAAAGAAAAAGCACCATATTTATTGATTTGTATTAAAAAGTCTAGTTGGGAAAAAATGATCAATAACAGTATAGTTGTTGTTGTTGTTGTTGTCGTCGTTGTTGTTGTTGTCGTTGTTGCTGTCGCTGTTGTAAAGTCATGCATTACTTGAATAGAACCTGGGGGCCAGAGGAGAGATGGGAGGGAAAGCTGAAAATAAGCATGGCAGCTGCTGCAATTTTAAATTGTGATCATACAAATTTGAATTCATTCAATAATTTTCTTGACCTTTTTTCCACAGCGTGGAAAGCATAGACAATCAATCACAATGTGGCAGGGGAGGTCCCATAGTTCTAGTTTGCACCAAGGGTGTAAGTCTGGCCGAACCAATAATGTACTGCGCTCACATAAAAGTTGAAACTTGGCCAGGCTGTCAATCTCTATTATAAATTGATATTGATATTTCAGTGAAGGTGTGGAATAATCTGGTAGGTTGTTTATGCTGGGGGAGGTTATACACGATGTAACTCCATATGTATTATTATTATTATTATTATTATTATTATTATGTAGTGACCAATTGGTTTTCATGTCTTGAGCATGAAACATCAGTTTTCCTTTGTCAGTCACTATCAGATAGTGAAGTAGCCGGTTAGGTAAGTCAATTACCTAACTATATAAGCACATTGATATAGCCAATGAAGAGTGTAAACTATAATTGCAGGCCATGTCTGCAAACATTCCCACAAATCCTTATGACAAGGTTAGCAGTTATGTCTACAAATTGATCAATTTTCATGGCACTTTCATGACGTTTTCTTGTTTATGATAACATATATTGTGCCATAATACCACAATTGAATTGTGGAGTAAGCTGCCTCTGAAAGGGCATGTAGAAACTGGTGCTGTACAGAATATAATAACAAACTTCACGAATAAAAGAGCAGTAAACTGGTTGCATTTTAAAGAGCCGGATATTCGAAAAGAAATTCTTCAGACCAGATGTTTCCACATCATAAATTATAAACTGAATATTAGGAGAAAATGTGTTAAAAGTGATTGAACACATTCTTCATTTTTTTCTAACACAGCCTGGTGTTATTGTTTGCACAGTACTTAGGTCTGAGAGACATTAGTTCACTTGAAGCTGACATAAAACCCCTTTTCATACTATACTCTTCATTTTGGCAATACTTCCTCTTTTGCAGCAATTGTGCAGCTATGCTAGCTAACAAATTGAAAATGTATGTGTCTTCTGTATGTGTTATGGTGGGTACAAACATAAAGCAATGTTCCTTGGTGGCAAGACTTGCTCCATTCATTTTCAGTTAGAGGTGGTTGGCCACGTCTGCAAGGCATGTTAGCTGGTGGCACAAAGCTGGAGGGGTGGAGGGGAAGATCTAGTTCCAGTTTAACTTCAACCTGAAGCAGGACACATTTGCAGTGCGATAACCAATAGATTTGATCTTCGACATGTAAATTGTCCCCTTTTTTCAAATTTTTGTTCCTCATTCCATAGTTCCATCGTGGAGGACGTTAATAACATGGCGACAATGACAATATTTACAAATATAGTCCTAATATATGCACTATTTAACAATAGGTTTGTGCTCCTGTGAATGCAAGCAACAAACGTTTTAATGTCATGTTTAACAGAATCTTAAAAATAAATAAACAGAAGGAAAAACAGCAGTAAGTTCACTGGCCAGTCTGTGTGATCAATGCAAATAGCTACAAGTTGCTAGGAGAAGATGGATGATGCCCACAAGCGGCCGATTATGGGATGCAGGAATGGTGTCAGGCAGTCTGTGTTTTCAGCATTAGGGGGAAACTGTGTAAGAACATAGATACCAGTATTATATGCATACTTGTAGCAAAGCAACTGAATTGTGATATGTTGCTCAACCTAATTTGATCTCTGATCAAGATTATTCAGCTTTATTCAGTTGAGAAAAGTTCAAATGCATGTAAAACTGTTAAAGCCATAGCAAGGAAAAAAAGGAAGAGAAGTCATACATTGCCTGGTGCAAAAGCTATTATGATAAGCTCGAGCACACATAGTGATTGTCTGGCAGAATAAGAGGACAGTAAAAAAAAGTGAAAAGTGTATTATATGTAATGACTCATGTAGCACATTGGGTCCAATGCAGAGTATCACATATGGCAAACTGTATAGTGGTAATCTTTGAAAACAATGTAAAAACATTGTGACATAAAACTATTATTGTTATTTACTACCAAAGTAAATTTAAGTGTGAACTGTCCATGTCAGTCGTTCTACCATCCTTTGCTCATTTAAATGAACTTGTACACACCCTGTTGTGCACAACAAATTTATTTATTATACTGTGCCAACACATTCTGTAAAACTATTCAGATGTCCAAGCCATGACTATTTTTATTGGCCCCAATGTCAAAGGGACCTATATCAAATGATTGGCCTTTTTTGGTCTGGACATTGTGAATTCAGATACATTGCCAGGCTAACTTCAATTTAATTTAACATCTTGGATGTGTTGTCATGATGATAAGCCTGACTAGATGCTGCAAGCTTAGATTCTTGAAAGCCAAATTTATTTACAAAAATATGTTTTTATTTTTTGTGTTTTGTATTTGGTAGCACAATAGTCCCTTTAAAATATCTCCTGATGAGTGTTAAACAAACAAACATATAGGTTAATAAATAAATAATTAAATAAATAAAACGAACATGCTTGCCTATTTCTGAAAATGAATAGGATATCATATTTTCTTGTTTATTTTGTTTTTAACAATGGATAGCTCTGTTAGCTTATTTCAGTCATTCAATCAATGAAATATAGAGAAAAGCTGTGGTGCCTAATCAACCCACTCTCAGGCAGGTAATTAATAGCAGATTAAAAATCAATTGTCTGCCTACTTCATATTTCAATAAGCCAGCATTACCTTATTTATGTCCCCTTGAATAGCTTTTGAATTTACAGACAGGAAAATGTTTGCTGTGGGAGCCCTGGGCTGTACAAATTAGATTTTTCGATAACTTTCTCTCAAGTTGGCAATAAGGCCCAATTCTACGCTTAGTCTTAAGATGCATGCCAATAAATATAACCTCACTCAAGCATTAACACTGCCAGCAGATGGCACGCTTACAGAACCAAGGATTCCATGGCCTTCTTTTATATTCTTTTGAAATGCCATATTGCACATTTCCAGAGGAAAACTGTACATCTCCTTTCTGATATAAAAGGGGCTGGCCAGTGGGAGATTTCTTGTCACCTGCTAAAGCAGAAGACAGAGAAGTATGAGTCGGTTTTCTAGACTTATTTTGGAGGTGTTATACAAGGCAGAGGTCTTTGAACACCCATGGCTTCATTTTTTGGAATCACATTTGTTTCTGATATTGACATCATTATCTTCTCCTCACTTCTTGGCTCACATCCTATTTTTGGAGGTAATAGGTGAAGGGAAATGTAAGAATTTTCTATCAGCTTTTGCTGGAGCCCAACTGCCCTAAATCCACTGTGAGTTTCAAGTGAAAAGTGAGAGTCCCCAGAATAACCATCAAACTGATTGGCACCATATTGACTCTGTGGCTGCTTTCATTTCATAGAATGTCAATTTAATTGTACACTTTCTTCTGTGTTTACCCCCCATCCCCCAAATCCCCCCCCCCCTCAAATAATTGTCTCAAATAATTGAATATTTTTGTGGTGATGTGGCAGATACAAGTTGGTTGTTCCACCAATTGCTGCTTTCAATATCATTCTCTCTAGTATTACAGGGGCAGGTATTAATTTCATATTTCAGAATAGTCCATAGATTGGTATAATAATAAAATATGAATTTCCTGTACCCTAACAATATACTTAGGACAGAAGTGCGAGTGTGTGTGTGTGTGTGTGTGAGAGAGAGAGAGAGAGAGAGAGAGAGAGGGAGAGAGAGAGAGATGTCACTCAGGCACAAGGGAATACTGTAGTACCCACTGATGTTTGAGAGGGTTAATTTGGGTCACTTTCAGTAATCGCAGTAAATTACTGGAAGGAACATATCCAAAAGCATCTGTCTTGTCTGAGTGAAGGGTGGACACCAAAAGCTTGGTTGCAGTATGGTTCAAATTAAATTAAATCCCTTTTTAAATGGTAGCCACCACTATTCTGAAAAACGCCATCGTCTATAGGGGTATCCCTGTGCTCTATCCAAGGTCACCTGAGGAGACTAGTTTTAATTGAAAATTAAATTGTCTACCTGATGGGCCCACCTAATTATGAACTGTTAGATTGGAGAGCAGAAGGTTTAGGATACAGCAAATTATAAAGGGGTCACCTTGGTTATTACTTGGAGGTTAAAGTGTGCTCACAACTCATGGACAGGCCTTAAGCAACTAACCTTTATGCCAACATACTTCTTTCCTTTTGATAAATGTGCATGTCTGGTAAGATGGCAATGTAGCGAACCTGTGAAGTCAATTGATGTGACAACTTATTTATTTATTCATTTTATTTTGTCCTGTTTCTGATGTAATTTGAGATGCAAACCATCACATTCATGGTACTGGTTTCCTTATACATATGTTTATAGTGATTCACATAGTGAACCATAGCCAGAAAACAGAGAGCAGTCCAGGCCATACCCACAGGCTGTTTTGTGATAGGAAGTGATGAGAACAGGGAGCCTGGCTCCACTGTCTGATGACAAATGCTGTGCGACTCCTTGACATTTGGTCCATAGAGTTTTTGTCTGTCCATGCCATCTCCAAACTGTGTTAATGGGCCTTGACATTACAGCTGTAAGAGATTCCAACCAGAAAATGTGACAAACCTTCGTTTTAGAACAGGGTAGGGGCAGGGGGAAGGGGAAAAGAAAAAAAAAAACATAGCTACATGTAACGCAGTATCTTGATTGTTCAAGCACTGCGGGGCACAGAGAGAGGAGCGATCCAGGGTGGATAGGTAGAAGCACAAATTGAGCATGTTAACATTCAATGGTCTTCCCTTCTGGCAAAACACAAATGCTCAAGGCAATGGGGTCAGTGGGTTTGGGGCAGTCTTTTGAGCTCAGGCCTTGTGCCCAGTTCTGATCCTTTTCCCTGTGTCCTTGTCTATCCTGTAGACCCCTCTGCCCATTATTCATTCACTGCTGGTTTTTTAAGCTATGGCCATGTTAAAGATCAGCTTGAAGAATGAATTTCTTTATTCTCAAGTCCTATGTATTCTATTGATGTTTTAGCATCTGTCTTAACATTGAGGCGACAGACTGAATGTGTTAAATCATACTTTTTTGTCAGTTTGACTGACGTATAGTAAATGCAGACATTCAGATGTTAGTCATTCCTGAACTTTGATAAATTCTATCATAATTAATGGGAATTGTGTTCAAGACCTCCTGTTTCAGCTAATTTAACTTGGCAGTTTCCCAGACTCACTCTATTCTGAGTCTAGTAATCTGGTTGTTACATGAATCAATGGCCAGATGTTATATATAGTGTCAGAGGATACTACTAAGAAGTTGTAGATGTGACCTGTGGCAACATTTGGAATGATTTGTTACATTAGCTGACATTGATGAAAGGATATAAGTATAGCTTTTTTCCACAGAAAAGAAAGACCGTGGTGTACTAAAAGCCATAGTAGAAAGCATAGTTTTGTGCTGTGGGAACATTATTTTTTGTTGCCAGTTTCAAACATGTCACTGGCAACTACAGCAGTAGCCTTTGTTAGAGTTGCATGAATGTGTCATTATAGTTTTAAATGCTCTCACATTAAGTTTATGTATAGAATGCCCTCAGTCACAGTTTTGTAGTACACCCTGTTGTGTAACTGTTCTACCTCTGCCATTTATATTCCATTTTCTATTTTTTCTTTTTCTTTTTCTTTTTTTGCACTAAAATCCAGCAAGCTGTTGATGTTTCATAAATATTGGCTTAACATTGCACATAAAATCTCTCTTCTTGCCATGCACGGTTCTCAATTTTCAACAATGCATTGTGCTTCTTTTTAACACCAACAAATCTGCTTGCCACCTTCACACATGCACAGTGTAAATTATAATAGTTTCACTGAATACAGTAATCATTTGTAGATTCACAGTGCAGTTCAAATGAAAATTTGGCAAAGAATGTAAGTAGCAGTGCAAGGCAGGTGTATTCTTGAAGTATTGAGTATTCAGTCTTTTCCTCTGTATATCTGAAATGTTGTGACATACTTTAATTGCTTTGCTACTTTGGTCAAGGTTTTGGCAAGGGACTCTGACCCAAGTGGAAATTAAGGACAGAGAAAGTGAAGTGAAAATCCAACATGTCATGTTGAGAAAATCATGGAAATAACTGGAAGTCTGACAGGAAAAGATTAGAAGTACTCACCCAGATTGCTGTCGCTGGAGCCTGGGTTAACAAAATTAACTCTATCCATCCAGTGACTATGGTGAGTGTTTATAGGCTTCAGGAGAGCAGGGCTGGGAACATCAGCTCCCTTTTCATTATGTTAACTCATTTCTACCGCAGCTCTAATTAATCTGGAATCCAAATCCATATTTTTATTTGAGATTTGCATTGGTTTCTGAGGATCATATGTCTACAAATAATAACAAAATTGCTACATGAAACATGGGATGGATATTCCTCCTCTGTAGACCCACAGATTGGACAACACTGGCACAGAGGTGAAGAAACCGATTTAGTAAACAAGGCATGAACACAGTGCTGCACGCTTGACTCCCTTGAGCAAGGCACTAAACGTGAAGCACTGATAAATACCCAGATGTACAGATGGATAATGAGTAGCATGTACGTTCTGTAAATCACACTGGATTAGCTTTATTGCTAATAAAAGTGACTCAAATGTACTCTTCAGCACAAAGGTGCTATGCGCTCCTCACATTCACACCTCAATGCGATTCCTTCCTCGGGAGAGCTTGTATGCAACGCAGTTGGATGAGTTCTGATGTGAGCTTATTGCACACAGCATCATGTTGTAGTGGTTCTGATGAGCACCAGGTTGGCCAGCTTTGCGCCTGCCTCATCCAGACGAAATTGGAAGTGGCTCCATTTTGGACGCAGCACAGAGGCCTGCGACGGCAGCGTTATCCCCACTCCTGTACTTTGACGGAAATGAGAGTGGCGGCTCTCAGCAGGGGAGCGCGGGTGAGATGCCGCACTGGGGCAAGGAAAACAACCTCTTTGAGTTTCCCCATGCATTGCATTGATTCTGGAAAGAGCATTGCTTTGTTGCCGCTCCTGGTGTAATGTCTCAATACTGCTAAGGGCAGGGCATACTGTATGCTTTCATCTAAACTGCATGTGTTTGAAATGAGGAAGGATGCTTGACTGCTTTCATGATAATTGCCAATCACAAGAAACATTTTGATAATCACCTTTCAAATCATACTGACTTTGTATATGAATAAGAAGATACCACTTTTCCAGAGTGATTTCTATATTATCACTCTTAACCTAAAATGCTATGCAAAGCTGAATTGATTAATCTGTGCCACCTGTGCCATATTGAACCACACAGTCTACGATAGGGATAAATTAAGTAGACAGCAGTATATCCCATTGCCAACTGGTTAACCACCCCATCCCCTGCCACTTAGCATAAAAATCCTTTAGGCCATAACTGACTCTGTTTGAGAATGTCATACTGTATAACCTCTAACACACAAAGTTCATTGGCAAGACTGGAAGCACTCAGGCATTAATGCGATTTGAAGTGCCACAGGATTCCTTGGAGAACTTTGCCTTCCTGCCAGGCACTCAGATTATACCCATACAGATTTCAGTTTATGTTGAACACTACTTGACGGAGATGTCTTTTATTTTTTTCTTATTTTGATAATTTATTTTGTAAATGTCTAGACAAGTACTTAAAATAGCATCAAAAGTCAGCTGGATCAATAATTTAATTATCTAACAGATCAGCGCTATGACTGCTGTATGTGTATTGTACTGTATGCGATGCTTTTATATTATATTTTTAATATTTATAATTGCATGAAAGTGGATAATATATTGAAGCTTTAAAGACTACTCCAATGATATTTATGTATTGCTGTGCTCTTTGAGTCTGATTTAATGTAAAATATGAATACTTTTAAATTAGGGTATAAAACCTATACATCATTCTAAAACTGGGAAATTAGCTACATGCAATACCTTGTCATACTTGCATTCTGAGCACTGCCTGCCGTCTGCTTGATTCAGACAGTCCATTCTGGTGTTGGTATAGATTGCATTGTCTTCACTTCATCAGTCATTCAGCTCATTCCGGGTCTCTGAAAAGAAAATATGACCACTAATGTGCAGTAAGCAACAGTGTGCCAGTACAAAATATTGGTTCATCTGCATTGATTTATCATATACTCAGCTGTATAAATCAATATCGTGCAAAAGTTCTGTAACAAATGCTCTGATAACAGCGTCTGCTAATGTCTAAAATGTAATTCAAAACAGGATTTCTGAATGAAATCCAAATCAGATGAGTCAAATATTTTGTAGAGGAAGCTAGCTAGGATTATATGCTAATTCCGAACCATTCCAATGTTTTTGACCCAAATACAAAGCCAAGAAAGCCAGCTCTCTTTCTAGGCAAGCTATAACAGATCATGGTATTATTATTATTATTATTATTATTATTATTATTATAATAATAGTTAATACAAGTTGAAGTATGATTTGGTTATGATTGAGTTCAGTACAGCCACTACCTCTAGATCCTCTTCCCTGACTAATTCAATTTGTAGTTCTGTGTTTTAGCCTCTGGTGCAGGATCAGTTGGCAGCATTCCCAAAATGAGTACCTGTTATATGCTGCACTAGCTGTCAGCTTTTAGGATTTAATACTGAGTAATATAAAGACATCAATGTCCTTTTTCTTCTCTCTGTCCAGGTGCCCATCCTTTTACCTTTGTCTATTCATCTCTTTCATCTCCATTGTGCTTTGTCCTTTTTCTTATTCCTTTCTTATGACTCCCTAACTGATGTTAAGGAGAACCATGCCTTGTGTATTACGGAATTGCATCAATTTCAGGATCCATTCTTTTTTGTCAAAATGACCTTTTAACTCATTATTATTGGTTGTTTTGCCGAAGGCATAGTCAACGACTATTCTTTGCATTTTGTTATTCCACATTGGGTTTAAAAAATAGTTGCTTTTTGGTTTAACCCCTTAAGTTGTGTGGGCCAGAGTGGGTTTATTTGCATTCATTCCATTTTTTTATGGTGAAATTTGCAATCGGTTTAGTCAAACGATATGCCGTTTGGAAGTGTTAAAGCTCATGGTCCTATCTCTATAATCTATTTTACAGTGCCAGTGTTTTACAACAGTTCCTTATTTTGTAACATGTGGCGTAGCAAAACAAGCATGGGGGTCCTCACCTTCTATGCGTTTGGAAAATCCACAGATGACATGAATCAATGCAAAGGTCCCTGAGAAGAAAATCCACGGTAATTTTTGTCCAAAAAACTTGATGGACTTGATCCAATTTTATATCAGTGAGCATCTAAATACATTCTGTAAATATATGTATTATTATTCAGGGTGCTTATAAATATTGAGTTGACCTGATTTTGAATAATACATGCCACATATGAAATTGGGGGACATGTTTGATATGTTGTGGGGGTGGGGTATTTTATAAAAACTTCAATCAATGGACCTCAATCAATGAATTGGTAAATGTTAGTTTGCAAATGTTGTTATTTTCCACAACCATCCAGAAAATTCTGCTGCCAGAGGTAGCAAAGGGAGAGGGTAGACAGGAAGGAGAGGGGGAAAGAGGGTGACAGGGAGGGGAAAGCAAGCTAATTTTACCGATATAGCAACAGGTGGGACAACCAGTGATTTGGGAGGGAAACGTCATGGGGTTTGAAGAAAGAGTAATTGTTGAACTTGTGAAGGGAGAAGGCTGCAGAGTGGTTGAAGATAAAAATATTCACTATACAATTCCGTTTAACACAATACCCTACCAAACACAAACACAAGAAGGCAATTGATTAAATTCAGAACTGCATTTTTATAAAAACTGCTAACTGATAACAGTACTGTTATGAAACAAGAATAGTATTACACACATATTATTTGTGTTATTCATATTTGTATTGTGCTTTCTTTTTAAGGGGAGGCACCACCGTGAAAAAATGATGATTTTGGTTCCATATGTCAATTTTGATATTTTTTGATATTTTGCTTCTATAACTTCTATAGTTTCATAAAATGAACAAACTAAAGGTAAATAATCGTTATAAGTAGTTTATTTAGGTGATAATAGAACACCATCGTCAAGAACGCGAAGCATAAAATAAGCTTATGATAGCATCTTTTATGATTAAATGCCTCCGCGGTTTTAAAACTGACCTGGTTGAATCTTATATCGTTAAAAAGCTTGTTTCCTGGAACGTATAGCCAGTATGACCACATGTGGCTATTTCCTTTGCTGTCACTGTGAGGATGGACGAAAGACAAGCAGAGCTCTTCGATTTCATTTACATTAGCAAATCTTTAACAGCCATTTCCTCAAAACTGTATATTGCCCATAGGGTATTCAATTTATCTCAACTTTAACAATAGATACAGCTACATAATTTTACATACTGCTTCTTAAATGTTATAGCTATGGCGTGTCAGAGGCTTTTTTTGATATTTTTTTTTTGTCATTTTCTTTTTATGTGGCATTTTCTCAGTAAAAATAGTTTAAAAAAAAAAACATTTTTTTCAGCATGTACATATTGTTTTTGGAATAATTAATTTAAAAAACAATATTTTGACAAAAGCCTCTGACAAGTCTTAACTATTGAGTTATTGATCACATATAAAAAAAAAATCAGTTTGTATTTTATCTGTTGAGCTTAAATATTGAATACCTTATATGCAAATTAGCACATATTTAATAAGCAAATAGATCATTTGCATATTTTAAAAATAAAAAAATGAAAAATCATAATCCCAAAAACTTGTATTTGTGTGTTTATTCAAATGGTAAAATTTAATTTCGATATGAATAAAGGAATGTTTTTTTTTCCTATTAAGGGGTGGTGCCTCCCCTTAATATTTCAAGCTTTCAGAAGTAGGCTGGGGCAAGATTGAGGCACTTTGTCCTTCAGACTTTTTGGGTCAATTGCAGTCTGCATTGGAGTTTAAACCTCAGGTTTACAAACCCCGACAAAACAGAACTGCATTATGACTGGAACAGCTATCCAAATTTGTGAATTAAGGATTAGCTGTTCTAATTGTAATGATGGTCTGTGGCCCAGGGATTTAAAGATGAGCTTTAAACTCCAGCTTAGCACACTGCAAATTATCATTTTTAGTATTATTATTATTATTATTATTATTATTATTATTATAAATTCACTCATAACCTCAATGGGATCAGAGGAGATATGGATACAGAGGGCGGAATAAATAAATATAGGATGTTGTAGTATTATTCTACCATAAAGTCACACCTATAATATGCACATTTCTTTTAGTTTAAATTGTATTTTTGAACAGATGAAAAACATACTTTGCCAGTAGTAATGAAAAGTTTAACTAGACTGTCAGTCTGACCTGTGTGCTACAAGAATGAACATTTTTGGAAGTTTGTGTTCAGTGAAATTCACAAGGCCAGTTTGCTCCTTCCATTTGATCATAAGAGCATTTTTGAGAATCTGTATGCAGGCATAGAGAAACCACAAGTTTGAATAAATTGATCTGGGGTGCTGGCAGAAAGGAGGGGGGCATTTTCTTGAACTACTTTTGTGCTTAGATGTTAAATTTGAGTTATGCATTTCAAATAGAGCAATTTGTTTCAGAGCAGGTTCATAGATTGGTCTTGCCTGACAGATAACCTGCCCTGCTATGAATCTCCAAGTAACACCACAGAAACCAAACCAAGCTGTGCGATGGCACACAAGAGAGAAGTCACTTGATTAAAGGGGGGGGGGGGTGGGGGGGTGGGAGGGGTGTACTATAGAATATACCATTGACTATAACATAGTACTTTTCTTCTTTTTTTTTCTTTAACCCAGCACAAATCACATGCTGTTCTGGAAAGCAGTGCGAAAGTCCAGGACCTTGGTTTGTTTGAATGAAATATTGATGTTTCAATTCATGCAATGGGGAAGGGAGTGCCAAGCTTCCCCACTGTGCAAGTGTCATCATTTCTGGAGCATGTGTCTGGATACCTCTGAAGCTGAGAGGGACAGGCCTTTGAAAGGCTGGAGCTGAGTCCACCACATGCAGGGCTACGTATGAAATCTGCCTTTTACAACTACAGAGAGAGCAGCTCTTTGTTCTCAGGGGAGAGGGGTATGAAGTTGAGAGATCTGTTATTAAAGAAATAAAGAAATAAAATATTATATTGGCTGCATAGTATTGTTTACATACGTGCAGGAGTATCTCATGCAGTTTTCTTCCTACTGTGTCCTATGGATCTGTTATTTATTACTGGTCTGGCTTCCAACCAAACACATCTACTCAGGATCTTAATTGATTACTTATCTTGAAATCATATCATTTTGACATATCTTTTGTCATTGCTAGAAAGTCCTTTGTGACAGAAATGTAAAGTCTTTCAACAGTTTAAACTACATTCAAGCCTGTAAGAATTTTTTTTTCTCAATTTACTTTTGTTGAACACTTTAGTGCTACAGAACACTTCCCAGTAAATTCATTATGATCCATTTGTTGTTCAATTAATTTTTAAAGGGCCTTGAACAATTAGGCAGCTAATGAAGCTTAATCAATTGAGACAGCTAGGCTGCGTTTGTTTACAGGCAAACATTAATGAATACAAGTACCATTAAAAAAATAAAAATAAAAATAAAAAACTTTTATCTACTTTTTAGTAGTATCTCCACTGACACATTTAATTTACGAAGGACTGGGAAATAATTACTAAGAGATCCTCACTCAAACAAGTCAGTCCCTATATTGGAATAGAGTGTTAGTGTTCTAATCAACCTATATACGGGCTTCTCAAATAAGCATCCTCCTTCCTTGTTAATGTTTTGTAAATCACAGGTGCATATTTACTTCTTCTTATTATTTTTGGCTGATGTCTATTTCCAGTGTGCAGCATGCATAATGCTAGTCATATATTGCTGAAGGATGACAGTGTGTCAGAGGAATAGAGCTATTTTACCATGATGGGATCGGGTGGGAATGGTATTAGGGGAAGCAGAGGACCTTGGGGCAGCAGTAGCTTCTCCACTGATAACTCCTGACCAATAAAAATGAAGGGGTTTTCTACTGTCTGGTTTGGTTTTCTTTTTGGGAGCATGTATGCATCTGTAAATTCACCACTCTATTGAGAGCACTGCCTCTGTATACTCTGCCTCCTGTATATTCATTAAAAAAAACACTGAAATGCTCAGAATTTTGCTTCATTTTTACATTGATTATAACAAAAAATGATTTAGCATGAGAGCATTTCAGAATATACACAGTAAAATGATGTGTTAAATCAACTCTTACAGAGTACATATGATCACTGTTGGATTATGTACTCTGTTGGTTGTGAATTATTATTTTACTGTATAGTGAAGCTTAAAGAATCATGGCATGTTTAGTTTAGAGTTGTGCTTTTAACATATATTAATAGACTGATCACGCCTGCTGTGAACAGAGCACACATGAATATTTAGAGAATTTCTGTTTGCTGATGTTTTTTATACTATTGCTTTTATTTTGATGCACGGGTTGTAAGAGATGAAGACATGAAATTTTGAAGAGAGGTGACTGAATTCTCTTTTTTCCTGAACATGAGAACATTTTTTCTGTGTTGATAAGGAGCTTTTAAGCTTGCAGCTGACAGGATATATCAGAGTGTATAGATAGTAAAATTATTCATTATTCATTGCTAAGATTTAGTTAAAAATGTATGACTGTCCCTTTTCTTCTGGGATTGGTGTATGGTCTACTGAGTTAAAAAAAATCAAGACAACGGAAAAGTGAGGGTAAGAACTCAAACACAACCTTATATGGCAATGTGAGAGTACTTGATGCTATGAGACATCTAACCGGAGGCTGCAGGAGGGCGGTGCTTGATGTCAAACCCAACCCTTTGACATCCTACCCTTTCGTCCAATCCAGGGCTTTGAAATGTGGAATTGTTTTTGACCAATTGCATGTCTGGATGGGTAAGGTTGAACAAACCTTACCCATCGACACCCAACCCCACCCCTCATACATCCTGCAGTCAGATGTACTTGTCAATGCTTGAAACATATAATGTTATTAGCTACAGTACTCTCAGCCTGATCTCATCTCTAGAAAAAAAGTATATACAGCATTCCATCGTCAGATCTTGGATGTGTTCAAGGGCAAAAGTCATTTCAATTTCATATACATTTCATACAACCATAGATTTATATGGCTGTATTCAATTTCAAAACCCAACCCTACCCTCCCTCATTGTATTTTATTCTGAAAAGCTGTACATTTAAAAAAAAAAAATCAGTCTACTTATATTGTACTTGTACAAAATGAAGAATGTTGCATGAAAAAAGCTAAACATCATAGATAAATGAGCAAATCATTTTGAATTCACCTCAGGTTCGGTGGCCAAACTGTCTTGTCTTTGGAGTCATTGCTCTTTCTTGTTTTAATGGGGATCAAAGATTGAACTCCTTGCCAGCATGTGGTTCATGGAGGATATGCAGGGCACTCTGTCTTCTTTAATTCTCCAAAATGAACTCCAGATTAGTTCCCTTTCCCTTAAACACAAAGAGGGGCCTTCAATTCAGTATGCAGCTGTAAATCAAACATTGATAACAGTTAATTAGCACTACCATTCATGGTACGCTGTAAAAAGATTTTATTGTTTCCAAGGTCATTAATTTACAAAGACAACGAATAAGTAGTGGCAGCTGGTGTGCTGGCCTACCGGTTAACAGTTGAAAGATGGGTTCCCTAGGGCCATCATATTCAGCGACTATCTGCCTGATCACAGGAGCGGTAACAATAATATATAGCCAAGAGAACTAGAACAAATCAAACCTGACTCCCAGATATATGGCTTTCGCAGTGGCATCCAGTTTCTTTTCTATTCCCCCCGTGGAATTCAGCGAAAGCACAGATTGCTTCAAGTGTTAACGGGAGGGCTGCATTTCATTAGGGCAGCTCTCTTTGTAAATCCAGCCCAGCCTGACGTTCCTTCCCTGCCCAACCTTGCACCGTAACTCATCCTAAGTGCCAGATTTTGCACGATCCACAGTATAGCGGCGCACGAATGGCAGTTTAATATGTACCATTCGACAAGGCAGATGAAGTGCATTTAATTTGATGGTGTTCGATTTCCTCTGAGAAATCGTATCATCTCTTAAAGTGAACCGATTGCCATACAGATCGATATGGGGAATAAAACATACTTCATATGCAGGGAGCATTTTACAATTTCATGGGCAAAGGCTGTGAAGCTGTCAGTTCCCATATAGCTGTGGTAGTACAGTAAAGTAACTGCAAATCCTGGCTAGACATCTCTTTTGAGAATGAGGAATAGTTGTACTGGGAATCTAAGCAACTGTGCGGCATCAATGCCTTTCTCCTGCACATCGATCTGTTCGACCAGTGCACTTCCTTTGTATGATTTATTGTTAATTCTTTAGTATGTATTTTAACTGAATTGACATAAACATAACTTGACCCATATTACTGACATGCCCTGATACATGAAACGACTTAATTTTTTAAAAATTAATTAATTAATTAATTGATCACACAAAGACATTACATAACACATTAGCTAACGTATTCTAAGAAAAGTGTAGACCAGGTTCTGTAATAACCAGCTGATTAGTGCATAAAAACTACCAACGCTGCTATATGACTGGTTTGAAAAAAATTAATAGTCCTGAGCCATCTTTAGTTGTGGAGAAAATCAAGGAGCTGAGGGGGTGCTGATAGGTCTAAGGCTCTGAGTTGTAAATATTTCAGTAGAAACAATCCACACTGTGCTCAGAGCAGATGCTGGAGGGAAATATCGGGGGGGGGGGGGGGGGGGGGGGGGGGGGGGGGGGGGGGGGGGAACCATGAGCTATTCCGAAACCAATACACAACTGTACATTACCAAGGCTAGCTAATTTACAAGCATGAAAGCAGTGAGGCTCATTTTAGATGATCTGTTTTAATAAATATTTATATGAGCTAAATTTGTAAAGATCTCATAAATAAATAAATAAATAAATAAATAAATAAATAAATAAAAACAAAAAAATTTAAAAAATGATGTGATTTCTATTGTGTTATTTGTTTTCCCCATGCAAACTCCAATACAGAAAAGGACTCCTTGCCTTGGTGTGTCTTGTACTGTAAATAATAGTAATTAGCCCCAAAGAAACAACGGTCCTTGCTTCATTGGGTTGTTGAATAGAGGGCTTGAAAATGAATTGTCTGTAGTATCTTAAATGGTTACCCAGTGCATTGTTTTATAAGGCCTGTCCTGTCAGTGCTGATAACTTATGATTCAGGAGGAGGCTGAAATGTGGATGAGTGCCACACTGGCTCTGGATTGAATAAAATGAGAGAAAAAAGAGAAAAATAAATAAATAAATCGGCCACTTCCTTAATGGAAGACTGATCAACTTCCACAGCGCTCATTACAGCCATTCGGAGTGCCTATATAAATGTTGGAGTAGTTAGAGATTGGGTAGCGCGCTACTCCATCTTTATCCTTACCTTCCTTGCACTTTTTAATCTGTCTCCCCCAGACATCACTCCATCCATCTCTGTTATTTCTGCTGCCAAGAACCATCCCTGTATCCATCTTTCCATCATCTTGTGAAAGGGAATCACTTTACACATTGAATTTCAATTGTGCAGGCAGATACTTTCCATTTCTCCCCATCTTCTTGCTGGCACTTGCAGTTGGACGCTTTCCCAAAAGAGTCACCATTTCATTTTATTTCTTCCACCCCATCTTGCCCCCTTTTTTTGAACCCCTCCCCTGTTTTTTTCACCAGCATACTTTGGTAAATAGGAGTCTTGGTGTTGATGCTCAGTCTAACAAACATCTTTTCAATCTCATATGCAGAACCAATGAAATCGCGAAAGCAAAAAAAAAAGCGTAAATATGGTTCTGTTTCAGAAAGATTATAGTACATCCAGACTTTTTTTTTTGTTCTTTTCTATCTTTATTCTTCGGGGTGGTGTAAATACATCGTTTCTCTCTGCTTGCGATCGTGCCTGAAAGATAACGGCTCTTGGCAAGACGCAGAAATGCATGGCGTGGATGTGGGAGCGCTTACTGTGTCATTATCATTATCAGTGCTGATTGCTGATTGTTATGGTGTTTGCTCCGCTCGGCTCTCGAGCGCATGCTGTGTGTTTGGCCAGCGCTGATTGTGCGGCTGCCGCCGCCCCCCTTCTCAGCTCCTAATGGAAGACAGGCTTGTGGCTTGAGCTGCTGCCACGAGGAGTGGGGTAGTGAGCAACACATAATAAATAGGCTGCAATCAGAAATAGCACAGTAAAGAACATGGCACAATAGCCAGGAGGCTGAATGCGCCACACTCATGCTCTCCATGGTGCACCCTCTGTTTCTGAGGGGTGGGGGGTGGGGGGTGGGGGGGGGCACAAAGATTGAGATGCATGCATTTCTACCTCTGAAATTTGGGTCAAATGCATAATAGTATTGCATAAAACAAAGCGAGCAATAGTGATTTGAATTTATATGGAATTTTCTATGGGCAAGGTCAGTCTGAATGTGTGTGTAGCAATGTGAAAAACAATAAATATATTTGAAAAATCGTCAGTGCATCGCTTTAAAAACTCAACAGACAACAGACAGTTGTGAATGAATGCACGGCAGATACATTCATTCTTTGTGCACTTTGCCCAAGATGTCACATTGTGATTTTGCTGTTTTAATCTCGGAGCAGTCAATAATTTTCTTTGCAGTTGAAAATTGTGTTTCAGAATCCTCCTTTGGTACCTGTCAGTGACTTCTCTTTGTTGGTATCTCAAATAATCATTTAATGCTGCACTCTGGCAGTTACTTTTGGTCTTATATAACAGGCGAGAGGAAGAGAGAAGCAGGAGATGCGTGTGTATATGTGTGTGTCTTGTGTATGTGTGTATTTGTGTTTGGGGATGGATGTGATTTTTTTTTTTTTTTTTTTTTTTGGGGGGGGAGGTTTGTTGGCAGAGCTGGGGGTGGCTGCGGGGGTTTAGATTTAGGCACAGCACAGCCATGTCCTGCTTTTTGAAGATGTAGAACACTAGTGAGAGTTTGACTTTTATCAAGAGTCTCCATGTAGTAGCAGCAAATTGGATTAGAAAGACTACATTTGAAAGGTTTCCCTTTTTCAATTTCATATTTCAAGCTTTGGAAATGTCCCTATTCATTTCTGCTGGAGAGCACAAAACCTTCAGCAGGATCAATCCTGCTAATGCACTTGTGCTTCTTGTGTCATAAAAGTACAATACTTCTTTTTAGCCAGCATTAATACGTTTATTGAAGGCTTTTAATGGGTAGCATTAGGGATCAAATTGTACTTCTGTGATGTTATAGTCTCTTGTAATATCCGTTCCACTTATTTTGTAATAAAGTCAAAACAGCAATATTAACAATTGAAAACGGAGAGAATACTTGAACAAAGCTCTTGATCTTGTTGATATATAGTCATATAAGAAATCCAAATTTAAATACAAATCCAGTACTGTAAGTAGCAATGTAACATCTTAAGGCAATGGGGCTGTCTGTAAAAGGAGGATTCTGTGCAGCTGGGCCGTACTTTTTAATTGACAGTTTTTTGAGTGTTTTGACAATTTTTAGCTAACCTGGGAATAAAGGAATTCTGTATGTGGAGTTGGAGTGAAAATGTCTTGTGTCACAAAAAAAATCTATCTCCAGGAAATAGATATCTCCAGGAAAAAGCCCAGATGGAAACCTAAAGCTGTCAATCTAAAGCTCTCCTCATACACTTCATTTTGCAAGGCTCATGAAGTGGAAATCATGTTTAGTAGTGAAAGATATCCCTATATTACAACACCAATTAAACGTCTTCACATATTTCACCAACAAAGTCCATTCTTATTTTTTCTTTTCCTAATAATAGTCTGCTGTGTGCTTCCTGTGAAACCTGGTATTAAGACGAAGGGAAGGTAGATAAAAGGCTTTTAGAGGCCTAGTGTGAGAGGTGCTATGGAGTGAACTAGGAAAGTGAATTGTAGACGAGCCTTTTCACGTTGGACTGCAGGAAACTTATTTTTGTGACAGCCTTTTTCTGAAAGCAGCCTTCTGTGGGGTTGTAGCCTGCAGTGTCTTTGAAGGCCAACAGAGCACTCGGCCAGCTAGTTTTCACCAGCTTGAGGGCAGGCTGTTCCTCAGCACAACACTGAGAGCACTCAAGAGGCATTGGTGAACATGTTTTAGATGTGAATATCAGGGACATGGGAATCTTATTACAGGATTCTACAATTACATTCCAGCTTTTGGAATTTTCCATTCTGTCATGTCACACTTGAAAGCTCAGTGCTGGCACTTTTCAACTGAATGACTACTGAACTATAAAGTACCAAATTGTGCCATCTCTTGCTACTGTGCAACCTAAAATTACTATGTAAACTTAACTGAAAATGTAAGTGTATGGAGAGTGTAAACTGTGAAAGTAGACAAGTGCAGGAATTTTTGGGATGGATATACAGTAATAAACACACTTCTAAATCAGAGGGTAGTACGATTTTCCCCTGGAGATCTGGCTATCATTACACTAATTGTGCACCATTAACTTTTGTTGTAGTTATCTAAAGATGGACCAAATACAAACATTTTTTCTGAGAATATTAATGAGAACTGAAAATTTCTAATGTGTGTACTGCTGCCTAAGTATTGCTGCAAGTGTAGTATATGTTTTTATTTTACAATACTGCATCTTAGTCATGGTTTGATATATATTTTTTATAGGTTTTATATATAATTTATTTGATTATTTTTTACTTCCAAGTTGTGAAGTAAGGGAACTACATGAAATGCAGCAGGACAGTAGCTTGGGCTACTGAAAATTTGGAAAATGGGATGGATTATGATGATGGAACTGCTAAAAAAAAAATGTTGCTTATGTTGCTTGCTCGCCATGAAGAAGTGTAGGCTGTGAACATTGAAATTGAAACGCTGTGGTATTCCAATTAGGGATGTCACTGTTGACAATGAGATTTTCAACAATATTTTTTTGTCTGAGGAAATATCACGGTCTCGCCATTTTATGGGGTTTAAGTATTATGGGGTCATTTTAATGCAACACTATGGAGGGAATAAGCAACCATTTTATTATTAAATGTATGGCTGCAATATTTGGGCAAATATGTTAGGGCGATTAGCATGTTGGGTATTATGATCACGATATGACGTGCGTTGAGACAAATACGAATAAAGAAAAATATATAAAATTCTAAATATTTTAAATATTAAATAGCTAAATTCTTTATTATTGTTATATAGAACATATTTATACATATAATAAAGAGTGTATGTGTGAGTAACAGATGTCAGTAACAGATATTTCTGATATCGCTAAAATACCCCTCTGTGCCATATGCAGTCAATCTGCTCTTTGTACGCAGGCTAGCAAAAGTAATTATTCATTAAGCATTATTTCCATTCAGCTGAAAGTGTTTCCAGGAGCTTTTGAAAATGAGCATCTCTATGTACTGTATGTACATAAAATTGCAATGCAAAACTAAAAAAGCAACTTCTTATCATAAAAATTATCTCAATTAGACATTCCAGTGCCAAGCAAATTACCTATAAGCAACTACTACCTGAAAAAAATTACCCTCTTTATGACCTACCTATTTTGACTTTTGCCCCTGCTTGGAAATCCTGTATATGTTAGAGTAGCCTTACAGTCTCACATTTTTCAAGCACATTTAGATTGCTTTAAAATGTAGTTTACTGTGTGTTTCTAGCCAAAATAATGGTGTAACTATTCTGCTGCATACCCAGTTACTTTCACTTTGCGTTTTCACATAGGGCAGGAGAGGATGCATTGCACAGGCTTTATCAGTTGTTTATCAATTTGTTTTCTTATGCAAATGTTTTCTTAAAAGATACTGAAGTGGTGATAATGGGCACTATATTATTGTAAATTGTTTATGATTTGATTTTATAGTTTTCATAATTTTCCTCCTTGTGCTATCTTACCCTGACTGCTGGTGAAAGACATGAGTAAAATCGCTTCAAACTTCCTGGTGAAATGCCTTTTAAAACTTTTAAACTAAAGCTGCGCTGAGAGGATGTGCCTCATTTCATACAGCCCCAGTTTGCATATGCAAATTACAGCAGCCTACTTACTGCTTACAAGCTTGATATACACTAGCCTGACAGGTGAGCACAGGTTAGAGTACCCAGCAAGGTAAAACCATTATGAACACATTTTGTACTTAGAAGCTCTCCAAAAGAATACAATTTTACTGAAATGTGGGCCTTAGTCAAAAAGAGAGTATGGGTAAATAACAAATATTTGTTTTGCAGGGTTCCAGATGGTACAACCCTCAATGGAATTAGCTTCTGGAAGTTGAATATGGCTGAGGAAAAATGTATACACAATATTCCAATTTGGAGAGGTTTGGTGCCATTAGGAGAGGTCTTGGGGGTACTTGGGCTCACCTTTGGGAAAATGAATGTAAAATGTTACTGCTTTGTTCAATCCACTCCAAACTGTTATCCTGGTGTAAACTTATACTTCCTGGGGTATGATTGGAAAAATAATTCTGGTTCTGTCCAGTATCAGAAGTACACATAATCACTACAGATTAAAGAAACTACAGAATGGTTTTTAGATGTCTTTCAGAATATGAATGAATGAATCATTGCATTTATATTCCAGAGATGAATGGGAACTCATCTCACCCACCACCAATGTGTAGCACCCACCAGGGTGATGCACGGCAGCCATTTTGCGCCAGAACGCTCACCGCACATTAGCAAGGGTGGAGAGGGAGTGAACTATTTTTAGCCAATTTAATCAGGGGATGATTAGGTGGCAAGTTTGAGAGAGCCAGTTTGGGAATTTAACCAGGAACACTCTATTCTTTGCGAGAATTGTCATGGGGTCTTTAATGACCACAGTGAGTCAGGACCTTGGTTTAACATCTCATCCAAAAAATGAAAGTATAAACATGCCATGTGTGTTTACGGAGTGAGATTCCCATAGGATCAGGGGACTTGGTCATTTTGGTACGAACATGCTCTTTATTTCAGGCTTTAAACCATTTCTGCACAGTACACTATACAATGTTGGAGCTAATAGGGTTTACTTAAGACGGGGGATTCTCACAAAAAGCCCCAGGCTTTATGTGGGGTTTAAAGGGTTACTCTGCTCCCTACAGTTGGCAGTAAAATAAAACCATGCTAGCCTATTCATTAATTGGAATATTGTTAAGTGAGTGACATGTACAATAGCTTCTCACAGCTTATTACATTAATTAAACATCTATGTGTCTTCTTTTTTGGGAACACAATTTGCACAATTTGTACAGCCTCTGAAGTTATCTGGTCAAAAATAATGATGTACAAGGCACAAGGACACTTGCCCTTCTCTGCACATCTGAATAATCAAGACGGAATTCAGCCAGCGTATGCTTGCGCACAGCTTGTGGTGTGAATTAAAAGAAATTAGCCCTGTTTTTCAAAAAAACCCTGCTGTGAGAGTTAAGACGATTAGGCTGCTCAGTGCTTCTTTGAGTGGATGTTCTGCTGTTTTTAATTCTCCAGTAGGAGGCAGCAGAGAGGGCACTTCAGGTCTCTGCTAAGATGAGCTCAGCTTCTGAGTTTCTTCTTAATCATTTGTAGACCAGGCAGGCAGTATCAAGGGACCAGCACAGCACCTGGAAATGTTACATAAAAAGCTTGTTCAAGAATACCACAAAATGTTTCAGCCCACTTAAATCCGACATCAAACCTGACTGCAGAGCCTGGTCGGTGCTAGCCTCATATTGCCTGTGCTCATGCAAGTATACCAGCCTTGCACCAAGGGGTTCATATCTGCAAAACAGATAAGAACAGCCATTGTACAACAAAGCAGTAGGGGAAAAAAATGACTTGTACTTTTACCTTTGCCAAATATGAACTGAACAAGGGTGGAGGAATTGGGGAGATAAGCACCTCGAGATGCACATGGCACTCATTACACAGTAATTGAAATATGGTGAGATGGTGGGATTGCAGTGAAGTCACAGAGCACACAGCCATAGCCCTTTCCTCAGACTCAGGAGAATGAAACATGAGCCTTTCATTCTAGCTGATGGTTGTGCCCAGTCCTCTAATGAAAAATGGCATCTTTCCCCTTGTAAAACGCCCATGGGGTTAAACCGCTTCATTATTATTAATGACCAGCCATTTGCCTGTCCAGATGTAAGGTTGGAGTGGGGGCCAAGGGGGAAGGGAAATAGAATGATAAAGTCTAAGTAATTACAAACTCAATTATTTCCTTTCAAATTTCATTTGTGGGACAGCATGAGACACTGTTAATCACATGTCTCTCTCTCTCTCTCTCTCTCTCTCTCTCTCTCTCTGTCTCTCTCTGTCTCTCCCCCTCTCTAAATACCACCTCAAAGTGTTGGGAAGGTATGCTGTACATAGATGGAAAGAGGACTCAGCATTCATCCCAGAATAATATTTAATCACAGGACAATCAATGAAACCAATCCAATTTTATGTATATAGCAGATTTTGCAAATGATTTGTCACAATAAGTTTCACAATTTACCCTGGCCTAAACCCACACAGAGCCGGCCGGAGGCAACAGTGACAGGCAAAATCTCCTTGGAAGACATGTACTGTAGGAAGGAACCATGATGAGTCAGAGGAGTCATTCTCATCTGGCGACTCAGGGTATAGGTCACAAATACTGTATAAAGCCAGTCACTTTTGGGCAGTTTGCTTGAAGCACCCAGAAGTGGCGGTCTAGGGGTGAGGTTTCAGGCTGGAGTGATGGATCTGCATACAGGGGACAGACAGCAAGCTTGAGGGGACCCGGGCAATTGCCCCATTGTGGTAAGACTGGGAAACAAAGAAAAAAGTTAGGCAAGTCACCTTTTAGGGAAAGGTTAGAGTGGGCGACATATAACCCCCAAGTTTATTTCAGAGACAAAGAACCCACACAGGCATGAGAAAGCCAAGAAACCTACCCACCCTCTAAGAGCCTGCCTGTAAAAAAGGGGTAATGACTGTTGAGAGGGAAAATAAAGTTTGTCACCCCATAATACTCTAATAATAATATGTCTGCATGCTTTTCCAGCTCTGTGTCAAGACTATAATTGGTCATAAGATTGACTGAAAAGGTGTGTTTTTAATGTTCACATAACATTAAGACTATGTCTGATTCCCGTACAAGTTCAGATGGTTATTCCCTAGTAGGAGAGCTCTAGAGGAAAGGGGCCTACCACCTCTCAAGCTCTTGAGAGATTGACAAATGCTAAAGATAAAAGCAGCAGCCATGACTGTTGTATTGCAGACAAAATTCCAAAAAAAGACTACGTAAACAATTCCCAGTGCATGGCAATAAAACAACAGCATACTTGAGGCTTCTGTTAGAGCCAATAATGTTTGTCTTTGGCTGAGTTGCTCATGTCTGCTCTTGAAATATACTTCTTGGGCATGAAATTAATTCAGCGTGCATAAATCTGTAGACTTTTGGCAGCTATTTATTTCTTTTGAGTCACTAATATCATATTTTTGGCAGTTTCCTGCTAATTACAGAAGTCACAAAAGATAAGGTCTCACGCAGTGAGTGTTTCCCTTGAAATCCCCCATTTCAGCAGTTGTATGTAAACAAGTATTGCTCTCTCCTTAAATTGTATGAGTTTGTTTTTAAATATTGGAAAATGCATGTAAAATACATTAGGCATTGTTTTCAGAAATTTGCTTCTTTTAACAGTCCTCGCTGACCTGATATATCTGGTTTGCATAGACCCAATTACAAAATGCAGCTCTCATTGTTACAGATTCTTGTAAAATGGTACTTAACTTTAGTAGCTGAGTTGGTTTCTAGTTTGATATAACTTCAGCTGTGAAATATAAACTGTATTAAACCATTTTTCTCTGAAGGCAGCATGAATTTGTGCCAATGTTTTCTAAAAGGCATCTATAAATTTAGTAAAAATGCATAATATTTTACTTTTATTAACAGATATATGTTTATGAGAATCATTTGAAGTTGAATTTCAATGCTGGCTTGATCTTTGGGGGGAAAAAATCTAATACATTTTAATGCCTTTTTTATGTCAATACTGGTCATAGGTGAAAGTACACAAAATTAATTGATGTCTGATTCTGTGCATTTTTATTATTTTCACCTTGGACTTGGACACATGTTGCCCTGTGAACACACTATGAGAACTTTCTAAAACAAGAGAGCATATCCTCATTCACTACTGTGCTATTTTTGTGGTTGAGGATTGAGGTAGGGATTAAAACATTGCAAAGTCTCAATATTACTCTGAAATTATTCTTTACAGAACTAAATTAATAGTGTTGTGGCAAAGTTGTCAGCAATTATCCCTTTAATCACTAATAAGTGGTTCCTTCATACAAGGCCAAGAATAATTACCTCTTTGCTTCTGTTAACCTAAAGCATCATCCTGGGTGTTCTTCATTGGTGTATCTGTCAGTGTCAGTCGCCATAGTTTCACTGCCTAGTTATATCGATAGCCTGAAGCAATGTTGTGTACTGTTTAAGAAACTGTACTAGAGACTGAAAGGCTGTGGGATGGAGGTTGACTTCCACCCATGAATGAGATACAGAATCGACTCATTTGTACAGTAGCCTTGGACAAAGGCATCTCAAGGGAAAGAAGAATGTTTATATTACTAATCTTTTATTATTGTATGCCCTAGTCATGTCAGAAGTGTAATGAGGGTTCTACACCATTCACCTCCATTATCATCAGCTTTGTCTTTACTTATTTAATTATTTTATTTATGTATCAAGACATGGAATGCAAAACATTTATTGGTAACACTTTTAAAACTTTTGTCATCCTTGAATTTTTAAAAACCATATATGATCAAAAGAAACACTTTAGGGTGTTTAGCAATCAGCTGTTCTTTGTTAGGGCAGTCCTTTGGAACTGCTCACCAAGTTTAGTAAACACTTGACATGACAGATGGATTCTGTAGTGTATGTATATCTAGTACTATTCTGTACTATCTGCAACATGCCATGAATATACAGTCATGAATGAATACATGTACTCATAATAGGACAATGGGAAGTGGCATCAAATGCAGTCAATTTAATCACTTTACACTGTTACCGTCAAATGTAAACTCATGTCCAGGTAAACCTTAAAATGAATTATTCCCTTTGCAAAAAATGTGCATAAATAACATATATTTGCTAAAAGATTGAGAGCAAAAAATAGAAGAGGAATCTTGTTAGGTTATGTTTTATCTGATCATCTTCTTTGTCTAGAAGTACATAACATGCATGTGCAAAGGTCAAGACCTCTACAGGGATCAGATGGGTTGAAACCTTGCCCCAAACTAATGTTCTGAGCAGAATTAATAATGCTGCCAAGAAGAACTATTCTACAGCAAATATAAATCACAAAAGAAAATAAATACAATATCACAAAAGCAGAATGGGGAGTATAATTAATTGAAAAAGCTCTCAGAAACGCGGTTATTTCGTTGAATTGAAATCGACTCTGAAACAGCTTCAGAGGCTGCACCTTGCCTTTGGCTGACAAAGGCAGTCAAAGCTGTCATCAGCATCAGTCTAGCACAACAGGTCCCAGAGGACAGGAAACAGTTACGGGCTACACCTTTTGAGCTGCTTAATGTGAAATATCACATGCAAAAATAGTAGCACTCCTGGCTGTTGACACAGCAACACTGACAGCCCGTGCTGTGAGTCCATACAGATTATACCAGCAAGCACTGCGGCATGAAATACCCTTCACACATTATATAATTACAAACAGTTCAACCCTCTTTCCCTCTCAAACACTTCGACATAAGTTATTAAATACATTTCAGAGAATCATTTTAAAGCTACAGCAGAAAAAACAAAAACTGTATTATTATATGCATGTGGCATTTGTTTTATGAGTATTGTGTCTGCATGTGAGTGTTGGCCTACAACAGAAAACACTGCTATCATGTTTATCAAGGAGATGGGTACAATCTCTGGTTTTAAACCAAACTCGTCAATAGGGGTTAAGTCTAGAAATTCAATCATTGGACTTCCTGGATATGGCTTGCATTTTCTGGCAATTGTCTGTAATGGGAGACTGCTTTCTTTGTGTTATAAATGTAATTAGTCATAACAGATCTTATATGAGTGGCATGGGAATGTTAAGTTTGTGTTCAAATTGTTCTTTTTCCTCTATTTGTTTTTTTTTTTTTTGGAATATCTCCCAACAATGTAATATAAACACACATGTAAGCAGAAAAACACAATGTCTCATGACACATGGAATTGATAGTCCCTTTCAAGCTGTACATAAAAAAATAAATAAATGCATTTTTAAAAAATTAAGTGATCTAACAATAACCAGGAGAATGACAATGACCCAAAAGCAGGACAGGCAGACAAAAAGAATGAGCACAATGCCTTTTTACCTGGCACAAACAAAATCACTTGACAAATCCTGTTAGAGTTGCCTGCAGTGGGCCGTTCACTTTGAATGCTATTCCCAAGAGTGACGACCTTCAATTTAAGGGATTGGTAGAAGCACATAGGGCATTCTCTGTTCACAGCTAGGTTTGTTACTAAATTAAAACACCAGTTAAACTCAATGGATAGGCTGTTTCCTCAAAATAAAATTTAATGAAGCAATTGAAACTATTTTGCACTACTGTGTAGGCCAGTTTTTGCTGTGTGAAATAACCCTAATTCACTGTAACTTAAAACATGAAAGACTTTACACCAAGGAAAAGGGTTTTTTTATGCTTAACATCATACTATTGAATAAAGGTAAGTAGCCTAGGCTTACAATTTCATTTCATCTGAGGCTGATTATTAAGAAAAGTAGCTGCATGCAAGCTAAGTGATACATAGTGTAATAAAAAAAATCAGATGCTGATCTTTGATTATATATATCTCTCTAAGTCTATTACATTTGGGATTGTATGCAAATAAACAGCTCCATGTACCTATATTTAATGTATAAAATAGCATGCCTTAGTTCTCTACACCATTCCACCATTAAAACATAGTTTTAAATATTTTTGATACAGACTTGTAGACCTGGGAACAATGTTTTATTCCTTATATTTAAAATAGACAAAACCTCACTCACCAATGTGTGCGTTCGCATACATATATGCTGTATACATGAGTGTGCGCATAATATTTGTATATATCTCTTCTCCATCAAAAAAACTGGTACTTTTAGATAACTACAGCACATATGAAAGATTCCAGGAGACAGAGCTCAGATTCTATTTTTATTTTTTCTGGTTCATTCTTCTTGCTGGTAGCATAAGTGAACCACATAATTTTTTTCCTTAATGAAGCCACTGACCCTGTGAAAGGTCACATGTTTACTGCTCTAGTGATTTAGTCACTAGTGCTGGAAGGCTGAACAGATGAAAAGCTGAGGTGGAAAACAGGTGAAAAGCCAGCTTTACATTTCTCCAGATCGGTGTGTTGTCTGTCTGGTCATATTCCTGTTCAGTCAGATCAATGGATATCTGACCAATGGTCAGGTCAGATAATTACTTGAATCAACTCAAGCAGTACATCAAGTAAAAAAATATGAAACCAAATGTCTGTGTAAATGTAGCTTCTAGATGCATGTTAGTGCATGTCATAGGTTACCTCAAAATGCGCATATTTACCACTCTCAATATGAATAAGACATATAGTGCTCACTGGAGAGACAGAATATCTCTAAGATGTTTTTAAAGGAGGATGAAATTGACATGCAAGTCTTAATCCAGGAATAAAGTACAGTGCGTACGTCTAAGAGAGTCAGCAGTCAGTCCCCCCCCCCCCCCCCCCCCCCCCCGAAAGTAAACCTCTAGCCAGCAGCATGAGAATTAGACCAGGCAGAGCATGAAAAGCCAGCAATGCAGCAAAAATCAGAAAATGAGTTGCATTCAATTATTGATAGCATTCTTACTTATGCAAATATGCTAAATAATTTCTACATGACAGCTTGAAGTGCAGGCCTGGAGGACTAAAGTGATGTTCCTCTCCCTTTTTTATTGGGTTAAGGAACATAACATTGTGGGCCTCCAGCCAATCCTCTTTTTGCCCCCCCCCCACCACCCCCCACCCCCCACCCCCCCATTTTTGTGCACACTGTTTTACATCCTAATTATCTGGTTTATTACTGGGGGTCGATGGCAAGGTCTTTTCCTACACTAATTTTACATCTAAAGTGAGAGCTGTCCATGTGTCTTGCCACTGCGACAAGTGCAGGTCTCAAAATCCATAGCTTATAAATACATATTATATAAATACATATTACGAATTCTGTGATGTTGGATTAATATAAGAAAGGAAAATTGGAAATAAGAAGGGGAACACTTATCTGAGTCTATATGTACAGCCCTCAATTTGCCAGTCTTATCAATGGCTTCAGAAATGTAAAAAAATAAAATAAAATCAGGAAAGAGGGATGTGTTTCCAGAGTGACAGTGATTAAAGTAAACAATAGTTTGTTGAGCAGCTCATTAATTATTTAATATGATAAACCTGATCACATGCACAAACAAGAGAATGCATTTTTTTTCTTTGATTTAATTAAACTACTGGGAGTTCACTTTATGTTGGAGGTAAACAGTAGGAACCAGGGGAATATAGACCAAAATAAAATGTGCTGTTGTATTTTTCTCATTAATGCATGCATTAAACATTTACTTATGCCTTTAATTTCTTTAAAAGGTAGACGTCTCTAGACCCACAGCATCATTTCACTACTATACTGTGAATATATACCTGTATATACACACAAATTTGAGAAAATTATTAAATTATTAAAATGTGTTTTAATAATGTATAGTGATTCAATATGGACTTACAGTATAACTAAACTAGGCTCATGACTCCCCTAATTATTACATAATTACATAATCAACTTTGTAATGGCATCACCTTGCTTATACCCAAATAAAGTTTTGTATTTAGAAAAAAAAAAAAAAATCCTGAGGTGCACATCAGCACAATATGCATGCATAGAAGAAATATAAGCTGGTGCTTTCAGGAATGCAGTCTATAAAGTTAATTTTATTATATACTGAAATAGAGGAAATGCTGTTTCTTCTTTTCTTTGTGCAGCCATTGAAGTGAACCTGCAGAAAGCCCTAGCTGAAGCTTCAGAGACCTGCACTCAGGAATGCCTGATACTGGGCCACTCCGACAGCTGTTGGATGCCTCCAGCATTGACCCAGTTCCAGCCATCCAGCAACACCACAGTGCCCACCTTCAGCTTCCAGCAGGCCTGGGCCCGCGGTGCCAAGCTGGATGGGCGTCACACCCTCGGCAGGTCGGTGCCCAAAGACGATCTCGACAAGGGAAGCAACCGGCCGCAGTTCTACAACACGCTGGAGAGACACTGCGGGAAGAAGGAGGACCCTGTCAAGGTCATTCCTCTGGCCAACTTCAACCCATCTGCCCAGCAGACAACGGCCACTGGGAGCACTGCTGGCTTTGTCCATGAGCATCAGCTATAAGAGCACACTTCTGGGAAGCTCGCCCCCTGCTGGAGTGTATGACAAGTGTAAGACTTGTCATTTAGTGTCTGTGCCATGTACCAGGTAGCGGTGTATGTGAGTGAAGGAAGATTCAGAAAAGAAAAAGAAAAGCTTGCCAATGTTCACATCAAAGTATATTTATGGCAAATATAATGGCAGTATCCATGACTCTAATATCAATGTTACCGAATAGGAAAAAAGGCAGTGTTATTTGAAAAAAAAAAAAAAAAAACTTGTGGTTTTGTCATATGCTTTGAAATCAGTTTCTGTACATAGAAGGTAGTTCTAAACCAAAGTAGCTCCTCAACTGAAGAACAAAAGAGAAGTCATGAATGTTTGGTAGGTAGTGGCTAATATAAAAAAGCTACAGAAATATTTATTTGAAATGATAGTGATGATATATATGGGAAGACTGTGTATGTGACTTTAAAATGCAATTTGTTGTAGTGGGAGTTGGGGTGTTATGGTTATTCAGTTTATTAACTTTCATGTTGCATTATCTTTAATTTTCACAGCTTGGGTAGTCACTACAATTGAAATTGAAGTGTTTTAATTACAAATGTTAGACTAAGGACAAAGCACCATTGTGGTCAACCTCCATGCCCTAGTTTTGATCATTTGAGAAGTTCTCAAACTTTGAAATTGACTGGCTTATTTTTTGACATACATTACCAGCTCTAATGATGGGGCAGGCTAGTTTCCTTAGATCCTTGGCACGTTCATTGCTTTCACACTTTTGACACCTCCACTCTTCTCCCCCTATTAAGAACCTGCTCATTTCCAACGTTATCTCATTAGCATGGGAGTCATGGAAGTCACAGGCAAATGAACAAAAAAAGAGAACAAAAAATAAAGCAATTCTTTTGTTCCAATTCTTTTCCACATCAAGGTTTCCTTTTTAAAAAGGGGGAGGGGGGAGAGAAACATACAATTTATGCATCATAATAAGTGCTATGGAGCCAATTATGAGAATCTCCCCCTTGTATAATTACTTTGATCTGTAATCAACGGAACAGTCGTAGTTGTGGAAGACTGCACTTTGAGACTTTAATTGGCTCAGAGTTTTTTTTTTTTTTCTACCTTTGCTGCATGCTCTGCTCCTCTCTGTAATAGTGTTGAGTGATAGTCACTGGCTCAGAAGCTACTGAAAGGACATAGCCACTTCCCACAATTATTCAAAGAGTAAAAGAAGAGACACATTACACTTAAGTCTTTATCATTTCTGTAAATATGCCAGAACACTGAAATTTAGCTTTGAATCCTGTTCTGTATTCAACACCTTTTGTGAAAAAGAAAGTGATGTTTATTGCATGACCCCAATTAAGGGCCAACACAAGTAATTTTTGGAACGCTGCACTGTTATTATTGATCAATCTCCAAATATCATGAGATAGAGGCCAGTTTCTGGAAAGCTGCTATCATAAAGGTATGGTTTCCAACATATATATATATATATATATATATATATATATATATGTGGATATTGTATTAATAAAGGAAAGATTCACAGTAACCATGCAAAATATTTGCCCATGTGAAATGACCACTGTAAACTCATGTAAATGGAAATGTGTAACATTATTACGCATGTAGCTTACTCTTGTAATATCTGTCTTCTTCTGAAAGACAGGATCCAGAAAGCAGTCAGTAGCACTTCACAGCTCTGATACCAATTTCTCTGTGCCTGCTGCTTTGTCCTTGTGCCTGTGTAATAAGCTTTGTAAAAAGATATCTTAAATTTTTACCCCTACGTAAGAACACAAATCTGTTCATTCGTACTTAGAAGTGACTCATTGAAGGTTCTTTCTCACATGAGAAATTTAAGAAACATATAATGCAACATTAGAAATGCTATGTCCACATCAAATGTGCAGTACAAGATTAAAAGTGAGCGAAAATGATCTTAAACATCATTACATTTTTTTTTTCATATACTAAAATAGCTAACGGAACCCCTATGTTATCACTCACAACACCAGTTGCTTTTTAAAATTGATGTTCAGAATCAGCATCAGAATTGTAACACTGCTCTGGAATCATTTATCATGTGCAAGTACATGACATTTTGCATTGAGCACATGTCACAAAATTAATATTTGTAATAAAATAAAAAACGCAGGGCTTTGCAAAAACAGTTTCAGAGGGGACAGGCAAGTACAACTATAAATAAGTTTTTTTTGTTTTTGTTTCTCCCAACACTATCACCTAATTCCAGATTAAGAAAAGGTGGACTCCACTGATCCTAATTTCATTCATTTGTACTGCCTTTTTATTTTATTTGTTTTACTATTATTTACAGTAAAAGTTTCATCATTTTTTATTCAAAACTTAAATTTCCAATCGGGCCTATTATATTGCTTCCCATTTAACAACAAGAAAACAAATAAACAAATATTATTCAGCCAATCAAACTAATATATTCTAGTATTTTGGAATGTGAAGTGGTTCTTGTGATACTCAATACTCTCTTAATGTAACAAAAATGCAAATCAATATACATACATTAATTAAATAGCTGGACTATTAATTAGCAAAGACAGAGCAAATGTGTTACTATTTTTCAGTTCTATCAGTAAAATTCAAGCAAATTTGTGAACTGTAGCACACAGTGTTAGCACACATCAGTGGTAATGCTGCTTAGTATGTTTTGCTGACAGTCAAGGTTTTTCAGGTCAGTGCTCCAAATAATGACTTTGTTATAAATTAGTCTAAGCACCAGTGATGTAATATGCACCATAATAGTGTTATGTAGAAACAGGGTGGACATTTGCTTATTGAAGCAGGATGGTAGGTACATTCATATCTAGTGATAGTCACTCAACTGTCTTTATAATAGTTTAAAATCTGGTTACTGCCTGTGGATCGAAGTGGTTAAATTGTTAAATCTTTCTACCCTTTAAAATCATTAATTCCGAAAATGCAGACTATGTTTTAAGTATCCCCACAACTTAAATTCACCAATTGTGGCACCAGTTTGTGAATGCAAACTAAATGTTTCAGCTCAATTATCTAAATTCAACTGATCAAACAAAAAGTGTCTGGTTATTGTGTATTGTTATTTATCAGCAGTTTTAAAATGAAATACAAATGCTATCAAATTCCGGCTGTAAAGATTTTTTTCTCAAATGACAGATATGAAAGATGGGGATTCCAGGCTGATCCTGTGCAACATTCTCATTAAACTGTGGATAAACAAACTGCATATGCGCAAGCATACATGAAAGTTATTTTTAAGTCCGGCACTGTAACAGCAGACCTATGCACATTGCCATATGTACAGAAACAATCACTGTCATTTCACACAAATTATATTTAGATTTTATTTTTTAGTCTGATTCCTTTTCTCACATAACTACTATTTAGGTGCAGTTATTGTAGTGAGTCAATGATGAACAAATATGTGCCAAAGGTTTAACTGATGAACCAAAACATGTCAGAAAAAAGATAAGATCTACATGCAATGAAATTATTTTTTATAATACTATCATATGCATGGCCATTTTTTCCCTTTTTGTCGTCTGAGATTTTACTTATCGAATAAAGAAAGTTTTTTTTTTTCTTTATGCAACTATATTTCAAATGGTGTCACAGATTGTAAAAGTTGGTTAATACGATTCAAATGAGATAATTAGCTCTCCCACATCCTCATCTGCATGTGCAACCAGCAATAGCTATAGCCTTTAAAATTACTACTTACTCCCTTGATGTTCCACGACAACTCATTTTTCATCACATGGCTGTCACTTTATTTTGTTGTAGTTATATTCCCTTGCAGGAAGGAAGGAATGATTGTTTTTGCAAACACTGTCTGAATTGTAAACTTGTCTTGGGACTGAGGAAGTATATATATATATATATATATATATATATATATATCAAGAACAGTAAGAAATGAAAAAAGCAAAAAAAAAAAAATCTATAAAATCAGTTGCATTTATTTAAGATAAAATGTTAACAAAATACATGGTTAAAAAAGAAGACAAAACTGTAGCATCAACCCCAGGGAACTTTTAAAAAAATACTTTCCCGTTAAAATGCTTACATGTTTTAATTTTTAAATGAATAAATGACAATCTATGTTGTAATATTAATACATATGCATATATTAATGTTTGTGTGCATGTGCGTGTACACATGTACACACAAATACACACAGACAAACACAGACACACACACACACTACCAGATTATTCTGTACATATGCACCATGTATCTTGTAAAAAAATGGAAGAAAAAAAAACGTATTAAATTATTGCTATAATATTAACTGCTTGTGAATCGATATAAATGGCTAGTTTTATGAGTCAGTGGAATTCAAATTTGCTTTGAAG
This sequence comes from Anguilla anguilla, assembly GCF_013347855.1. Taxonomy (NCBI): domain Eukaryota; kingdom Metazoa; phylum Chordata; class Actinopteri; order Anguilliformes; family Anguillidae; genus Anguilla; species Anguilla anguilla. The sequence goes on along the minus strand of NC_049203.1, from coordinate 51,691,568 downwards.
GAAAGCTTTCTTGTTCGCCAGCAGTTCAATGTACAGTGTTGGTCATTCAAAGTATATATTGTCACATTCTTGTAAAATATCCCATCCACAATCAGTGGCTTTGATGTGGAAAAATGAAAAAAACCTAACCATATGCATTTGGTGTGATTATTTTTATTGTCATGAAATTTCCTTGAACCATTAAATATTGTGTACATTTAAAACATATATACATATATAAATATATACACTTGTGTTTGTCAGGTTATTTTTCTCCTGTGTTTTATCTTTATAAAAAAATAGGATATCAAGGGCTTTGGCATCACAAAAAAACTGATAAATATCTTCATTTTTGCCCTTTTGGTTGGAGATGAGTTCAATTAGATACATGCATGCACATGCACACATGTTGGCCTCCATAATGTTTGGGACATATTTTTTCTCTATACTCATCTGAAAAGCTATAATTGTCGTCTGACAATTATATCCACTATATCCACATGTGGATATAATGCTGATTCTCAGCTTTTATAAAGGGGTATTATTATACATTTTCATTTTACCATGTAGAAATTACACCAGTTGTTTTATACATAGTCCCCAATTTCAGGGCACCATAGGACAAATGGTTCAATTGAGCCGTTGGTGCAGGTATAAAAAAGCTTTCTGTATCTAGTCTTGATTTTAGGAGTCTGTTATTGGCGTGTGTGAACATGAAAACCAGAGCTGTGCCAATGAAAGTCAAGGAATCCATTATGAGGCCGAGAAATAAAAATAAAAAAAATAAATTAAAAAAACCGTCAGAAACATAGGCCAACTCTTAGGCCTGCCAAAATCAACCATTTGGAACATCATTAAGAAGAAAGGGGGCACTGTTGAGTAATCACAAAGTTCCTGCTAGGGCAATGAAGACCTTTGCAGTTGATATCCAAGAAATTCTCACCATAATGAAGAAAAACTCCCAAACACCTGTCAGACAGGTCAGACACACTGCTGTAAAAGCCCTGCTATACAAGTATGCCAATTATCTTTGAGGCTCAAGTTTTTTGGTTTAGTCTGGACCAAAACATTTTTAAACCAGGCAGTCATGCTTTATTGCATGACACTTGTGGAGCCGTAAATCAGGTACAGGATTTGACAGAACAAAAGGTCCCAGGCATGTGCACTGATGCTTAAGGCACCAACATGCTTAAGCAAATACCCCCTGCCCTGAGACAGCAAAACTGCCCTTTTGGCTGCAGCAATTTTTTTAAAATGATTTTATTTAAGCTTATCAAAGGCACTCTGGCTGGATGCAGGCAGGAACATGGAGGTATTGTCTACCAAGATATCTCTACTCCTACTCCTACTCTACTTCTTTGACTGCGTGTTTGTATCTACTTTTATAAGTGAGAGAGATAAGGAAAAATGCTTCGGCCAAAGCCTTTTTTGGGGTCTACTCAAAACCCCATACCTGTATTTATATAACACTAATGGGTTTATTCCAACAACGCACCATATCCAGCAATGAAGGCAGACAAACAATATGCATGGTGTCCACCAGTGTTCATACACTAAACAAATGCACGAGAAGTCATAAAACAAGTCTAACGTTACAGTTGTCATAGTCATTATCATAGTATTCTTACACAATATTTTCCATATTTTATAGATCAAAATATGCAGTTATAGCAATAATCAATTATATAATATTAACAAAACTTTATAAGCATAATTGTCATAAAAGTAATTGTCCTGTCCCACATGAGCAAGAAATCTGAATTGGGTCACTTTTACCAGGCAGTGTAAACATAAAAAAACTTATGCAGCGATTGTATTGCAAACACTATTACTTAAATTATCTGTGGTACTTTATTTTGGTAATGCCTTATTTTCTGATATGCAAAGATTGCTAGGTAGTTAAGCCTGTGTTTGTTTGTCCAATGTCCTGCATCCATTTTATATCATGTCATGATGCAGAATGATGTAACCACGAGGTAACTATTGGCGGTGAAATTTAGCTAGTGTTAGTTTTGGTTAAATTTAAACGGTAGCAGTTAGCTAATGAGTTAAATAGCAAAAAGGAAATCTAGCTCCAAAGAAGCAAATCAGAATGCCTTATAAACAGCAAATTGTATCTAATATGAGACAGGAGAAATGAAACCAGCAGAAAACCTACCGCGACTCAACATCAGGGCTCCAGAGCTGAACTGGAATGAATTGGAATGGAATTATTTCTAATTTAATTATTTATGGTTTTGCACTGCATATGGCTCATCAGAAGCCCTTCAAATGAGTGAGCAGACAAAGAGCTTTTCAAGGAGATTGGTGTGTGGTTTCTGATGGGCTGCAGTGCCAGCCGGTTATAATATGACTTGGGCTGCTTCTGTGTATCTCAATAATTGTTTTTTTATTGTGCCACCATGCTGAACATGGAATTTCTTAAAGTGAAAGCACCAGACATTTTACACACTCAATCTTGAGTTTACACTCATTTGCTTTTGTTGCAAACCAAAGTTCCCTGTCCACAGAGGACTAGTCTGACCCAAAAGTGCACACATTAAGCGTGTTTATACTTAACTAGGTGCCAATACTGTAAACTGTGACATCCTAAACATATTGCATAACCTAGCCTACCATTCCTGTGACTAGCTTGATATGTTACTGTCAATAAAACACATGCACCCATTATAGACATGATAACAATTACCTAGCCCCTTAGTTGCTAGTAAGCTCCGCTACCCACAGCTACATACTATATTTTCTTTGCTAGCCGTTAGCTAAATAGTAGGGGGTGAATAACGTTATCAACTTGCTAGGACTTTCCTGGCTAATTTGTGTGTCTAGCTAGCTAGATAACTGCCTAACTGATTTGAAAAGACTAGCACAAACAATGAATCCCTTTCACAACTGGTTTTGTGCATTTAAAATTGTGTTAAATTGGTCTGCCTTTGGTGAGCAACCAGCCAGCTAATACCGTTGTGTTTCATTTATTTGTATGATTGAGAGCATAGCTACAGTAAGTAGCTAGCATTAGCTATAGTTGACAATCAAGCCATTCTAGCTAGCTAACTGAATGGATTTTAACCTATGTCTTTTTTAGCACGTTACTGTTTTGGATTCAAACCAGCTAGTTAGATGTAAATACACTGTTAGTAAGTGGAAACATATAGGAGCAAGTGTTAGGCCACACAAGCTCACGGAAGGGGACAGCTAAGTGCCGAACCACATAGCACAAAAAATAATCGGTCCTCGGTTGCAACACTCACTTCAGAGTTCCAAACTACCTCTGGAAACAACGTTGGCAAAATAACTGTTCATAAAGAGCTTCATGAAATGGATTTCCGCTGAGCAGCCATCCACAAGACAAAGATCACCATCTGCAATATCAAGCGTCGGCTGGGGTGGTGTAAAGCACACTGCCATTGGATTCTGGAGCAGTGAAAACACATTCGCTGGAGTAATCAATCGCACTTCACTATCTGGTAGTCTAATGGACGAATCTTTGGCGGAATGCATAGGTCCAACTGTACTGGCCTGAATTGTGCAAAGTAAAATTTAGTGGAGGAGGAATAATGGTCTGGGGCTGTTTTTCATTGTTTGGACTAGGCCCCTTAGGTCCAGTAAAGGTACATCTTAATGCTACACCATACAATGTCATTCTAGTGAATTGTGCACTTCCAACTTTGTGGCACCAGTTTGGGGAAGATTGTTTCCTTGTTTCAGCATGACAATGCCCCCGTTCACAAATGAAGGTCCATAAAGAATGGTTTGCTGAGTTTGGTGGGGAAGGACTTAACTGGAATGAAAAGAGCCCTGACCTCTACCTCATCAAACACCTCCGGGATGAATGGGAATACCAACTGTGAGCCAAGCCTTACGCTGAACATCAGGGCCCAACCTCACTAATGCTCTTGTGGCTGAATGGAAGCGAATCCCTGCAGCCATGTACCAAAATTTCCTGGAAAGCATTCCCAGAAGACTGCAGGCTGATACAGCAGCAAAGGGGGGTCCAACTCTATATTAATGCCCATGGTTTTGGAATGAGATGTTCAACAAGTACATATGGAATCGCAATATTATCTACCCAGCACATCACATTTTATTTTTATCTTCGCTTGCATTTGGCAATGAAAACCTATGGGGTCCCTAGCAGAGCTCCCTACACATACAATACATGTCATGCTGGACAGGAGAAATGGAACAAGGGGTTTAATTGCCACTCTTTACACATTTCTCCTTAGAGTGTCCTATAAACCCCTTGCAATTCACTCTGTGTGGGACAAAGATCTATCTATTAGTGATGATGAAATCCTTCTGGATACTATTTGGAGTAATCTTTAACATTTATCTAAAAATCCGGAGTACCAGTCTATGCATTCTAACTTTCTTCATAGAACATACATAACGCTGATAAAACAACACATAATGAAATTTGAACATTTTCCAATTTGTGAGCTATGTTCTTGGGTCTGTTGGCACCTTCATGCATACAGTGGCTTAGGGTTTCATGTGGCGCTGCTGCCCCAAGAGATCTTCCAAGTAGAGGTATACAGTATTGTTACATCCCCGTTGTGGTCTAGGGGTACAGGGGAGTAACAAAATGACTGATTATTAAAGATTAAAGTTTATTTACACAATTAGCTATACAGTGAACAAACGGGAGGGGAAACACTGGGCGGTACCAAACAAAAGAAGATAACAAACAGAAATATAAGCTATTAACAATTCTAGAAATAAAAGAAACTAACTAACTGAAACCCGAAAATCTTCCGAACCTAACTAACTACTCTAACTATTCTAAACTGAACAAAAACATACAAGGGTGGTACACGCCCGTATCTATATATATACACAAGTGAAACTAACAGTGACAGTGAAGAAAACAAACATCTACTTAAATCCCACTCCCAATATATATATACAAAACCAGCAACCAAACCAAAGACGCAAATCCAAACTCAAAGTCTTTTCAGAAATTCGATCGTTTACACAAGTCAAAAAATAGCACTAAGTCACACGAGTATACAGAAGTGAACGAACATTCAAATCCAAGACACACCGAGGTGTAACTGACAGTGTTAGGTTTTTATAGGTGTGGGTCTGTTCCTCATTGGCCGCCAGGCAGGTCCGCAGAAGAGGATTGGGGGGGAAATGGCGCACTCTTCCTTCTTCTTCACCAATGGCGGAGTGACCCGTAACAGACCTCACGGGATAATGAGTCCGACAGAAAAAAAACAAACCTGGCACGTAACAAGTATACAGTAAAATTGAATTATTGTAGTACAGAAATATTTCTTTATATATTGATGAATAATTATAGCTTTTTTCTAGGCATCTTTGAGAGGGACCAGCAAAGATATGTGCAGAAAAGAGACACCACAAGCGAGTTAGGGGATAGTGAAACCGGACACCACAATATTTTTGAATAAGTAGTTGTTAGATTTTGTATTCAATGGTTTTCACTGGCAGAGGTCAAATAAAATACGTGTTTTAACTTGTGCAGTGGTTTTAAAATTCTAATAAATCACTTGTGTCTTTTTGTTTACTTTAAAGTAAGGGGCACAAGTGACCCTGAGGAGCAGTTGTCCCTTTGAACATATTCTGTTTGAAGTCAAAATGTGCCTTTCACGTTTGCAATTGAATTAAATAATCACCTAAAGTTAATAGACAGTACCAAGTTGTTCATTTGAAAACACTGCCATTTGTGAGTAAGTGGTCTCTCAGTGATCATGTAAAAGCCTAAATGAGGCGCAACCAACTAACTGGTTTCTCCTACAGTCAGATAGCAAATACTTTAACACTAGACAGGCCGGAGGTGACGCCATTTGGCATTTATACTTTAAAATTGAAATTACTCCAACACTGCAAATGCAGTAGCTACTTCCTCCTTCCATGACTTGTCCTAACTATTTGGGCTTAAAATTACTGTGTTTTTAAAATGCTAAAAAATCAAATCAGTAAAGAAGTACAGGCAGTTTGTGCCCGCCAGACAATAGGCAGCAGGTTTTGGTACCCGGCCATGTGCAAATGTATCGCCCTCTCTGCTGCCACGCCATTCATACATTTCAATCTTGTGACAAAATTGCTGTGTCTGCCATATTGATGACCTACTGATATTTACTGCTTACCAGTGTAGACAGCAGGTGATTGCGACCTAACTTACTTCCGAACAGTGATACAAATACAAAATCAACCTTCTTGGTGGATGTGATCCATACTATTTGCCCCCTGAGCTTTTAATCTTTAGCTGAGCTATATTTAGCTTTACCTGTTCCACAAACGATCGCCTTACAGTGGAGAGAGCCTCAAGAATTTTAAAAGTACTGTTGTCAACCAGTTTTTTTCTTGCGGGCTGGGTACATGAACCACAGGTATCACATATGAAGGATAAGAAAATATTCCTTACCATTGCAAAGGTAATGTTTCATTTCTCAATTTTCTGGTTAGCAGAACACTACTAAGACCTATCTAGCATTAGATCAGTGAGCTAGCTATATGTACACAACATTAATGTAACGGAAGATGTTTGACAATTACATGTTTCTGTTTTAAGACACTTATAATCATTTTAATTTTTTTATTTTAAATAAATAAATAATGGAGCAATGGTCTTCTTTATTTAAATAGTGTTTTACTTGCCTACAGTAATGTTTTACTTAGATGGGACAATTGCAGGACACACATTGCACAGGGCACAACAAGCATGAACAACCTTGTCCGAAGCACTGACGTTTCTGGGGGTTGTTGTTTGACAAAGAGGAATGTGAATTGTTCCCTAAAGGATTGTGTATTTATTCCTTACCAGCCCAATCACTCTTTCCACATGGATCCTTACAGAGGCCAGACCCCTGGTGGGTTCAATTTCTGTTTGATGCAGCTGTGTTTTACCTCTGGTAAAAGCTGGTATTTTAGATGTGCATTCGCCAAGCCCATTGATTCTCTTAAATTAAAGCCCCTGTCTGCCAGCACAACACCTCCTGGAGACAGTTTGTCTAAAAATCCAGTTCTCAGTTACATGTTTGTCACTTCTTCTGCCGCCCCAACCTTTTTAAACAAAAGAGATGATTCCTTGTGGAGTTATATATCAAACACTTGACTGAATTATGGTGTTTGTATTGAGAGTTAATGTTTTTGGTTCGTGCTCTCAGGTTTTTGGGTTTTCAATGAAAATTTCAAAACAATCGATTATTGAGCTACAATTTCTGAAATTGTTGTGGTAACATGGTTAGACTTATGATTTTAACTAGATTAGGCCACACTATCAAAGAGGACAATCTATCATACATGACCTTTAAGGTGTTGTTGAAAAGGTGACGTGCATTTGTTAAAGAAATGTGGAAGACATGAGCCAAAAGTATAGTAGCATGTTAAATTTCATCTGCATAATGGTCAACACAAGATTCTGGAAAGGTGTCAGTGAGCTAGCCTTCAGGAATGAATAGTGAAAGTAAAGATTACCATCATTTTGGCAAATGATAGTAGACCATTTAACCACTGCACATTGTTTTCCAAGCTTGCTTGATTGAAGGACAGCTTATTCACATTCTCTCTCAAGTGATGCACCTCAGCCCCTAAAGCTTATCATTTAGCCTTTATCACGAACTGGCAGTTAGGCCATTCACTGGGGGTGATATCTACCTCAGCTGGTGCAGCTCCCTCAAATTCCAAGTGTTTTGATGGTGGGGCATCCAACTGTTGTGATGATGGGACATCCTCAGCCTCTAGCTGGTTTGAATTGGCCTTTGCTCCTTTTCTCTCTCCCCTGTGTTGCCTCAAACTTAGCTAAACTGCTCACTTTAGTTTACCTCTGAGCAGATGTAAGGTACGTGAAGATCGGGACAGAATCAGGACTGAGTGGGTTGTTGCTCCTCCCTGTGCATGCTGTGTGTTAACCTTGCAGCTACATTAACTGTTGACTTTAGAAAAGGTTTAATGTGCTATTTTTTGTTGGCTGGGATGCTTATAGTTCAAGAACATAAAGGACATACTATGCAGGATTCTTACCTTTAAAATATTATAAAACCCCATTCACTATTTATGTCAACATAATTCCTTTAGGATTTTATTGATCTTTAATTGTGTAGAAGACAAGCTTATGGTATATGTCATGTTTCATTTGAATTTTATAAGAAGTATAAACCTTCCCTGGAACTAAGGGGCCTAGTCCAGACCATGAAAAACAGCCCCAGACCAAGGAGTGTCCAGACATTTTTGGTCATATAGTGTATATTGTTCATAGTATTTCCATTTGGACTGAAAGGGAGAGAACATTTATGATAAGGCATACTTTTATTTGTTAATGTACATTTTCATCTTAACTGTGCTCTTTGTTCAGTCATTTTGTTGGTCTTACATATTTATATTCGCCAACTTCTGTGAATTATGACACAGCCAATTTATGTCACCAGTTTACTGCAAAGTATTTAACCCACTTAGCACATAGGGGAATGCATTGTGGGCGTACAGCAATGAGCTTTTGGTTTATTTAATCAAAAGTCTGTCATCTTTTTGAAGAACTCAGTGGAGTGACCTTTTTATAAGCCTAGTAGTTTAGTGTATGACAGCTTTGCAGCTGTAAACATTGTTTTCCTTTGGCTCTGCACCTGCTGAAAACACAGTAAATAGCTGCCTTCACAATTTTGACATGTCACTACTGCAGAACTTCTCTTGTTGGTTTGTGTCCCATTACCTTATAACGTGCAGGTCTGTCGTCTTGTTCTTTCCATAGATTTTTACTTTTCTTGGGCGGTCCATTTATCTGCCATCCACAATGGCTCTTTTACTCATCGATTGGCCACTCTGCCTTCCCAACCAATACAGAGGATGATGCGTCATGTCTGAAAAACTTTTCTGTGCATGCTTGATTTAGTGTGCCACATAGAAAATGAACGTCTCGCCTAACAAATTGTAACACAAGGTTTCACAATAAAGGTGGTGGAAATTGCTTGCCTGGCCAAATCTAATGTTCTTCATTCTGAACAGGCATATATAACAAAGGGCCCCAGTGGTGCAAATCAGAACAAGGCTGTTTTTGTCTGGGATAGAAAGAAACAAACCCCTTGGGATTGTACTATAATGGACTGAAAGCCTCTTCTTCAGGATGTTTTTTCTTTGCCTTAGAAAGATATGTGGCCTGAACAAAGGAATGAATTATGACTAACATTATTATCTAATGCTATTGATTAATCTCTCCTACTGCAAAGCATCCTCTTTATATGTTGAGTGTCATAATAGCATTCTGTTAACCATACATGTGGAGCTTCACCTTCAGAAATGAAGGGTGGTGAATACTATCCTGTTCTTTCAACAGGTTTATCAAATGGAAACAATGCCACATAGGGCCTGTCTGATGAGCTTTTGTTTATAATGGGGACAGCTTGACATACCATTGTTTTTATACTATGATGTGCCTTCGTCACAACAACAATCTTTGATTTCCGAGTTAATACCTTTATTTTTTAAATGTTGGACATTATATAATTTGCAATATATGCAGCGAGCTCCAGAACGTTTGGGACAAAGTCTCTTTTTTTCTTGAGTCGTCTCTGTACTCCACTATTTCAGATTTGGGGTGTGGAGCATGTATATAAAGTGCTGTCTTTTCTACATGGTGAAACCTAAATGTATAGAAGTACCCTTTAATAAAAGCTGAGTATCTGCTCATATGAATTGTTTGATTACGAATTTAAAATTGTGGAGTGCAGAGCTAAATCAAGAAAAAAAAGTCTTTGTCCCAAACATTGTGGAGTGTGTGCGTGTGTGTGTGCGTACGTGAATCCGTGCATGCAACAAAGCACATACTTTGGATACATGTTTCAAATTTATATTTAATTTTTGCATCAGATGTTAAAATACAGAATAATAGCTACAGAATGAGATATATTTATAGAAAAATATTTGGAGATGTGGCTGTCTCTGTGTCTTGGGAAAACTGGCTTTGTTGTGAATTTTTCCCTTTCCCTTCATAAAATACACTGTCAAACCATGAGCTATTATATTAGATTGTTATTTTTGTGTAGTTCCTAACCCAGCGCTTGCTATGATTTATACTTTCAGTGGTTCTCAACCTCTTTGCCCCCAAGGCCTGGCATATACACAGAAATATTCTATCCCCGTTAACCCCATCCCCCCCCCCCCCCCCCCCCCCCCCCCCCCACACACACACACACCTTCCCCCTTCGACAGGAGACATGGTAACCTGTCTGCCTGTCATCATCGTGACATCTGTGCACACTCCAATGCAGTTAGTCAAGCTTATTCCATTTAACCCTATAAATGCATAAAAGTGATTTTAAAAATTTGCCATTGTTGTAATTCTCAAATATTCTTCTTTATTTCCTTTTCCCCATTCATAGCAAACATGAGAATTGTGTTATTTCACTGAATGATTACTTATGTCTTGTGATTGAAGCGTTCATTCATTTATATAATCTCAAGGACCCTCTGGCAGGTCTCTGAGGCCTCCTTTTGAGCCCTGGCTCCTCTGTTGAGAACCACCAATTTAAACAATAAATTCTTGAAAAAATGTAAAAAGACATATCTCATTTTTGACAAGACTGGCAACCTGTCCAGAGCGTATTCCTGCCTCTTGCCAAATGTATGCTCCAGCACCGCCCACGAACCGGACCCAGCATGCATTGGGCGAGAGGCAAGAATACACCCTAGACAGGCCTCCAATCTATCGCAGGGCACACACATGATTCACTCACACACCACCGTGCCGCCTTAATATTATTTTCTTTTTCTTATTTTATTTCTGCCTAGAGTTCTGCATGCTACTCCTACAGCTTTTAAACCACCAGAACCTCCTCATGAAGTCCATAACATACTGACCTCCCACGTGGCCCGTCAGGCGAGAGGAGTGAGCTCACTGAAGAACCTGGGAGCGTATTGCACTGTGTACAAATAGATGCTTAGTCGGAACCCCCTACCCCCCTACCCCCCCACCTCGGGTCAGGCTCTCTGCACTGAGCATCCCTCAGTCTCGATACCGCATGTGAACAGGTCAATGATGAGGGAGCTCAGGATGACGGGTTCAGGGTGCCTCTCCCACTCAGAAAGGTCAAACTGCTGGAAGAGGGCATCTGGCTACTGGTTCTTGGACCCTGGGCAGTACGAGATTTGAAAACAGAAGCCGTTAAAAAATGGAGCCCACCTGACTTGGCAAGAGTTGAGCCTCTAGGCGTCTTGAATGTAGGCAAGGTTCCTGTGGTCAGTCTGGACCACAAAGCGATGTTCAGTCCCCTCCAGCTAGTACTTCCACTCTTCAAGGGTCAACTTCACAGCCAAGAGCTCACAGATCCGAATGTTTTAATTCTGCTCCTCGGGACTTTAGCATCTGGACAAGAAGGCACATGGGTGAAACTTTGAATTCTTGGTGGAGCGCTGAGGGAGGACTGGTCCTACTCCCAGGCATCGACCTCAACTGGGAAGGGCAGTGCCGTATCTGGATGGATGGGCACCAGGACTGAGGAAAATCATGTCTTGAGCTCCAGGAATGTCTTCTCTGCCTCAGGAGACCAACAGAACCAGGTTGAGGTCATTGTGAAGGCCGTCGGGGGAACCGCCAGAGAACTGAAACCTCTAAAAGGCGGTAAAAGTCTGCAAACCCCAGAAAGAACTGGATCTGCTTCACCAAGGTGGGCTGGGGCCAGTTCAACACTGCTTTAATCTTCTGGGGATCCATCTGCAAATCCATGTTGGACTCTACAAAGCCTAGAAAGGAGACCTTGGAAATGTGAAACACACATTTCTCTGGTGCTTCAGGATATGAGTGAGTATTAAGCGGACATGGTTAATTTGCTCTGACAGGTTTTTTGATAAGATGAGTATATTGTCCAGGTAGATGAAAACAAAGCAGTTGAGCATCTCCCAAAGTACGTAATTGATGAGGGCCTGAAAGACAGTGGGGGAGCCCGAAAGGCATCACCAGCTACTTGTGGTGCCCAGCAGGGGTGTTCATCCCCCTCCCAGATGTGCACAAGACAGTCGATGCTGCACAGGTCCATCTTGGCAAAGATGGAGACCCCCTGGAGAGGCTCAAAGGCAGAGGACATGAGTAGTAAGGGAGAGCAGTTAATTACCATGATTTTATTAGGGCTATGGTTGTCAATACAGAGCTGCAGACAGCTGTCTTTTTTCACCACAAAGAAAAGCCTAGCCTCGGCAGGTGAAGTAAAAGGTCGGATGTGTCCTGCGAGGAGGATCTCTTGAATGTAGTCATCTATGGCAGTAGTCTGAGGAGCGGACAGAGAGAAGAGCCTTCCTCAAGGTGGGGTGGTGCCCAGCAGCAGCTCTATGGTGCAGTCGTAGGGCTGATAAGGTGGTAGCTCCCTGGCTAACTTTTTACTGAACACTGAGCCAAGATCCCAGTACTTAGGCGGATCCAGTGAGAGGTCCGGGTGCTCCCCCTCAACAGGTGCAGGCTGGGGTCCTGGAGACACAGACACAGGGGAGCTGGGGAAACTAGCTAACGGAGTTAGACAGTGAGATGTACAGTTGCCCCCCCATGTTATCACAGTACCCGCAGGCCAGTCAATGTAGGGGTTGTGCAGGGTAATCCACGTATGTCTAAGCAGCAGTGGGACCTGTAGTGAATCCTAAGGAGAAACTGGATATTCTCCTTTTGGGAACTGCAAACCGCCAGCAAGAAGGGAGAGGTGAGTTGTTTGACCTAGCCTGAGTTGAGGGGTCTGCTATCAAGGGTGACAATGGACAGAGATTGAGGTAGGTTGATGAGTGGGCCCTGAGTCAATGAAACTGGGTGGTAGAACAGTGATGGTACGCTGGCAATGGGGTGCAGGAAACGGAGAGATCGGGAGAGGTGTGTTGACTCTTCAGAACTCTCCCAGTCCCTGATGAGTCAGCTCATTTTCCCAGAAACTCCAGACAGGATGCATGGAAATTACCAGGCTGACCACAGTAGATACACCGTCTGTCTTTCACATGCTGTTCCCTGAGCTGCAGTTACAGGTTCTGATTCTGATGAGTAGTGCTGGGATGTTCACGGAGATTCACGCTATCTCCCCCAGATCCCCTCCCTGCTGAACAGGCGCCCGACCAACCAGTAGGAGTCGCTAATGCCACGATCAGAAATCATACCCTCACCGGCTTCCTACCCACGAACAGTGCCAATTGTGTTCGTAGGAACGTCTGACCAAGCCAGAAGTACCGCTGCCGGGGATTGAACCTGGGGATTGTCTGTGCGGTGGTAGGCGAGTGCTTATACCGCTACACTACCCAGACAGCCCAGTGAGCACTATATTTAATAAATTCTAAAGTCAAAAACTTGAGTTTTATTAAATAAAAAGTCAGAGTAGTGGGACTATATTTGATGTGTATCCTACAATTTTATGTATTTATTTTTGTTAAGGGGTGCATTGTCTATTATTCTTTAAATGCTCTGCACTATGATTGTTATGATTATAAAATGACTGAGCGAGAGTGAGTTTTTGATGCATGATCGGTTTGATCTAAATGCAGTGACAGCAAATAGTCTTTTTTTTCCAAAGATTTTATTTTTTTTTTAATATAAATTTGTGCCACCCTGGTAACACATTTCTACGATTGCAGGTCAGGCACTCTTTGCGGTAAGAAGAAATTTTAGGACAGCACTTCTGGCATTGCTTTTATCGAAAGTGCTGCAAGGGGTCACAGCGATAGATTCGCTTGCAGTCACATCTGTCCAGAAAGTAAACAAGTCAGGTTAGAAGAAATTTTACCTTCCACTCATACGGCTACAAACTCACAAAATCTTGCAGTGCACGATTTGAATTTGGGTGATTTTTTAAAAGATTTATACTGCACCCATTCAATCATTTGATTGCAACCTACTGAGCCTACTGGTTAGTAGCTAGAGACTACCAACTGCATGATTTGAAAGGGGTTGGGGTCTTTTTTTAAAGATTGAGTTCCATTAAAAAGAACGATATCTGCTGCATTGGGTGGACTTGTTGATTGCGCTCTCCTAGCATGCCTTTCAAGTCAATGGTGCACGTTTCTTTTTTCGTTGCTAATGTTGTGGTGGGGGGCAGGGGGGTGAACTGTTTTCAATATTTCGGGACTCTGGTGGTAGGTAGCCCGAGCAGAAGTCATACAATCTCAGTATATATTCTGAACTTCTGAGGGTGGTAACCAAAGCTTGGGGCAAAGCCAAGGGCTTCATCAGCAACCAAAGGCTGTTTTTAATATTAATATGCAAGTGGATATTAAGTTGTTTTTTTTGTTTTGTTTTTTTCATGATGTCCGGGCAAACAAGAACATTTGTTATTTGTGCAACCATACTGCGGAATTTAAGGCTCACTTAGTTTTGAAAGTAGCATCTGTTAGCAGCGATAGGTGAACATAGTGATTGTCAAACAGCAGGCTCATTTTAAATTGTAATTAAACTGGCCATCAGGTACCTTGAGGCTGTTTCGTCAACAGCAGGATACTAATTACTGTAAGATGACCTTTGGAATAATATCTGGTGAATAATTCATAATTGAAGACCATGCTTTAGAGTCACAGGAAGAACAGTCCAAGAGCACATCTGAAAGTACAGACAGACTTGGTGGCAGACCATTCCAAAGCCATGTGATCCTATCAGCACCATATAGCCACGCCATAGAATGGGTAATGAGGTATTTTGACAAATCCACAAGGCTTTGAATCACAGCTTTGATAGCAACCTGTGGGATCACTCAGCATTTATTAGAGCATGAGGAGTTGTAGGGCAGGGGCAGTACTGTGCAGCTGTCACTCTGCCGCCATGCCTGCTGGCCCAACGCAGTGTCATCTGAATGGGAGATCCACCAGGGAAGCAGCTTACTCTCAGCTGTGAAATTGTGTGTCACTTTGCAAGCAGTGTGACACATTTTGGGTGGCATTCCATTTCCGGGACCTGCTTGTTTAAGTGACTGCATTGTACTTCTGGATGACGTCTGTTCTGTTTCTGTTTTATGTTTAGTTGCTCTTTTTTTCCTCTTTTCATTAAAAGATAATACATTTCAGCCATGTCCAATTCCCTGACTCAATGTAAATTTTGTGGAAAACAGGCCTATTTAATTCATGTAATGTTCCCTGGTAATTTCAGAGAATGCAGAGCATGTGTGTGCCACCCGGCCATCATGTCTTTCCACGCAGCAGAACACCAGCTGAGCAATGCAACCGTTGTGTCAGAGGAATACATTTCATGTACAGCTGACACAGGCAGACAGCGGGCACCTGACTGCCCTGAACACTCGCTGGTGTACAATGAGACAGGGACATTCCCGCCAACTTAAATCCTTCCTCCCTGGGTGAGACTAAAGTCAATTATGTGCCTATCTGCCAGATCGTCTTCCTCAATCGGCACTGGCACAGTCAGGATTAAATACCAGGCTGTGGGGCGCCTCATACCCTGAAGCCAAGTGTAAGTTCTGCAGTAGCCAGAAAATGATTGTCTGTCATCCAGAACTGATTCAAGTCAAGGCTGTCCCTTGTTAAATTATTCTCTGCATGTGCAAATTCCAATTTTGATTGACTCGTATTAGAAAATGCTTCCGTTCATGATTCATAAAATTCATGCTCATATTTGTGTACACAGAAAAGGAGCATTTCTCTGTTATGTGGGCAGCATTGCTGAATTATTATTATTATTATTATTATTATTATTATTATTATTATCATCATCATTGATTTATTTATTTATTTTAATGCATTTTTTTCTGAATAATGTATGGTCAGTAACACCCATGAGAGAGGTATGTGAATTAATATCCAAACATTTTGATTAGTTTTTTTATCATATACGTTACAGTCACAGATCGCTGAGTCTGCCTTTTAAAGTTTCCCCTGTACAGACAGTTGAAAAGAGGAAAGCTCTTGTTTCAGTGAAAAGTGAGTTTTGTGTGTATGTGTGTGTGTATGTGTGTGTGCGTGCGTGCATATGTACGTGTTATGCCTTGTCATCTCCCACCATATTGTATATGTCATTGTGAGAATTCAGCCTTTTCTTCTTCCTGTTAATGTGATATTCTGGAAAGATGTGCCCAGGCACTTCCAACTTATTCTGTTCTATGATAATAATGCATTCTTACCTATTCTTTGTAATATGTACATGTGAATAGTTAAGTATTTTCCAAATAAGTAAAGTCACGGTTAAAACAGAGCACACTTGATGGCCATATAATAAAGCAGAAACCTATTTATTATTATTATTAGTATTATTATTATTATTATTATTATTAATATTATTATTATTATTATTGTTGTTATTATTATTATTATTATTGTTGTTGTTGTTGTTGTTGTTGTTGATGTTCTTAGTTTTTTTAATTCTTCGTAGTTGCACTAAGTGTAACACAACCCTCCTTCTACATGGGCTGGGATAAGTCACAACAGTATAGATACGGCAAGACAAAACCAAATAAGTAAAGTCAGCATTTGTCCAAACAATCATTTTTAAAATGTAGAAATCACTGGGAGATGCATGAGGCTAGTGGCTCGATAAAGCCTTGGACCACATGAACACTCCCAGTTCAGCATAAAGCCTGATTTATACTTCTGTGTTGAATCTATGTAGAGCCGTAGCCTACGCAAGTGGCCTACGCTGTTGTGAGCATTTACACTTGTGCGCTGGTCTGTTTGCGTCGCTCTGCAATATACCGCCAAAACGCTAGTTGAAAATGCGTAGGAGGAAATGCGATGCTACCAAGCGGACCAATCACAGTTGTTGTGGTCTGCGTCACCGCAACGTGTAGTTACATTTCTGGGGAGGTGCACGTCAGGCTACGGCGTAGGGAACGCGGCGTACGGCGTAGATTCAACGCAGAAGTATAAATCAAGCTTAAGAGTGGAGAGTGCAGTACCTTATTTTAAATAGGCTGTACGATTTTGTAAATTCTATAGTTTATGGTAATACCTAATAATCCAGTCAGTGAAAATAAAGATTCTTCCATTTTCCCCCTACAAAGGCCTTCAAAATCATACATCTGATTTTCAGGGATACTTACATTTGACTTCATATACAATCAATTTAATTTTGTTCCCAGGTCTTCATAACAAATGTTGTTTCCCACTTTGCGTTCAAAAAACAATGCCAAGAAATGCCACTTTGTCTAATTATGATATTGTTTTGAGGTTTTTTTTTTCTTGTTCTTGTTCTTTTTTTCTTTTTTTCTTCCAGTGTGTGTGTACAGTTGTATTCTACCTCTGATTTCAGAACTATTTGATTGACAGGTCAGCCATTAATTCTACAGTTCATATCTCTGAGGTTCTACCATTCTACAACTCAATTTAATGTTGTACAACTATGCAAGAAGGCTATGCGATGTGGTCTTTACAAACATGACATTGACTCACCTGAATGTTAGAAATATAGCACGGTGCTGCCAGTGCCACCCACAGTGCCTTTGTGAAATTCTGATGATCTGAAATTGGGGGTAAGTGTTTCTAGTGGTCAAAACGATTACCGCCAGTACAGCGTGATAATGAAAATGGCATCTTGGTATGCCTACCTGCTTTCTGTGAACTAAACTGATCCCACTGAATGTTGTTAACATTTTGGTGTGAACTTTACACTCGTGAGAGGGAAAAAACACTTCACAACTTCATGGAATGTAGTTGTATTAAATATATTCCATTAGAGGGTTAAGTGTACAACTGAGTGTGATCAGTTGGAGGTTCAGTATCTGGACAGTGCCAGTGAGTGAGATCAGTAGTGTACTCATGCAGCCCCAGCTGCCAATAACTACTGCTTCAGCACCTGAGGCCAATGGTGAGTGTGTGTGTGAAAGTCATGGGAAATTTTAAATGTCCTGGAAAACAATTAGCTGTCCTGGAAAATATTTTTAGCATTAAATATTTTTTGTGTCATAAAAGGCCTAAACCCAAGCTCCACTCCTCGGATATTTTTCTTTATTGAATAATTCTGTGGAGATAGACAGTGCTATCCAAAAGCTTTATAATAATGGCCATTAAAAAAAAAAAAAAACAACAATTATTTTTCTAGACAGACTTTAATTCAGCTACAAGTGTTCAACTATACAGTATGTGTAGACACAAAATGAACAGAGCTTATCCGACTGGGAAGGTTATTTTCATAAGCACCTACATTTTCCTAGAATGAATGGATGTCACATATAGTCCTTTTTTCTTTTAGACAGTAGTATATGTACACCAGAGAACCATGGATTTTCCTTTTTCCGACACAGGTCCTTGCACCTTAATTGGTTAAAGGAAAGTTGAAACTCTTGGTATTCTGGGTGTCAGCTGGCTACTCTTTCATTGACATCTCACCACTACCTTACCATAATGAAGATTGTGTCTTAATTGCAGTATACACAGCACAATCATATTTTTTCCCAATCTGAACATCAGTGAACCTGAAATGTGTCAGACAATTGATGTTGAAATGCATATTTGACTCTCCTGTCTATAAACTATATTTTTGGCATCCTGAAATAACACCTGATTTCCATTATTGGCATGCGTAATTGCAATTGATTTTCTCCTTCTGCTTCTCTTATTATCAGTTTGTGTAGCACTGTTAATTTTTGTCTGAAGTGACTATCTTTCCTGGTGATGAGCAGTGCATATTTCTGTTTCATTGTACGCTGGACGCTGTAATTACAGGGAAGTGAACGGCGGGCTGATTTCTGTCACACACGCAGTCTTTTGACTCCTGGCTGCAGTTCAAATCTGCTGAATTGGATACAGCAATAAATATAATTACTACAAATGTAGTTCCATTCACTGTTGTTCCATGTAAGCACATAGTATTTATTTATCATTTGTTTTGTGACACAAATAGCTTTGAAGGTAATAGTGTTGTAATTCAGCTTTTCAGTTAAATAAAAAGGATATTTGGAACACTTATTGAGGAAGTATCACTGAAGGAAAATTTGTAAACACACATGTTGAACTGTTCTTTCTTTATTTGTATTTTTTTCTCCCTTTTTTTCTTCTTTGTGAACCTTGCCCTTTATGGGGCTGAGCAAATTGAATCATGTCAGTGAAGTAAGCTGGAGTGGACAACATAACAATATTATTGTACCAGTGAATTGTATATTATGATATAATTAGTCCCTTCTCTCCACTTATCATACCATCAAGGGAAAAAATTATGAGATGAATTTGCATTGGTCAGATTTAGTTCAGATTGGAAATGTGGAAATAAGTCACACATTTTTATCTTTATATTTTCCCATTCCATCCATGTGCCTTTGACAAACCCCTGTGTGTGCATGCATGTATGTGTGTGTGTGTGTGTGTGGTGATTTAAAAAATTATTTAACTGATAAACCGCTTTGTGTTAACAATCCACATTTTACATTTTATTAACAGACCACACTAAATATGTTAATGAGGTCCATCTGTGTTTATTTCAAATTTTCGATTTCCTGAATGAACAATAAATATCACAGACTTTGCGACGTCTCATAACTAGGGCTACCAGTTTGAGTCCACCATGTGACCTGTAGGGATTTAAACTTGTATTTCAATTGTTATCCTCCATATGCACTCCAATGGCACAGTCAAGTGACTAATCGTACAATTTAGTTTATAACTGAGACAGGTATAGCATGGCAAGCATGGTATGGCTAAAGAGCAAGCACGTTATGAGCCTCTCTACAAACCATTTGTGATAATAAAAACAAAAGTGAGATTTTGATTTTTTTGCTGTCAATTTTGGTTTAAAGCCACTATCTGAGGGCTGTATTGTAATGTACCACCCGACCGGTCCAATCATCTGAAACACATTTTTTACATTCCAAAGGCTGACTCAATCATTGACCTAACCCTGCAAAAATGCATACTTAAAAGTCAGCAGTGTGTTCTGGGCTCCATGTATAGAGTAAGTAACCACAATTTTAATAGATAGCCAATGTCTGTCAACAACAGCCATTGTAAATGTGCTGCCTGTAAATATTCTGTAAATATCGCATAGCGCCGCCTCATACAACATCCCATTATGTACTCCATTTGATTGCAGTGACAGTTAAAAAAAGAATGCAACAAGGACCAGTGCACGGACACATTTCACAATCACGTACCTCACACTATTTTATGGGTGTAAAGCTGGCCTCCCACATGTCTCTCATTCAAGAAGTTTACTTTGATTAACTCAATACAGGTACAATGCCAAAACAGCTGATATTTGGCTACATAATTGAACATAGCTTGCATATCAAATAGTCAAATTGAAATGAAATATTCCTCGCATTTGTGTTATAGGTTTCATAAGTGTGGTGCATTCACAGTGCCATCAAAATATTACAATGCAGCAGTGTTTGCATTTAATCCTGATCTGGGTTGGCTAAGATTGTTGACCACAAAACTTGTACAGCACTGAATGTTTCTATTGACAGACCCCCTAATGTGCCACCCAACCCATGTTGATGCAAACAGGTTTACTGCAGAATACAAAACTACCAAACCTTGCACAGGCAACACATTCTATCTGCATGAGTCACAACTAGCAATTCCACTTGTGCCCAGATGCATTTGCAATTAGAGTACACTGCCACGCAAATAGAGCCCACAGACATTACCAAGAAGACTCATAGCTGTAATTGCAGCCCAAGGCAGAACACTTTTGTACCTGAGAAATTCAAGTTTAATAATTCAAAAAATTGCATTATAAACATTTCTGCATTATATATGTGTTGATTTATTGTTTTTTTGAATGAGAAAACGTGTCAATGCTTTAAAATTTAAGGTAAAACAGAATAAAATATGATAAACTTAAAATGAGGTACATATTTTTCTGAAGGCACTGTATATATGTGTGTGTGTGCGCATGTTTGTATATGTGTGTATATACATACAGTCAGCTCCATCATGTTTGGTACAACAACATTTTTTTCTTGATTTGGCTCTGTACACCACAATTTCAGACTTGTAATCAATCAATTCAGCTTTTATTATCATTTTATTATTTTAATTGGTTTCACAATATATAAATGACAGATCTATACATAGCCCCCCATTTGGTCTGGTCTTATAACCTAGGTGACAGGTTTTATTCCCGAGGAAGACACTGCCATTGTACCCTTGAGCAAGGTACTTAACCTGCATTGCTTCAGAATATATCCAGCTGTATAAATGGATGCAATGGCATTGGTTTGGTCTGGCATTTTGATTGGCGGGGGCACTCCCTCTCTAAGAAAATCTTGCTGGGTCGCAACAGTGTCACAGAGCTCTTGGACTAAAACAATTCCATAATCCCTCACAAAAGTGAAAGTGGTGGTTTTTCTTTACCCCTACAACTTTACAGAAGTATGTGCCAATTAAGCTTGTCCAGCCATATGTTGCTACAATGACCTCTCCATTATGTTTGGATTGGACGAATATGTTGTGAATTGGTGATGGGTCTTTTCTTTTTTTGGCCAATTTAGTCCTTCATTTTTTTTAACCTGCAACCAGCAGCTAGTATAAACCACTCTCTGAGTCTGTCAGTCTCTGTAGATCAGTCTGCTTGTCCAAAATTCTCAAGTTGAACCACATGTACATGAGCACTCAGTATTGTCACTGCTGATTGGATGAGTCAGCGCTATCTAATCTACATACTGTGTACCTTCCATTATCTTCTAACCTCCTTGGTACCTGTGTGCATTTGGACTAAATGCTGAAAAGAAAGCACAGTCGATAAAGTGACATTGACAGTAGGAAAGTGGTCTGGAATTAATCATTTAGGAACTTTTAAATGGAATGTTGCAACAAGGCAAATCTATATCTTTATAGTTTTGGCAGCAAACCTGCAGTTTTCAAATTGGACATTCCAAATTTGGGTGGAATTGGAGACGCTACATAAATAAATAAATAAATAAATAAATAGGCCACCATGTGGAGCTACACCACGTGGAGCCACCAATTTTGACATATCGTCCAGTCATACTCTCCATTTTCCTTGCGACAGACTTCAGCAGTGTTGATATGGGAGGATTTCTCGACCACTTTGACGATGTCATTCTGAACAAGCACTTCACTAGACCAAAGCACCAGTACTTTTTTTTTCCAACAAAATTTGTTGCGTCCAGTTAGCAGGAAGGAGAGGGTGATGCCCTGTTAACATCCTCCACATCAAGTACGAATTCTTGTTTTGTCCACTGCAGGTATCTGCATGTAAATGGATGTCTTCTTCACCCATGTCATAGTGCGCAAAGAAGTAGTGAAGGCGTGACACTACACTGTTGGCACCTTTCCCTGACTGGCAGCTCTCAAGTGGAAAATTAACCTGCTTTGGCACAGCTTCACATTCCACCCTAAAGAGACCACATTTCCAGGGTCACTTAAAGTACTCTGGACCAGGCTGCAAGGGGCCTGATGCAAAATGGACCTGCTGTGAAAAAATCCAAACTGTAATGTATCTTCCCCAGGAAGCTGCAGGCTGGATGTGGTCCTATTTAAGCACCACAGGGCATCTCCTCCTTAGTTGTCTTACAAATATTCTGGTAGAGGGATCTCTCCATTGCAGCTTTAGCCAAGAGGTCTACGTCACAGACTGCTGTAGTTTTCTCAGCCTCTGGATGATTGGCAGCATGTGTAAGTTTAGCGACGTCTGACTGGCAGTACCAGCACAGGTCAGTGGCAGGGCACATGGTTGACACAAATGGCACTGACTGCTGCCACAGTGTCCAAAAGGTTCTCAGGAATGGAATGCCAGTATTGTCCACTGCTGCACAGTACTTCTCATATACCTTCCTCTTGCTGCAGTTGGTTGGCAGCAGTTTCAGTGCTTTGGTGTTTCAATGCTTCTAAGGGTCTTCAGCTTGTGGACCCTTGTTTCCACCCCAACAGCCTTGTAATGCTTTATTAATGCATTCAATTTATCCTGCCCAACCCCATGGAGATACTTGAATACATCACAGCAAAGCGTATGCCCATGATAGAATTAAGGAGTATGTTGGGCTACATAGTCTGTCAGCTCTCTCGTCCTGGAGCCGGCTGCACCGCTTGAATCTTGATGTTGTGTCAGGAGTTGCATTCCATAGGCAAGCTTGGGGAGAATGGCAATGTCAAGCGGTACATGGGACAGTTTGAGGTACTGCAGACAGACATAAAGGAGCTCCTCATTGAGAAATCTGGTATAGCTAGGCTTTCCTTCATTGAGCTTGCAGCAATGGTCTCAATCTACTCCAGGAAGGCTAACAATGCCATGGTCAGGAGGACTAATTTTATTGGCCAGGTTTTTGAGAGTTGGATGTGGCTCTGTTTAAAAACGAAATTATGGGCCGGTGAGCAAACACTCTAAATACTATGTTGCGCCAATGCATTTGATTTCATTGTGTAGATATTGACAACCAATTGATGACATTCTCTGCACTTTGCTAACTGTCAGTCACAACACCATCACAACAGAATGTGTCAGAAATTAGTTAATGGAGAAAAAGTTAGTACTTAGTACTTTTATCTATAGTCTTCTGTTGTTTCTCAGAACCATTTTTGTCTGTAACAATGTATTCAAAACAGTTATTGACCAAGGGTAGTAACATCCTTATATGACCATCAAAAATTCAATACAACTTTTGCAGTGGATATCATTTTATGTAGAAAAATACTGGACAGAGAAATACATGCTCAAGGTGATTATAAAATTTACAACAGTAAGATACATTAGACTGTTTGATGCTGTATGAACTATGAACTATTACATATGAGAAAGTGTAATGATTATTACTTTTTTAACACAAATGCTGATTATGCCATTTTTGTTTGATGTTTGTTTTATGTTTATTACATATTGCATTCATTATGGCAAAAAGATAAATTATTGCAAAATATTGCATTGATCATCAATATATATATATGAGAGAGAGAGAGAGAGAGATACAATGTTTAGAATGAAATGTCGACCTGACTTCATAGTCCAGAAATGAATTTTCTTCTGTCTGATATGGTTTGGCCAGAATGAGCAGCTAGGTCAGAATCTCAACATAAATAAGGAGGTAAATATCTATCGCATGCATTAGTCTGTGGAGTTATAAAATTTATAAATATGAGAGCAACATTTTCTCCCTTCTGTGTGTGTTATGAAAGGTCACCTTTGAAATATTCAGACCAGCTTTGACCACAGCAGGTGGGTCTGCGATCTCACTGATAAGAAGCAGGAATGGAGCGAGTAATGAGTTGTCTAGGTTGACAGCTCTCTGACAGCACTCATTGAGTGGTTATTAATGAATGACAGCCACATTGCCTGGCTTTAATAATGCAAATCTAGCATTGGGATAATGATGCTCAAATGCACCAGTAATCAGTGGCAGAATGTAACGAGGGGAACAATCAGGTGTAAACAAGCCATTTGCTGTAAAACAACCATTTGTCAAGCTCCAGCTGGTATATTCTGCTCTGGTGCACATGGACGGAACCGTTACAGGACAAACTGATTTGCAACCTGGTTGATTTATTGCGCTCTTTGACATTTCACAAGTCTCAAGACGGGTCACTTATATGCATGAACCCACGAAAGTGCGTATGTTTGTGAATACACCTGTATACATTAAAGCATGTGTGCTCATATACAACCCAAATAGATGGACAACACTTAATCTACTTATGTTTTTCCTTGAGATTAAGGCCAGTACATGACAAGATTTAAATATTATTTAAATGATGTTTATGCAGTAAAAATATTTTATTTTCAATTGCAGGTATTTCCAGAAAGTAAACGTATTGTCATATTTGCTTCTTCACTTCTTGGGTTTGCAATAACAGACAGAATAATGAGAGCGAGAGTGTAAGCCTTGTTCAGAATGTAATCATATTGTCGCTGTCGGAAGCAAACCTCTTAACTCAAATTTTTATTCATTTATTTTACACAAAACAGCAGTAGTAGTTCCCTTTTAGGTCTGTATCAAGGTTCGGAGGCCATTTGGACAATAAAGCATATTCAAAATAGCTTGTGTGTTAACTTAATTGGCTCTGAAAGTTGTCTGTCAAACCACATATCTTCTCACTGCATTCTGAGGACGTTTTCTTTTGTGTACTGGAGATTTTTGTTTGAGTACTGGAGTGTTATCTGATTTCCATACTTTATCAGTGACATTTTCATAATAATTTACACTTAAATTTACACTTTCATTATAGGTAGTGTGTATGCTTTTTCTAAAGAAATCCTGAGGTATCCTGAGGTACCAAATGGAGAACAAGTGAGGCAGCACAGTTAAGTAGATTGACAAGTATTAAGATCAAGCGTTAATAGTGTTATATGCACTCAAAAGAGTAACTACACATAGCAAACACAGTATTCATGGAGTTGATCAAATAAAATGTTGATTGGATCAGAAATTGTAAGAGATTCCGTGGACAGCCCTAGTGCGCGTGGACATGATAGACATTTAGTTAAGTAAGCTATAACAACATTAATGGGAATCACAAATAAAAATTGGTATGCCAGCAAACTTTTTTAAATGATCACACAATTAAATGTTCTGACTTTAATCAAACCATGAATTACCCTGCTACTTGCCAAGTGAGGTGGCAAACCTATTGTAACTTGGCATTATTTTGCAGATGTGTTATTACATTGAGTATTACAGGGGGGTTCTTTTATGGGGTAACAGAATCCCTCTGCCACAATGTGTAGGGTAAAATATTTCCAGTTTTCTATGTGAACTGAACCTCTGCAAACAAGTCTGACATTCTTGCTTTTAAGGTAATGAAAAAGGAATGCAGAAATATCATTGCATTCACTGGGGCAGACGCAGCTCATTCTAATCAATGAAAACAAACCCCCATATCTTGAAATATGACATGAACAACACTCATAACTCCACTATTCTTTCTTTTTTTTGTTGTAAAATATGGTGTGAATAACTGCGACTAGGTGTAGTCAAACTCTGAACTTCATGACACTGTGTCTATTTATGTTCAAATTACTTTTTACACTTCCTGAAATATTGCCATTTTTGAGATACAAGGTCTGCGCACCAAACAACGATATGCTATAACACTGAACTGCAGTTTCTCAATAAGTAGTGTAATCGCATATGTGACCTCCAAGCATTAACGCCCATGTCATTGCCCACTGCATTACTGGATTGGTAAGATAGTTTTTAACAAGTTAGACAGCAGAGATATTGCTTTCCTGTCCCTTTAGCCTTGCAACCCAATGAACCCTCACTTTATAGACTGCACCACTCTTGAGGTTATTTCTTAGTTTGTTTCAAATATTTCAAAGATATTTGCAGATTGGAACATGCTACCTTTTTCAGGCTGATTGAATAAAATGATTGAATTTATTTTACACAATCAACCGGTAAATGAATGCATTACAGAAACAAAATGCAGATTGATAAACCCATTTTATAAATTCGTCTAAATCAGCTCACCTTTATTTATTAATGTATTACTGTTCCCCGTGGGTTAGTGACTTACTGGACCAGTATGTACATAACCATTGCAGAATCTCCAACTGAAAAGGTATGTACATACAGTATGAGTGTCCTGACGATGTGCAAAATGCTCATGGACAAATCTACTCACACATTTTGGTTATTCCAGTCTCAAGCCTGGATCCATGGGGGTTTTCACATCATTGTTTTCAGTATTCATTCGAGGAGTCATGGAAAATACGGAGGATACTTCTGACTCATTATAACAGGTTGATCATTTTAACTAGTGGAATTACCAGTCGCACATTGTGCTTCCAATTAGGCATTGACATCAGTGCAGTAGAGGCAACTGCACAAACTCAAAAACTGTATCACATTACACACAAATTTCTACTGGCTCCAAGAACAATGTCAGCTCCCACACAAGTGCTACAATGTCCCAAAAGGCTTTGGGATCATCCAGGTTCTTTTTTTTCCAAATGTAAGACAAGCATTGATGTTTTTCTTTGTTAGCAGAGGTTTACATTTTGCTACTCTCCCATGAATCACATTTTTGCCCAGTCTTGAACACCGACCTTAGCTGAGGCTGGAGAGGCTAGAAATGTTCTCATGGGATCTTTTGTGATTTTCTGGATGAGTTGTTGCTGCGCCCTTGGAGAAATTTTGGCAGGCCAGCCACTCCTGGGCTTTGTTCAGCTGAATCTAATTATAAGTTCAATTTGGTTAATTGGTTGATTGATTAACTAAGGGGGGGGGGGGTTACTTGTGACACATGGGTGATATGGGAGTTTGATACTGTACCTTTTTTAATTAAATAAATTAAATAATAATTTCAAAAATGTATTTTGTGTTTATTCAGGTTTCCTGTCTAATAGTATAGTTCATCAAAAGATCTGAAACCATTCCGTGTGACAAATATGCAATAATATAGGAAATCAGGAAGGGGGCCAATACTTTTCATGGCACTGTATTATTTGGAAAATCTTTTGCCAATTTCAGAAGAACAGTCAGAGAAGAGGCAAGCAGCAGCAAGGGTTATTTCCCCGTGTATCTGCAAAATCACCTTTAATTATTCATTTTAATTTACATTTTTTTAAGTTTATATTTGTTCATGTATTGAGTGCTATTCTCAATAATCCCACTATACATTTTATAACTTTGCTTTGGTTGATAAAATTGAAGTGTGATTTGAGTGTGATTTATACCCCACCAGTGCCATACCGGTTAAAAATATATCTGAATCCAAATGTTAAACACAGTCTTGTCATACAAAGCTTCCACTGGTATTTGACACAAAGCAAATAGGAAAGCCACTGAGTCGAGCAAGAAGACTGCAGAGCTACAAGATTAGTGTCAGTACAATTCCCATTTCATAGCCTGACTTTGATTATGAGGCAGGAACTCAGGCACGCACACACACACACACACACACACACACACACACGTGAGCTCCATATTGTCCGGGAAAACTTTTGTCTTGATTTGACACTGTAGTTTTAGAGTTGTAATCAAACTCAAACTGGTTAAAGTGCAAATTTTCAAGGGTATTTTTATACATTGCATATGGTCAGAAGATCTAAGGTGACCTAGAAGCAAAAAAACCTAGCAGCATCGTTCTGAACTTGCCACAGGCGAGATGAGAGACTGATTCCTGTATACAGCAAATTACAGCAAAAAATGATTTGAAGACACGGATGACTTTCTCGAAATCTTGGAATGTGAAGATTTTTAGCATATGACTAATGAAGAAAGTGACTCTAGGTGGCCAGAGTGTGGCAGTATTGGTGTTTGTCAACATGAGGATCAAAATTGTGCCCATGATGAAAGTTAGGGTACCCATTATGAGGCAGTCAGAGAAATAGGCCAAATCTGACGCTTACCAAAATCAACTGATTGGAATATTGTTAACCCTAAAATGCAGGACATGGGTAATACAGGGGAATGGGGAACTACCAAAAAACTCTTCTGGGAGAAATAAAATATGGCCTAGAACCTTCCACACAACATTCCCATTCCATCCTGGCGATAGTCAAACTCCTTGCAACATCATACTATCTCATATCTGGATTAGTTCAATCATCAATTGTCAACTCAGCTGGAATATCAGTCTGTAATTTGTCCTGCGTTGTTCTGGGTGCTGGATACACTCTTACCTCATACCAGAAGACATCAATTTCCCCACATCCAATGGAGATATCAAATACATTACGCAGGAGTTTTCGGAACTGTGCCTTATAAGCTCTGCTTCATACGCAAAATGCGACGTCCCATTCACTAATGTGCATGCATAATTAGCTGTTGCCTTAGTAAATAAAGCATTAATTTTATATAGAATACATATGCAGCAACAGACCCTCATCAGGCTGCATTTTGCAGTCTGATTTTATGTATGTACATCAGAGTCTTAGTGAGAACTCAAATAACATTCCAAAATATGTTCCAAATACCCACAATAATGAAAGTGATGTTTGTTGTTCTAAACTATTTAACAATTAAACAAAATAAGATAATTCACAAGTGTTAGATATAAAAAAATTTGAAAAAAGAAATATATATATATATATATATATATATATATATTATTGTTTAATTCATGCTTAGGCTGGGTATGACAGCTGCTCAAAAGAGAAATGGGAATTAGATGCAAAAATCTAAACTCAGGGAGGTTTTTTTTTTTTTTTTCCCTGCTATAGCTGCCATTTGAAAACAGTCAGGCCCCAACAGCAATCCATCCAGTTCTTTGCTTTGGCTTTTCCTCAGAGATCACCAACTCCCTCTATCATCTCTCAGTTTGACTCGTTACTGTGCAGTACATGATCATGCTCCAACAATCAGAGGCATCTCTAAACCCTTCTCAGGCTGACATGCATTTGGAGATGAGAACTCTCCAAGGAGCTGATCAATTTTGCATCTGGCTACAGTGCAGCTATCACAATAACTTTTATACATTTCAAGCAGGCTGCCCTTAAAACATACTGGCAGAAATCTAAAGTGTAATGCTTGTCAACATCACTGTCACTACCAGCAAATGCTTAGCATTTTGTTGCACTCAGTTGCATTTACCATTTCCCCCCTCATATTATGGTCTGTTATGCAAGGGTGAAAGCTTCCCAGGTGTATGCTGTTCAGATTTCACTGATTTGTGTCTTCTTTCAGGAAATAACATGAAATATGTAGCAAACTAAAGCAATAGTTTTCTTCGCATATTCAACAGCAAAAATAGTATTCAACAGAAAAAATAGTTTTCAACAACAAAAATGGTAAATTTCCATTTATTATTTTATTTTTTGACAGACTGGAAACAAATATCAAATGAAATACATGGTACTATCTTCTGTTAAAATATAGAATTTATGTTTTATTAGCTTTATACAGAAACCAAAAAATAAATAATTCCAATAAACAGCTAAATTCTCTCAATGTTATGAGTTTACTTTAATCTAAATTTATGTTAATACATCCAGACTCCTTGTTGACATGGCAATTACAGTCATATATATATATATATATATATATATATATATATATATATATATATATATATATATATATATATATGCCAATAATACTTTTTCTTTCAGGGACAATACTTGACAATTTATTTGTTTATTTTTTTTAGTTTTTGGAAGCCAAAAAAATACAGTACAGAAAAGCTAGCAATGCAGTTTTTTTGTGTGGCCCATGGCTGTTTCTAGCTGTTGATCTAGGAAATACAGGCGGTTATACAACCACGCTTATTTCAAATACTTTATCAAATACATAGAAGAAAAAAAGTGAAATGTTAATGATTGAATAGCAAATGTAATGAAGAGAAAAATCCCCATGTTACACTGAAATGCCTCTTTACAGTATAATGAACAGCAACATAAATAACAAGGTAGGTGTACTATGGAAACAAATAAAATGCTTGTTTGTTCTAAAGAGCTCATCCTATTGCTAATTTGATGGTTTGGCTTTTGTTTTCAGTTGCTTTATTTATTGAGTTATTTGCAACATTGTATCTAAATTGCTGAATTATAGATTGTGTTCTCCACAAACAATAACCACCTCAGTGTAATGACATTAAACAATTTCGGATGATAACAATATCTAACTCAAGTAAATTAAAATATGTGGCACAGCATATCCATTTTGCATATCAAATAAAGGTGTAATTGTCAATGACCAAAAAATAAGTACCATCTTTCAGACAGTTATTGCTAATACACTTCCGGCTTATACAAATTAAATGAACCAATTTGTGCATACACCTTACAGCCATCTCTGCAGCCCAAATAAGGTTGTATGAAAATTAGCCCATATATATATACATATATACATATCCCAAATACATTATTTTTCTTTTGCACATATTATTATTGTCATTATTGATGTTGTTGTTCTTGTTAAAACTCCAGAACGTGAACAATTCCTTTGCAGGGGTTGGTGGTGCATGATGTGTCTCAGGCAACTGAAACCTTTGCACCTCTGGGTATTGCCACAGCTAATCATGTGTCACACTGTGGAGCACCCTGCCTTGACTGGTTTTGATTCAGTACCTGACTGTGGCTCATCTATGCGTTTTAACCATGCCTTAACAGGATAAGCTACCCAGCAGCCCTTACAATACATTTTCAATAACCATATGATGTGTATTTCACATTGTGCAGAGCACTTAACCTTGAATCACTGACCGATAAACGCAATAATTTAAGACAATGTTACTGCTTGATGCCGGCGTCTAATTTAATGGTCATTGGGGTTTACAGTTTAATAATTACAATTTTTAAAAAAGGTGTAAGATATGTAGTGTTTTCAGACTGCAACAAATGCTCTTTTCTTTATCAAACCAGAGGAGAAAAAGAATCTGTAATTCCTTGTGTATGTGAATGTTATACAACGATACTGCAGCACATGCTGATGCAAGAATAGTATTCACAGAGGTTTAACTAAATCACAAACAAATGTCTCAAAATACCAGTGCAGCTGCCACAGTACAATTAGATCATCACAAGAACATTTCACGGTTGCTATGGTTTTAGAAGTTTGGCCTTGATACCCATGTATTGTTAGCAACACACTGTAAGCTGCGTATGTTTATAAGAATGCTGAGAATATTTACAATTGTCTACATTTATTTATTTATTTATGCAGTTTTACCATGACCCTGCAACACCAACATGTCCATTCTGTGCACCTTATGCATAATTGTGTGTACTATTATGGCTATTATACATCTGTATGTATGCTTCCTAAAATCACTGTGCTTACTAAATTATTAATGTCAAAATGATACCAGCTTAAAATAAACACTTTCACACATAAGCTTCACAGAGACCAGACAAGCACTGTCCAAGGGTGTCGAAAGGAATAATCATATTTCACACATTTACAGTGCATCCAGTTACAGAAACAGCTTTTATTGGGAAGTTAAAAATGTTAGGTCTGTGCTGCAGTCAAATTAGCTATCTGAGTCACAATAAAAAAATACTGTCACGTAGCAAATGTTGAGTGAAGCTTTAAGTCTAGCAAGTTGGGAACCCACCTTGATCCAGTGCTAAAATGCACTCGGCTTCATTTCTGGTGATTCCAAGTGAGGTGTATTATGTTGAGTGGATGAACATTTGTGTAATCTAGGAGCCAATGTGAATATCTGTCCTGAGACTGATGACAGTGCAGCTGCCTTCTTGCAGTTTAACTGCTGATGCTAGAGTTAATGTGTCTGTGTTGTTGTTTTTTTAATTGGCATTGTAAAATTATCATAAAGACGGCGCTTGATGACATTAAAAATCTGGAAAGGAGTGGTTTGTAGACTCCTTGATAATGACTCATTATTCACAACCTGTATTTGGCAATAAAACTTTGTCAACTCACAAACTGCTTGATGTGAACACGTCTGACAGCCACCAAATGACTATAAAATAGTAATGGATATTTTTTATCCATAAATGAGCTATACTGCCTCTTTTCTGTTGAAACCATATGATCAACGGTGGGAATTCCCCTTTCTGACAATCAAGGTTCTACATTAATTATGTAAAATTAAAAAAGTTTTTCAAGCATATCATGGTCAGACATGAATGATCAAATAAACAGACGGTATACCAACAGTATGCAAAATACATATGCTTGAATCATTCCCTGATGAATGTACAAACAAAGTGAATGCATACATACGGACATACATATAGTACAGGCATCCAATCGTATATACATACATGCAAACATACAGCAGCCAAAAATAAAAAAAAATTAAAAAAAAACTTGGGTGAATGAGGGATACAAAGTGCATTGGAAGCAGGTACTTGGAGCAGTTCAACAATTAGCATCCCAGCATGCTCAGGGCTAAGAACAGAAATGCTGAGCCAGTGTAGTTGCCTATAATTATGACTAGTATGGCTGGAAAAGAGACCTTGCTGAAAGAGGGGTGATTGTTGCGGCACATTTTGCAGGAACTTCATTGATGAAGTCCAACTTAACTTGCTGATCCTGCATGAGAAACAGAGTCTAATATTATGTCAATACTGGGGAAAAGCCATCATCAACTAAGTGCAAATGTGTATAGATTGTGATGTCCATGTATTAGTACCAGGTGCAAGTCTAAACAGGCAAACAACTGAATCAACTGACTGCAAATCCAGGTTGCGAGCAGGCAGTTTCATCAAGAATGGTCCATTGAGAAACCTACAGAGCAGGAGCATTGTTGGGTTGCAGTGCACAAAGCATTCATTACACCTCGCAAAGTATGTTTTGTGAGTACAGTGATGGAAAGAGCTCAGTCATATGGTCAGATGAATCATCCTTTGCCATGTTCTTAACAAATGGACAGCCACACGTGTGGCGCACTCCTAGGAAAGCTTACAGGCCTGAGTGATTAGTTACAACGGTGGAAGGCTCTAGCGGTTCCATAATGGTGTGGCATGCATTTTCCTGACATAGTTTTGGAGCACTCATTCACTTACAAGGCGAAGGCAATATGACAACATTTCTTTCCAGCTGGGTGGGGTGTCTGCCTCAGGGTGACAGTGCCCTTATGGAAGTTGCTGTGATGCAAAACATTGCGTAAGTCCTCTAGGAATGAAAGGCAAAGAAGTAACAGTTGTATTGACTTCAATGCAGACAAGTAATTTGTAAAATAATAAAATAATAATTTGTAGTTAATTTGCAGCATTACATTTTGTTAGGATGCAAGTAATTTGAAAGTAATGACACCCCTCAGAATTCAGCTAATAGAGTAGCATTTCAGCTAAGTTTCTTCTCAGCATTTCATCACTCAAGTGCATGGGCATAATGGTCCAAGCAACATGATAGCTATAATTAGAATGGAAAACTAGATTTGGCAAACATTGTTTTCCAGCTTTAAAATATTGATGAAATATTGTCCTATTTTGGGCCTAAACCAAGAAGTGCCGCTTCCAGGTTAGGTCACCAGTAAGCCATGGCAATACAATTTTTGTGTATACAATGTTCTATGTATATATATATATATATATATGTGTGTATATATATATATATATGTGTGTGTATATATATATATATATATATATATATATATATATGAAACTTGAGTGGTGGTGAGGTGACGTTGCGGAAAGCAACCGTTTATTGTAGTTTCAATATAGCAACGTGTTAGCAGCTTGCTTTATAAAAGCACATAACAGCTTCTAAACTCATGGCTGAGACATATGATGTAAATTGCACCCGTTAATAACACAATTTGAAACTCACTTAGGCTTCTGTTAACTACAGACACCTTATTTTCTGCATGAATAGAAAAACCTATGGGTTAAAAAGCATGGAAAATCTGTATAGGGAACCCAGGACTCAAAAATGCTAACTCACTTCCAGGTTTTAAGAAAACACTGTCTGGCATGTTTTCTTTAAAACTTAGAAGTAGTAGTAGTAAAACTAGGTAGAAGAAGTCGTTCTTGATGAAAAGGTGCACAAATTATGCTCTGTGGACATCCATGATTAACCATGGGATTATATTTGGAGGTGTTTCTGTTGAACTTTTATAATGTAAATTTGTGGCACTTTGAGCGAATATCTTGAAAAAAATTCATGAAAACTATTTTGATCGACAGATACTACATTGGGTAAGTGGAAACATACTTTAATTTCCTTTTTGGGTGAACTGCCCCTTTAACCACTGTATCATCACCTTGTCTGGCAATGAAATGAGGTTTACCAAGTCAGTGAAGGATATAAAACCTACCCATGAATAGAAAAATATCTTGAGGTCATCTGCACAAGGAATAAACCCTTCTGTATGTCTGTTCCTTGGCAACACATGCACTCTTGTGTCACAGTCTACGTCCCAGCCTACAGTTTGTCACAAGTAAGAAAATCAACAATTATCAAGAGGATGTAATAGCAAATAAAGGGAGCTTTCAAGGAGTTGATGTTCTGAGATTTAATTTAAAATTACTTGGTGAAAAGCAGTAAGCTTCACATGAAGAAAAGCCTTTTGTATGTTAAGAAAAGTTTCAGAAGAAGAAAAGAAGGAGCACAGTTTCAAAAATGATGTGAGATGTATCATTTATACATGTAGCCACCCATGATCTGGAAAATATTGAATCTGTATTTAAACCTGTATTCTCAAGGCACCAATGTACTATGGGCACTCAAATTGCATCTGTGGAAAGAAGTCAAAGACCGCGACCAATTAGACAATTAAGAATCAATTTAAAAGTTTGTTGGCACAAGGATGTATGTCTCCCAACCAATGATACCCAATCTTATTTTAGGCTTTATAGTACTGACTTAGCAAAAATAAATAAATAATAAGTTGGAAAATGTGAAATAATACATGTTTTAGTATATACATAATACATCTACAAATCTATATACTGATGGGTACATACACTGTGATGCCTAAATAAATAAATAAATAAATAAATAAATAAAACTAATCTATCTAAAAAAATATTATGGGCCACTCATACAGTCAAGGTAACTCTGCTGTATTAACTGGTGTCTCTCTGCTTTCCCCATCCTCCAAAATGATATTTTCTCATAGGATGTTAGGCTTTCTTCAGCACTCTTCCAAGGAGGGAACACACTGCAATTCTGATTGCTTCATTTCATAATAGTACATGGTGCAAACTCATTCGACCATAGGTGCATATATATGTTTATTTTATGAAGAAACATAAGCAGCATGGGATATATGTCAAAATTATAAATCTGAGTAATACATTGATGAATTTGCAGCCACATATTCCTGATTGCTATCAGGGGTGTGTAGTGAGGTGTGGTAAGGTTTATACAGAAAAAAACATCATCAACAGCCAAGCAGAATTATGTACGCCTGTACAGCCAAACTTGGTGAAATAATGTAGACACAAAAATGGTTTAAAAAATGATATATATGTATTGGCTATGATCATAGATTTCATAGAAAATCATAGGAAAACAATTGCATAATATGAGAAATACACGATTCTTAATCAGAGGTAATGTTAACTCTGCGACGGCTAAGCATAGCGTTTATCAGTACTACTATTTAACCAAGGTTAATTAGTCTCATGGGTTTGTGCCACACTACTCTATATCATGTGGTTAGTTTGTTTAATCAGTCTCATAAAATCAAGTTTTAACAATGAACAAATTACGACTTCCCAACCTCTAAGCCTTAATGGGGGCAGAGGCAAAGCACTGTCACAGGTCCTGCCTGTTGATACACCGGGTAGGGGCTTAAAAGTGGGCAGTATTCTCCTTATGATGTGCAAACTTTTTGAAAACAAACCACCGGTGAATATGTTGCCAAACACGTGGTTAGTACTCAAAATGAATGTGTTCTTCATGATCGATTTATTCAATAGAGTAAATCATATTCTATAGTGCAAGTGGTAGGCTATACATTTTTAAAAATAGTAGCAAGTTCACAACTTTGTCAAGCAGGCCTCTTGATCTCCAGCAACCAAAAAAAAAAGTTTAACATGGATTGCAGTGCTAAGATATCCTCAACAAAAGACTGCTGATAGGCTACATTTCTTAAGCCTATAACATATTGCACAAATATGAACAACTTTAGCTTGACTATATGCTATTACCTAGCTTAATGCCTCAGCATTTTTGCCTAAGCATCAATTGTTTATATATGGTTAATGTTCGACAGAATGTAGTAATATATTAAAGCATTGCATAAGTGTTAGGGTAGTTCTAAATACAACATTTGAAGTACAATGAATGCTTGCAATACTTGTTAAAGGTTAGTCTAGAAATTTGGCTGCTAGATTAGAGTATTAGCTGTATTAGCTGTCTGTTCAGGACCATTGGCTTGCTGTAGGATGAAGAAAGGTACAATGAGTTTGGAGTCATTTGGTTGAATATGAGCAGAAGAGATACTTCTGTACACTTCAGAATGGAAAGTTTAAAAGCTACCATTTTCTGTTAATTGTAGAGTGAAGTGCGTGCTTCCATAAGAGAAAAGCCGATCTCCTCAAACAAACCTAAGCTTATTAAATGTAATAACAAAACAAGGGGGAAATGTGTAAATATTGG
The DNA here is from genome assembly GCF_013347855.1 of Anguilla anguilla. Classification (NCBI taxonomy): domain Eukaryota; kingdom Metazoa; phylum Chordata; class Actinopteri; order Anguilliformes; family Anguillidae; genus Anguilla; species Anguilla anguilla. The sequence goes on along the minus strand of NC_049203.1, from coordinate 51,654,828 downwards.
CACCAGAAACAACCTGGTAAGAGACAAAGAGCTGTATAAGGTGACCTCAGCAAGCACACCTGAAACACATGGAAATTCAGGGTCACAAAGGTCCACAACACACACACACACACACACATTCATGGACACGGACAGAAAACTAATCACAGGGGTATCCTCAAGTCTGTTGCCTCTATTGAATAGAAACTATCTGGCATGCTCACCTGGCTCAGCAGTGTTGTAGGTTGGCCGGATTTCCTGGAGGATTCAGTGAAAGCATCAACAGATTCTCCATCTGCTACGTGCTCGAAGATGAAAGTTCTATGGCAGCAACTTGATCTGATGGAATGCAAAGCCAGATGGAACAAATTAAATTTTTTGGAGTGTTTCTTTCCAGCCCAAAAGATTTATATCGAGTGTGGATTTCCCCAGAGGACTGTCATTTGAAAGAACACACAAGTCTATACGAGAAGGGCTGTTAATCATCACATGAGGATGATAATGTTAAGATTACTGAACGTTCGCGACCGAAAACACATTATGAGAATAGCTAGGAAGAAGGAAACAATCCAAAGGGGAAGCCATGAATTAACAATCTTCCTCAAATTCTCCAAAACAAATTATTCAAAAAATAAGATCTTAAATGAATGCAAGATGAGGTTCACCTAGTCATTATTTTCTTTGTTCTTCCCCTTTGTCTTGGTTATATTTTAGAAAGTGAAAATAGAGCTTTCAAGATTCCGTTGAAATCCTAGCTTTAATTGAACCATTCTGCCTGAACAGCCGACCATAGATTAAGGTATGAAGAACTAACTTTCCACTCTGGCTAATGGTACCGGAAACTCGATTCAAATTGTGGTTATATTCCCCAGGAGTGACAATCGATTGTCTTTTGCATATTTCTTTCAGGTTTTTAACCCAGTTATAACCATTCAATTGTAATAAACACTATTAGATTACTGTGACTTGTTAAGCAGATAAGGACACGGTGGGTGTGTATCCTGCGCTTATTAAGATTCATATCATGTCATATGTAAAGCATTCCTCATAGCTAGCTAGGTTAAAGCTGATTAGAACAGATTGTCCCACGCAGTAACCTTACACTACAGACAAAAAGAAAGATAGCAACATAAACTAGGCTTTACCATCACATAGTTAGTTAAACCTGAAGATCAATGAATGTGTAATTATGTTATGACACTTAGCTACTGTACACTATCATTAGACTATATAACAGTCTCATTCTCAGGACATTACACCTGAATAAAGAAATTCTTTGATTCCACATGCCTAAGCTTGAAAGTTGCTAGCTAACGGTTGGCCTACTTACCGATCTGCATCATTCTGCAACACATTCTGGGCGAAAATGGGCAAATACTAACTGTAAGGGTTATTGTAATGTTGCAGTGCCCAACCTCCATTCACACGTGGCTTTTTAAAATTGTCTGCTGGCTTTCAAATTGTTTTCTGGTTGTTTTCTGGCAGCTGGAAGAACTAGTTGTGTCTGAGTTCAGTGTTGATAGCCTGCTGTGCAACTGATGCTGATAGTGGGCATTAAGGCAGTAACATTTTCTACCATTATTTAATTGTCCATCCGAGGGCAGTCTTTCATTTATGTAGTGTTGGTGGTGGTAGTAAAAGACAGGAATGTGTCAAAATTTGGTAATAGGAGCCTGGTCTGCCAACAAGAGATTTATCTTCTTTCATTTGTGACAGTGAGTTTGTGTCTGACTTCAGTGTTGACCAGTTTGTCACGCGTTACTGTTTGCTGTCACTGTTACTGTTTGATGTCCCACTGGTGTTCATTATGAGGCCTGATCCCTGGACTGGAGTCACATTCTTATGTAATTGTAACCATCGTTTTCCCAATATTATACAGTGCTGTGCTGTGAAAAGGTACCCCCCCCCCCCCTTCCTGATTTTCTCTATTATTGCATGTCACACTAAATGGTTTCAGATCTTAAGGCAAAATGTGATATTAGGCTAAGGGAACCTGAGTAAACAAAAAAAAGGGTGAATGGAAAGATATGCTATGTTTTTTCTTGTCAAAAAGTATCACCTCATGAAAACTGAGGTAGAACGGCTGCTGCTCTGTTATGTGACCACACATGACTGGAGTGAGTGAAAATGGCGCATGGTCCTACTCAGCAAGTTTAGTATTCAAATTAGTTTGACATATAGTCAATCATAAAATAATGTAAAAGTTAAAACTTTCTTCTTCTCTTTTCCTGATTGGTTGGCTAAGTAGGAGGCTACGTCCAAAGTTACACCCCCCTCTCTCCACCTCTGGTGTGACTGCAGCACGTATGAGCGAGCACATATACAGAAACCTATGTGCCACACCCACCCACACACACACATACAATGTGGTATCAGCAGATTTTTTCATTTTTTAAAATTGTTATATTATTTGCACCTTGTAGATTTCATTATACAATTTATTTCTGACGACATTTTTTTCTAAGCATTTCATAATCTGCTGGCAAGCACTCCTTTACTCAACTAAAAGGTCCCACCCTTTATATAGTACATAGTTTTATCATTTTCTCAAGCAAAGTCAGGTGGATTCTGTTTATATACCTCTGAATGCAATGTAGTTTATTGCAATAACAGTGCAAAACAATGCAATATTGTATCCCTTATGCATCACAATCAGTTATATTTACTGTTTGTCTTCGAAGAGAACATTGCAGCCCTTTACCTTCAAACACTGATGTAAATAGAATCTCATAAAAAACACGTTTTCAACGTACAAAAATGCCAAGTTACTCAAAAGTATTGATATCAAAATGACGCCAAGTTACGGTACTACAAACAATATAGGCTATCTTGCCTCACTAAAATTACATAAGATGTATTTCAAAGCAATGCTACCCAATATTTCCTCAATTCTTTCAAGTCACTTGGCCCTGTGTGTATATAAGCGTGCAGTACATGGACAGGCCAAACATATGTGTGGATGGCTTTCTCACAGTCAAGATTGATTGAATAGGCGTCTATATGTCCAATTTGTATTGGTATGTATGTATTTTGGTGCCCAGCCTTTCTGTTGCGTGAATGATTGTATGTTTCTTGGCATAAATGTCTGTTCGTAAATGTGAATGTAACATGCTACGAGGGAAATGTCCCCATGGGGATAAAGAAGTTCTCTATGTATGTATGTACAATATGTATTTTACATGTATTTATTGTACGTTGCAAATATACAATCACTTGTACATTTACTCAAATTCAGTTCAGAAGCAAGTATAAACATATGTTTTCTGGAAAAATAGCCTATGCTTCCTGTAGTGACTGACCAGCAGTTTTCTACATGAATTTCAATGTGTTCCATGAGGCAATACGAATTTGACACTTTGATCTGACACAAAGTTTGCATGACATTGTAATATGGTAAGATTACAAAACACAGGGCCAAGTGACTTGAAAGAATTGAGGAAATATTGGGTAGCATTGCTTTGAAATACATCTTATGTAATTTCGGTGAGGCAAGATAGCCTATATTGTTTGTAGTACCGTAACTTGGCGTCATTTTGATATCAATACTTTTGAGTAACTTGGCATTTTTGTACGTTGAAAACGTGTTGTTTTATGAGATATCATTTCTTTTTGCAAAGCGTTTTATTACGAGAGTGAGAAATGCGAAGTGACCCTGTAAGAAACGGTTGTGGATTATGCCTTGTGTGAATTTGTACAGTCTGACCACTCCGTTTAGCAGTTTCGGTTTGCTTTATATGTAAAACAGTGGCTGTGACAAAGGGTGCGGTGGCGTAAATGTAAACGCATCAGAAAAGGTGAAATATGGCCAGTGTATGTAGGCTACTCACGGATTTGACGGGCATCCAACGAGCCTTGATTGACAAAAGAATCAGCAAGCCCGTAGAATTAGAGCTGCCTAGGTCGGAACTTGTGTACCCTTCTGTCCTGCTCCGTTGTATGTTATTTCGTGAAGATGCACTTTTCGTGTTTGTAAGGTTTATAAGGCATTTTGATAGGCTTATCTGCAGGTAGGAATCCTCTTTGCTGTTTTGTTAAGCTAGAACCAGAAAAGTTGATAGTGGAGAATAGGAGCAGACGCATATGTCCCAGCAGGCTTTGTATATGAGAAAATAACAACAGTGGTGAGATAAATTAGGCGAAATGATGAAATTGCGTAGTTGAAACAATATGTTTTTAGCAGAATGGGCATGTAGGTGAAGGTTGACATGATCACAGACTATAATGCGAAGTAAATGAAGTGACCATGAGCAAGCTTAGTTTCCTTATCAAATCGTATATATAACAGTCTGTATTTAATGTTAATTGTTAAAGTGGAGGGTTAACGTGTGAAATCTATTGCACTGCTGTGTTTTTCTCATGTTCAGTGGTAGTAGTTATAATTATGAGTGAATCATGATTTTAAATGTAATGTTTTAATTCGGAGTTGCAGAACGTACATACGTAGTAATTGTTTGTATGTGTCTAGATAGAGAACAGGGCGAGGTAACATGAATGTAGAAACGTGGCGTTTGCTTATAAGAAGGTTTTGTACGGTAGCCAAGTGAAGAAATATAGTTAGTAGAAATGGCACAGTGGTGAACTGGTGTAACTTTTTAATAAAAGGAATACATTTGCCGTCATGAAATGCATATGGGTGGCCGTGAGTGAGTTTTGGTAAAGAAAATATAAAAGCGTAAGAAAACGTTAGTGTAAAGGAGGAAATTATCTGCCTGAGGGCGAGGCGGGATACAATCCTTCAACCGGAGGTTTACCAGTCTGTGACTTCGTTAGTGCAGCACCATGCCATAGCTATGCAATGCGTGAAATATCATTAGCAAACCTGCCGGTGGTTTTAAAGAAGAACACAGGCCAGTAAGCACAGAAGCACAGCTATATGTATGCCTGTATTTGTTTTTTTGTAGATGTATTTTTATTTATTCTTTTTTTTTTTTATCTGCTTGCTTGCTTGTTTGCTTTTAACTACAAGAACTGGTTTGCAAGTTTGCTGGTCAGTGGAAAGATCAAACATAAACTAACCCTGCTGTCCTCATAGAAAAGCACTTTTTGGACTAGGACTAAACTCCAGGGAAGAGAACCTTTTTCAAGAATTGCTAAAATGCTCACATGAATAAAGAAAAGGAACTGTCAATGGAATATATATATGCAGTTTGAAACATTATGATAATTTAAGAGGAATTACCACTTGAACATTAACCCCTTAACCCCAAGCATTTACACTTCTCTACCTGGTTTGCACTACTCTTAAATAAAGCTTTACAACTTAGGTGTTTGTTAGTATATGAAAAAATAATGTTTTTATTATTGAATAAAACATGGTGTAATAAAAAATTTTTTTTTTTATGAATTGTTGACGGTTATATCATTAGCCCAGCCATGATGACCCCTCCTACAGTTTCATCACACACAGTGCTGCCATTCACATGCATAAACCATTTGCAGTTTCTTGTTATTGTGTATTAAATTATCCATAAATCCGTCCATTATCTGTACCCACTACTCCCGGTCAGGGTCATGGGGGGTGCTGGATCCAATGCCAGTGTGCATTGGGTGAGAGGTAGGAATACACCCTGGACAGGTCACCAGTCTGTTGCAGGGCAGTAATAAATTACACGTTTTTCCATTTTGTACAGTCCTATATATCATTGCAAATGATTTGCAATGAAAAATCTTTTTTGTTGCGGTTGTTATTATTGTTTGTGTTCTCTTGAGTAGTTTATTTTAATTTCTTTGCTGGCTTACATTAGCTTTGCTTAGCTCGAAAGGCCTTGTCATGGAAACTCTAACTATGATTTAACATGGGCAGCAGTGTTAGCTTGCTGTTAGCAAAATAATTCTTTTGGTTGGAAAGCGGCATCAGAATTAATTGGATCCAGTACCATTTAAGAGAGAAATGTATGCAAATGAAAACATCCCACACTTTAAACCACAGCTTAAATCATGGACTGTGACAAAAAAATAAAAAAAATTTTTTTTTTAAATCATGTGAAATTTGCCTTTTCACATTTGAAAATCACACTTTCACATGTGAATTTAACATTTTCCAGTTCATGTGACATTTTCAATTTCACATGTGAATTAAAATATTCACATGGGAAAAGAAAATGTCAACTGGACATTTTCACATGTGATTGGCTTTTTTCACATGTGAATGGAAATTCCCACCTGTAAAGACAATAGGCCACACTGAGTCGTTTGCATATTCACATTTTCACGTCACTGACTTTTTATAATGTGACTACAATTTTCACTTGTGAAAACAAAATGTTACTTTAAATTCCATTTTACCGCTCTCGTCTTATGAATTGGGTTATTTTTATTGTGTATTCTTGACATTGGTGTAAAAGTAAAGGGGTTGTTGTGATTTGGTCAAAACTTCACATATGATGGTAGTCTAATCAAATGATATCTTTCTTTTTTTCAGAAAGGAAGAGGACATTTTTTAAAAATTCAGTCTTTATTGTCCAATAAAAGTGAAAAATACGTTGTCCTCGCAGTTATTCACCCCAGGACCACCCACAGCACCGTGCCTCAAGTTCCAAGCATTAGCACAACTGCAGTGCAGTTGTAAAAATAATAAATAAGCTGGTTCAATAAGAATAAGTAAACTGTGGATGTGGTGGGGGTTTGGTTTCATTACTGCCAATCAGATAGCCCACTTTATTTCCCTTTAAATACAGTGCACTAGCGCTACACCCAACTACTGTAATTTTAATTTTAACATTTATTTTCCCCCTCAAACAAAGTTTATTTTCCACTTATATGCCACTGCTAAAAACCATATTGAATGGTTCCTGTTAACAGTTCTGCAGGGTGAATATTCCCAGACTGGCCAGGAGCAGGAGGCAGGTGGCAGAGACACACTCCAGTTGGCCTCTCGATCGTGCTGCTAGCGTTACTGTTTCAACTTGGCACTCATTACACTTAAGAACCAGAGGACAGGAAAGAAGACGGAGCATTTAGTTTGAATTTACTGTCGCTTTTTTCTTTATTTGCTATCAACTTTTGTTTAACACTATTCCAAATAAAAAATCTCACCACTCCAACTTCATTTAAGACATCCACTTAGGATGAATGTACACTCTCTAGGGAAACAGCTCTGCAGCCAACCAGTCCCTGCTCTCTCATACACTCTGTGCCTCTGTGATCTCCATGGCAATCATTACATGTGACTCTGCATTTCTCCATATGAGAGGGCTGTAATGTGTCCTCAGTGAGGCCTATGCCACATCTAATGTGTATGGCTATTTAGTGTAGAACACAGTACACCACAAAGAATGCACTGATTCTCTGAGGGATGTATTGTATTGTACAACCCAACCCATCCAAACATCTGAAAAGCATTTTTTAATATTAATCATTGACCTAGCTCTGCCAAACGTATGATTAGAAGCAAGTTGCCAGCATGTTCTGGGCACGATGTAAGGAATAAGTAGCTAGGATTTTAACAAATGTGTATCTAACCTATTTTATGGCTGTGCAGCTGGTCTCCCATCTTCCTTGTGTCTCTCATTCATATAGCTTACACTATTAACTGCATTGCCTAAACAGTTGGCATTGGGTTGCATAACTAAGCACAGCTTGCATTTCAAATAGGCAAATTGAAATAAATGAAATATTTCTTGCATTTATGTTATGTGCTCATGCATTCATATGTTCTGCACATTCATAATGCCAGCAAAATAGCACAATGCGCCAGCATTTGAGTTGAAACCTGATCTGGGTTGGTTTAAACACCATTACTCAACATCAGACTTGCACAACACCAAATGTTTTTTTTATTGACAGAACCCCTGGTGCATCATCCAAACCCTGTTGAGGCAAATAAATTTACTGCAGACCTTGAAACTACCAAACCTGGTGACCTAGTGATGACAAGAAATATTCTGTTTGCATGAAACAATTACCAATTCCCCTTGTGCCCAGGTGCATTTGTGCTTGCATTGTCACCCTTTTTGTGAATTTGTACAAAATATTTTACATCCTGACATTTTCCTCCTTTCATAACAAGGATGAATATATCAAAACATATTTGCAATTTGGGTCATAAGTAGTTTTAGAGAAAATCGTGCAGACGATATCTTGTTGTCACAATAAGGATGACACCAAGATGTCATCAGTATGATGTACAGGTATGGTTTAGAAATTACATGGTCTTAAAAGAGGTGCCTATAAGGCCCAAAATCCCCCCAAAATAGGCACATTCATCATCAATTCTGTTTGAGAAACTTATAATCAAAATGCTAATTTCTTTACATTTAGAAAATTAAAAAAGGGCATTATAATGGGGCTGATCCATTTGACTGAGGATAATCAACCAGGAGTTACTTGAGCTGAGCGGGCACTGCCTCCAGCAATATGTTACTTAAGAAAGCTTGCCTCCATACATGGTTAGTACATGGCACCCCTTCTGCAACCTTAAGATGTGTAACCTCACTGGCAATGCTGAAGACGGCTGCATCCAGTTGGAAGGGAGGCACAGATCTGACAGAGACCAGGTGTTAGGGGGTCCCATTTGATGCATCTGACTGGAAACAACTGCCCCCTTGGACCCTGCATATGGTACTTAATATTCACAGGACTTGCAACTCATTAGAAGCCCAACAGTCAAATGAGAGCCAAAAGCATCTGCTGCAAGACTCTGATCTCGATTTTGTCAATGTCTCTAATCAAATGCTGCAGATGTTTCCTGTCCTTTAAAATTAAATCAGAATAAATATATATGTATACTGTGTGTGTGTGTGTGTGTGTGTGTGTGTGTGTCTGTTTGTGTATGTGTGTGCGCATGCGTGTGTGAAAAGTAAATAAAATTTGTGAAATTTAAAAGATGAAAATAAAGAAAAGTTAGTAGTCATGGTAATGTTTGTGACTGTGTTAGACCCCCTGGATCTGAAAGTAGGGATGAAAATAAATAAATAAAATCTTTAAGTTTCCAATTGTGGTCTTATTGTCATATAAATGTTATTCATATTGAAAGAACACTGCTTTCGACAGGCTTGTCAACCTTTATCTTTGCAAACATCAAAATCCCAGTACAAAAAAGGTGAAAATGAGATATTGATTTTCCTTTCTTCCTTTTTGTCTGCTTACCCTTTTTCCCCTTCAGAATTGCCATTCTAGAGTCTAATTGAAGGTCAGTGAAAGTTCCCCTGTCAAAGCCAGCATCCTACTATTGTGCATCAGTCCAACACAAATCACAAGCAGATACCTGTTGTGGCATAACATAATATTTGTATTCAACAAAAAAAATGGCAACATGTGAGTCCTTTCAATTGGAATTCATGGCTGAGCTTGGTAATGCAGCCTCCAGTGATGCCATGGGCCATAAGTAACCTTGAAAGTCTGTGCATATTGATATAACCCATAGTTTCTACTGTGGCTGGCTTCAATTATAAATATTATGATTTATTGTAAAATTAAAATAAAAAATCAACTGCAAGCAGTTCCTCTTTTATTGTTTTATGGAAGTTTCATTTGAATTTATTACTGCTATCTTAACTGAAGAATACATTCATGTATACAAACTGTTACATTGGGACAAGCCTTCATAATACTACCTGCTTACCCATGAGGTACTGTACGCATTTCCTAATCTACAGCCAACACAAAAACTGAACCTATGGAATTATTCAAATGTGCATATAATATATGTGAATATTTTTGTGAAATGTTCTGAAGCAATACAGAGAAAAAGAATAAGCTCCTTTTGTTTTCATTTGAATGCAATGCTGTGCATATTGGCAATGATATGTAAGCTGCAAGCCTCATGTGAAAGCAGAGCAGCAAAGCTTTAAAATGGACTGAAGTCCCCCCGCCCCACCCCAACCTGATGTTCACACTGAAAACAGGAACGACTCATAGCAGGCAATGCATATGTTTAAGTGTATCAACCTGTCTCCCTGTCACTGTCCGGAGCTGCCAAATATTACAATTGCAGGAAAATAGTGTTAAAGGTATGCTATTTATATAATTATTTATAAGATGGAACTAGTTGTAAATATTAGCTACCATAACACATTCTTTTGACCAAGGTACAACATAACAAAATCAGTCAGCTAAGATCAATGCTGCACTTTGACTACTTTTTTTTTTTTTAATTGTGACATTTCCCGTTCTGTTACATGATGGTGGCTAAAAGTGTGGTTATAGGCAGGGCAAAATTGAGGTTTAGAACAAAGAGAGCAGTGCATGCATGTGAGCGAGACAATGCAATTCTCACAGAAAACCCCAAACTTTTTTTTTTTTTTTACTTCTGTGTGAGTTCTTGCTAGTTATTAAATCTGTACTGACAGCATTTCTATGAGGCACTATAACCACAAAACTCATGACTACCAACAGCTAATAGCACTAGCCCACAAAATAACATTGTTAACATGGCTTTATGCAATCGAATGTTGAAAAAGTAAAACCGTTCAATTATGGTCAGTGGCTATCCTTCAAATAAACAGAAAAAGTCTGAGGATAATATGGAATGAAATCTTTAGAAGTTACAGTCTGTACTTTCTGAATCACAATCAATTGTGTGAAGTTCAAGCGAAAATTTCAAAATTTCAGAACTTCAATTTGAACAAGCAACTGCCAGAAATGAGACAGCTGCCTTCTTCATAGCTTCATAGAATTGATTTTTAATGTTACTTGCACAATCGAACATTCAACAAGCAACCCAAGCAACTGGTAAACTGAGCAACTAAAGTTGCCCGAAAAATGGTTCATCTTTTAGCAGGCATTGACCGTCAACAGCTAATCAGAATTTTAGGCTATCTATTTCCACAACCAATATGATTCCATTACATGGATAATTGTTCCGCTCAATGAGGGGAAATGGAGGAATAACTTATCATTAAGATACAATCACACCTGGTACGGGGACAAACGTCTAAAAAGTGACGCTTGGATGGCAGTTTAAACGTGCTTGCTAGCTAGCTAGTGAGAGAGAGAGGTTGCTCTCATTTGGTATTTAGTTATAGGCCCAATTTCACAAAGCAGGATTTCTGATTTACCTCCCAATTTTTTTTTTTATATAGTGTTTAAATTTTTTTTTTTTCTGAAGACTCAAATATTCTTCATACAGTGATCAATTAAACAAAGACATTGAATAAAATGTATTGCAGGTGGGTCAATTAATTAAAATGAGGTGTAACATGCAAACTGAGGAAAAGGGACTGCAACCTGCCAACAAACCAGCTGCAAGATTTATTAACCAAACAAATAAACCAAGCATGTGCAGTTATTCAGCCTGTGGTGAAACAGACAGACAGATGGACAACAGCTAACTAACACAATTATTATTAAAGGTTATTCGTCAGATTTTTTTCTCGCGCTTTTTTATTCCATACACTACCGCACAGACACAGGTTTGCACTGATCACACCAAGGGTACTTAGTCCAACTCATTATCAAATGCAGGCCAGATGGTGGAAATACATGAGCATTGATTATTATTTGTTCTGAATTATAAAAGACATGCATACAATTCATATGACAAGCCAGCTGAAAAGAAGCCACCTTACACAACATGTGCAGGAAATATTTTCTGCCTTGGCATGTCAGGGACTTCAGAAGCCATGCATATTTCAATTTATGTACTACAGCATGAAATTATTAAAAAAGAGGAACTGATTGCAGACTAAGGGACCCTGTTGTTTCTTTGGTTAGTTATACCTAGAGCCAAAAGTAATAATATGAAGAAAGATTATTTTTTAAATCATAAATCATGTTTTTTTTCTGCTTTTATGTAATGCTTAATGAATGACTGTAGATGTATACATAACATAAATATGAATGCACAAATGTTCTTCCTTGTACATTAAGATACTTGGTAAAACTGTCCTGTGAGTTCTGTGGTTGTCTTGTGAATCTCATTGTCCCTCAGTGAAAATCATAGTAATTTTCTTCATTTGCTTATCAAAAAGGCAGGTGCAACTACATAATTACTGGCTAGTGATCACAGTCACATTGATCACTGGCAGTCAGAATTCACATGCATATAATGTCATCTGCCCAGTCATCTGATCTGCTACTTCAATCCCATAATTATTTAATTATCAAAATGAATCTCAGTCTGGTTTATGATCTTTTTTATTTTATTATTTTTTTCTCAGTTTCTAAGCATTAAATGGTAAATGGTAAATGGACTGCATTTATATAGCACTTTTATCCAAAGCGCTTTACAATTGATACCTCTCATTCACCAGAGCATTTAGGGGTTAGGTGTCTTGCTCAGGGACACTTTGACACACCCTCGGTGGGGATCGAACCGGCAACCCTCCGACTGCCAGACAACCGCTCTTACCTCCTGAGCTATGTCGCCCCTGCGTTGTTCCTAAATCCTATGTTGTTCCTAAATTTTTGGAACACTCCCGAGCACCTTGATACAGTACACCACAAACATCAGAAGTTGAACTAAAATATAAAAATATAAAAAATAACCAGGATATGTGCATGCCTACGAAATATAAATATGGAAATATGTCATTATCATCCAGGTATACTGTATATGACTACGCATATTTTGCTAAAGTATACTTCTGCAGATCATAAATTGTATTTTATTAAATTGTATTTTGAATTAGTTTCTTTACAGCTCAGAATAGATTTCTCTTTAAAATAAAAAAAAAACAAGTATTTTAAGAAACATTTATCAAAAGTCCATTGGTCGTGAGTTCATTTTAGTCTAACTGACCAAAAATGTGAATTGTGTGTAAGAATCAACTGTGTTCAGGCCACAAACTGGAATTATGCTGCTAATCTGAAAATAAGAGTTCACATTGTATTCACTCAATTTTTTTTTTTTTGTTGCATAAATATGCAATGTGTTGATCCAGTTTAACAGGTTGTAGTTTGTCACCTTGAAGAACTTCCATGCTATGCACAGTGGGAATACTTGTCATGTACAGGAAATAGCTACTCCTGTAGAAACAAGACAAAAAGAACAGTGACTAGTGTGAGCATTGCCCTCAATGACACTGCATTGATTTGTACTAAGGCAGGATCAAGAGTGAGATATGTTTTCACAATCAAGCTCCCCAAGGAACCTTGTAACTGGTAATGACTGTCAACTTATATAATTTGTCAAGTTTGTTCTCCCTTAATATAATGTGTTCAGCTTTATTAAGGCTCACTATTACGGAAATTTCCCTTCCCCTACACAGAAAGTGCTATAGACCTAAAGATCCATGATTCAGAAAAGTAAGGCTTTGGTTTTAGCTAGTGATCATGCTACAATATTAGTACTATGAAACTGTTTGCCCATGCAACAGTCGTGGAACTATATCATTTTAATATCTAGTTTCATAAAAATAAAATAAAAAATGGTTAAAAAATAAAACTCCTAAATAAACAAAATATCTGCTCTTTTTATATCTTTTCAAATATAATGTATTCTGCTTCACTGTTAAGATATGTGCAAGTGTCTTTCTGCAAGGATTGCAACAATTATAGGCAATGAGGATAGAATAGCCTGTTTTGGAATGAGGTCATAGTACATGATGGTCTTTTTGCTTTTTTTTCTTGAACTTCATGCCATTATCCATATTATATACTGAGTGTATTAGTAACTACAAGACATTGTACTGTAAGTATATTGCCCCCTTGTTGCCATGTTTCCAACGTTTCACAAATATTTCTCACAAGGTGAAAAAGTGTGTCATTCACTTTGCTGATTTTTCAAACACCTGTGACTCAAGTGGAGTGACTGAGCCTCAACAGCAAACCTTACAAGCTTTTTTATTTTTGTTTGTTTCTCCAAATTTGTGAAAAAAGTGGCTGCTGCAGGTGGTGACCATTCTGGTGAAGAATGGCTGTCATCCACCAAGTGGGTGCTACACTGGTAGAGTTGGAAAACGGAAAAACAATTTATTCAGTGAAGGTAATATCTGAAGAGTACTGAGGTCAGGACTGCCTTGCAGAAAAATAGCTCTGGAAATGCTGTGTGAGAGGGGACAAATTCACTTGAGATGAAATTATCAAAACACGGTATGTGATTGGGAATGTGTAAATGTACTGCCTGCTTTTTGATACCATTGTCTATTCAACTGGAGAGCCATTCTGGCAGGCAGTCAGATGGCAGGAGAAGTATCTGAACATGATTGTAATTGGGAACACAGTTGAGGAATGTCTGGTAAAATAAGCCAGGACAGACACAGCAGGTATTGTCTCCCTGGGGGAAAAAATGTGCATAGATTATAATTGACCCATTCTTACACATTGTGCAGTTAATTTAAAAAGCTATATCTCTAGACTGTAGAAAAAATATTACATTGTGACACGTAATCTGTATACTTCAATGACAGCTTTTGTAATGGTATGCTGCCCAGATCACTTATGAATTAACTGATACAATTATGATATTTTCACAATTCAGAGTTTAATTTTTAATGCTTCATCAGATTCCAGGATATGTGGCATTTTAATTCTGTTAACATAACCACGAGTCAATGCTGACAGGAAAATTGCACCATTGCCTTCCACATACTGAAAAACAACTGGCAAGGCATTGTGTTGCAGCAATAAGAGAAGTTATAGATGGCCTGCACAGAACTTCACAGGGCTTCATAAACAATTAATGCTATGAAAGTACTATTAACATGAGCTGTGTTTTGATAGCATTCAATTGGTAATTGAGAAAATATAGGAACAATAGACTGGCTTTAGATATACTTTAGATATTTCGAACTGAAACTTAATTAGACTTCACCCAATGCATGGTCTCTCTAAGATAGGACTGCTCAACATGTTCAGAGGAATCTGGACACATTATATGATATCAGTATACTAAACACTGTACAGTACTAAATAGTGGTTCTCCGCATGTGCAAAAAGAAGGCATTGCTCGCATGTACATTGTGTCTAGAGAACATAATAATTATCATTTTATTTCTATTCCAAGTAGCTTTGCTGTAGTTCAACTACCATCAGTGTGAAGCAATTGGTAATTTGTACAACTACATACTTTCCCCAACACTGTTCTTTTTGTTTCTTTTTCAAATCCAAGTTCTCTAATGTACAAAAAAAAATTGTATAAAAAAATACATGTTTCCATCTTCCTCTCTTACTAATGTACGTGTAAACACGTAAATTTTGAGTGCAAACTACAATGAAACATTGAGACATAAAATGATGATATAAATGTGATGTACAAAATGCTTCTTCAACAGAAGTTGAATCACTGAGATTCCTGATGTGCAATGTAGGCAAAGGGAGAAAAAACATATTTCAAACAGAAACAGTGACAGAAATTCTCAACCTGAGGACTCTATAGGTTCTGTTGTAGTCAGAAAAAACTTCATTAGAAGTGGAAACAAATGTCCTCAAACAATTGTAATCATACTACTATGATTGAGCTTGGCAAATTTTGTAAAAAAAAAAAAAAAAGATAAAGGGATAAATATTTAGTTTTAAAAAATGCATGGAAAATAACGAGACCTAATTTTTTTTTTTTAGTTTTAGTTTTGTTTTTTTCTGAGCAGAAGCATACAGTAATATTGCATATTCAAGGAAACAGCCTCAGCTATGCAAATTACATTCAGGTGGTCACAGAGAAAGATTTTGGCTCAATATGCTTTACAGATTTACTTATTTCTTTGGTCAAGTTTTATCACATCTCATTATCTGTATTATGAAGACTAAAATATTTTCCCTAACTAGAGCACCAATGCTACAGTATATCTAATATAACTTCCATTGTCTCTTTGAAATCCAGTATGCTTTGTTAAGAATGTCATCCTGTTTGATATATAGGTACAGTACATAAATTCATGCAGAGCCTTCAAAATTTTCTTCACCTGTTGTGACTAATAACATGAATCAAAATCATTTATTTGAAGGGACAGTTACCAGTGTAAAAAACAAAAACAAAAACAAAAAAAAAAACATTTCAAGCCCTGGCCATATAAAGAATTATATATATATTTTTTTTTTTGTCTCATCCTCCCAAGAGGGATATTTTAAAAATACATCCCTTGTGAAATGGGTTGTCTGTCATTTAAAAGCCCTAAGTGACTGGCTTTTCCCATCTGTCCATGCCACTCTGTCAGGCTTGCATATGGTTAGAGGTTAAACACACTATCCCCTGAGTGTGTTTCAGGTGCCGGTTCATGCTGTCAGCCAAGTCAAACAGGTGTAACCTCATTCTATATTTGTGCGCTGGGTATGCTGGTGAGCCTATGCTCTGTAAGGCGATATTAGAGCTGACAGAAACAGAAACAAAAGGACAAAGTAAATAAAATAAGTAAATAAATAAATAAAATGGAAAGCTTCTAGTGCTGAATATGTTGTATGATTATTATTTTTTTCCCATAATCATGAGTATTAACGGTGGCACATATCTATACAGGTATATAGAACAGAAATATTATTTTGTTGTCACCGTTTCTCAGATGACATTTCGGTAAATCTCATACAGTAACTATGAGCAAGGGGAATTTGCCTTAGGCTGCAAAGGATGCTTTAAAGTTACCATCTTAAAGGCTACACCGTGAGAACACTGCTGTATCACATACATGTGTCTCTTTAAGTGTTGTTTTCTCTTATGCAGACCTGTGCAAAAACATGAGGAGTTCACTGAATTACTATGCCTAAGAAATGACAAGGCTTTGAACTGAAGCCTAAATATTTAGAATCCCTGCACTGAGACCCTTGGAGAAACACAAAAGTCCCATGGATTTGTAGCTTCTTGGTAAAAGTATAAATAGCGATCATCATCATTGGTCTGTATATCATTGATAACCCGTGGCACGAACAACTTGACAAGTACAAATTGCATTTGTTTTGTACATCGCTTATGCACAGAGGGCCCATGGAAGTGGCATCTTCTCAGCATTAAATTTTTTTAGAGCAATGTGAACACTGTACGGTACAATTTGATTCATTTTCAGTGTCGGTGGAGTGGCTCCTGCAAATATAACATCTTTTTTCACAAAATCGCTTTTCATCTTTTTTTAAATTAAATAAAATAAAATAAAAAGAAAAGGGATATGGAAACAAACTGAAAACTAATTTTTAAAAATTGCAATTATATATATATATATATATAATAACCAACATAATCCACAATACCATTATTGTTAGTGAAGACAAGTTGTCAGTAAATCAAAAAAACGTACTTATACTTCAACAAAAGCTATTACATCGTTTTCAAAATGTGCCCTGTTATTCATGGTTGGTTGGGCAGGTCATTTCTCTGCTTGCTTTTGCATATTTCTCAAACTCATGACGTTATTCATGGTTTGCTGGTCAGGCTGCCTCCCCCGCTTGCTCCAACAGCTGCTTCATGGTGACCCCTCCCCAAAAAAAGGTGGCTTTTGAAAACAATGCAGTCTGCTTGCTGTCAATTTCTCCACACCACATGAGGATTTCAGATGGTCTCCTATTCAGCCATAGCTTGGGTCACATGAATATTGTATTGTGCTGTTAGCCTGGCCTTGATATTTGAATTTTGGAAAACCAAGGGTTTACTTTCCATTCTGTTGACAGTGATTGTTCCTCCTGCACTTCATCTAAAAATGTTGGGAGTGCAGTCAGTGATCTTGAGATAATGGCCTTCCCTCTGATCCACTTTATAGCAGAAACAGTTGCTGTATTATTTTCCAGGACTTTAGCTGGATCATAACTGAGATGCTGACAACTGCCATTCTCTTAGAGGGGAAATGCTGGTCACATATGGCAATAAACTGCATATTCATAGCTTGGCATACCGTCATTTTCATAGTGATATTTTTTTCATAAATTTTTAAGTTCTCTTTCTTTATATGTTTGGCCCTGTTTTTAGACACAGGTAAAAGTCAAAACCTCTTGTTTTTTGGTCCTTCATGAACAGCTTGTTTATTGACCTCATCATTGTGAAATATTGCTTGTCACCATGCTTCATTGTGATTCTTCTCTTATTCATACGCAGAAAGCAGCTAATTTGTCAGTACCCCAGAATTTAACTGCCTGAGATGAAGCTAAACTAATTTAATTGGTTCAGTTCAATAGGTTCGACCCATCTGACACTGTCTGTATGGGGTTGATTCTCAGAGTCCCTTCAGCCTTGGCATCTTTATTGTCTCCAACCTTTGTTTCGATTACAGTTCTGAAAAAAAAAAAAAAAACATTGGGTAAGGAAGCACTATTCATTGTAATTTTTTAAACATGTCTTTTTTTCTTCAAGGACATTCTTCCTGCTGCCAAGAACTGTCAGAAGGGAGCATCTCCGTATAAAGAGGTGAGAGGACGCCAATTAAACGGCCAGCCCCGGCCAGGAGAGTCAGCGGCACAGCTTGCCACAGGAAGTGGGATGCCCGACTTCCTGCTTGGGGTCACAGCTGTTTGTGGAAAGACTGATGCTGCCAACCAAAGCGTGAAGCATTTAACGTTGAATGGGGTGGCCTTAATCTAAATTGCAAACGACCCTTTCAATGTCACAAATGCATTTGCATTGTCTTACGCATCTACCTTGAGGTGAAGCAGCTGGGTGAGGTTGGGGATGTCACCAGTGTTGCCCTTGCCCAACCAAACTTTGTGTCACTGTTGCTCTGAGGTGATAAAAGTCCACTGATGTACCTAGTTGTGTACTGTTTCTCAACCAAACAATATGCATGCAGGACAGAGAAGCAAGGAGACAGCATTAAGATTGACTTGAGAAATTGATTTTACCCTTTGATTTGATGAGACCATAATGATTATCAGAGATTACTTGGCGAATTAGTGGTGCTGGTACATTTATCTGTGGTTTCAACCACTCACTGTATTACAATTTAAAAAATATAAATACATATAAAATTTAAACAGCTGTTAATTTAACATATTAGTGACTGACAACTGAAGTCAGTTATAATAACAGAAATATACTGCACACACAAGTAACATGGCTGTGCAGCTAAGATTCGATTATAGTTTGTGTACTTATACATAAATGAATTTTGTGCTATAATATGTACAATTGTATTGTTTGTATATACAGGCAATACAAATAATACAATTTAACAATAGAATTGTACAATGGTACAGATGATAGACAAATAACATACACTATACATGCCACATGCCTCTTAAAAACAGCACACACCCTGTGTAATTGCAATGTGGCCCAACATACAGTGAATGGCAGCATTTTTGTTGTCAATATTTCTTTGACTACATGTTGCATCTCCAGTCAAGGTTAAGGAATTTAGATTATATATGAAATTCAGTATAAAAACTTATATAGAATCAGCCTTCAAATTGCATTTTTTGCATATGTCTCAACACCCACAATGCAGTCAGGTTGGGTTACTCATTGGAGAGGACTATGATTGACAGTGTTATTCCTCAGATGTGACAACTCTAGTCTTGCTTTCACTTAAGAACTTTCACAACTTGAGGACAACTGAGAATGACCAAGAAAAGCTTACATTTTAGCCCTCAGCCATCAAGATAAGACACTTGGCAATATCAAGCAATTTTTACTTTACTTTAAAATTGAGATTATTGCAAACTTTGAAATACTATTTTAAATGGGGACATAAGGAACAACTGAAGCAAGAAATGTGTACACACCTCTACTGAAAACCTTGTTTCTGGCTGAACTTTGATTAAAAAAAGAGCACAATTAAATTGATTTGGCCGGTTTGACACCCACTGATCCTTTTGAGAACTTCTAACCTCTTCCTACTTTTCCCTAAAGGTACTTTTTCAAAAATATTTGCTCCCCTCCATCTGGAGGGCATGAATGTTCCTACCCATGGTGAATAAATTACCCACATTTCCATGACGTCTGGCATAGACGAGGAGGTGCTATCAGCTCCCGCTGTGAGCAGCTGTCTGTGTGCACACCTGCCCCAACCCAATTACACCCGGCACACCGCGGTCACTCTGCTGCCACCCAGCCAAATCCATTCATCTCTACGGCTGAGCGTCCCGCCATGTAATAAGCAGGCTGCTCGCACCACAACCCAACTCCTTCGGCCTGACACATCCAAGGGCCACAGAACTCATTCATCATTCATTCATCTCCCAGTGCCCGTTAAGGACCTGACCATCCCACCCTGTTACAGGCATGAACACCCCCAGTGCATTATATCTCAGTTAAACATCAGCCCACGCTCGAAATAAGTCAGTCACAAACACAACTTTGCAAACTGCTCCCAGGTAGACAAATGGGAATGCTTGAATCTTTGTTTTCCCAAGAACGGGTGGAGATGCAACACATTGGAGAGTAGACAAAAGAGCCTTTTGACTAGATGCAAATCAATGATTAATTGCATAGAACAGCTCTACCCAGAAGTGGGTTTCATGAAAGTTTCCCAACATATACTTCTCTGGCACTGTTGCCAACTTAATGACATTGTTGCAATATTTAGTTGGTTTTCAGACCCCTTTAGCAAATGTATGTCAAAAAAAAAGCCAAGCAACAAATGTAGTGGCTTTTTGAGCAGATGTCAGCTACTTGGAAAAGGAAACTCACCAACACCTGCACTCGCCATTGCTCAACAGCTCAAATAACAGTGGCTTTTTAGTGAGTGCAGAGAGAAGCTGCCCACCAGTGAAAAGGTAAGTGTATCTACATTTTAATGTTGAGGGTTCCTGCTTGATACTTATGGACCATTGATCAAAGATAACAGATACATAGTTTTCCCCTTAAACTTAATAGTTAGTTGCACCACGTTTAGCAGCAATAACTGCAACCAAACCATATATTTTCATATCAGTTTTTAGCAACACTGTGGATGAATTTTAGTCCACTTCTTTGCAGAACTGCTTTAATTAAGACAAATTGGTAGCATGAACTACCTGTTTCAGGCCGTGCCACAGTATCTATTGGATTCAAGTCAGGACTTGACAGGACAGGCCACTCCAAAACAGTGTTTCTTTTCAGCTCTTCAGATGTGTACTTGCTTTTGTGTTTTGGATCATTGTCTTGCTGCTTATCCCAATTACGCTTCAACTTCAGCTCATGGACAGATGACTGGACATTGTCCTTAAGAATTTTCTGGTACACAAGCAGAATTCATGGTCCCTTCAAAAATGGAAGCTCTCGAGGCAGCAAAGCATCCCCTCACTATCTCACTACCACCACCATGTTTGACTGTTGGTATAATGTTCTCACAGTGAAATGCTGCATTTGCTTTATGCCAGACATAATGGGACCTGTGCAGGACAAAAAGGTTCCACTTTTGACTCATCTGTCCATATAATATTATCACAAATGTCTTGAGGATGATCCACATCCACACTTTTTTGCAGATGTGAAATGAGCATTGATGTTTCTCTTAGAAAGCAGTGGTTTCCACCTTGCAACTCTCCCACGAATCTAATTTTTGCCCAGTGTCTTTCTCATTGTAGAGTCATGAAAACTGACTTTGGCTGCGGCTATACAAGCCTGCAGTTCTTTGGATGTTCTTCTGGGATGTTTTGTGACTTCCTGAATGAGTTGTTGCTGCGCACTTGGATAAATTCTGGTAGGCCGGCCACTCCTGGGAAGATTCACCACTGTTCCAATTGTTTTCCATTTGGAGATAATGGGTTTCATAGAGGTACGGTGGAGTCCCTGAGCCTTAGAAATGGCTTTGTAACCCTGTCTAAACTGATATATTCCTAAAACTTTTTCTCATCTCTTCTGGAATTTCCTTTGAGCATGGCGTAGTGTGGTTGTAGAACCTCCATGGTAACTGCTTCACTCTGATGGTAAAATTCAATATGAGTGTGGTTAAGATTCAGCATGGCTGGCTGCAATCATGACTGGCTGTGTTCAATCAGCTGAATATGATCGTCAATTAAATTTGGTTAATTTAATTATTGAGTAAATAAGGGGGCAATTACCTTTTTATATGGGTGATATTAGTGTATTAACTACATGAAAATACTAATTGTTTGTGTTTCCTCAGTTTCAATATTGTCTAATATCACATTTTTCTAAATATCTAAAACCATTCAGTGTGACAAAATGCAATAATAGAGGAAATTAGGAAGAGGCTATTTTTTCACAGCACTGCACTTAAGACATTTGGATTTCAGATCAAAAGAGAAATATGAGCCAAAAGTATAAATAATTAGCTTTTTTACTGGTATATCAAGTCATGGTAACTGACTGGCCAGTTCAAAACTTTCCACGTTTTTCCATGCATTATGAATGCTTTGGTTGTGTAGGCAGTGTGTTTGGGGTCATTGTCTTGTTCAAAGATGAAGCACCTGCAAATGAGGTTGGATGAATTTATTTGTACATAGAGAGGCAAAATTTGTCTGGACACTTCCAAATTCATCCTATTGCTGCCAACATCCATTACATCATCAATAAAGACAAGTGTGCCTGTTCCACAAGCAGCTATATATGCCCATGCCATTACGCTACCTCCATATTTCAAAGATGAGGTGGTACACTTTGAATTCCATCAGCTTTCCATCACTTTGGTAAATGTTTATTTTGGTCACGCTTGTCCAGAAAATGTTGTTCAGTTATTCTTCTGGCATGTCTCTGTATTTTTGGCTAACTCTTATCTAGCTTTTTGATTCTCACAGGGTTAATCTCACTGCAGTTTTCTTCATTGGCCAACCTTTACAGTGCTTATTTCAGAGTCCAACAGTGGTTTATTTCTTTTTCAGAACTGCTATACTTGATTTACCCAGTTTTTGTACTATCCTTCTTAATGAAGCCTTCTGTTCTTTCAGCTTCCATGCAAAAGGAAATGTCTGAGCAACAAATAGCATGTCAGTCATCTGTTAACTTAATTTGCACAGCTGAAAATGGGGGGAATCAACACAAAAACAGATGTTTTTGTAACATGGTAGAACATATATGCATGTAAGTACCATGAAATAAAAGCTGATTGACATGTTTTGTCTCATAATCATGTTTTGTTCTCAAATCAAAATTCAAATTCATACACATTCCATTCTTTACCACACACTTTTGAAGGGCACTGTATATTGTTTGTGGTGTCCACTATGAATGTAGTAGTCATCATGCAGAAATAAGTTATGCAGCACAAGAAGGACTTTGCCTTCTGATGGGGTGACAGCTCATAATGAACATAGTCCTTAGGCAACCGACCTAATGTTAATTTAGGTGCACTGGCTTAATCGGGGTCTGCATAACAAGGTCCCTGAGATACCGGATGGCAATCTTTTTTGTTCCATGAGATTAAGGGAGAGTCAGACGTTGCAGCATTGCTCAGTTGGGAACAGAAACTCATTTGCTAAAATGAAGAGTATCTTGCAAGCATAAATCATGTTTCCTAATCCCTCCACTAATGCCACATAATGCAAATTCTATACTGCAGGACTCCTGCTAAATGATCATACAAAAAAGTCAATGAAGGAAGATGTCAGCACACAATATTTATTCTTTTAGACCGGTGATGAATAGGGAGCGATTTAATAGGATTCCAAGACTTCATTCATTCACACACCTGGCCTGTACATACATAAATAAATAAATAAACCCCATGCAACTGTAACATTAAATTCACTTGAAACGTTCCACATACTGTGCACAGCAAATTTCTGGAATTCCAAATACCGGAGGATACAGTGGTCGACCAGGACATAGAGTTGGATGTCTTTCTAGACATTGTAATAGTCAAAGACGTGTTTCATCATCCACACCAATTATGGTAAGTTATGTGTAACTCATTTTTAAATAACTCTTACTTTTTAATCATATTACTTTTTGAGGATTATATTTTGATTGCAAATGAGAGAGAGTATCCATGTGTCTAATGCTAACCACTGTGCTCATAAAAGTATAGTATAATATTTTGTTGCAAATTGTTGTATATTTACTCTCAACAGTGCAGTAGTATGTGCATTTCAGAACTTCCACTGCTCCATCTGTACCTGGCCAGCCAATGAATCATTCTCAGGGGTAACTTCACGGGAACCACACGAAAGGTTAATGGTGGTACTATATCGTGCTAAATGGGATAACCAGAGCAGACCTGTCTGAACATTAACTTGGTGCACCCCTTAGCATGCTAGCACGCTAAAAAGACTCATACCTTATTAAAGCAGGATTTTTTTGTGAAGCTTAATCAAAGTGACATGACCATCACTGACAGGCTTAATGACTGTCACATGAATACATCAATGATCCCAGTACATTTTTAATTATAAAAATTATACTTTACAGTAGAGTACAGTATGGTAGAACACTCAATACGACATGGATAACATCTTTTGTTAATGCATATGCCTGATTAGATCAACAAATTGCTAGTGTATTATTATTATTATTGTTTTTGTTGTTGTTGTAATGTCATGTTACCAACATTTTTGTGTGCCTGTATCCACTCTGAATGCATGGCTGTTAATGATGCCACCCTGCCAATCCTAAGAGTTGGGCACAGTTGAGGCTTCCTCAGTGCATTACCTGGAAGCCCCTCCCAGCACACGGTGTTAATAAGAGGTTGATGAGTTAATGAGCTTATACATAGGTCACACATTCCAGCAGTTAACAAGCATGTGACTAAATGCAAATATGCTGGTCGAAATATGGGAAAAACACAATGTGTCTTGACTGATAAAGAGCAGGCACATGTTCTATACTGCTGTTCCAAAATTAGATCTGGAGTATAGATTAGGCTCCATTGAGAAACATATGCAGTAAATTGCACCAATATAATTGCACCACAAACAACATTGTACCTTGATGCCATTATAATAAACTTGCATTAGTATGCCTGGAATAAAGACATGAAGCATATCAGTTTAATCCATACCCTTTTTCTGGCTTCCTCTAACAAACTGCTTGAGAACAATAGTACCAATAGGACAGCAAAAACTCTTTCTGTGTAATCCTTTTATTTTCAAGGTATGATTCTTTTGCGTTGAAAGTCACGTGACGTGAAGGATGTGAAAGAAAGTGCAATCTCATTATTCCTTTTCTTTTTCCTACAGGCATTTAAACTCAGTTCCATCCTTATCTAAATGCATTAAGAGGAATTTAATGTTTAATACATCATCTCTCATTACGATTTCTGTAGACCCCAGCTAATATCTTCAGTCATATAAATTACAGAAGATGGAGGAAAAAGTAGCGGTCTGAATATGTAATGTAATGGGAAGTGGAAATTAACATTGTCAAAACATAATTTTTACTTTATTCTCATTTGTTTTATTGCATGCTCCATGCACACAGTTAAATCCATATTTGATAACAGCTTGCAATGTGACTGAGAAAGACACATCTATTCATTGATCTTCTGCTCATATTACATTTGAAGCATTTCATACAGTCATTGCCCCCTTACTGAATACTTAATTTTGATCATTTCAAACTATTACATATCTGCACCAAAAAGGGCAAGTTTATTCCATTCTAACAAGGTAGCATTTTTTTTTAAAAAGTCTACACCTTATAGTTTCCAGTCCATGACTCCATTATGCCATTTACTGATTAACAAGACCACTCATTC
The DNA here is from genome assembly GCF_013347855.1 of Anguilla anguilla. Lineage (NCBI taxonomy): Eukaryota > Metazoa > Chordata > Actinopteri > Anguilliformes > Anguillidae > Anguilla > Anguilla anguilla. The sequence continues at coordinate 51,629,485 of NC_049203.1, read as the reverse complement.
ACAATGGTGGGAGACAATTGGCCTTATCCCATCAGAGGTTGACTGGAGATAAATTGGTGAGGGGTTCCTTCTGGCACCACAGAATCATTTCTTTCTAAAAGATCACCAGTTGTCACCAGTAAAAGATATATCTCTCAGTACTAGCTCTCTCACAGTACTGTGTAGCTTTTAAAGTGGATGATGGGCATGTGTAGAGTTAAGCATTGTTCTGTGCAGGGGTGAGCAGAGTAGCAGTGACTTGAGAGCTGCAATTGGCAGGTTGTATGTCACATGACTGTAATGCTGTGATAAACATAGTATATGTGTTGATATACTTTAAAGACCCTATATAATCCTTTTTTTTTTTACATTTTTGGCTGGACCGCAACAGTGGGACCAGCCCTACAAACACGAATGTATGTGACTGAGTGATGAAGTTACACCATTGGTCGGCCAAGTTATGAAGTTACACCATTAGTCGGCCGGTCCAGCCATATACTAGGTTTTGACCTGGTTGTGTTAAATAGTTCATTAAGCAAACTGAGCATGTCTGCTTAGTTTTTCAAAAAATCTAGGCAAGAAAATAATGCTGTATTAGTGCGTTATTTCTAAATGCCAGAACTAGAGGTCTCGCATGACATATCCATCTTGTAAAGGATATTCACTTCAAGTTCACTTCAACTGGCAGCCCACTAAACAGATGTTTGGCTGATTTGTTGAAATGTAAATCACCAGTTTCCTTGCACATTTGCAAAGAATAGTGCTAATTAGTGCTGGAGAAACATGCACTTGTACCATAAGTACATATTTTCCCATTTGAGAGGGTATTTATTAAGGCAGATTATGTAAATGAACACAGACACAAGTTGTCTATTTGAATAGTGCCACCACTATACTTATACAATGTTTTGACTGATAGTAAACCACATCAGTGTTGTTCCAATTGTTTTATTTTGATCTCACATTGATTAATTGAACTTGAACTTAAATTTACTAGCTAAATTTAAATTGTAGCACTTATGAAGGTATAGAGCTGAAAGAAATTGGATTTATGGAATTCTTATCTCAGTTACGGCCCCTATTTTTCTACATATCTTGGTAGCAGAGTGGAGTAGCACTAGCACCCCATTACCAAGAAACCAGAATTCTACATCGAGTGAAGGAGGAAATGTGCATTTTTCCTAATCAGATGTCTTGCAGTCTTACAGTCTTATACAAATACATACAAATAATAATAACACAGTCATCTTGAAGATGGAATTGAAATTGAACTGGAAAAGAGATACATCATCCAGAAAGCCGACTTACAAATGACAAAATATTACTTGTTGTAATCTGTACTGCCACTGGTTTTATTATTGATAAATTGATGCAGACGTTGCACCCCTGCAAAAAAAAAAAGAATGAATAATGTATTTAAATAATAAAAATGGGCACATGCTTGACATACAGTTTGACATTTGAGATTTCTAAATCATTACCAGTGCCAGTAAGAACTATGCACTATGTTGCTTTCAGAATATGATAGTCATTTAAAATTCCAAGTGTTTAATACCATTGCATGTTTCCCTTGGCTGGTTATCTATAACATAACTGATTGCAAAAGATCTTTAAGATCTGGACATGTGACATTTCCACAATCAAACGTTTGAGATCTTTATATATAATATAATATTTTTTAACACAATAAGGAATTTAAGGCTTTGGAACGGCATTAATATTGGTTCAGTATGTTAGCTCCTAATATTTGCAAATGTCCACTAAAAAAAGGTCTTAATATTCATGGCACACCATGAGCATCTTTAGTGCTTTATTGCTTTTCCAAAATTAGGAACTAGTAATTGAACCATTTATTTTAGATATCCTATCATAATCTGGTATAATAAAAGTGTTAAAAATAAACTTGTTTCATATTACCTTCATATTTATCCACCAATCAAGTTTGGTTGCCATCTGATTAAGATTTATCTCTGACTAAAATAGAGCAGGAAGAATAATTGATTGGAAATGATTGTTTTTTTTTTTCTTTCAGATGCATTACAAAAACATTTTTTGGAAATTTCTGACTAAAAAATAATTCCTTGGAATAATAATAATAATAATAATAATAATAATAATAATAATAATAATAACAAAAATAATAATAATAACATGTTTTATGTCAGGATGAGGGTTACAATGAGCTGGTGGGGGAGCATTTACATTTCATGTCAGAACACTCACTAAACATCAGCTGAGGTGAAGAAGGAATTACAATTAAAACAACCTGACAGACGATTAAATGGTAGGCCAGGCCCTAATTGCCATAGAACCTTTAAAGACCAGTGTGCCAGGATCTCATTACTAAGTCGCTGCACAGGAGAACTGGTTGTTTGTTTGCTCCAATAGGAAGATCCAAATACTGGCCTGACAACCAAGTTCACTGCGTGAACTGAACTGTGTTCTTGGCTATAAATAGAAGTATGAAATGAGTATTGTACATGATATGCACTTGTGTACGTCGGTTTGGATAAAAGCATCATTTGCCTGATGAAGACCATGTTAGGTTGCTTTGCTTTTTTAGTCAATAAAGTATCGGGAGCTGTAATACAGATGTAAACACACCCAGTAAGTTTTGGTGATGATTTGTATGTCCACGATGCAACTGATTCATTAGGTAGTTGCGTCAAAAAAACCTTTCCAACTTTAATCTTATTACTGTGTATGGAAACATTAACATTTCATCATTTTTTCCCCTTTTCAGTAGTTAGAAACTGCAGTGAATAGATTTACATCTGTTTTGATAACTGAAAATGCATGCTGATTTGAAATCCTTACGCTTTTTTCATACTACATCGGGTACAAGGCCAGAGTAAATTTCCCTTACCTTTCCTCATCCGTGTATGTTTGCATTGATCAGCTCTCCCATGTAAAACAGTGATATTTGAAACCCAATATCTCCGCCGTTTCAAAACCAATCTCAATGCCACATTTTGCAGGTTGAGTACAATCGCCAAAAAAAAAAATTCTTATGGACCTTGCTGTGTGCCTGGTGACATTGTCATGTTGAAGCAGGAAAAGACCTTCCCCAAACTGTTGGGGAAGAACAGAATTGTATAGAATGTGATTGTATGCTGTGACATTAAGATTGTCCTTCACTGGAATGTAGGGGCTTAGCCCAAACCATGAAAAACAGCCCCAGACCAAGGGGTGCCCAGATAGTTTTGTCATATAGTGTACATTGTTATCATACCAAAGAAATAAAAATTCAGATAAGAAAAAAAAAAGATGAATGCTGAAATGTTTGTGGAAATGTTCTTAAGTACAATTTATGATCAAATCTGAAATGCATGTTCTTTGCAGGAGGCCCAATGTTTTTGTTATATACCCCAGTATCCTGTTAGCTTTTTTAAAAATTGATTGATTGTTTTTTTTTTTTTGTTTTTTTCTCCTACCATATATACTATGGGACTATGGGGTGTCACTTTCTTACTTGATCCTGTTATTCATGAAAATATGCAAGTATAACTGAAAAATCCATACAATATCATAAAACTGAACAGAAGCCCACATGGCTAATTTGAATAGAAAATGTGACCACCCCTGTTAAGTATATAATTTCACAGAGTGGATAAAAGCATACAGAATGCTTTCCAATGTCTGAATTGCTTTGTGTTGCATGTAGAGGGGATGAACTTAAATCTCAAGTTTTAAATGGGTGGTATAATAAAAAGCTGAACTAATTTAGCTCTTAAATGGAGCATAGTTCAGCTCAACAAACCCATGCTGTGCACTGTAGCAGTTCAATCATTTATAGGTCTGAAACATTTAAGCTCCATGATGAGAAGTTACAGTAGTATGAAACTTTTTCCTTGTCTTCTTGAAAATTTTCCAGATAACGAACAATCTGATATATTTGTGTTATCTCCATTCCCAGGACAAAACATAATAGTAATACTAATACTACTATTATTATTATTATTATTATTATTATTATTATTATTATTATTATTATTATTATTATTATTATTAATAATAATAATAATAATAATAATGATGATGTAAGGACAGGGCACCATTATGAATCACTGGCTCAAACTGACGTAACGATCACATGATCACGGACAGACTGTGCCCAAGTCAGAGTTTCCTTAGAAAAGCCAGCACCACACAGAACCATCTGCACTCCCACAGTAAGACTGCCAAACATACAGCCATTATCTAACTCAGGAAACTTCTGTTTGTTCTTTGTTTTCAAGAAAGTGTTATATTTTGTATGTAATGTTGTAATTAGATCATATCATGTTGCTTGTTCGCTGCAGCCGCCTAACCAGTATATATAACATATAGACAGGTGACACATTAAAGGAAAAAACTGAATAAATGAGTGGAGAAACATAACAAATGCAGGTGCTTCCATACAAGTTCACTGCATGATACAATTAAGGAACTGACATCCTATCATGCTCTGTTGCATTTATAAAAATTCACAGCAGACCCAGTTTACCCCGCTTGGATCAAGATGGCAAGAGGAAAAGAACGAAGTGACTTTGAAGGCGGGTTCATTATTGGGGCATGGATGGCTTCAGTTACAAAGAGTACTGAACTGGCTAGTGTTTTAATAGGAACCGTGTCTAAAGTGACATCTGCATTTAGGACAGAAATAAATAGAGAAACTGTGGTCAAAAGCGCACATTCGATGACAATGGTACTTTTGCATTAGTGTGATATGTAAGGAAAAACAGAAGAGCAACTCTTCCGCAGGTGACTGAGAATGTGAATGCAGGACATGATCAGATTGTGCCAGCAAGAAACTAGTCCATTGACAACTACAATGAAAGGAATATTACAGTAAGGTTACAGTGCATGAATCCCTAATTACAGGACAAAAGCACATTTGAGAGGTCAGGGGTACAAAAACCATAGGCACTGGTCTACAGAGATGTGGAAAAAAGTGGCATGGTCAGATGAGTGATCAGCTTTATACTACAATGAAACATTTCTATCCTGATGTGAATGGTCTCTTCCAGGATGACAATGCTCGAATCCACAGGGCATGAGGGCTCACTGAATGTTTTGATGAGTAAGAAAATGACATATAACTGGACAAACTATACATGTCCTGGAATTATTTAATTATTCTTGGCTAACTGTAACCTGGCCATTCTGTTTACGGCAAACTAGTGGTTTGCATCTTGCAGTGTAGCCTCTTTAGTTCTGTTGTGAATCTATGGCTGCATCTGATCTGTCGGACTGGTGTTTGGGGTTATTTTCTTGATTATGGTGAGAATTATTCTGTCATCAACTGTAGAGGTCTTCTTCGGCCTACCAGATCCTTTGCAATTACTGAGCTCATCAGTGCTCTTTTTCTTCTTAATGATGTTCCAAACAGTTGATTTTGGTAAGCCTAAGGTTTGCCCTGACTGTTTTATTTATCTTATTTCTCAGAAAAAAAAGTATTTTTCACTGTTATTTGCCTTTCCCCGTGCAGATGGATGAGAAAGGGATTTTGCAAGTGTATTTCCATAACTTCCCCAGTGAAACGGGAAGTTATGAAAAAGCTGCAATACAGTTCCTGAAGACTGGGATTAAGTATGCTGCTGCTGCATCATTGATTCAGAATGCTGCTCCTGCCCGACTTGTCTTCAGACTTCCCAAGTTCTCTCATATCACTCCCCAGCTGAGGTCACTCCACTGGCTACCAGTCACTGCCAGGATCAGGTTCAAAGTCCTGACCCTCACCTACACTGCAGCCAACAGGACAGACATTGCCTACTTACAGGACATGATACAATCCTACATGCGAGCTTGACCACCCCGCTCTGATGCAGCAGGGTGACTCGCACTCTCCGCCATCCGGGTGAATGGTTCTCGCTCATCCTTACAATGTAGCCTCTCCACCCTAGCTCCTCAGTGGTGGAACAAATTCCTCTTTCCTCCACAAACCACTTTTGCCCATCTTCCGCCATGGTCTGAAGACTCATCTCTTCAGTCTATGCCTGGACTATCACCACTCGGGGGGGCACTTCCAATCTTGGATCACTTTTATCATTTAAATCCCCCTCTTTCATGATGCACATGTACCTCCTGTGTCACTTTCATGTTACATGTACCTTCATCCATTGTACTTTGTATCATTTTCTTGATGTTGTAGCTTATCATGCCTCCTAGCTTGACTTAGCATAGGTTAGGGCAGAGTAATGTTTACTGCATGAAGTGGACTTAATGTGTTCATGGCTATGAATAACTGTTACAAAATGAGTATTGTACCTTATTGTAATGATCTTTGGTATGCACTTATTGTACATTGCCAAATAAATGTAATGTAAAGTAGACCCTTCTTAGAGATTAATTTATTTGAGAAATAAAAATGAGGAAAATACTATTTAAAGTTAGAAAATAATAATAATAAGACATGTATTAGAATATAATGATAGTTTTTCTATATGTTTAAGCAAAAGTATAGCTTATTACCTGGGTTGTTTATTTTTATACAACTTTCTTTCTCATTTTTTATCAAAGGTTCAAATAATCCTGGACTTGACTATATAGCCTCCCACCAAACATAAATCTAAAAATTGCATAATATCTGTGTATCTATGTATCCCAAAATACATTTTCTGATTCAGGGACAAAGAATAGAACTGCATTTTTAATTAATACATGTTCATAGTTGAAAAACTGACTATTAAACCAAAGCAGGTATAACTTAATTACATAACTTACATTATGAGACATATTAAATATGAGATGGGCAGCATAGTGGTGCAGTGGGTAGCACTGTCGCTTCACAGCAAGAAGGTTTGGGGTTTTGAATCTCGGCTTGGACCTTTCTGTGTGTAGTTTACATGCTCTCTCCGTGGCCACGTGAGTTTCCTCCCACAGTCCAAAGACATGCAGGTAGGCTAATTGGAGACTCTAAATTGGCAATAGATATGAGTGTGTAAGTGAATGGTGTGTGTGCCCTGTGATAGACTGACAGCCTGTCCAGAATGTAATCCTGCCTCACTGAAGGACAAAGTTACACGCTTGGGCTTCTTTAAAAAAGGACAAACACCACTTGAGACACCAACAGGATTGCTGTGGAATAGAGTTCCAATTGCTTCAAAGTGAGAAACGTATAAATAAAAATGTGTATGGATAGTCCTTCATTTATTCAGTAAGCATTTATTCTGCATTTTTGAAACACTTTTATACTTTTAGCGAAAGTCTGTAATACCAATGCAAAGGGCATTCCTTAGGTGAGACTTCTCTTCCAAAAAATAAAAACTAAATCTGCAATTTGTTTTAATCCAGCACACTACAATTCACTGACGTACCTGATGTTTCATACAAATGCTGATACAAATAGGATAACTAATTTTACATGTATGTATGTATACTTCAAAGACAAGGACATATACAAAGAACTTCAGTCTTGTTAGACTCTAACACACTCCTTTTTTCAGTTTCACCACAACTACAGCCACCATACTAATCATGCAGCACTCTAGCACCAACCTGATTCAAGTATGCCATTTTTTGGGGGGTCTAATGGAAAATTAGGTAAATTATTATGATGCGAAATGAGGATGTGATCCTGCTATGCCTATTCATAATGCAGATAGTATCCATTCTCACCATAAATGAAAAGACCAAAAGAACAAAAAAAGCTTTAGTTGTGACACAGAGTCACATTGGACTGACATGGGGTAACACGTTAGAGGCCACAGATAGGGACTACTGAAAGGCAAACAGATAGGGCAGCCCATTATTTCTCAGTCCTGGCTCATTATGCCTCGATTCCTTTCAAAGTCCGCCATTGGATTCACAATCCAAATCCACGGCAGCTAACATCTCCCCTCATTAAGATCTCCAGTGTGACAGATGTAACCAGGGCCACTGCTCATTAATTCAGATGTTTTACTTATATTGCACTCAGACCTTGTCCAACAAACCAGTTTTTAAAAATCTCTTCAAATTTTTTTTTTTTTTTTTTTGCATCCATTAACCCTGCACCAATTACAGCAATGCTTGTCTTAGCTTGTTGGCTAACTCTTTTGGGAGATCAGACAGGAGTCTTGGCCTTTGCCTAGCTATCAGCCAGATGTCTCGTTCTGTGAAATGGAATCTGTCCACCCAAAAACTTTGATGATGTATTATCTTCTCAGATCATGTTGCATGACAAAGTCCAATGACGGCAGCTGAAATGAGAAACAGATACCAATTTAATTATATTAATTGTAATCACACTGGACACAAGAAGGGATGTGGCAATTACTTCTAAATCAGCATTAATTTTAGCTGGGGCTAGTTAACTGACAGTCTCTAGACAGAGCATTGGCTGTATTAATCGGCAGTCTGAAAGCCATAGATCTTTGAAGCCTGTAATGTTTAATTTCCGTCATATTGTTGCATTATCAACCAAGGGTCACTGTAATGTCAAAAGAACTTCCATATCCATCATATTTACACTGCTGGTACCATTTGTCCTGTTGAAGGGCCACATGACTGCTTTTGGCATGTGCAGTTTAACTCTTAATTTGTTGCATTGAGTCAACATAATATACACAAATCTACCATTATATATAGCTCTTAAATTCAGTATGTTCAAGTCATATTCTGTAATGTGAACAATGTATTCGCAATGCATAGCAATAGGGGGGTATAGGCAAATACTATATCTAAAAGGATCTTTCTTATACAGAATTACAAAGAAGTTGCATGACAAATGGAAGATAAATAACCAATTGGGGGTCAAGCAGCGAAGCTGCATAGGCACACACTGTGTCTCTACCTTTTCTGATTATTCATCATCATCATCATCATCATCACCTTTTCTTCTGGCTAGGGTGTCTATGGCAGCCCCTAGAACCGTATGGTAAAAAGTTTTTAAATTTGGCACACTGATTGGGGACAGTCCTATGATTCTTTTCACCAAGATTCATGTCTCCACCTCGAGCGCTCTAGCAGCACCAACGGGTCAAAGTTGGAGGTATGTTTATGCATGTAAGTTTTGAGTCATTTACTGTTGGATTCCTTGGATCAAGCCGAGTTCAATGAACCCATTGACGTCAATTTCCGCGGTTTAGATCCGGGACTGCTACCAACCTTACTTCAGAAAATGTATTGTCTAATTGCCTCATCCGCATCCCGCCACCTGCTGACCCATGGCTCGATTCAGGCTCTAACATGCATGCACTAATAGACAATAGACTAATAGTCAGATTATGACTTGAGTGTAGAGATGGAGATATACATATGTGAACCACATAATAAGGGATACTGGCCTGCTTAGAAACTTCTCATTTTCCCGCTTAGTACAGCATATATCCTCTCTCTCCACAAATGCCTTTTCATATTGTAATATTGCCAGGCCATAGACTTCAATCGTGGTGAGTATGTATTTTGATGGATCCCCTGTCTATTTGTCATCCAGCATGTCAGAGTATTCTGGCTAGGCCTCAGAAAAACAGCCATTTATCATGCTTTTCAAATGCAGCTATAGGCGGAGTTCAAACCGTAATCCACCATCTTCCAGGGTTGACCCAGGAGCATGCACTTGAAGTTACTGGAGATGGATGGGGAAAAATGGCCAGTAACCAACAGTCCCTTAAAGGGAGTTAGCTTAAGGCAGATGGCATCATGACGCATGAATCTGAGTAAAGAGAAACCGATGGCGATATTTTGAAAAAAACAGAGTTTGGCTGTCTTAGAAGGAAACAAATTCGGAGATAAATGCTTTTGAAAATGGCTCCTTCTCTGCCCTCTAACTAAAATGCAATGAGACCATTGTACTGTCACACATGTGATGGATGATTGAGTCTTGGAGATATCACCCAGATACTTTATTTACTGAACAGGTATTCAGCTCTGTATATTTAACACTGAACAATATGTCTTACCCATTGCTGAAGTTAAAAATGTTCTAATTTGTCTCCCTGTAAATATCCATTTCAACAACATGCACTAAGATTCACACTTATTACCAGCCCTAATCCACTTAACATTAAAGTTTAACAGATATACGGTCCAACGAGTGGACATCTCCTCTTATACTGCCAACACAGTGTTTGGGGTTTTCATCAGAAAAGGCACTATAAAAGCATCAGTGTTAGGGCAGTGCAGGTAAATGGTTTACTGAGTAATTGCAGTAACATTTCCCTATGACAGAAAAAAACAATTAACACTTGGTCAAGAAAGGTAAATAATTGATTTATTTTGCGCCTACATTAATGACACGTTTATTGTCAACAAAGTAGATTATATTATTCACGTCAAGTAGAAATGTGACTGCTCAGAGCCATTTATTTGAGGCAGTAGTTCTGTTTACTTTTCTAGTTTTATTTGGTTTTATAGTTTTATAAATCACCTGTGTGGCATGTTTGCACAACATTGTTGTTTACACTGATTTTAATGGGAAGTTACCTATGTGTAATTTAAAAAAGTAATGAATGTGTCCAACACTTTGTGTCAATATTTTACAGATAAAAACTGAAGCAAGTGAAAATGCAGGTTTCATTCACCCCCCAGTTTAACCGCTTACCAATGTTACTTTAAAGACCCCCTCCACTCAAAAACATCTTTTTTTTAAATAACTCTTCGTGAAAGCATGACTTTTACTATACAGCTTGATTTTTGGGCAGAACTTCAGAGCACTTTTTTCACATCTTTCTAACATAGAGAGATAGCTTCTCCATACTTCCCTGAAATTTGAGTCGGAAATAGATGAGCAAAATTTACTAATCTAAAATCTAATCACAAATGTTAGGTTATTCATTGAAATAGTATGTTGAAATTTAACTGTTTAATCAATAAATTAATCTATCAGCATTATTATTAACGATTAACAGTGAACAATTAACTGTTAACATCCCTAGTTCCACTTGTTCAAAAACAAAAATGGGTGGAGTTTGTTTATAAAATTGCAGGGATATACCTGACAGGATAGAATTAATCTGGGTTTGTAGTGCACATTTTGCAGACCACTGCTTCCAGAACCTCATGCAAAAGTCGGGTTTTGTGAAGAAATTGCTTTTGACACCGGATTTCATGCCTACTTTTAATCCTCGGACCAGAGCAGCAAGTGGGAATACACATTTAATTTTCATCTATTTTATTGACGGATGTGTGAAAAGACAACTTTCGCTATCTACACATTTCCGAAGGTATCCTTTGTAGCTCATTGTTCTCATTGTTCTCATCAAGTTCTCATTGGCTAGTTGTCTAAATCTGTCTGTATGTATTTACAATAGTACAGACATCTATGATGATGTAAGAACTTGGCAAATGTAATTTAGTCATGCGCAACTATAAATACATCAGGCATTACACAAACTTTAGGTTACTGTAAGCAAGTAATAATTGATACCCTATATGCTACAAGAAATGCAGTACCTACTACCCTACCTATGCTTATCTTATGATTTTATAGCAATCTTAGGTTGGATTTGTTTACTAAAAGTGAGTAGCTACCAAACCCAAAAAAATACATTAGTCATAGGTGCACACAAATTGGACAGCAGTATCTGCGCTGTGATTTGAGCTGTCGGTAAGCTGAGCAAGGTGCACATAACATCAGTTAGAAGAGCTTTAGTGTGGCAGCCAACGGACATTAAATACAGGTATACTATCAATAGCTCAGTGAAGTCATTATTTTTATATAAGTCACTAATGACACAGATATTGAAATCCACATACCTATGACCAATACTACATTACTACCTACTTAGCTACAGTAGTTGTCAGTTGGAAGCTGATAGTGAACGATATCAGCAAACGCAAATTGAGAACTTTCCATTTAGAGAAGTTTCCCATTTGTTAAGGTGCGTTTCACCTAAAATATCTCAAAACCGATATGAAATATGATAGTTAGAAATTAATCCATATTTCCTGACTAGTTGGCACACTCTAAGTGGTTTACTTTCAAGAAAATAAAACAAAGCTACTGGTAACTGCATGTTATCCTGGTGAATTATATATACTCCTAAGATGGTGAGTTGTAAAACCACTATAATTTGGCAGTCATCTTTAGAACATGGAATGAGTACTAGTTGTATGCACCCAACCAATGCATCTGCTTACATATTCTTTTTTAATCTATTTTTTAGTGACTTCACAATGAAGTAAATATTGAATGAGTCAATGTTTTACAAAATGGATGGATGGATGGAATAATTGGAATCTTTTCAACATACTATGTTGCACGTGTGTAAATTCCAAAATATTCCACAACATAAACAAAGTATATAATTATAAAGCATTTAGTCATTCCCACTTATTCACTGTAGACTTATAATGCATCATGTCATATTTTGCATGTTTGAAAAGTCAGAATCTGTGCAATATTACATTTGCAAGAGAAATATATTGTCAAATTTCTCAATTCCCTTTTGAGAAAATAAGTTGTCAAAGCTTTCATTTTTCAGGGACAATGTGCTAACAGGATTTCACCAGGGAACTGTGATTTCCAGCTGATACTTGTGCTCCCTGAACAAGGGAAAATAAATGCTTTCATAAGGTGAGACAGAACCTTAAGTCACTGTAGTGGCATCAGATGTTGGCAATAAAGGTTCAGAGTGCTAATTGATGCTAGGAACAAAGGCAGTTACCTTCTCTGGTCTTGTTCTAATCTCTGTTGATAGGTGACAGACGTGTTCTGAGCCACCATAAACAAAAGCAAATGTGTTTTATTGAGGTAAATCCAGACCAAAGACCAAAATGCCTTCGCCTGAATGTCAAGGGGCCTCCTGAGGCTGGATCATCTCTTCAGGGATGAGAAGAAGGGTCTTCCGAAGAGTATTGATGAACTGTGGCAGGTTGCCGTAAAAACAAATGACAAAAACCAAGCCACATTGACATTGTGACATTGGGATGGGTTCAAGGGCCAGTGTGAAATGTTACACCAAGGAACGCATCGACCTGCATTATAGCTTTGTAAGCTAAAGCTATGGGGGCGCGGGGCAGCTTGAACCTGCAAACTTTACTGCAAACGCATCATCGAAGTACATCGAGACAATGGAATAATACAGCAAGTGATACAGCTGCTGATTAATTTTTGTGTTTACCTGATATTGAAGTGCTTATGGCTGTGTACATAAAGATGGGTGACAAATTAAAGGAAAATCCTGAATAAATTTGTTCAGGAACAGAACTGTCATTGCTTTGGCCACACAGACGTGAGAAGCTCGGAGTGCAGAGCACGCCAAGCTCTAGCCGATCAATACTCTTGTTGGTTAATGTCTACTACAAACCAAACAGTTAAATAGGAGGAATATCTGCAGCTTCAGCCAATGGCAAGTTCCCAATTTTACTAACTAAAAGCTGAACAAAAGGAACAAATCCTTACATGGAGGTGAGTCAGTTCCTTTCGTTCACCAAAAAGATTTGTTCAAAAGGACCGAATTGTTCACAAACGACACACCACTAATACTCTGTTACTAACATTAGCTTACAGTCTGCCCTCCTTTTCACAAAAATCTGTGCATGCAATCTCTCCTGCACTAACATACACTGCTCCGATAATGGTCTTGTATATTTAGAATGCCAAGGTGAACTGAAATTAGCAAGCTGTGGCTAACAGAAGCTCTTCGTACCCCTGGCTTCCAGGCCACATTTAGCACCACATGCTAAAAGCTGATTTATAATTCGCTCCACAAGAGGAGCCATTGTTCTCTCAGGCACCATTTGTGCTGGTGAACACACACAGCTTGACACATACACACCACACAGTAGCCCCCTTTCATATACTTTCTTATTTAGCCTTTTAGGATTTTAGTTTAGATGTTTAATAAATTCTATTTTTTAACCAAATGTTATTTAACTTCATTGTGAATCTGATTTACATGGATAAATGCTGGAGTCAACCACCTCAAAAAAAAAAAAAATAATAATAAAAAAATATATATATATATATATATATATATATATATATATAAATCTGCAGAAACTGTGTGCGGCTATCATGTCAATATGGGCCAAAATCTCTGAGGAATGTTTCCAGCACCTTGTTGAATCTATTGAATCTATGCCACAATGAATTAAGGCAGTTCTGAAGGCAAAAGGGGGTCCAACCCGGTACTAGCAAGGTGTACCTAATAAAGTGACTGGTGATATATATATATATATATATATAGTACTTATTTCCTTGTGAAAGGCAACCCAAGATCATATATTACATCTAAGAGGGGGAGGGGGGAGGGTGTGGGAAAATGTGGGTTTTTTAAAAATCAATTGTGCGTACAAATGATGGATCCACACAGAATCTAATTGAGACATGGTGTAAGGGGATTGTGGGCAAACGCTTCTGTCGATACCTATAATGTTCCATATCCCTGTAGATAAACAGCCATCAAATATCATTGCTCACTGTGGGCAAACTGCAGCATTAAATGGTGTGACTCAGTTTTAATAGGCCTTTTTTTGAGTGTTTTTGTTTTTTTCTCCTTCTTTAAAATCTGTCCCATGAGCCGGCTATAGGAATTTGGGGCCCTAAAATCAACTTCATATAGGATAGACAATGGTTATACTTGAAGTCAGCTTCACATGACTCCAAAGAATAGTCATTGCTAAACAGTTCTGAGAGCTGGAGAATGTAATGCAAAAATGGTTACAGAAATTACATATTGATACTTCAGTGATGCGGACAGCTTGGATTTCAAGTCGACACCACAGCTCTATTCCAACAATTTTTCACACATGCTGTACAGGGGAGGACAGGGGTTTGACAAATGTGATTGTACTGTCTTTGTATGCTTGAATGTACCACGTGTCACCTTTCTGATTACTCCCAGGGAAAGCAAAAACAGAATCGCCATCAAAATAAATAAAAAATAAAAATACAAAAGCACGTTCACATTTATTGTTTGATTATAATTGTTTTTGACTAGTAAACTGCATGGTTGTTCTCATTCAGTTTATTTGCCAGCAGAGTGTCAATTAAAACTACTGTCTCATTTGGATTTATGTGGGTGGCTGGCAATTTGCCAATTGAAGCAGATTGATTTTCCATACAAATTTAAAGAGAGCTGAGCAGTTGCAGCATAATAAATAATGTCTTCCCAAGTTAGTGGCAGGCTGGATAGATTCACTGTGGTTTCAGACAGTGCTGGTGCCCTCAGGTCGAAAACGTTACTGTCTTCACATTGCTAGTTTCTCAAGCACTGGTATTGATTATTAATCTTACTTTCTACACTTGCCTAAGCTGGCGAAAAGAGAAAACAAATGCTGCTAAGCAACCCTAAATAATTATTTCCTCTTAACGTCTTCTCTCAACATCGACCACTCACTAAGTGAATGCCATTTATGCCTATATTTAGACATGCATACAATTAATGAATGATTGCTCAAGAATATATGCTAACATTCATCATTAGGCGACCACATAATGCGTGTTTCACCATAAGGATCATGTTTCGTCACTGTAGAATTTAGAATTAGGATATGTAGGTTCAGGTATTTATTAGATTGGTGCCCTGGTGTGTCTGACTAGTTATTACATGCAATTAATTTATTATGTTCTTATGAATTGGTACATCCAATAAGAGAAGCTTCCTTAAAGTAGTACACTTGAAATACAGGATAAAGCAACATGAGAAAATATACACTTCAGTCAGTACAACTCACGTAATAAAATATATGTTACATCACTGCAATATGTAAGTACATTCTTGGTTTGGTGCTGAATTGACGTGCTTCAGGTATTAGTGCACGCACCAGCATTCACTACCCTATCTAACAGGGAGTACTGTACATCTCCCCTACTAAACAGAAGAAACTAATACCAGAAAACTTCCCGGAATCTAGAAGCAGATCCAAACAACAGGTGGTGCTGGGGTGGTGGAGGGTGAGCACAATTCTGAGCAGAAACAGTGGAGCATGCAGGTGTAACCCGGTAGAAAATGTAGGCTACTAATATTTTTTTGTTAAAAAAGAGGTGAGGTTAAACCTCTGTTAGGCTATCCAAAGTGAAAAAAAAATAGGAAAGTCCTGCCTTTAATTGATTTTTAGTGACACTTATTGCATGTGTGCACTGCGTGATCAGCAGAGTAGTGGTGGGCGGACCAATTCTTTTCACAGTATCGGTTCCTTCGAGTTGATACATGTAAATGCAACGAACCTTTCGAACCTCTTGAGTTTTGATAGTTTTTCTAAAAAATGGCATCAGTTTCTCCGTGACACTCCGTTATAGTACATGCACGTTCGACAACTAGTGTTGCACGCCCCACCAAACTTCTCTTCAATGCATTACCGTTTCATCATGTATAAGTTTATATTTATAAAGATAAAATATTAATTTTAATATATTGATTCTGCATCCTACTTGTATGTAGGTAGGCTATGTACGCTCAATACGATGTTACAGAAATGTGACAGACCAACGATTAGTCGTTCTTTTTGAGGGGGAAGTAGCAGACGTCCTAGTTCGAGAGAACGGTTCATTCGATCTCGTTCAGGCTGCCTGTCTCGACTCAAGTCCGATTCAACTCGCTCATTCATTGACATCCTATAGTTCGAGAGAACAGTTCATTCGATCTTCTTCAGTGCGTGCAGGCTGTCTGTCTCGAGTCAAGTCCGATTCAACTCGTTCATTCATTGACGTCCTATAGTTCGAGACAACGGTTCATTCGAACTCGCTCATTGGTTGTTCTACTTGCTATGCTTTGGGCGCTGCATCTACCACAGCAGGCAGCAGTTTTGAGTGGAAAAATGCAGGGAGAGTCCGATTCATGAGCACTCAGACATTCGACAGGCTGACCCGGTACACACCGGGCACTAAAAAGAGTCCTTCAAAAAGATTTGGTTGTTCATTTTCGCCCATCACTACAGCAGAGCAGTGAGACCAAACAAAGAAAGAACATTCCGTGAGTAGAATGTGTTAAAATAAGTTCATAATTTGATCAGAACATGATATAAATGGCTAAAACCAAATTCAATCAAATTCATTGTAGGAAGGTTAACTCCGGTTAGTGGCGCCAAGTTAAATTCATGCTCAATTCATTAAATAGGTAAATGTAGTTGTTTATTTGAGCTGCCACGGTATAAATATTGGTACATGTATTCAGCAGAACGTGTGTTATGGTTACCATTTGATCATTTCATTGAATTAACACAGTCGTTGTTCATGGATTTGTAATCTAAACTGTGCTGAGCGTACGCCATGTTGAAACTAGCCAGTGCCGCATGTATTTGGTTAAAACTTAAAAATGTTTCATGTCGCTGACTAACTTCCATTTTAATATAAATTGAGTTGAAGCACTTAATATAGCTGAATAAGCTAATCGAGTTTAAGCACTTATTCCTGCTACATAAGCTATACTGTTACTCAGTTTTATTTCATGCGTTTGAAGGAACTTCCAATTCATTCTCTTCCAACTTCCAATTGAATATTATACTGTACAGTTAAAAGGGATGTTATTTTAAGTTGATACTTGAAATTATTGAACTAGAGTATAACAGAAAGGGCCTATACTGGTATTATCCTAGTATAATATTGTATAAAACAGAAAACTGTGTAAGCCCTGTTTTGTAATACAGGTCAGGTATTTTGGAGACCCCCAGGTTTTTGGAGACCCTCAATCTTTGGGAGACCCTGGTCTTTTGAGGAGACCTTGGTCTTGGTGATCTTGTGATTGTGATGATCCGATCTTCTGAGGAAGGAAAGGAGTCCAGTGTTAAAAAAATCAGTCTATGGCTGGTCCATGATTATCGATGGCGAGCCACCCAGATTGTCTTCATTGACAACTGCACATAGAGGACAGAAACTTCATCTGCTGGAACGACCAAACGTCTCATTGTCACCACAGTGTGGTAGGACTGTATCCGCACAGGACATAGATATTCACATTAACATTAAATCTAAGGGTGAACCCAAGACAAAGGCTTTCAAACAAACGCACACACTGAAAAAGGCCTGTTTATTTTCTTTTCTTTAAAAGGAGTTTATTGATGCGCGCTCAGTACTTTTGTATATTTGTACGAACCTTGTTTTCTAATTTCACTAAAGCAAACCATTTTCTATACAGTTTACACGTTGTGTCGCCTCCATTCATTTATGGTACATTGTCTACTCCCATTGCTCCTTCCCAACCTGGTGTACATACCCAGAAGTGGGTTACACAAAGCAGCACAGGCAAGCAGCAGCACTGAGGGGTCTAAAATGTGATCCATTGGTGATGTGTGCTTGTGATTGAATGAGTAAGAGAAAAGTGTTGTATGTATGAAATTGGTTGATTATGGAAACACGTGAGTATGCGGTTACTGGGCCAACTGGTTGGCTGCAATTTTGAGTTTCCTGACAAAACTTGCTTTTCACATTCCATGGGTGCCGCTCCTTTGAGCAATCTTGTCTGAAGTCAGCAAAAACACAAAAGTGTTAATCACTGACTGGTTAATTAACTAATTTCTTCTTAAAATTTAGACTTGCAGATAGCAAACAGAGGAGCGTCCAGTCCTCTGAGCTGGATATGCTGTATATTAAGTAGCCAGCTAACTAGGTATGCTCTTCCATCCATCAAGAACAAAATGTTGTATACAATCGGTTGCCTTTGTGACACATTACTGAAGCTGTCTTTGAAATTGCCCAAACACTGACCAACCCAAATGGAAGATCAAACACTCCGGGACCTAAAATGTAATAATATTTCTATTGTGCAGATGAGGCTGAGCAGAGACATGTTCCAGTTGAGTTAATATTTGACCACTTTCTGGACATACTCTTGAAAGGGGAGTAGAATCAGCACTCAAATACAAAGAATGAATTCAGAACAAATGGTATGACTGCAAGCAAAGCGTTTCTTTAAAGTCAGCTCCAGATATGAACTGCGTGACTAGAAAAGTTAACATTTCTATTTAGTAGAGATACTGCAAAAGTACTATAATCTGCAAGTTCTAAAATGTTCCATTTATCTGCTTTAGAAGGGCAAATGTTTTAGGTGTGATATGGTCACAGAGTCTACAACTGCACTTAGTATTTAACTGCAGAACAAAATTGTTCTTTTGCTAAGTGATTTGCAAGAGTGCAAACATATTACTTAACATGTGATCCTCATCTGGTGACTGTCCTCAAATTTAAGTATTAAAATTTCTCATTAGCTTTTTGGATTGTAAAAAGTAATGCACCTTACACCTTGCACTGTAAACACTTTTAAATTTAGATATTTTCTCAGTGCTACAGTAATTAAACTGGCTTGTTTCATTTCAGAGAATCATTGGCCTTCCCTTGTATTATTTATTGAACCAAATAAAAATCACTGTGTCCATTATTGGATAATACAAAATGCTGTTGTTACACTGTTCATTCAGACCTGAATGAATTTGAAAAACAGCCACAGACCAAGGGGTATCCAGAAACTTTTGGTCGTACTTTTGTGGTTTTATTCCTAAAATGTTGAATATACAAACATGCATGATATTATTCTATTCACTAAATTATTCTTAAACTTCTTTATCAGATTTTGTTTTATTATTTTTTGTTTGAAATTGGAAGCAGGCGAACATACTACTGGCAAGTTAAGTTGCTCTTTTTGCCATGGTTACCAACTTTCAAGTTTGCCAAAAGACTGGGTGAAACAATTATTGTATATAAATTTACTGTACAAGTTAGGTAGGACTGACAGACCAAATAATAATTGTCTTTTTGTTTGAGAACATCCCTGCAACATTAATAAATGTCTCATCACACATAATTTTACTGAAGAAAATAAACCATCTAGTAAGCCATGATTTGAGGTTAAAGGCATGTACATATTTTAGCAGATAGTATTGAACTGAATGAAAGCACTTTTTCTCTGCATCAACCAGTTCAGCTCACTGTTACTGTCTCTTACAATAGAAATTATTATATTGCCCCTTAGAGGGAAGCAAAAGCCATGTATTGCAGTCTGGGAGAATGACTCAGTTGTGAAAATCAAACAATGGATCAGTGTTTTATGTAAAACAAACAAAAAAAAATCTAAATCTAAATCAGCATTGCGATATAAAGGGCTTAATGTATCTGTGATATCTGTGCTTACATTCCATGAGACTTTGCATTGAAATACAAATGTAAATGCAGATACCGTCTCTGTTTCTATCTGTATTTCCATATTCCCTTCATGTATTTTGACGTAATTTGTCAAAATAAATTAATAAAAATAAAATTCATATTCGTAGGCAGAATAAGTTTTATTTTACATTGGAAAGGATGGGATGTTAGAAAGTTTGTTCAGAAGTTTATCATGGTCAGTTTCATTATTTTA
Organism: Anguilla anguilla; assembly: GCF_013347855.1. Taxonomy (NCBI): domain Eukaryota; kingdom Metazoa; phylum Chordata; class Actinopteri; order Anguilliformes; family Anguillidae; genus Anguilla; species Anguilla anguilla. The sequence continues at coordinate 51,609,311 of NC_049203.1, read as the reverse complement.
TAGAATTTTCTTTCAGAATGATATTGTAAGAAAATGTGTTTGAAGAATGCATGTTCTTACATTTACTTTTCAAAAATTTCCATCCAAACTCTTAAAATGTAGCATTTCACAATAGGGTTTTCAAGTCAGTATCTAAAGTGTGATTACCTGAACAATGATCAGTGTCTACTCTCCGTGTATCTAACCTTGTAAAAAATGTTTTGCACCAAAAAGCTTGTAAAGAAAAGACTCACTTTATATAACCAGCACAGGCAAAAGCCACAACAATACAATGTGGAGAATAAAGTTTCCATAGCAACTGATAACAGCAGAAACAGCACCAAGGAACAAATAAAAGAAGGCCAGGGTGAGCTGTTTGTACCTGGAAATTGACTGCATCTAGAAGTCTACAGCCTTTGGAAAGGCTGGGATTGTTTAACTCTGTGATGAAGACAGTGTTCTGTATTTTCTCAGACCAACACACTATCATGGGAAAAGTCTGTCTCTGACCATTCTCTTGCAAAGGTGGGGATACTGTTCAGCACAGTGTAGTTATTTATCTCTTGTCTTTGTTCCCCTTGTACCTGTGACATGGAAATGGAGGATTATTCAACCCAGAATTAAAACTGAAATTAAAATGAAAATTTAAATTTAAAAAGCAAATAGGTATGGAGGATTATTCATTTGCTTGCCTTTTATTTATGAGGGGGCCACACCCCTTCATTGACAAACTGTTTATACTGCTTGAAAAAGAAAATGAAAAGAAAAAGAAAAAAATATTCTATATTCTACTTTACCTCTGGGCTGAATAATCCCCCATACCTATTTTCTTCTTCCTTTTCCATTTTCATTTTCATTTTGATTTTAATTCTGGGCAGGCTTATCCTCCATACTCTAACCCTTCCCTGATGATACAAGGAACCAATTTGGCATCAACATTGGGGATGAAATAATACAAACAGCAGATAATCCATATTTTACAGTTACCTGCTCGGTTGTAGTGACATGGGTCACAGGCTGCGTTATTTGATCACAAATGATAGGTGCACATTAAATAACGTGCATACTTGAGCACTCTTGAAAAAGCTGAATGAACAGTGACCTGAGGGAGAACCACTGCTGCTGCTGACAGCAAACTCACTGACTCAGTTACTAGAGATCCATCATTCAGAGGATCAGACCCTTTCTCACAAGAGAGTCTGCCCAAGTCCTGATCCAAGCTGTAGTCATTTCCAGATTGGAGGAGTGCATCTCCCTCCTTGCATTTATTTGGTTCTGCCGTGAAACCCCTCCAACTCATTCAGAGTTCTGAAGCCCAGCTGATTCTCAACCTGCCCCAGTTTTCACACCCGGCAGTTCTCATTGCACTGGCTCCCATTTGCTGCTCGTTTCCACCTTCAAACACTGGTGATGATCTGCAAGTCCCTTAAAAGTATTTAGCTTGCTAACAGCAACAACTCTGGCAGTCAAACGTGCTTACGTACTTAATTTGCTTGATTTTATCAAAATCCGTGTTGCATTTTGAAATGTCATGTCCTTACGATTCTTTTTTTTTTTATGTTGACATAGCATTTTTTCATGACAACATGAAATTCTTTTTTTTCCTTATGTTATTTACATCACAATACATATTTTGTTGTACCCTTGGGTACCTCCATTACTGCAAACATTGTTATTATAATAATAATGATAATAAACAAATACAAACATTTATTTAACAATGCAACCTCCCCTATTACAAGCATTCATGTTCATTTCATGATTTCATGCTTGGTGAAAGTAAAAGAACTACAGCACATCACTAGGGCAAACCACGGTAACTGTGATTGCTACAAAATGACAATTTGCCACCCGTACTTTTGAGACCGGAACCTTTTTTTGAATTTGCGTATCATCAGCATGTTTATACAAAGGGTCATTGAATGGTATTGGTACAACCTCTGTCCCCTATGTGTGTGTCTGTCTGTCCAATGTGCCCTGCAGTTAAAGTGAGCATTGTCATTCTATGTCATCTTGTAATTCAGATTTACTCCCTGACTTTGCTCATTTAACCCAGTATTTAATGAAAATTTGAAAAAAAAATCTTTTATTAAAAAATCTTTTTAATATGAATAGCAAAAGACTAAAATAAATATCATACTGCTGAACTCAGTGGACAAAAATAATCTGTAAAAATATATTTTAAAGTATGTATGATCAGGCAGGGCTGTAGTGATAGATCTTCAGTACTAGAACCAGTTAAGGCACAGAAGGGACGCCTGAATTTAATAATTATACTTAGAAATTGCTGTTCTGACAGTTGGGATTAGTTTCTAGCAGATGCAGTACATGTGCTATATGATTATAAGAGAGAATGCATGTAGTGAGGGGCCTTTGAGTGCCAGGAAGCTATGGTAGCATGACAGTCTTAAATTTTATTGAAACAGTGATTAGAAGCCAATTATAGAAGAAAATGGGGAAGCAAGCTAATATCACTGGGAGGCATGATCATGGTCTGAGTCATATTGTACCAGTGGTGGTTGTTGAGCTGAAAATAGATGGGACAGAAAATTTAAACTGATCATTGGTTTTGACCTACATGTAGGAAGGAATGTCTAAAACAGTTGGCATGAGAAAGAGGTACTACATGCCCATCTATAATCATAGAGGAACCCGGTGTAGCGGGTTAAGGAAATCGTGGTAGGGTTACCTATAAATTTCTCTCCCGAGCCTGTATTTAATGACAACAATCAGTGACATGTTAGACTATGTAACCAAGTTCTAGACTTGTAGATTTACCACATTGCTTGTTTAGCTAGTTTGCAGGTGCTGCTGCAAGATCAATGTTTGTCAGGTAATGATGGGTATATAAAATATCTATATAATAGGTAGCATCTGGCAAGATTTTTAAAGCTAAAAAACAACAGAAAAGAAGGTTAGCCTTTTCAGCACCACACACCTTTAAAAATAACCCAGCTCACAATAGCTTACGGTGTACTGGGCTGGGAATTGAAAAATTGTTACAAGATAAGACTTGAAAATTAACATCCAGAAACAACTACAGCCTTACAGAAAGAAGGTCCTGGGTTCAAATCTTGGCCTAGACCTTTCTGTGTGTAGTTTACATGCTCTCCCCATGTTTGTTCGGATTTCCTTCGGGTACTCTGGTTTTCTCCACAGTCCAAAGACATGCAGGTTAGGCTAATTACAGACTCTAAATTACCTATAAGTATGAGTGTGTGAGTAAATGGTGGGTGTGTGCCCGGTGATAGATTGGCGACCTGCCCAGGGTGTATTCCTGACTCTTGCCCAATGCATGCTGGGATAGGCTTCAGCACCCCCTCCAGCGGCCCTACCCAGGAATAAGCAGGTATGGATGCTTACATCAGCCTCCTCACTCCTCAAAATCTTGACAGTTCCAGCAAGCTGAATTTCGTCTATGGCACCACTTTTTCTTCAACGGAAACAGCATTGTACTCTACAAAGACCATTTAACCAATCCTGATGACATCAAACTTTACATACTGTAGATGCTGCCCCCTCTGCCAGTTTTGGGGAGAAATTCAGAGCTGTGGCCCCACATGCAGACAAAAATCCAACACCAGTTCCACCATTCTCATCCACGATATTAAACCTGATCTTAATAGACCTCGTCAATTTTTATAAATTACCCATCATATATAATGTGGCATATTGGACAACAGAGAATTTTTACGGCAATATATATGTGTGTCCATCACAATCCCTACCGCTAAAGTGGATTAAGTTACTTTTCCAAATCCTCACCCGAACTCCCTGTTCTCTTGTAATGCACAGCCAACTGTCGTTACTTATTAGAGGCCTTCAGTGACAAGCTTCTATGGATGTAATGAAACATGAATGCATCAATGCATCGCAACTGAAATGCCACAATACAGCTGCATCAATGTGCCATGTATGAATCAATTTGTATTGTGATGAATCATGAATTTACAGGCAGACTTTTATATAGGCAGATTGAGGTACTTAAGTTGATAAACACACTTCTTAACTTTGAAGGTTATACTATTTGTTACTTCAATAATCTCTTGCGCGTCATGGGGTGGGGGTAATCTGTCAAATCCAATGGTCACATTCACATCGCAGCTAATCTCACCATGATTAATATTTATTATTTATATCACATCGTTATAAATAAAGTAAAATTGCGTAGAATCGTATCATCGAGTATCCCTATCATATCGTGTCATTGTATCGTATATCGTATCAAGTTGTATCGTTACACCCCTAAAAGCTTCCCAACCAAGCACCTATTGACTCCCTTTAACTGCCTATCTACTTTTCTGTTGTGTCACCACCCTCTGTTCCTGCTACCTGTCTCCTCTAGTCATATGAAAATCGAATGGAATCCATGTTCCTGCTATCTTTATCAGCTTCTTGCAATAAATTGTCTGATCAAACATGATCAAACTAATGGGTCGCTGGTCAAGTCAAGCCTATGAACTCTACATCCACTCAGATCTATGGGATCTTTGAGTAGTGCAGTCAGCGCATTTTCTTTAGGAAGTCTGAGCCTGGGAGCTATGTTGAATCATTCGGCAAAGTCTTTTCCATACCACAGACTTGTCGTCCATAACTTCACATCCTCTATCTGTAATGTAGTGCTTTCAGTTGCAAACACCTGCTCAAAAAACATCATTGTTTGTTTTTATTTGATGGAGTGGTCCTTAACATGTGAATTGGAGCTACATTAGCTGAGGTTCAGGAGCAGGATTACACCTCAGACATGCCCCTTCTGCTTTTTCCTGTAAGAAACCTTCCTGCTCACTGTACCTGTTTGTTCTTCTTCATTATAGTTTTACATGCCCCACCCTCTCAGCCCTCTTTTTCTCTGTGTCTCTCTTTGTCTTTTTCTCTTCTTCTATCTCTCCCTCTCTCTACTACAGGGTCCAGTGGGGGTTCACCAAGCCTGGGAGCTCCCTCACTCCACAGACTTGTCGTCCATGCCTTTTCATTGTCTATCTACCAATTTATTGCTTTCAGTTGCAAACACCTGCTCAGTTAGCATCCTTGTTTGCAGTCAGCTGATGGTGGGGTCCTTACCTTGTGAATGAACTTGTGGGTATGCATAATCATTCATTTCTTTATCAGCTGATGTGTATGTGCTTCAAATCTTTTGAATCATTTCAGCAATTCATATTTTTTTTTAAAAAGAGTGTTGAAAATTTAAACACACTTGCTTCTGAACCATCACTAAGCTATCCCACCACCCTTTTACCACGCTAGCTTTCTGAATGGTGGGGGCTGATGTTGCTTGTCACAGTAGTCCACTGGGGGCAATCAGCAGTGATGTCCCCTACGTGGCTAGCAGAGCACAAGCTCCTGGGCTTTCTCCTCCTTTCCCTGGCTCCGAGGCACAGTTAATGACTAGTTAGGGAAGAGAGGCAGAGTGTGTGTGAGTGAGAGGGAAAGCGTGACTGCGTTGCACTGTGTGATACTGAATATTTGATTGGGATTGGTTGCCGCATGACAGAGCTGCTGCTCCCTTTGTGAACCTCTGAAACATCCCTGGATAATTACTCATTTCATTGTTTTATATATATATATATATATATATATATATATATATATATATATATATTTTAGCTTTTTCCCTATCTCTCATGCGGATAATGATTATGCTTGTAGCCATGGATCATAGATTGGTGCACTATGCAAGGGAAATTAACTGGCAAAGCTTGTGGAACCTTCTTTGTAGTTCTAGTTTATTCAATATAGAATTTTAAGTTTGTGATGAGGGGGTGATGTAATATTTCACAGTCATATTTTTTTATGATTTAATTTAAGATCAATATGATTATTTGAGTTTATTAGAAAATTCACTATCTAAAGATGACCTGAAATGTGTTTTAACCTCCTTATGTTCCTGAAAAAGTCTTCCTTGGAAAAGTCTTTGTTCTGCTGAAAAGGGTTGTGACAGTAGTATAGGACACACACCCTGTCACCATGTTGTTACAAGGCTATGAAAAGTGATTTATCTTGTTGCAGCTTAAATAAGTAACAACTGGCCTAAGTCACTAACTGTGTAGCTTTTAGGCACAACTGAATGCTTTTTTCTTTTTATATTTATGAAAAATATGACAGATATCATCAGAGCACCTCAATCAAAAGGAGCATTCAATGTTCAGCCGATAATTCCTGACCAGACAAATCCTGCCTCTTTCAGTGTTCTTCTTTACGTGACTGCAAATGTTAAATATTTTTTTGAAAAAGTCATATAACAAGAGAACATAGAATATATTTTTTATTTATTTAAGGAGATTAATTGGATTTCACAACTTTTTTTATATTTATTTTCTCATATACATTATTTTTTATTTATCTTGGGTGAATATAAAATCAACAGCAAATTCAGTCACTTTACTGTGATTCTTCACTGTAATTGTGATAACATTAAATTTATTTTAAAAGCAATACTCTGATGTTGTATAGACTAAATTTACCTTAACCCAAAGCTTTGTTACTTAGTATAACAAATAATGTTGAAAATATTGGCTCTTACATTAGTTACACCATAACATTGCAATGATTGTTCAAATGTGAATCACAGTATTGTATGCACAATAAACACACACACGCAATGGATGCACACACACACACACACACACACACACACACACACACACACACACATAGCCATGGAAGGCAGTCACATTTTACAGGCTTTGCAAATATCTTTTGACCATCAGAGGACCAACAAGGCTTCTTTTATCTTCCTGTCCCCACAGTTACTGACTGAACAAAGTCTAATGTAATACACAGCAAAAGATCCTTTTCTGTTTATGACTGTATTGCCCCCTGTAGGCCAAAGCATATCTCCAAGAAAATATAAGCTTTCAGCTCTATTCTGGAGCCTGTGTGACTGTGCCTTAACAGAGAAAAATATGTTTGCTGATATAAATTAATTGCTGGCATCCACTGTTGTGCACTCTTAATCAGTCATTGTGTACAGTGCTGTTTAAAACTTAAAGCTGCATCTATAAAATTATGCATTATATTGCATTTTCAATTAACAAGTATGTATTATCTTTATTTGTCTGCAGTCATTAAATCTTAGGTGCCTTAGGTAATCTTAGTAATATGTTTAATGAAGAAGCTATATACATCATATCTGTAATATTTTTTTTAAGTCCATCGTTCCTTTTTCTTCTCTGTGGACAACACATTTTGTTCTGGTCATACAATATTGTAACTATATTCACTGGTGGGAAATAGGCCCTGACAAAAACGGTTCTTTAAGACTAAAATATTGACATAAATGTCAAGAGGCTAACAATGTTTATTACTGCATGTACCATGTTTATTGGGTTTCCATGTTAAGAACTATGCCTGGCTGGATTAGTGCGCTGTAATGTATACGTTTTCATAACATATAATTAAGTTGAATTTCCACTTCATAAATGATTGCAGGAATCAGAACAGTACTTGCTATAAATTAGTTTCTGGGGCAGGCACACTGCAGTTTTATTGTGGAACAGTGGAAAACAAACAGCAGTTCACCAGCATCTGGAAGAGACACACAGCAAGAAAGTTCTTGGTTCGAATCCCGAGGCTGGGGCCTTTCTGTGTGGGGTGCATGTTATCCCTGTGTCTGTGCGGGTTTCTTCCAGGTACTCTGGTTTCCTCCCACATAAGGTAATTGCCCCTAGGTGTGTCCATTCCCTGACAGTGAATGGTGTGTGTGCCCTGCGATGGACCCTAGAACCTCCTGTGACCCTGACCTGGAATAAGTGGATATAGATAATTGATAAATACATGAATAAATAAATACATACTGGCTAATAATATATCATTCTATGTTTGCAAATCATTGACTACCCTATGTGTGTTTACATATGTTTTTGTTAATTTATTTTAGGGACTGATCGAGTTTGTTCTGACCATACTACTGATTTTAATAGTGACTTATTCTGGCATTATGCTTACACATTTTTGAGTCAATGATAATACAGGACTTTATATTGATAAGGAATCATGCTTGCCCCCCCCCCCCCATATGTATATTTGTATACTTCATTATTATGATAATTGTGGTTTTAAAATAGTTTTAAAAGTAAAAAAAAAATCAGCAATATTGTTAAACATCTCTATGTATCTTGCAACCATTGTCCAACAAAGTGATGACAATAGTGCAAACTCTGATATATTCTTCAATAGGGAGCATTCCCAACTGGATTGTATGCTTGTTTTTATAAAAGCATGATTGCAGGTGACACTCTCCCCAAAGCATCAAGGCAGTTGTTTGTGTATATCTGTTTTAATAATTAATGTGGGACTTCAATTAGAAGGCTGCATGCAGGCTTGAGGTTTGCCCTATAGTTAAAGGTTGAAGGCTGAAGGCTGAAATTGCTCAGCATTATTTTAAAATCTTAAATGTATAGATCATCATGTTTCACCTTACATATTTGAAACTTTACACAGTGAGTTGGTAATCAACCATGATTATGTAATGTAATTAATTATATAATATTATAATTCCAATGTTGTGAAGTGGTTTGTTTGCAATTATGATTTTTAAATCATTATTTTTTTATTTTTAAATATAATATATGCCGTAATGTATGGATCACTCCTGTATTTATGTATTCTTAAAATTCAGTGTCAGTACCAAATTAATATCAGTTATTATAAGCTCCAGTCTCATCTTTTCAATAAATTGCCTGGGATTCTCAGTAGTCCTCAGCAACTGATACACAGGGCAATCTAAAATTCCTCCTGATGTCTCCCTACAACATGTGTTTCATCTGCTTTTGAATCTAAAATTATGAAAGGAAAGTTCATCGAAGGTGTTTTCTTGACAGCAGCTTGGCTTTCAAAGTGTTCGTTCTTTTTTCTATGAAAGTATTAAGGTATCTGAGGTTTTATTTGCTATATTGCTGCATATACCCTTCTCAGCTCACAAGAATTCAGCACAGCCATGCAGTAGAACAAGGCGGTGTGAATTCTTTGGTCTTTGGTCGGTCTTTTCATTTCATTGCTGCAACAGAGGATGAGTGTGCTCTGTGAAAAGCAACCTGGAGTGGTGCAGAGTTTGTGTCATATGGTTGACAGGATTATTTTTTCCCATAATCTTTTTTTCCTGCAAAAATGTAGCTAATTTTCTGAAAATTGGATTCAAGCGCAGTCATTAAAATTTTAATTTTAGTCTACTCTAACTGAATTTTTAATAGGGTTTTAGATTTGGCCATTGTCCTGATGTTACACTGCAACTGCATTTAGACAATATGCATTTCAGATATGCATTAAATCAAAAGCATATAGAAAAATTTTGTCAAATGTCAACCTCAGAGAAGAAACCACGTAAAATGCCCAGTATACTGAAGACTGATATACCTCCTTTCCTAAACCTTGCTTTGGTCTCATATTGGGTATGATGCATTTTCCAAATGCTTTTATTACATTACAGTGTGATTGAGATTTCCTAGCCCCATAATAAATAAATTACACTTTACAAGGGAAACATGAACAGGAGTTGAAGAAAAGCAATTACTTGCATCTTTATACCAGCAAACAAGTGCATGCTTTTCACAGACTAGCAACAGATATCCAATGAATGATGTCAAGCTCAGATCAGCATTCAATTAACAACTCAATCAAACCTAACTAATTAAGAGCTCAGCTGGGGAAGGAAAACCATCATACACAGCACACCCCAGGACTAAGCCTGGGAGAAGCTGCTCTGCGAGAAAGGTGCTTATGAGGAAACGTGTCATCTAATCAAAATGAATGTCATTCTGGCAAAGTTCATCAGACCAGGGTAATAGGTTATGAAGTGAACAAGCTATTTACACGAAGCCTCCAAATCACCATTTAGAATTATTTATTTATTTATTTATTTATTTATTTATTTATTTATTTATTTATCTATATGTTTATTTATTTAATTATTTGTTTTTTGTTTGTTTGTTTACCATTGGAGTAACACACTACCCCCTGCAGTGAGTGATGACAATTCACACTTTCCACTTGACTGAACAGATTCACTTATCTTTGAGAGCAAATATGGAGCCCCAGTCTGCTCATAGAGAAAGGACATGGGGATCCAAATCCATGCCTTTTCAAGGTAGCACATGGAAGTCTAGCGCTACAGTGCTGCCCAGAGGGGAATACGTCAGGATAGAAAACTGTACAAGAAGTGAATTAATTCTGAAAAGGACCCTTTCCAATGAAACAGAGTAGCTGATGTCTAACATGTCTTGACAAAAACTGCAGGGCCAGGGAACAAAGAGATAGATTCTTAATCATCTGCATGATTTTTGACCATTTTATTTGCTAGTTTTCTGCAAGTATTCTCCTAAATTTTGAGCAGCAACATAACAATATGGGTGAGACGACTGGGTGTTGGTTAGTTGATATCTCTCCAATCCAACCCTCTAAATGTCTCCTTTAAAAAAATCACTATACCTGCCATGTAGTTAGTGGGCTTGCTTCTGGCATATATATATATATATCATATTTATTATCTGCACTTTCCTGCCAATTTTTCTAGCTCTAAGTAGTCCTACAGTTTTTACACCATGACCGGCTAGTTCCAGACATTGCTTCTTGCATTCAGATTTTTGAAATATTCAACATTTTTGTGGTTACTCCATAGAGGGTCACTCATGGATGTTTAGCAGAATGCTTTAGAGGGACGCTTTAGTAGGACGCATGCAAAGGTGGTCACTCACGCACTGATGGACGTTTAGTAGGACGCACTTGGAACAGCACAAGATTTTTAAGCACAGATTTATCGCCTAACGTTACTTTAGCTAAGCGTAACCCTAACATGTTAGCGTTTCGCCTACTTTAGTTAACCTAGTTAGCGTGTACGGATGCTATCCTGCACACATGAGTAGGAGCTATGGACACACAGCTACAACCCGCGTACGGATGCTATCCTGCACGCATGAGTAGGAACTAAGGACAGCTACAACCACCGATACAGATATATGGACACACAGATGCTACAACCACCGATACAGATGTATGGACACATGAAGGATAACAAATAACATTACAGAGGTTAGGACATGCCATATCTAGCTACCTATATAGTTAGTCAAGTTTTACTCATGACACTTTTAGGATATGACTAATCCCTGGAACATAATCGCTACTTGCTGATCTCCGGCTGTATATGTAACGCTATGGTGCGCCGTGGGTCTGGACGGTTTCGTGCTTGTTCTGAGCTATGTGCACTCATTGAAATGCATTGAGGCTTGAGGACAGTGCCAGTTGGAATTTGAAGCAAGCCCACACAATTCCTTCAGGAATTGTAACCTTTCTAGTTTTCCTTGAACTTTGCATGTTACCTTTTATCCCCACGTCAAAACCTCTTTAACAATTCTAGATTTAATCAATAAAGGAGTATGTGCATTAGCGTTATCCGTAGAGTAACTGTAAAGTATGTCTGGATGGGTTCCCAAGGATTATTTATGTCTGGACTGGGTAAGAAAGCTCTGAAAGGGGAACTCTCTGTTGTGATTTTGAAAGCCTCAGTAGTACATATATGTATATTTTCACTATTTCTATATGTAAAGTGTTGCTATTTATTTACAGTAATTATTTCAAGCAAAATCAATGCAGGAAATTATATGAAAGCACTAATAAGCACATAGGTCTACAGCATACACAGCATAATATACCCCCATTACCTGGCAAATATGAGAAGTTCAAAATTCATAATTAAACAGCAGAAGCCACAGAAAGAAGATAAGCGATGATATTTTTTGTTAATAGTCCTAAAAGAGCAAAGCGATAAGTTCACAGTTCTCATTTTATTCTTTCTATGTTATAATTTCACAATTATGCTATGATTAATGGCTGCTGCCTGGATAGACAGCCATGCAAATGGCTGCCCATTTGTATCTGAATGTCTGGTCCATTGATCGTAAATGTCAATGGCAATCATGTTATCAGTTATCTGTGAGAGAATATTGCAATCCATCCATTTCAGCAGCAGTTTGGACAAGACCCTTTTTAATGCCCACAACTTAACAAAAGTGGGATTTTTGGTATCCTGTTCATTGATTCTCAGTCTTAATTTTTATGCAAGCAGCACGGGGGGTTTGATCCTGCTTGGATCTCTGAATCTCTGAGGCTTGAAATGGGCACTGAGATGTTTTGGCAGTTCTGGTATCAGCAGGGTGCTGGGGGGCTTGCTGTGATACTTTCATCTTTAAATATACCCCCTCTCCAATCTGCTCGTAATTGCAATGTGGAGGGAACTTAATCATGGTCTGAGAAGCTGTTACATTGTTGAAAATGGGGCCTTGAATTAAGCAATTTTTCTGTGAGGGGAGGTTTATAAATGTAGAATGGCTGTATACAGGTTGCCAGGCAACTAGGAATCTACTGTCTCCACTACCATGAGGGTAAAGTCGGATTAGTAGGATGGTGGCTCTGCATTGTCAGTGTCAAAATCTAAGAATGTAATTAGATTTGGTATTTTTATACGCATATTGGAATGTTCTCATCCAGCTCTCTGTAGGCTTTCTGTAAATGTCTCATAGATGAACAACAAATAAAGTTGGCCTCAAACCTAATGTGACAAAACCATAATGTTGTGTTGTTAACAGGAAAAACTAAAAATAAATAAATAATTGCATTCCTGATAATTACATTTTTTGTGATGCTCTATTTTTTTCATTGCTCTGTTTATATCTAGACATGGCACTAACTGATGCTATTAATTTTGCTCAGGACAAGTTTTAAAGTATTTACTTGTGGCAAAACTTTAGGCCCCTATTCCCATGTTTGTATACAAGTTCTGCACATAATACACAAAGTAATATGATGAACGTTGTTGCAGGCATCATATTACTCAAAGTTAGTCTCTTCTTTCAGACAAATGATTTAATGCAAATTAGCACAGTAATGCTTTATAAATCATTATTTTTGTTGAAATTTATTTTATGTATGACTTCCCTGATTAAAAATGTGAAACAAGAATAGGCCATAAATAGGCAGCCAGGTTTGGTATCTTCCAGTGATATTAATACATTTTATTAAATCTTTAAACTCAGATTGAAAGCATGTAAACCTTATTTGCTCAGCAAATATGTCTCTCGTTATGTTCTTGTAAATAATTGCATTATTCCCAAGATGTCTTGGTCTAATCCCCAACCTGGATATTGCAATTTAATCCTTTATTCACCCCACCGCATTCATTTGTTTAATAACTCCTTCCCACTCCACCTGAACAGTGCGGTGATACTGAAGCAAAATGGCTGCCATGCAATTTCAGGTTAGTGAAGGAAATGAGCAGCACTTGAGTCTTGAGGACACCACAGACCCCCATCCTCATAAGTTAGCTAGCAGTGAACAGTTTAAAATGTTTTTTTTTTTTTAAATATTTTTAATATAATTGATGACTGAAATGTTAAACCTTTGGGCCCATTATGCCAACCATGCATGTATAGTTTTGGGCTGGGCTTGTTTTGCACTTGGATAGGTACCTGTGTTGTTTGATCAAGAGAAAAAAAAAATGTTATGCATTAGTGTTGGGTACATGGAGTCAGATAGATTTTTAAAGGGCTTTGAGCCCTTTGAAAAGAGATTACACACACTAAATTATTGTTATTATGTTTTAGTTCAGGTTAATAATTGTTTTAGATGCATTCCCTCTTGTTACACATTGACATAAGGAAAAATATATATATTACATGAGCAAGTGCTTGCATTGGATCAACCATGGGCTCGCTATAGATTTATTGTCAAGCTGAATTTTTCAGTGTTACCAAAAGGGGGAGCCACATAAAAAAACAGTACCTTGTTGTTGATATTTCCATGTTGGCTTACTCTTACTGTGTTTGGGGAAAGTTTGTTGTAGATTCTTGAATACAGACATTTTGAAGACACCACAAGAGATGCAAACAAATTGGATTTTCAGACAGCTCATGCCCCAGAGCTGTTGCAGTGTACAGCAATCTTCTCTAGTTATTAGGTCAGGTCTTCAGTGAGTGATGCTGTGCCCTTCTGCTCACAAGAAAATCCTGGTGTGTGTGTGTGTGTGTATGCGTATGTAGGTCTGAGTGTGTGTGTGTGTGTGTGTGTGTGTGTGTGTGCATGTGCATGTGTGTAATGTCCTGATTTTTTTTTTTCCCACATACCTTTTTGCTGCATTAGACAGAGAAATCATTGTCATTGTGCAACAGGTTTTTTCAATGTAGCAGTCAGACCTAAAATTTGCATGGTGCTTCTGCCAACTCACTTTAATCCTCATAAAACCGAATTGTCTTAATTTGCCTGACTTAGTTGGCAATGTGTATATTTCAGTTTGTCAGGTTGTCCTTTGGTAGAGTTCAGTGTATCCTCTCAAAAACAATTTTATCATACCCCTGAAGTAGGAAATGATATTTCCTTTGAAGGGAGGACCAGTTCGTGCAACGTTCAGAAGTCCCATTTCTTAAATAAATGTGGACCAGACTACTCTCTCATTTTAACCACAGGATTGGAATGTAAGGAAGTTAGGGAAAACAGTTTGAGTGTACCTCAATTTTACATTTGAATTTCTCAACCAATGACCTGATGGATGTTTTCTAATGGGATCTCAGAGGAAAAAATATATTAAATATAAGTTTTTTATTGCACAATAAACATCAGACACATAAGTATATGTCATTAAGCTGCCAAGTGTCTTCACTATTCCAAGATTTTTTTTAACTCTCTCTCTTGAAAGTTCATGGATTCGTAATGTATACTTTGAAAAATACGCAGAGCGTTTTAAAAAGGAAGTGAATAACCTGCATGATAATGTGGATATGGTACCCACACCCTACTACCATTTAGTTACACATTACGCATGAGGGCTCTTTCAGATTAAACATTAAATGTTGGATGGCATTAAATGTTGGATGACATAATGGTGCAGTGGATAGCACTGTCACCTCATCGCAAGTTTCCAGGTTGGAATCCCAGGCTGGACCTTTCTGTATGGAGTTTGCATGTTCTCCCTGTGTCCATGTGGGTTTCCTTCTCACAGTCCAAAGACATGCACGTAAGGCCAATTGGAGATTCTAAATTGCTCGTAGGGGTGAGTGATTAGTTTGTGTGCCCTATGATAGATAAATTGGCAACCTGTCCAGGGTGTATTACTGCCTTTCCGCCAATGTTTTCAGGGATAGCCTCCAGCCACCACCCCAACCCCCGACCCCCTCCCGCCGCCGCACACACAAATTAACATTTTTTTTCCCATTGATAAGCTACATGACAGCCAAATGCCCTGAATTCATATTGATAAATGTCCCTCAGAGCGAATGTCAGCTAATTGACTAAATAAAAATAAATGTTACAGCATCACTGTGCAATAAAATTTCCTGTGAATGGTTCACAGTAGTATCGAGAGGCCAATCTGATCACTCGCAAACAGTATGTACTTTTCAAGCATTACCTGCTCTATCATAAAATGATTTTACCACAGCATTATTCTTGGAAGAGACATCAAAAGGAAAGCAAAATACAGTTGAACAAAGCCCTAAGTCTAGAAAGGCTGAAAGCAGGGCCATCAAGTTAGCAGTCAAATATGTCTCATAGGCTTGGGGACTGTTAACATACAAGGAAACCTGGAGGTGCATAAAAGAGTTCATGTGGGACCAAGCTTGCTAGACAAGAGGGCCCACAAGCTAGCACAAACGCAAATCAGATAGTGTGTTCTAGATGTCAAATAACCAGTGGGGAAAGCACCCATTCATAACCTGCTCTGGAGATCCAGGGCATCTGCAAATGACACATGAAAGATTGGGGGGGAAAAAAACACTGTACAGCATCCAGGGTGGAACAAGTGGACACTCAGACCCAATGGCGAGTCCTTAAGCTTCTCTGTGATATGCACTGATGTGAATTGACATAAGAATATCTTATGCGACTGCCAAACCCCGAAGGTGAACAGCAGTCCCCATGTAAAATGGCATAAGGGAGAAGAACGCATGACCTGGCAACTCTGCCTGTTGATGGAAGAACCACTACCTTACCGTGGGTAATTTTTACTAAAGCTTATTTTTGATTAAGAAACATATTGTCGTTCTAGTGCACTTTATAAAATTACAGTTTTAAATTAATTTCACTTAAATTCTGAAATGGAAATGTCAACTGAACTTGAATTAATACACATAAAAGAATACACAAATTGAACTAAACAAGTACAGGTATGTGCTATTGTACCTGTGGACTAGAATTTAGGTTCAAAAAGTTTTATTGCCATTTACCTCCCGAGGATTTCTATGGAATGCTTGAAGGAGAACACGTATTCCTACAGTACATGATATGCCCTAGGGCTTACTGTGTGCTATTAACTGGTTTTACCATGCGCTTCTTCTATTAACTGTACTAGAAAGAGAATGTACTGAAATAGTGATGTATCTCTCTGTGAAAGGCACTGTGCTTTGGAAAATAATTGTCAAGTCACATCTGGAGAGGGTGAGGCAGCTGATGTGAAATAAAATATGTTACTCCATGCGATATTACATCTACTATGTAATGCCCTTTTTGAACTGTTTGCTTCTCATTTATTCTGAATACATTAGCTTTCATACATAATAGATGAATCACAAATTTAGTGGCCGCACACAAAAACTGCTCTTCAAAAACTGCACTGCACTTCAAAAGATGTTCATATGAGAAGCAGCATCTTTATATATTTCTATAATGTGAATTATCTGAATTTTATTAATAATAGATATGGCCAGAATTTTTATATTTTGTCTTACTTTAATCCACATATTGTCTTCTCACCTATAGTCGGACAATTCCCCAAACACGGACACACTTCCTTGTGGCATATGTCCCATCCTTCTCACTGAACATTTTGAGAGGACGTGGGCAAAAAAAGTAGCTGTCCGGTATTTTGGGTAATTAAACTACCTTCGTGTGAAATTTCATGTCCATCCAAACATACATAAGCATATTAGGATGAGCTTAATAAACATTACCCTGACCGAGTGTATAAAATGGGCCAATTCGGCACTGGGCGATGATATTGGTAAAGTTTACTCTCTACTCTCGCAGGCTTTGAATAGGGGTGTCCGTCTATGGGTAGGGTAGCCATGCGGCTAGGCTAACCAGTGAAGGTCTTCTAGTTTTCCCACAAGGAAGAAAAATAAGGTTAGCTGAACTTACAATTCATATATGTACAGTATGTGTTTGTGACAAGCTGTGCTTTGTTTCAAGCTGTTTATTTATTGGGAAAACGGACAAGGAACAATGCCGGCACATATTATTATATGAAAATAGTGAAAAAGCAACCGCCTATGAGCAAACTGATGATATATTCACTGGAAATGAATGAATAAATATCCTAGCATAAACTGGTGGTGAGGTTGCAAAAGCACTTAAATCACCTATTTTGCTTTTGTAAGTATTTCCAGTTTGATTATTGAAGGAAATTGTGACATGTTTCTGTTTAAAGACATTTTTGCATCATTGTTTATAAGATACTTGATAGGTGTAATATGATTTTATATTTATGACCTATCTATTTTTTAATACTGTTCTCCATTTCATTAAAATTCTATCAGTATATACAAAGCTCAGCTGATGGTTTTGTGTATTGAACAAGGTTTCAATAATTGTAATGTGAATCAATTCACCATCCTGCAGAGTTGGGGTTAAATCCTATGGAACTGATTACTATGACTGGGATGTCAATTTAACAACACATATTACTCCATTAAAGGAGGAATTCTGATTAGCCAATGAGTGACTTGAGAGTTTTCAAAGTGAACAGAAGGGCACCAAAGGGCTATTGATCTTGTACCTTAATTAAACAGGGCACATTTATAATAAAGTGAAAGCTGCTATGTAATGCATGCAGTTCTTGAAGGATTCAGGAAATATTGGTTTTAACTAGGAAATACTTGTTGCTCTGTGAATATGATGATCGTTGACCCCTTGTTGCTATAATAGCCTTACTGTAATATATTTTCTGGTTCTTACAGTTAGACCTAAACTTATAAGTTATAAATGAAACTGGGAACACTTGTTTGTGAAAGAAGCTCTTCCTTGAAATACCAGTTGTCCTCCATTTATAAATCTACATCTTTATCCGTGTATAGCTTTAAAATATATTTGCAATTCTATTCTAAGTTTGGATAACGCAGCTTGCATATTAGATGAGAAAGCAGTGGGATTTTACATTACGCTTTGTCTCTGTGCGTCACCATGACCACAACAAGCTGCTGTTTGGGCATAGAGGCTTTCCGTGGAAAAATGAAAGGTTTACCACTGTGATAACGGATTCTATTACATGCAGCATAAAGAGAATTCACAATGCATCAGTAAGGTGCTTTCTCTGAAACAAGTCAGCAAGCTATCTGATATACAGTGAGCTCCATAATGTCTGGGACAAAGGCATTTTTTTTCTTGATTTGGCTCTGTAGTCCATTATGATAAAACAATTCATATGTGGTTGTAGTGTACATTTGCAGATTTAAATTTTTTTTAAATAAACAATGTTTGGGACAAATGGCATCACAGGTGTCTCAGATTAGTCAGATGTGTTCAATTGCTTCCTTAGGGCAGGTATAAGAAAGCTTTCAGTATCTAGTTTTGATTCTAGCCTTTTGATTGGCTTTGGTGTCAGTTATTGGCATTTGTTGGCACGAGGACCTGAACTGTGAAAAGTCAAAGAAGTCATTATGAAGCTGAGAAATTAGAAAAATACAGTCAGAGACATAGGCCAAACATTAGGCTATGCAAAATCAACTGTTTGGAACATCATGAGGAAGAAAGAGAACACTGGTATGCTCTGAAATCACGAAGGAGAACTTAAGCAAAACAGCTTTATCTTGAAGCAGGGCATGTCATTCTTTAAAATGATCCCTTAAGCATACACAGTCTGCCACAGGCTTATGAAAAAAGACTGCTGTGTTTTAAACAAAAACAACACTAGTTTCATTTTGTGATTAAAGAGAACAGCACTCAAATGCACAGTGCCATGAAAAAGTATTTCCTGATTTTCTCCATTATCTCATATTTGTTGGACTGAATGGTTTCAGATTTTTAGCCAAAATGTAATATTAGACAACGGGAACCTTAGTAAACTCAAAAAACATTTTATAAGCTATTATTTCACTTATATAATGAAAATATCAGACACCCATATCACACATGTGAAAAAGTAATTGTCCCATAAAACGTAATAAATGGTTGCACCATCTTTCGCAGCAAAAACTGCAACCAAACACTTCCTATAATTTCATATCAGCCTTTCACATTTGCCATAGACATGCTATGTGGTATTGCTTTGTGTTTTGAATAATTGTCTTGCTGCAAAACTAAATTGCACTTCAGCTCATGGACAGATGACCAGACATTATCCTTAAGAAGTTTCTGGTACAATGCAGAATTCATGGTTCCTTCAATAATGGCAAGTCATCCAGGTCTCGAGGCAGCAAAGCATCCCCTCACCATCATACTACCACCGCCATGTTTGACTGTTGGTATAATGTTCTTACTGTGAAATTCTGTATTTGCTTTATAATAGGACCTTTGGCATCCAAAACGTTCCAGCTTTGACTCATCTCTCTATAGGACATTATTCCAAAAGGCTTGGTGATCATCCAGGTGCTTTTTTTGCAAATGTGAGATGAATTGATGTTGGTTAGCAGATGAATTTCATGAATCCAATTTTTTCCCAGTCTCTTTCTTTTCTGGAGTCATGATCACTGACATGAATTTAGAGAGGTCTGCAGTTCTTTGGATGTTCTTCTTGGATCTTTTGTGGCTTCCTAATTTAAAAAAATAAAAAAGTGTTTTGTGTTCACTCAGTTTCCCTTTATCTGATATTACATTTTGACTAAAGATCTGAAATTATCTAGCATGATAAATATGCAATAATAATGAAAATCAGGAAGGGGGCAAACACTTTTTCATGGCACTGTATCTGTATCATGTGCACTGCATGTGCTGTCATCACATCATCCGATATGCCCTTTATATACATACGTATGCAAAAGTAGTTTTGCACCCAGCCAAAGCATTCAAGTGACTTGTTCAACATGGCCATGGCATTTTGCTAATGCATTTTCCCTGCACGGCAAGGGGCCTTTGTGTAGTATAAAACAGGATGTATGAAAATAGGACAGCTTTCATAACAACCAGACTACATTACTGCAAGGCTTATTTGCTCTTTGATTGTCATTTAATGTGCCTCAGTGATGCCCCATTGCTTTCCTTAAATAATCTAATTTTGCTTCATTGTGCTCACACCATGTTGCGTTGCACACTTTTACAGTATTTAAGCGCAAGCTCACCAAATGAATGACATGAATGTTAATTGAAGAGCTGTAAGAACAACAACTCTTCAATATGTAATATCACAATAGGGAAAAATAATAATAAAATGTCATTCATCAAACAGTGAGCACTGTAGAATGTCTATCCCGAGATATATGACTTGGGTCTTTCTATGTACTGTACAATCAAAATGAAGAAGACCAGCACATTCTTCGTCCGTATCGTACTAGATCTGGAGGCCTGCAAGGGACTACACTTCACTAGCTAGAATTCAGAATTCCTGATAGAAATTGCTGATAGAAACAAGTGCAGCAGGGGAAATAAATCTACATATCTTGACATAATGCATGGCAAAAAAAAAACAAAAAGAAAAATTGTAGTTTACACTTTTTTTTCTTGTAATATTCTGACTTCAATCTCAGAGAACTTCTACATTTTTTTCTTGCAAATATCTGATTTTAATCTCAGAATTCAGAGTTTTTTTTGGAATATTACTGACCTCGCAATGTGGGGGGAAATGGCTTTAATACACCATTGTACGTTTTTTGTAAATTTCACTATAGAAAATCAACTAAAACCAGAAAACCTGAAAAATGGAGTCATGTAAACAGAAAAAAAGTGATAAAAGTAAGTAATGTGAACTGTACCACCTTTTCTTTTTTCTTTTCCTTTTTGTGTGTGGTCACTGCTGGATTTGTGGATGAATGGAATAGTGACATTTTATTTCCCTTTAGTTTTTCCTTGGGATGAACAATCTTGGAATGTCTAGTAATTTAAAGTTCTTAAATCAAATAGTATACCTGATCTGTTCTCAATAATAATAATAATAATAATACTTATTATTATTATTATTATTATTATTATTATCATTATTATTATATTGATAAATTCCTACAAAATGTTTAAATGCAATGTTTAAGCAATGCAATGTTTCATGAAATAAACTACATTAAGTACATTTCAGACAAATTTGATTATTGACAATTTATTTGGGTATGGCAAACTCAAATAATGACTTAAGTGATCTTCAGTAACTTTATTAAGACAGGGTAACTTCTTTATAATTGCCACATTTACAAGGTCACTGGATGGATTATTTTTGTGTAGATGGAATGTAGCCTGCTAGCTGCTACATGTAAGTGAAATAAAGAGTTGCCATCAGGAATGCATCCAGCAAAAAAATAAATGACATGGCACAGATGTCTTTTTGAGTACATACTGTAGCAGCATAAGTTAATTGATCTCAATTTTGTAGGTAGCAATTTAATAGGTGATTATTTAAAGAGACAGGACAAATTGGAAACACTGTTTTGATTAAAACCAAACTGCTATCAAAAGACAGAATAAAATTGGATAATTATTGAATTTAAAATGATCCTTGACCAAAAACTGCATAACTAGAGTCTGGCAGTTGATCTGTCTACAAAAGCTGTCACACAAAGAATGTTACCTCCACTTTAAATTTAAATACTCCATTTTTTTTTCTTGACAGACACAAGTTTTGAATGCTTTGTTTGAATTATTCATGAGTACCCACAAAATATATCAAATATTATATCATATGATCCAGGAACTGTTTATTTTCCTGTGATATGTAACATATAGAAAGTTCATTAATGCATCAAATTTCTGATTTATTCTTAATCCGACACTGAAATAATAACTTATAACTTCAAACTGAATTCTAAACTTTCCAAACTGTGTTTGCGAAGTAAAGAAAATGTACCCTTAAACTTTTCTCAAGTTTCTCAAGTAAAATGATGATTGAGTCTCATTATATTATATTACAGTGAGATTTTCTTATCAAGCACTTACAATTTTTGATTAATTTTATGAATATGCATAATAGTATCCAGCAAGGCTCAAGAATATCTTAAATATCTGGAATTTGGTTCATATTTCCATTTTAAAATATTTCTGGTTTTATAACTGGACATTTTTATTTTTTCATAGCATCACCATGGTACTGCTTAATGATCAATATAAATTCAATCAATTTACTTCTACAATGAAGATGGTATTTCTTCTTATGCCTATTTATTATGTCTCTCAGCAGATAGCAGAACAGTCATGCCGTTAAATTGAAGTATGCTAGTAGGAACATATCGGCTGAAACCAATTCTTAAACTCAAGCTACAAAGATGCTTTTAGTAAGGTATTATGGAGAGGACTTGCTGTAGCAGACATCCTTATTAAGCACCTTTGTCTTGTTCACAATAGCAAGTTTGTGGCATGCAGCCATATTTCCAGGTATCCGAGAAGTTACTTGAATAGCTGTTGATATGACAACACAAGATAAATAGGCTCCTTTATATGAAGGAACCCTATAATTAAAAAAAAAAAAAGTTTAGATAACAACCTGAAATGTTCATGGGAATAATAATGTGAAATCACACAGTTCATGCCTCGATAGCATGGAAACCTCTCATGCCTATTCTGGGATTATTATTTTATTTTTTTCTTCTTCTCCACAGTCCAGCCTGTTACACAAAAACTTGCCTTGTGCATTGGAGCGAAACTTGCTGTATCTCATAGGACATTTTAAGCCCTTTAATTAAAGTACTGAAGCATATACAGTACAATTTGAGCCTAGTTTTGAAAGAAATACATGTTCTGTTCATTTCCTGGTAGTTCATTGTTTCTACACCTTCACTTAATATCTTCACTTCCTTCTCCACTCCACTCTTAATTTCCAATCTAATGATGTTTTGGATTTATCCTGCACTCTCATATATCTAATATACGCTCACTGGCCACTTTATTAGGTACACCTGTTCAACTGCAAACTGCACCCGTTAATGCAAATATTTAATCAGCCAATCACGTGGCAGCAACTCAATGCATTTAGGCATGTAGACATGGTCAAGACGATCTGCTGAAGTTCAAACCAAGCATTAGAATGGGGTGATTTAAGTGACTTTGAACATGGCATGGTTTTTGGTGCCAGACAGGCTGGTTTGAGTATTTCAGAAATTGCTGACCTACTGGGATTTTCACGCACAACCATCCCTAGGGTTTACAGAGAATGGTCAGAAAAAGAGAAAATATCCAGTGAGCGGCAGTTCTTTGGGCAAAAATGCCTTGTTGATGGCAGAGGTCAGAGGAGAATGGCCAGACTGGTTCGAGCTGATAGAAAGGCAACAGTAACTGAAATAACCACTTGTTACAACCGAGGTATGCAGAAGAGCATCTCTGAACGCACACCACATCAAACCTTGAAGAAGATGGGCAACAGCAGCAGAAGACCACACCGGGTGCCACTCCTGTCACCTACTGAAGTGGCCGGTGAGTGTATATATATATATATATATATATATATATATATATATATATATATATAGTGGCCTTGTAAATGTGACAATAATAAAAAGTTACACTGTCTCCATAAAATATCACTGAAATGATTATTTCAGTTGGCCATACTCAAAACATGGCTAGAAGTCTCACATTTTAAAGTTTGAAGTCTAACGTTTATTTATATTTAATTTCATGGGAAGAAATGAGGATTTGACAAACAAATCACATTGCATATATTGTATATTGTTAAACATTGTGTTGGAATTTACTTAATTCAGATTAGACAAGGTGTACAATTTTATTTAAGCTTGAGCTTTAAATTATTATTTGTTGCAAGTCAAGATTATTCATCCTGAACTTAAGAAAACTAAGTAGACATCTGCCGCTGTTCTAGAGTTAGTGCCACCCACTTTGCCACAGTTCTATGCAGTGCCGCAAAAATTATTTTTAAGTTGCAAAATGAATGTTGTTACAGTTGCTGAAAAGTGTGCTTAGCAGTAGCTTCAGTTCAGATGGTTATTGAGTTATTGGTGAATTTGCACTATGAGGGAATTTGCTGTGCATGGGAAGGATCTCCTTGCATTGTGCTTAGCCGCTGCACTTCTCATTTTACTAAAAGATTGCACGTTTTTTAAGAGGTAGTAAGAAAAGAGCAGTGCAGTTTGCCCAAACTGTCATAGTGTTATCATAAGCATACAGACTTTGCAATGGATGTGGCATATTAAGAACAAAACAACATACTGATTAGGTTTTCTGTAGTATTTACTTCTTTGCATGGTACTAACTTTAATTAATCAGGACCAATTCAAATTATCAGTTACATTTATTCCATCTTTAGTGTATATGTAACATGATTTCAAAGATTTAAAATCAACTGAAAGAATGTTACAGCAATAAAATTTTGTAAATTGGAGTTTAGGTTTGTAGTATGTAATGTAGACAATGAGGGTTTAACTTCTGGTATTTATAAATATCTTACTTCAAGCATACCATCTTCATCACTATTAGCTTTTTCATAGAGCCTATGCTACTGTTAACCGATGCTTTGAAATTAAACTCCACATTTTTTTATTTCATTATATGTACTTTTCTCTTTGTAAATGTTACCATTTGGATGATTTATCCTTTACTCTGTAGCTGTTCATGTTTTTGAACAATGAAAATAAAAATATGGATATTTAAAAATGTTAAAACGATTAAAATGCATTAAAGTTTTAAGCTGTACCATTCAAGGGCTGACTTTGACAGTGCAAAAAAAGTGCATGGGCTGGGGGGAAGAAAGACAAAGTCACAAAGGGTATACACTCACACACACAAAATCACAGGCTATGGGTAAGAGAGCAGAGGTGCACAAAGGCCTGGATCTCAGAACTGACCTGGATCTTCTCAGTCCATTTGGTGACAGTCATGCAAGTTCCACATGAGTGACGAGGGCAGGTCGGGGGTATATGGTGTAAGCGCCGGTGCAGCAGGTGTCTGGGGGAGACAAGGCCCGCCGACAGATGTGAGGTTTAGGTTTTGCTGGAGGTGAAATTCAGGGTGAGTGTGCACAGACCTCAGGCCACAGCTGCTTTGGGCTTCTCTGCATATGACAGTTTCTGATACCCACCTGCTGACTTCTCTGCCAACATTACAAATCCCCACACAGGCATGGGCCACATCTTGGACCACATATTGTAAGAGATGTGACTTGCATTTCATTTTTCATTTGTTTGGCAGATGCCCCTATCCGGGGTGACTCTAAGATGTGTACAATTTTTATGCATCAGCCATTTACACAGCTCAACTAAGTAGAGCTGACTTTCACAGTGCAAAAAAACCATGAGAAGAAAAAAAAAATATCTGAGCAGCATCCTAATATGGTGTGGTGTGGGGCTCCAACCCCCCTTAATAAACTGGCAAAAAAACTGCATTTTAGCCCAACTACATGAAGCAGCAGGTCCCACAGTTTTTCCACTTCCGAGACAGAGAGTGCACCACAAATCACTCCCCAGAGTTTAGAGCGTAAAGCAGGAATTTGGTAGGTAAGGGATAAACCATGTTTTGTTTTTTTTTTGTTTTTTTTGATAGAAGAGACTTTAAATAATTAGAATATAATATTAATTATGATAAAATGTCATAAATCTTCTGACATTGTTATTTGGCCTTTTATTAATAGGCATTTATGGTTCAATAATTTTTTCATCACATATTTCAATGAAGGACAGTTAAAGGGTTAAGCATAATCCTTAAATTACTCAGGCACCCACTGTAAAATTGATTTTAATGTGCAATGTAAAAGGCAGTTAGAAAGTGGATGAAAATCTGTAATTAATGCTGAAAAGTAACTCCAGAAAGCAGGGCTGAGTTTTGTTACAAAGCTTTCCAGAAATGTATTCCAACCCTATTCAGTCTTTATAATCAAAGGTTTCAGCATCGATACGTCTTATGAATTTCAGCCAGATTCCTTGGAAGTTTCTTCTTTTGATTAACATACAAGCTTGTACTCACCTGTCAGCATTAGCCAAATATGTATTTATTCATTTTTAATTGGTCAATAAGCAGAGACATTTGTATCAATTTTGAGGCTAGGTGTCCCCTGCCACCTATCACAAAAACAGCAACACATGGTTCATTCAATCCACAAAGTAAACCATGTAATAAGCAACAGGAGAAGCCCATAATGCATTAGAATCAAGAGGAGTGTTTGCTCTTAGACAAGTCTAATTGTAGGTCAGAAACAACTGCTGATATATCAAAGCCCAAACAGAATTTCCATTACACTTCAGCAGGTAATTTGACTGGAAACAACAGACAATGTGCATTGTTGTCCTTATGAATAGATTTTTAAGATGGATTCGGTCTGAACAGATTGTACATGACAGGTGATAATATTTCATTTATAGAGCTATATCACAGGAACACAATGCAATCAAACAATTCACAGGAGAGCTTTATAGTTGCCTTTCATGCCTTTTGGAGAAAAGCATTTTGTTCAAACCATACTTATTGTACACTCAATAAGAGTGATACGAGGAAAAGAATCCATCCAGCTCTATAATTTACATGTATTACAGGTAGACTGTCCAAAAGTTTTGAAATCACCAAAACTCTGATAAATAGGTAGCGTTTGGTAAACACCAATTTGAAATTTTTCTGTTATGTTTTGATTACAGGAATCATAATGTAAAACAATGTTTGTCTCCAGACAAAGCAACAGACGTCACCCACTGAACTTGATGAAGCATTCAGTGCTGGAATGATGTGCCAGCTGGTATCAAATTCCATGCTTGTGTTTTCACTGTGTTTGACTTGCAAAGTCATTTGACCACAATGATAAAGTTAAATTCCCCCTAAAGAATATAAGGTTAGCTATCCTTTGAGTTAACATTCTTTCTTTCTTTGCAAAACATTTACAAGTGCACAAATGTGTAATTTTTTTTTCCGCATATCTTATGAATAGCTTCAGACTTACAAACATCCTCTATTATATACCTCAATCTAATTAATTGCACCTATTCTGAGTAATGAGACTGAACAATGACCCTGTAAACAAATTTACAAAGCTAATCTTACATCATCTATTGTACCAAAACAGCCACAGAGCAATAGAAAAATAATGTGCTAATAATGTGCTAATCTGAATGACATAAAGGTGTTGTGAAACATTCTGTACCAGAAGAGGGTATAGCTCTCAAATACAGTTACTTAAGTACAAGTTCTGTTACTTTAATAAAGACCTACTCAAGTGAAAGTTTTACTCTTAAAAATGACTGAAATTCAGTGTAGGATTGCACAAAATGTTAAGAATCCCGTATATATGTCTGCAAAAAATCCCACTGATTAAGATGAAAATTGTTTTTTGTTAATACCCTATTTGTACAATTGAAAATATAATTGTGAGCGCAGTTCTGTAGGCATGCTGAGGCAATTTCATGTAAATAATGAATATGTGTGCAAGTGCCCCATCTGCATTTGTGAATTGCAAGGAAAAATTATAGGGGAGCGCGGGGTCAAATGTAACACGTGGCAAAATGTAAGACTTTTTAGGCAGATGCATTGAGCTTGAATGACATATTTCATGTTAACCACTTCATTCTTTGTAACTTCAGCATTTTTACATTGTGCCAACCAACCCTGTGTTGGGGCTGGTCATATATGTCAGATTAGCTTAGTCTGATTAGCTAATTGGCAAGCCATACTGCTTGAGAGTGGTCGCTTTACTTGTCTATCATAGGTAGTGTTGGTATTCCTGTAGCCTATACATGCTCTGTCCTGAGGTCCCATTGGGGACAGATGAAGTGGCTATGTCTGAGGAGCCCTCCTCAGTGAAGGCTGGTCAGTATCATGATGAAAGTCTAGTGTAGAACTGGAAGCCAAATAGTTTGATTCAGTTGGTAATCATCACACTTTTTAAAAAGCAGAATACTGTGAGTGGTGTAAGTCATGAATTAAAGATGAAACTTTGAGTGATTAAAATGTTAAAAAAAAAAAGAAAAGACAAAAAGAACTGGTCTTATAAAGGCAATCTCTTTATAATGAATAGTGACAGAAGGAAGTGCGCATTTGGAATATTTTATTTCAGATGTTCTCAACCTGTTTATCACCCATGCCCTCCTAACTTTTTTTTACCCATTTGGTACCGCTCTCCTCTCAGAAAAAGACTTGATTACCTATAGTCTCTGTATGATTTTCTTTTTTCTCCAACAGACTTGTCCAACAGATTTGACTGAAACACATATGACATGAAAACATTTATCAATAAATCTTTCATTAATTATGTTCAATAAAATGTCTTTCTGATGCTACTTTATTAAGTTTTCTGAATAATCACAATTAATATTTAGGACTTATTGTGAACTGTTTCGCCACCGCTCTCCTTTAAAAAAATATATTTATTTTTTTATTTCTTATTTTTGCTGAATTGCATATTTTGGTTGTGTATGTATTGGCTGGTTAATTGAGAGAACATTTCATCTCTTGGTATTATGTTGAAATATATTTTTCTATATTTATATGTTAGACCCACATTTTGTGGGTTATTCAGATGACATTCAGCCTTTCATTGCCTGAGAGAATCATATGCACCAAAATTGGAAAATTAAATTTTGATTCCTGTTTTTTACTCCCCAGCACCTTCATTTCTCAGCTGAAACCATTTCGGTGTTGTGGTAAATGTAAGCAATTAGTAAATCTATGCTAATTCAATAAAGAAGTATAGCTGTACATCCACAGCCTCAGCCATAAATCTATATATTTCCCAGCAATATGGGGACATTGTAAACCCTCAAGTAAACTGCCTAACAAAGCTTCTTGTACTAAAATGAATAGGAAGGACCCAAAAAAATTGCAGAGCTGCAATGCAGAGAATATTTGCATGAGTAGTAACGGTGGTCAAAAGGATATAATACAATGAAAAATGTATATTTTCCTGATGAACCACACTTATTATTTTATATGTTTACATGTATGTGCTTTTGTTGTATAAACTAATAATGCAGGTAACTAACACATTAAAATGCAATAGTCATCTGCAAACTGATATTTCTTGCTCACAGTTAAATGATATTTCTTGCTCACAGTTAAATAGTGCACATCATGTTCACCTGAATCCAAGTTTCTTCGTGGAGGTAATTTGATCCAGAAAGAATGACCCTCACTGCAAATGTTGCTCTCACCTTCACTTGTTCTGCAGTGTCTGCTGTCGACTCATCAAGAACAACAACAAAAGCTCTGCAGATGGACATTGGATGACTTTGCTCGCAGTGCACAGAGGAGCAGAAACCATCTAGCTCTCAATAAGGATGCAAGGCAGTATTTCCAGCGGCTGTTTTTTTTTTTGTTTTTTTGAGCTGTTGGACATCAATAAGTCAGAGGGGCATCCTATGGAGGATATACTGATGCATTTGCAGATCATATCATCAAGGGCATTGGTTTCGTTTGACAATTGGGAGGGACATTGTCCCTTTAACCCCCACCCACCCCAGTCAAAGCCAGCCTAATGTTATGGCCCAGCATTCGAGATTTCAACCATTTCAAGCATTTCTATGCTCAATCAAGCCCTTATCTCTCAGAAAACTCAGCATGTATGAGTCTGAAACAGAGATGCTGAGGGGTGACCGAGCCTACACTCAACACAGAAAAAGACAATGAACTCAGGAGTGGATAACTTTACGTGCATTCAATAGGGAAATACTGTCAACGTGGGAACAGTTTGAAATTGCTAGCTTGTCTCCAGAAAAACTGGCAGACTGTCTAACTCTATTAAATCCCTTAAGGCAGGCTCCCTACGGTATGGTATTAAATATGAACTATGCAAGTGCTGACTGCAGCCAGCAGCCCCACAAAGCAACACACTGCTGGCTCTAGCATCATCCAGGGAAGGAAGAGTTTCAGTTGGCTGGAATGACACCGTGTCATCATGTTTAACAACACCTGTTGGTCAATTGGGTGCTTATGTTTTCTCTCTTTGGCAGCAGATAATCGTCCTACAACTTTAATCTTCCTACTACTCATGTCCTTGCAAGCCCTACTGGTGAAATGAAGCAGAGGTAACATCATTTCAGAAGAGAGCACAAGTACTTCTTCTGCTCTCCCAAATAGACAATGGAGGTGGCAATGACAATGGGGGTGGCAGTGTTGCAGCGTGAGCATGATTAGACATTCTGAATTCAGAGAAAAAAGGGGTAAAGCTAACAATTAATCTCTCATGGTACAGAAACAATTTATGATGGGTTAACAAGCAAAGATAGCTTAATTTAACTCTAAATGTTTATTGTCACTGCTACAGCGGTCATTTCTGCTTGATGTCAATTTAGCTGGCTTGCTTATGTTAGCTGATTATTTTCAGATCTGATTTAGGAAAAAAAGTGATTGCAGTAGTAATTCAGGTGATTTTATCTATATGTGAGTTCAACCATTTCTTTATAGACCTTCCTTTGTGCACGACGGCTTAATCATGCTGAAACAGGAAAGGGCCTTTCTCAAACTGTTGTCACAAAGTTGGCAGTGCACAATTCTCTAGAATGTCACTATATCCTATAGCATTAAGATTTCCCTTCACTTAAACTAAGGGGCCTAGCCCAAACCATGAAAAACAGCCCAGACCATTATTACTCTTCCACCAAACTTTACAGTTGGCACTATTCGGGCCAGTACAGTTGGCACTATGCATTCCGCCAAACCCAGATTCCTCAGTCAGACAGCCAGATAGCAAAGTGTGATTCATCATTCCTGAGAACAGGTTTCCACTGCTCCAGAGTCTAATGGCCATGTGATTTACACCACTCCAACTGACGCTTAGCATTGCATATGGTAATCTTAGGCTTGTGTACGGCTGCTCGGTTATGGAAACCCATTTTATGAATCCATTTCATTTCATTTCTTGATGAACAGTCCTTGTGCTGAAGTTGTTTCCAGAGGTAGTTTGGAACTCTGTAATGAGAGTTGCAACTGAGGACTGATG
Source organism: Anguilla anguilla (assembly GCF_013347855.1). Classification (NCBI taxonomy): domain Eukaryota; kingdom Metazoa; phylum Chordata; class Actinopteri; order Anguilliformes; family Anguillidae; genus Anguilla; species Anguilla anguilla. The sequence continues at coordinate 51,578,359 of NC_049203.1, read as the reverse complement.
GTTTTTACATGCTACACACTTCAGCGGTATGAGAGTTCTATGAGATTGTTCTATGAGATTGTTCGATCTACTGCTTCGCAGCTGGGCTGTTGTTGCTCCTATATGTTTCCACTTCACAATAACTTACAGTTGAATGGGGAAGCTCTAGCAGGGTAGATATTTGACAAAATGACTTACTGGAAAGGTGGCATCTTATGACAGTGCCATGTTGAAAGTCAATGAGTTCTTAAGAATGACCCATTCTACTGCCAATGTTTGTCAATGGAGATTGCATGGCTGTATGCTTGATTTTATGCATCTGTTAGCAATGGATGTGGCTGTAATAGCCAAAACCACTCCTTAGAAGGGGTGTCCACATACTTTTGAAAATGTAGTGTATATCATCAGTATGCAATTCAAGATGTCTAACACATCCATGAGGAACCAATAAAAAATCAGTTCATACCAAAAAGCTGAGGGCTTTTGTAATTGCATTGTAAATGCATGTCTTTATTCCATTTAGAAAATATCTGTGCAGCATGCCCAAAAAGTTCCATTTCACAGATTTCAAAACAAAATGCCAATACAATATTGGAGAGTATGAATGAGTCTGAGAACAAGGAGGTTTCTGGATGGGGGATCCTCAAGGGGAGAATGGATGTCAAATAAATCAAAATAACATTCTCAACTGATCAAAAAGAAGATAAATAGGGCCAATTCAACTGCACTTCAAGCAGGACCTTTGGGCTATAGAAATTCAAAGCCACCCCCTCTCCAGTGAGCTACAAACAGATGAATAGATTTCATTTCTATCCAAGTCTACTTTTTGCTGACAAACTATAGATTACCTGCAAAGTAAGGGCACCCTATTTTACAAGCACTGTCAAACCTCACCCTTCTCAGACCAGAATACTATTCATTAGGTAAGGAAGACAACCACAGGATCGAAACCAACCACTGGGAACCCATAGCAGGATGCAATCGCGGAAGTAGCACTTGTTTGCATACATATACAGTACAAGACAAAAGTTAGCCTCCTGAATTTTTATTTTTTTAAATGTTTTTATTTTATTCAGGTAGAGAAGAATTCAGTTAATATATGCACATTTGTTGAATAACAAAACCAAAGCACAAACATCAAATCTTTTTTTTTTCAAATTCTACCTACAATGACACAAAATCATGAGTTTTACATAAAGTATTATTACGATATTGTCAGCTTCATCATGTTTGGGACAAATAATTTATTTTTATTTTTCTTTCCGGTGGGGCTTCTGCCTCGAATCCCAAGAATGTTGTCACCTGGACTCACCCACTGCTGCGGTCTGGCCACTCTTTCATCGCCACCTCCACACTGCCCATTTTAATTTCCACCTGCCACTCGCCACCACCGCCACCCAGCCCCGCCCATCATCCAAGCACCTCCCTCAGGATTGTCACTTAGCTGCCACTAATTTGATCAACGTGAACATTGACTGACTGATCATGTTGGTCACAAAGCTAAACCCTGAGCTGACCAGAGGAGGATGGATTCCCCCCTTGAGCCTGGTTCCTTCCGAGGTTTCTTCCTATCTGCCACAGGGAGTTTTTTCTTGCCACTATTGCTCCAGGCTTGCTCCTGGGGGTTTAGAGCAGGGTTGCTTGTGAAGCGTGTTGTGACGATTGTTTGTGAAATGCCCTACATAAAATACATTTTGATTTGATATGTCACTGTACTCTGTCACGGCTCTGGTTCCTGATCACTGAATGCCCACCACCAAATTCTCACTCTGTTCCTTTGATTTTCCTGTCTTTCGTTGTATCATGTCTCGTGATTTCTGTTGGAGTTTTTTTTGTAATTGGATAATTGGTTTTCACATTCTGCACTTATCTGCTTGTTTTCCGTGATGTGTCTCACTATGCATTTAGGTTCCTGGTTTTCTTCAGTTCTGTGCTTGGTCTTCATTTTGGCCAAACATGTTTTACTTACTTCTGCCTCTGTGTTGGTCTCTGCACCTGGGTCCTAATTCTTTTGTGTGCCCTGACAGAAGTCTACATTTTATATTTGCAATCAAACAATTTACGTGTCATTAAAGTGCAGATTTCAGCTTTTATGAAAGGAATTTTTTTGTAGAATTTGACTTCATGTAGAAATTGCAACACGGTTTATACATCGCACCCCCATTTTCGGGAACCATAATGTTTGTGCCATATTAATGTTATATTACTGTACCTAGCTAGGATAATTTGATTATGTTAGTGTATCTGGCAGGATTGTTTTTGTATGATTAGGTGTGATTCCAGTGCTAGTTTGTACTTGGTAGGATTCTTGCTTGCTGAACAAGCTTACTCTACAGGGTTGGAGTCCTGATCGATGTGGTCACTTCTGGCACTACGATCCTTACTTCACTCTAGTGTTTCTTTTGCGCCTCTACATCATGAAACCTATGCACTTGTTGTACGTCTCTCTGGATAAGAGCGTCTGCTAAATGCCTATAATGTAATGTAATGTAATATAAATGTAAGTAGCCAAAATAGCATATCCTTTGCGTGCAATGACTCCTTTAAGTCTGCAAACTATAGAGATCAGCAGGTGGTGAGTATCTTCTCTGGTGATGCTCTGCAAGGCCTGTATGGCAGCCATCTTCAGCTGTTTCAGGGGCTAGTTGTCCCAATTTGTCTATTCAGCATATAAAATGCTGGTAGACCATGATAGACCACTGTGGTGGATGACCAAAGAAAACTTTCAATTTTGAGGAATAAACCCCTTTCAACAGTCACAGATCACAAAGACTCTCCTGGATGTGGGTATTGATGCATGAAACAACCATAAGAGAAGACTACACCAGCATAAGATCAGAGGGTTCACCAGAAGAGGCAAACAACTGTTAAGCCTAAAGAACGGAATGGCAAAGTTAGAGCTTGAAAGGTCAATTAAAACTGTCAAGTTCTGAAAAAAAAGTCTAATGCACAGATTAATATTAATCTTAATCAAAGTGATGGAAAGAGGGTAGTGAGAAGAAAGAAAGCTACTGCTCATAATCCAAAGCATACAACCTCATCGTTGAAACATGGAGGAGGTAGTGTCATGGTCTTGGCATGTATGGCTGCCACTGGAACAGGCTCACTTGTCTTTATTGGTGATGAGACTGCCAATGGCAGCATTAGGGTGAATTCTGAAGTGTACGGAATCGTTGAATCTGCTAAAATCCAACCAAATGCCTCAAAGCTCTTTGGATGCTGCTTCACCTTGCATAGAATTGAATGATTTTGAGAGACTAAGGCAATCACCCGACCGGAATCCAACTGAACATGTGTCAAAGGCTGAAGACAAGACCCCGAAACAAACACAGAAATGAACATGACTGCTGTTAAGAATTGGCAGAGCATCACCAAGAAAACAGCAGCTGAGCAGCCAATTGTCCCACTACTTTTGTTCCCCTAAAATGGGAGGACTGTGTATAAAAAGTGTTGTTATTCCAACATAGATCACATATATGGATGTAAATGCCCTCAAATGAAAGGTGTCAGTCTGCACTTTAACCCCATATTCAGTGTTAAATTTCATATTCATTCTCATTTCAAATCCAAATACTTAAGGACTGCACTGTCTGAGACATAATGTTTCTTAATTTTGTTTCTGTGCTCCACAATTTTTTTTTTACATATACATTCCAGTCCATAAGTATTTGGACAGTGACTATGTTTATTTGTAAAAATACAAATACAGAATTATCATTTGCCTGGCAAATGAACGGTATATGGATATTTTGTTGGCTTCAGATAATCACTTGAGTTTCAAACAGCTTGTCAATGGGATGCATTGTTGTAAATTAATTTGCAATAGCACAATGTCACTGTGAAGTGGGCTTATTAATAGCCTTACTGTGGCTGACTCACATGCAGGATTAATTTATCTGGTAAAGTCTTAGTTATTTATTTTTTCTTCTTTTCTTTCTTTTTCCTATTTTGAGACTCTCTGATGCATCATTTCATTCCATTGTTTCATGTGATTTCTGACACTAAATAAACAAAAAAAAAACATTGATATCTCTAGAAGAAACACACACGAGAGAACTATCTGTGCTGCTTGTATCTCTAAAAATAGTGGTAGAAAAGCAAAATCTTTTAACATCAAAATAAATCGTACTCCTAGGAATAAACACAAGGGTCTGTGTGGTCGTTTGCCCCAAATCTTACATGCATAAGGCTGTCATGAGTAACAGGAAAAATAAAAAAATATAAAAATAATAGCAACAAAGGAGCTCTGAAGGACAGGGGAGTATTTGATATTTCTGGAAAACTGCTCCAGCAATATACTGGGACACATTAAGCATCTGCACGATAAACTTCTACTCATTTTCCAAGACCCAATTTGTACATACAACAGTAAAGTCAAAACTCACTGCTCCCCTGTCTCCAAAATGGCTTAGATCATGTTTTTGAGAAAATATAAGAAGTAAAAATAAAAAAATATATATATTTGTTCATATTGCTTGGGTCAACTATGGACGCACAAAGACCTGATCCCTAATATGCCTAATATACTTCTGTTTAATGCCAATGTGGCCAGCATGGTTTTTGATCATTATTGAAAGAAAATGAATATGAGAGACACTCATCTGCTGTGGTCATCTGTGGACAAAACAACTTTGAAGACGAGCTCATTAGGTCAAAGAAAGAACTCTTGTCTTTCCACAGAGAACAGTTAGTTTAGTAGTTACTGGAGCAGATTCACTTCTGAATGATGAGTAAGCTCTGTGACCCAAAGGCATTGCCAGGCTTTATCAATTGAATAAATTGGATGATTTTTACTTGGTTATTATATCGTTCAAGGCAAACCCTTTTTTTAAATATATCATTGATTGCCTAGGGCAATACTCCTTTTCTTTGATCTACTGCAAGTCTCTGCATAAAGGATCATAAGGAATTGTACCATTAGTATGTGGAGAAAAGGGGCTTTTATCAATTACATCAAAGTTCAGCTGGTGCCCGGCCATTAAATATATGCATATATACGGCTCTGGGAAGCAAAGAATTGTTAGCAGAAACAAGGATCGAAAGCAATCTCTCAGTTTCAGCAGAGCTAAATGGGTCATTTTAACCTTGAACTAAAAATTCAGCTAATTTTGCATTCCAACACTGCTAAAACAATTTAAGAACCTAATTATTTCTGTGGAAGATTTTTATGGCTGTATTAAATAAAATACTAATAATATGTATATCTATATTCAAACATTTTAGCAGTAGCTGTATGATGCCTGGGAAGCTTTCATTCTTAGTAATCATTTCTGACCACCCCTGATGTATGGCATTTTATAACTTTATATCCTTTAAAGCACCTGTAGCACTATGTGAACTATGAGTTGTGGCTACATAGTTAGCACTGTTAGTTGTATTCCAGCATTGTGTCTGTGTTTGATGAATTATTGAAATTGTGCACTTTTATCTCATTCATGTGGTTTCAAAGGTAGAGACTGACACATTATTTAACATACTCATTAAAAACTCAATATTGTAATAAACACAAATAGATTTTACTATTTGCTTCGTGTTTATTATTCAAATTGAAAATGAAAACAAATGTTCTGTATCTGTAAGAAGTAGACATGCACCATGTCTGGCTCATATTATTCAAATAATAGTTGGAGTGCTATTGTATTAAATTATTATTCTTTTTTGTATCTTTTTTGTTTCTCAGGAGTGTGAGTTGGCTGAAACATGTTTCCCCCCCAGTTGTAATATTCTCAGTTGAATGTTTTAATGCATGATGGTCCAGTCTTTGCTGTTAACCTGTTGTGAGAATTTTGAGTTTTATGTTTTTTTGTGGGTTGTGATTCCCAACTTTCCAAACGATGGATGAGGTCAATTATATTCTTGCAATTTTGCATAACAAAAAAGATGTTTCTCCATTTTGGTTGCTGCCCAACAGCTATGTTGTTTTGCTACAATGGTATTCAGCATAATGTTCATCTCCCCAAGCCTTAAATAAAACCTGATGTATTTCAAATGGTACATTGCAGCGCATCACCAAGTTCCCCAACTGATTTTCCATAGATCCGGAGGCAGTGATCTTATTAGTAGTGAATAACCTTCCCATTCAAATGTGTCTGTTTGTTTATTTGGACCTCCATTAGCTGCGGTAGATGCAGCAGTCATTTTTTCTGGGGTCCACACAAACAGAATAAAGTTGCGTTCAGTACATACACTACATTTCCAAAAGTATGTGGACACCTGAACATAATACCTATATGTGCTTGTTGAACATCTCATTCCAAAACATTCTCATTCTTTGCTGCTTTAACAGCTTCCACTCTTCTGGTAAGGCTTTCCACTAGACTTTGTAACATGGCTGCAGGGATTTGCTTCCATTCTGCCGCAAGAACATTTGTGAGGTCACCTGCAGAGGGATGCTAAAATAATGCACAATGGTATTCACCACATTTATCATGTATTGCTTCTAAAAAGCTTATCTTTATGGTGGACCTGAGGAAACCTCACAGTCTCAGCTCATCATACTTATCTCAACATCCATCAGCCTCAGCTATATTTCTATCAGTATAAGCTGCATGTTGTCAGCCTTTGCTCAACATTCATCAGTTTAACCAATAACTTCAGTCTCAGCTGTGCTTTGTTAGTGCACTAATAGTAGCTGTAGTGTGCGAACTGCCACCACCCATTTTGGAATGGCCTGCCTGATTTGCGTGGAGTCAATTTCTGGTTCATGTGCACAGTAACAGCAGCCTATTAACAATGGGTAGCTGAAATGGATTTTTCAATATGATTCTGAATATATGCTGCCACACCTCCTTGACCATTTCTATCTTTTCTGTATATATTGTTGCTCCATATACCCACCTTGAGTCCCCAAAGGAGGGATCTAAATGACTTTTAGTAATGGTAAATATGTGTCTATTGCAGAGATGGAACATCTAGGTTCGGAAAGTAAAAGCCCTCTCCACTATTTTGTTCCACTCACCTGGATCTGCTAATTGGCACAGTTCTTCAGACAGGAGGTAGAACTAATTTGTGAAATCAGCTGGCTGATGGAAGGACTTTCAAAACCGTGGACATTCCACCTCCCGTATTTTCTGACAATGTCTGTATATTGTTAGATTATAACCGTTCACTTATTTCTTGTACTTTATTTCTTAAGCTGCATTTGACACCGTGTATACAGTATGTATGTGTGTGAATGTGTAAGTGTGTGTGTGTGTGTGTGTGTCTATCCATTAGAATATGCAAGTTTTTATGGCAACTTCATTTTTAGCTACTTCCATGAGGGAACTTGTGTGGGAGTGTGAGGATGTGCAATCAGCTGATCATACCTGAAATAAGCTAAGTTGCCATTGCTACGTGCAACAAAAAGATGAGGCAGTAGTTCTTAACTTCTTTCAAACCTAGCTTCAGTCTTTCAAAAAAGTCCCCATTGATGAAGATCTTCATTCCCTTTAGACACTTTGACCTTTTAACGATCTTGTCCTTTAAAGGGGTATTTCACCCTTTTATGGAATAAGTAATTTTGTGGAGCTGACCCCATTGTATTTGCATAGCGTGAATATTCACAACAGCAGATGCTCCTGTTGACTATTGTCAGCATTGCCATTCCTTCCCGTTATCAGGCTCCTAATTCACTCATTCATTTTCGGGATCTCACTTAAATTAGTCATTTTAAAACCATAACTACGAAGGATGTTTGATCCATGCAATATTTTTGTAATAAAAGGCATCTGTTTTATTTTGAGTTGATAAGCTGTTTTAAGGTTCAGGTTAGCTCTAAATAGAGGAACTATTTTCAGATTGGTTACTACGTAGGAACACAGAAAGCCATAGTTTGACTCAATTCAATGCAAACACACATGTCAATTTGTTATCATACACCAGGATACATCACTTATTTAAAATAACAAAACTTTTTTTGCAAACAGATACCTTTTGGCTTTAGTGCTTTATTTTCTTGATCCATTATCTACTGTAGTTAGTTTGTGTTATTCATTTTGGCGAGGTCCTGAAAATGAATGTGAGTGAATAGGAGACGACCGGGAGGAGCGGTGATCATAACAGCAGTCAACAGGAGCATCTCATGTTGTTAGTATTCACACTATGCAAAAAGAGTAGGCTCCACAATGTTACTTGTGTTACAAAAGGGTGAAATATACATTTAAGATGTTCTGCATCCCTTATTTCCTAACTTGTTTTACCACGTGTTCTTTAAAAATGTACTTCATTTTGGATGATACACCTAGTATGACCTTAATTTAAATCATACTGCCTCTCTTGTGTATATCTCAGTCTGTTGTCTTTGTGTTTGTATTTGTAAGTGTTGGCCTATTGTAATCTTTGTCCTGCAGTCTAAAAACAATTTGCAAAAATAATTACTAAATAATCTGTCAGCACGCAATGTACCATTAGGATATTGTTTTACTCTCTGTTGTTGTTTGTGTCCATGTTTCACTTCCTCCACACTTATTCATGTCAGCATCATTTTAGTGTTTTGCACTGCTGAACATCTTGTAATCAGCTTCAAATTATAACATTAATCATGTATTTGTGCTGATTGCCAAATTATAACTGAACTCTGAGTGCCCAGAGGGAAAACTGGAGGATAACAGCTGAAATTCAGATTGACAGCTCAGAAGGTCACATGCTCAAGATTTTCTCTGGGCCCTAATAATAATTGGACTTTTGAATAAGACATTTTATTCAAATGACTGAATGAAAAACATGAACATATTTTTTTAAAATAAACAATTTAACCACTGAGCTATTTATGTAATAACAGCTAAAAATACAAAATTTTGTGACTTAGGCCCACCTTCTGGTAACCATTATTTACCCAAAGGAGAAGCTTATCAGAAAATGTTGATCCACATGGAGGTTTCTGAGTAAATATGATATAAACAGTGACATTTTACAGAATGATCCTGCTTGTCTATTATCAGAGAGATCCTTACAGTAAACAAACCTTCCTTCAACTGATCTTTCAACTCTTGTTCCTCATCCCTGTTTCAGTTGAGGTATAATGGAACATGATGATTCTCTATTGAGAGTATTACTGACAGAAACCACAGAAATGATGACAAACTCTGGCCCATATTTTGCCTTCTTGATATATGATTGCTGCTGTGAAGACACCAATCCTGACTTTGCAACCCCTCATGTTGTTATTGAGCAATAACAGCCCTGATGCAAGAAGGGCTTATTTATGCACATCCCAGTCCAAGTGTTAATTGTGTTGTTAGTTTGTTATATCTGCAATGTACTATGGGAGAGGTGGGATCAGTCAACAGGAGTGGTGTATTTCCGTTTGATTGCAACTAGTACGTCAGGGTGACATAAGGAGCCAGGTCATTTTGAAATAACTCAACATTGCTGATTTGATTTCATTTTGGCCCTGCTGCTGATGATTACCAAGTAATAGCCTAGACTAATGCTATAATCCAGATGTAAACCAGAAATGATATGGAGCTTGTGTGTGAGCCTGTTTACAGGCACAGCTTCTTTAAAAAAACACACACAGTATTGCCTGCTTCAAATCAATGCTCAACTAACTTGTTAAATGTTTATACAGCTGTATTTGAGCTTTCATGCTTATGTTTTCCCTTATGTTTTTTCTTCTGTTAAACTTGACATTGTGTTTTTCACATGCAGCTCAGCAACAAACAGCAGAAAGTATGTGTTTGCATGAAGTATGTTTGTAAAATTCAGGAATTATTTATATTTTAGACTCTATAAGGATCAGAACAGGCTAGCCAGCTAGATGTAGGGCTCTATTTTCCGTAATCGACGTTACGCGTTGCATGGGCTCAGTCAGTGGCACAGTATGTAGGCGCACTAGCCGTGGCTAGTGAATGTTGGTATTTTCAGGGCCAAAGGTGTGGAGCACACTGCGCAAAACGAGAGGCACACCTGGAAACAGGTCTGCGTAATACCGAATGTCAGTCAAACTTTATTTAATTTCAAGAAACCATTGAGGAAGAATCCTCATTTACAATGGTGTCCAATTACATACATTAAAACAGTAAAACTCAGAGATCTGAATTTTGACCTGGTGAAGTGGCAGCAATGATTTTACATTTAAAGTGCTCTATATTGATTTTATTCCAAAGGTTGGGTCTCACTGGTCGTACATGCAGGGTAAGCGTACCATGACTGTTAGTGTACCGAATTAAAAGAGATCAGATATATAGGTGGCTGTTTATTGAATGTTTTATAAATAAATAAATAAAAATGATTACTGATAGAAATGACCACCAAACCTTTGCATACAAGAGACAATTGTGTGTGTTATAGCTGTCACCGGTGATAAATTTTAGTGCTGAGTGGTAAACAGCATCTAGTGGTTTCAGGGTAGTAGCAACAACTCGGCCATAAATTATATCTCATTACTCCAGTGATTCTACTATTTTTTTCCTGTGGAGCCAAGGAAAACAGCATTTATTTCTGTACAGAAAACTTTGTTACTATTTTGTTAATGTCCACAACACTATGTCCCTTGCCCAGACATTTGAGGAGCCCTCTGTGTGTTCAGTGCTGCAACCACTGAGACTGGGGACTGTGGGGGAACACGGGTTGTGAGAAGATAAGGTAGTGGGGAGAAGAACAGAGGACATTGTCCCCATACCATTTCCTTGGATAGTAGTGGACAGCTCACGTAACTCCGTGTGTGTGACCTGTCCACATTATCATGCCAACCATTTTCATTCTCAGGATATGACCATTCCTCAAAAACAAAAACATGGTCATTTGCATGCTGACATAATGCACAACTCACCAAATAGAGTATTACTCATTACAATGTTGAATTTTATGTTTTGAAGGTAAAGAAAATTACATTACTATTACTATACATAAATACCCTAAATCAATTAGAATACCTCCACACACAAAATTATGCAATAACTCACACTCACCACTTTCTGTTACACTCTGAAAACTAAAGTATTTCATTAGATCTCTGTAGGTTTACCACAGCTTGAATAAAGAATACATAAAGAACCAATAAAACTTAAAGCTAGAATCACCACTACCTTGGCTGACTAATCAAATCATTAGAAAATAGAGAAAAATACAACAAAAATTCTGACATTTATTATTGACACTTGAATTCCTTGGCTGATTGGTGTAGTCGTTTGTTGTGACATGAGAACCAGCCTGTTCTCTGTTAACAAAGTAATGCACCATAGATACATTAATTCCCAAGGTGATCACAGAAGTTAAATCTAAACTAGAACGATTATGTGAAGAGAATGCCCATACCTCATTAATTCAAAGCTTCCAATTAATAAAAGATGACCTCTAATTAGTAATTTAAACCCTACATTATTTGACTGTGCACCCACATGAAGCTTCAAGGTTTCAAGATGTATGTTTTGACAATGTGCATTAGATGAAACATGCTGTTGTTCAATCTGTACTTATTGCTTATTGATCAGATTGACTAGATTATATATATATATATATATATATATATATATATACAATGTCTGCTTAACGTTTCTGGTCAATGATGTTCACGAAAAGTTAGCTAAACCAAGTTACTTTAACCCACAGTTTACCGACACAAATTATGGAAACGCTGTGCTTAAAGAACAATTATTATTAATTATTAACAATTTACAAGTGTTTCAGAGATCACTGAAAATATGAAAATCTGCAGAGTGACTAACTCATAGCTTATAGCCTAATCTGATTTTTTTTCCATTCCAACATAAAAACACTGAAAACTGAAATATGTGAATTATTTGCTGTTCTGTTGTTTTAATACTTTTTTGCATTCACAAATGACCAATAAATATTTTTCAATGATTCTTGCGAATAAATAAATAAATAAAGAAATAAATAAATAAAAGCCTGAGCCAAAATTGGTTCAAAAAGTGTTGTTGTGGACCCACATACTTTTGACCCAACATATTATAGAGTGTTTAAAAGACAATAAATAGTGCACTGTATCACTTGATTTCACAAGATATGAAACGTATCATAATTAGTAGCATGTATGCAACAAACATTATGGGAATAGGCCAGACAAGTGCTGGTTAAGCCTGAAAAGTAAAGTGTACTTACCATCATTATTCTTAACAGCATGTGTGAGAGCAGCTCACATACTCTCACTGTTGCTTTCACTCTGTTACCTCTGGGTAATTCTGTCTCATAAGAATGATGGATTTCACCGTCCTCACCTCCCCCTGCTTCTTTTCAGCTGCAGAGAAGGGTAGTGATAACTTGGATGACTTTTGGAATTCAGAATTATTTCGTTCTGGTGGATTTCTGTGTCACTTCTATTGCCTCTCATACTTTTTCAGCCTCACCCAGCACAATACAGTAAGCAATAATGCAAGCAGAGGAAACATTGCCAATCAGTATAAATGTAAATGGTTGTAAAATACACATGACTCAGCAAGAGAGGTGGTTTTCTTATGTGAGTAAAATAAATTTTATATATGGCATATATAATTTTTATGTGACATTTATGATCACTCTCTGACACTTGAGGTTACATACAGACAATCATGATTGAAATAGAATATAATAAGAGCTACTCATTTGACAACCTTTCAAAAACAATGGTACAATTTGATTGCCATGAAAGATGTTTCAGGAGTATATTTGACAGAAAAATTTACTCACTGAATAATGCTTGTAAAGTGAAAAACTAAAACATGTTTACATTTATAAATATATATTCAAAGATGAAGACAAATGTTTACTGAATCCATGCTGGACTTTACATTTGCGATAGCTGAAGTTGCTAAACTGTTTGTGAATCCAGGCCTTTCATGGAAGTATGTGGTACAAAGCAATAAGAATCAGGATTTAAATGTGAAATTAAATAGCATCAAATGGAGACTAGAGACTAGATTTTAATAATTATTCCAATCTTGTCTGGTAATTGGCTACAATAAACAGAAAAAAACTATTAGCTGAATCCCTTGAAGTTCTGGCTTTATTCAAATGAAAAACAAATAGGGAGGGAATCATTCTATGTTTGGAATAGTTTGAAATTTAATTTTATGTGTTTAAATTAGGTAAGATGGCACAAACAGTATATAGTATAAAGGCTGACTCCAGGGTCATTATAGTTGCTTCTGTGAGAAACCATGCCCAATCTGCCCACAAGTGGATGGATCTGGATGGCAGGTATGTCATCTGCAAATTAGGCCATGTTGGGGCATGCCAGATACATATACAACACCAAGTGTTTACCACATTTTTGAAACTCACGTAGTTGATGCACAACTTTATACAGTCACATAATTAAGCCCCAAACATTGGTCATCACGTGTTTGTTCTTCATTGTAACCAAATGCAGAACAGGAAGGTTACATGATTGATATTAATATATTATATTACTAATGCTATTCATTCAAGTAATGTTATTTCAGCCAATATAACAAGTTGAACATGCCAAACTATCACTAACATTTTTTTCTCCCCTTCTGTTGTTACTGCTCTCTTGCGAGCTAAAGGTGACTGAAAGATTAATACTATCAATATTTATCACAATTTCACACACAAAACTTGAATTAGGCGTGCATCATATGTAAAATCAATATCTTACCTTATTAAGCAGAAAGAATGTATTTTGAGAGATAATATAAGAGCCTCTGTTTAACTTTAATTTTGAGTGTGGCTGGTAAAAATGAATAAATAAATACATAAAAGAGCTTCAGAGGTCTATGATAAGTCTGCTTTTTGAGCAAGACATTTCTGACTGATTTTACAGCTTCAGTGGTGCATCAAATGCATTGCCTTACTGGTGCATGTATATTGCATCATCATATCAACCGATCATATTGCCCATACTCTTAGCATCAGGCCAAAACTGATCAGTTTGTTTAAAGTTATCATCAGTTGATATGAGCCCTATAAATAGGCATCCATACCCAGCACCATATTGCTCTGTAGTTCATGTGTACTCAGTGTAGTCCCCAGGAAAGATACCTCCAAGCTGGCACCAGAACTAGGCATAGGCAATAAGGGCAATTGCCTATGGGACCATCCATCTTAGGGTAAGTAAATAGGGAAAAAAAAAAAAACATTGTTGAAACTGAAAGTTGACAATTTCACACTTTCTGTCTGGAATGCACCCAGGTGTGGTACTACAACTGGCAGAAACCTCTACACTGGATGGCCCTACAGAAAATAAAAAAACAAATTATGCATAAAGACTGACTTTTTTGTTTGTGACACAATTTAGCAGCTGATGCTCTGATTTCCTAGAGGTGGCTGTGGCCTTTGGAGAACTGTTAGATGAGCTGATTGCCAGTAGTTGAGGAGGAAATGCATTGCAAGTGTTCGAAGAGCAAAGTGCTTTGTTGCTGTCCATGGTTCTGAAGCATGATATGTCACCTGGGGCCCTAGTCCAGTCACCACAACCACTACTGAGGCAATACTGAGCCTTGTGTGCTATGGCTATCTCACCATGGAGTAGTATTGCAGTCTTTTCTGCAATACTGCACTTCTGCAGTGGCTGGACTGACTCTATAATGGAGATGTGTTGCCATGACAGCTTCAGGGCTTGGGATGTGAACAACACGCATCCTTTTTTGCCGATTAATGTTGGATACCACTAATAAAAACATGCCACTATTTGAATCGTGGGAGTCACAAGATTGAAACAATTTAAAAAGTAAAAAATAAGCATTGCTATATTTTTTCCATAATGATTGTATGCTTCTTCACTCACTGCTCAGGTTACAGAGAGAGGCGGCTGTTTTACTATGGACTGCATTTATATAGCGCTTTTATCCAAAGCGCTTTACAATTGATGCCTCTCATTCGCCAGAGCAGTTAGGGGTTAGGTGTCTTGCTCAAGGACACTTCGACATGCCCAGGGCGGGGTTTGAACCGGCAACCCTCCGACTGCCAGACAATCGGTCTTACCTCCTGAGCTATGTCGCCCCGATTAAATTAAAGTTGAGCTGTGATGGGTTTCTTGTGCAATGGTGTATCACACAGGAGTATATTCTGGTTCAACAAGTGCCAGTAGGTCCCGAGACCCTTTGCCCTTTACTATGTTGATGGGGACCATGTCTTTCACTACCATTTTAGTAAAAGCAATGTAATCTGTTGTGGTTTTAGCTGGACAGTTGTCACACTAATGAAGTCTCACTATGAAGTTGGGTGTTTGGTTTCAATTTGCCATAATAGAGTGTGAAAATCATCATCTCGTGTCAGCAGTGGAAATCCGCAATGGGAGTCATGTGGTCGGTGAGTATTACCAAGTCCGGCCGCAAACATTAACACTGACTGTGTCAGCACTCACAGCATGAATATCAGAATGACTGGAAAACATATCCCTTCGTTTGGTGCAATAATTAGTATTGGGTTTTTTTTTTTTTAAATCTTTGTGTGCTTATATTTATCCTTGCCATTTAATTCTGCAGAATCATTTTCTATATTCTTTACATGTTAAGATGAATGTGTAGCAGTGAACAATTTCAAGCAATTAGAATATGTAGTTACTGAAATAATCATATTGTATGTAAATGTAAATCAGCAAATGATTATCAATAAAAACAGAAATAAATAAAAAGATACTTCTGAAATTCATATGATCTGTAAAGTTGATACTCATATTAATAAGCAAACCTGATTTAATGTCTAATGCTATACACTCCTCAGTATAATGTATGTAACATAAAAATGATTAGTAACTGTGTTTTTGGTTGTTGGGCATATTATTTATTTAAGGGAGTCACATAACATGGCCTTAGTCTCATAGGACAGATTGGGAAGAGTCAACAAATTTCTTCCCTCTCTGATTTATGCCATATAGCACCTAATGCAACTTCCTTATAATTTTTTTTTTCTAAACGTTTTAACTGTGTGCACTATCTGCAATCTATGTTTTTCAATGAAAATTTTTTCTGACATTTTCTCTTACATGACAAGAACAAACATGCAATATAAAGTATGTAAGTGAACAAAATTGTTGCCTTTAATGGCTGTTCTGTATTTCGTCTTGCAAGTTATTCATGATATTGCGGCCAGACCTATACTTTATCTTCCTCATAAAAAAATAGAAATGAGACATTGGGTAGGAGTGCTGAAGTCTCATGGCTTCCCCAGATCACAAAAGCTTCATAGGCAGTCCATGAAAGCTGTTATTCTGCTTTATATTTCAGCAAACTAATTTTATTTAGAACTAAACATTAAGAGGACTAAAATAATGCTGCACCTTTGGGGCATGCTCAGAATGATATTGTGACGGGAATTGTCTGATCAAGGCCATTCTGTGAAATGGCAAACACAGTCAGTAGCCAAGTGAGACTTACAACAAAGCTGGCCCCATGCCTCTTACAGAGCTGTGGATCTCTTGAAAGGCCAGCTCATAACAGACAATATTGGGGACCTTCTCTCTGAGATTACTTTCATCAGGGAAAAGCTGGGATAAAGCCACTAGATCTCCTTATAAGGCCACGCAACCGCAGAGGGTGCCTTTCATTCAGACAATGGTTTCTCCCCTGTTTCGCTCTGTTATTTGTGGCATTCCATTACTGATGTGATGCAATTATACTTCTAGAAACAGCAAAAAAGTTTCTTCAGCATCAAGATTTTTTTTTTTTTCCCCATTTGGAGGGAAGTCCCATCTGTCCTTCTCACCCTCCCTTATCATGAAAAAACAACCAACACAAATGACATTCTTCATCCAACAGTGACAGATTTCTGATTAAGGCCATTCTGGGAAACCCTTGGTAATATGCCTTAATCATTTTGTGCATGAGAAATAGAATTGCATTGACAGCACACATTAGCTCCACTTGCAGCTCAGTGCTATGACTGTTTGTCAGAAATGATGGATTTTACCTGACTTTAAATCAAATAATACAATCGGACATGAATGAATAATTAAGACAAACAAGTTTTGCCTTCCTTTGAACAAGAGCATTCGTCTTATGATCAATTAGCATGAATTATCCTGACAAATCCCGCTCTTGAAATCAAGTTCCTTTGTAGGATGAAGAGGTGTTTGTTATAGCTGACAGCTAGTAATACACACAACATGATGAACAAGTACATTGGGAACACTGAATGATAAAGAAACCATTCATTGCTAAAGAATCTAAAACCCATTCAAGCAGTCCAAAATTGCCTTGATTTTGAAATCCACAATCACTTCAAAATAGTGCATCTGTATTGCATGTTCACTAAATAGAAGCCTATTTATTTATTTAATTTACTTCTTGTGTTCATATTAAATCCTTTTTATCTGCTCTGCTTCAGGCCTGGATAATTAATTTGTCTTTTTTTCCAAAGCATGTATTTGTCTCTGGTTATGGGGGAAAGTTTTCCATTGCGCATTCTGTTCACTAATGCCTAATCGTACCAATGCCGCAGGAGAATTGAATATCCACACAGTAAGTAGCGGCATCCTTTGTCTAGATCCATATATAATCTCTTTGATCCTAAAACCATTGTCTGAAAAAATAGGGAGTTTTGGTGGCCTTTTCAATGCTAGCAAATGTACATATTCATGAAATAAAAGATTTTAGGAATTATACAGTATATGCATGTGCTGCAAATGACACGTCAAGTGGATTTTCATGCACTGTAATGAACAGAAAGTATTTTTCTTTTGGTTAGTCTCAGATATTACTTTTTTTTCATAGTAAAGCTTGCATGCGAACAACTCAATTAAAGTATATACAATTTGTTATCAAAACATTAGGATTCAGCCAAATGCATATACAGTGTTAAGCTGCACTAATTAGAACACAAGCCAACGGCATTGGTAACACATTTAGTGACACTGAGATGGCTTTACATGTCAGAGCCAGCTTGCATAAATGCCGAAACATACTGTAATAGAAATAGCACAAAAGGGGAAAAATGCATGCATCATACAGGATTTTCATTGGCCATGGATGAAATAGCTAATGTGTTTTACCTGGCTTAAAGGATGTCCTTGACAGCATAATGTTTTCCAGTGGGTGATTTTAGAGACATTTTTATATAGCATTTATTTAAAAAATGTAGCATATATTTTCAGATTTTAATTAATATTAGTATATTTTTATTAAGACAGAAATGCTGCAGATATAATTGACATGTGGAATGCATTAAACGAAAATGACCAGTATGACAGTTGGATTTTATGGAACATAATATGATTTCAAATATGGGTTCTTTCAATCCTGGATGCTGATTGGCAGAGACCACATTCCACAGTGATTACAAATCCGATGAAATAACAGTTATTCAAACAGCCTATTTATAAATACTATCACTCCATGCACAAACCATTACAAATAATGTCCCAAAATATGCAATATTGTGTCATCAATTAATTGTTTGCAACCGTTTTGTAAATGCAATACTGCACTGAAGGCCGTGCTGTATTGTGAATACAGTCACGGCTACAGGGGATTGCTGGCACTATGCTTCGTGACATGCCTAACAACACCCCTGTCACTGTGACAGTATTCATGATACAGCATTTCCTCTCATGCCGTATTGCTTAAATGACATTGCAATGAATATTTGATCATATATATATATTCCCTCCCAGTGTCTTCTAGCCTTTACTTTCATTTTCAGTTCAGGAGATGTGTTAAAGTAAATTTTAAAAATTTAAATGCATTAAGTTGAGTATTGTGGGTATCATGTTGAAGCTTGACACAAAAGGTAGCTCCAAGAAAATACACTTCAGCTCTAAAGCAGCTTGTACAGCAAAGTTATGT
The DNA here is from genome assembly GCF_013347855.1 of Anguilla anguilla. Taxonomy (NCBI): domain Eukaryota; kingdom Metazoa; phylum Chordata; class Actinopteri; order Anguilliformes; family Anguillidae; genus Anguilla; species Anguilla anguilla. The sequence goes on along the minus strand of NC_049203.1, from coordinate 51,559,715 downwards.
TTCCAATGGTTGTACATGTGTATATTACCCACTTCTTCAAATAATTACCTTAATTATTTGTGGATAAAATTACTTCCAATGGCTCATACAACTTGAGATTGCTGTGCTTGAGGAAAGAAGTGCTGGCATGAGATCAATAAACTGATATTTATTTATTTAACTGTGGAAAAAAGTATGTACAGCCTCCAGAAACATATACATTACACTTCTGTGCACGCTGCTTTGGAGTTACTTGAAATGTGTTTTCTTGCTTTAGACCACAAATCCAAAATTCCAGATAGCAGCCTTGGCAAAGCTAGTAGGTCATCAGAAACGTCTTAAAATATTTAAAATATCCTTAATCACATGCAAGGACTGCACTAAAATTGAAATAATTTCAAAAACCACAGAACGTGAACTGTCCCTTTAAAATGAAAACTTTATAGTTTATTAAGTTTACAGACATGCATGCTACTTAAATAAATCTGGGCCTTTCATCAGCTTGTGAAACTCTGTGGTGGGAGGCGGAGCTGAGATAAAGATCTCCATGCAGAGAGCCCAGCGACTCAAATCCCTGCAGTCTTGTTAAATGGTATGGCAGCTCCATAGAAATATGGCCTGCTCTAACTAGGCAGATGTCATCGCCGTCAGCAACAGGGGCCTTCTGAAACAGTTTGATCCTCCAGGACCAATCAAAACAAACAGAAAAGCCTTTCATCAGGGCTGTATTTGTTCTTGTTTGGCTGTGTTGGACATACTGGGGCTCAGTGGTTGAGAATCTGTGGTAGGCCTTTAACTGAAACAAATGCTTTAGATATCAATCTCCCAGCATCGTAAGCAAGAAATTGACACAATGCAGCCAGTCACTTGCCGCAAAACTAGCCTCAACTGGTTCGGGAACACTGTTTCTCCTGCGTGATATTTAATGTGTTATAGTTTGCATTGTAAGGTGCACTGTTCTGCAAGGTCAAACAATATGGGTAAAAGATACAAAGAAACAGACACCAGATGAATGCCATTTTATTAATAAGAATCTATTGAATCAGAAAAAATACAAATACAAAAGTAGCAAAAATGACTTTTCTTAAAAATAAATAAATAAATAAATAAATAAAAAACAGCTAGCATTTCAACAAAGCAAATTTCACCCATTCAAAAGCACAACCTAAGCCACTGTTCCTTATCAGTTAATCAGACCAATTAACAGCATGGTCTTGAGAGACTGGATGTGAAAAGTGAATGTAACATATCAAGAGAACCAAAAATACTCAAAATCTGTATTTTATCACCCAGTAAACAAACATAGCCACAACCTACACACCTGTTTCTGTTTCTTTTTGTAGCATTAATCCCAACTGATAAATACTTATGTATTGATGAACTCAGAATATTAGAAATCAGAAATATTAATCAACATTGTTTCATATACTTGTTTTCACAGAACATGCAGTTGTAAGTATGGAAAATAAATTATGCCTACGTGTCAATATTTTTAACCCCTTTTCATCAAAATTTAGAATCAATGAACTCATCACTGAAGTCACAACTCTTACCACCCACAGCTGCACAAGGAGCACTGCACCTGCAGTATGAAGTATGCACTCCTTCAATGTATTTACAAATGAGCTAGGGACTATTTTCCACACAATGGGATGCCTGGAGGGCCTGACAGATCATTTGGAGGATCTAATGCAGCGAAAACCAGAGGAACGCTGTCTCATTTAACCCATGCTACACCAAACCCCTGGCGTCCCGCCACTGATAACTCCTAATAAATTGAGGCTAACGACTTACCCCAGGACGAAACCTGCAATGTCCCGGCTTTTAAAGTCTAGAGTCTGTACTCACAGCAAACACCTGTACTGGCTAAGCAACGCGAGAGCTCAATCAAACTGAACTATCTTTTTTTTTTTTTTTTTATCATGGCTTTGCTGGGAAGCCAGGTGCTGGATCAGGCAAGGAGGTGAGAAGTTGGCATTTACATGCCCTTGCAAATTTCTTATTCCTAGGCAACTCGAACATGATCCAGCACTGCAATTTTCACAGCACATTGCATACAAATACCTTTTCAGCTTAAGCATTTAAATAATTTATCCTCCTCGCACTGGTCAGAGTGGTAAGAGCATGAAAGACACTGGACAACTCCTGGACACAACCCACAATTTCAGCAGTACTGGCCTAGTTCCTGTGTTGGAGTTTTTCCATCAGCACTCCACAGTCATGTGATTATTTATAGTTGTGCTGCCTAGGTGATGACCGGTCCCCCACAGGACTGCAGGAGATGCAGTGTAGCCGAGCAGTCATTTTCACAACCACATGCTGAATCCACGATGTTTGTCAAATTGTCATGTGTTTGGGACATATGGAAGATAATTGTGTGGGCTAATGTACTGTACGTCCACACGCTTTTTGTGGCCTTTTTTGATTTTCAGCCATGAAACAGGCACAGTGACATTAAATGTTTCATTGGGATGCTCCACCTCAATTCAATTCAGTTCAGTTAAGTTCAGTTCAATTCAGTTTCTGTTTAGTTCAGTTAAATTCAATTCAGTTTAATAGGTCTCCACACTGTCCTTGATGGGCAATGTGATATAATGCTTATTTAGAAATCACAACACAGGAAACAACAACACATGGACACAATACCAAAACCTAGCCAAAGGCAATACAAAAAATAAATACAAATCTATTAAAAATGTAATATAAACAGCTTTTGAAATTATACTTGCTTCCAAGTATTCTGAGTTTAGTCACTGATGTCATTGATATTACTGCATTGTGCCATTTAAGTTAACAACCTTTGGGTTTATGAGAGGACAGCTTAATTTAGGTAGAAGTCTAGTCATCAGCAGAAATGTGTCCTTTGGGTGATACTCCATCCATCCCTTTTTCCAGGGGATCTGGGTCTCAAAGGGCACTGAACTGCACGTTGTGTGCATGTAAAACACGTTTGTAATGCTGAACGAAATTCCCCTGTGGCACCAGTTAAAACCACTTTTGCTCCTAAAGTGGCAAGACAACTCTGCTCAAAGAGGCCGTACTTCTGAAAGGGTTTTGAATGCTTTGTTTTTGTATCCACACCCCCCCCCCCCCCCCCCCCCAATACATTATCTGCACTGTTTACACCAGTACAAGTAAACAGCGGATGGGCTACTTATTCTGTTACAACAATGTAATCCTGCCATAATTCCCTGCCTGGAAAAAGGCCACATACTTAATGTGATATCCCATATCCTGGATAATTCCCCTCAGAACACACAGAACAGCCGTGAAAATGCTTTGATAGACTATGCACCCTACATGGGATTAACACAAAAACCATAATATGAATTACAAAGCACAGTAATCAGCACTGCTTAAATCTCAGTAAGTACAAATACCACCTGTCATAGACAATGAAATATTTTGCGATGTCATCATCAGTGTCATAAATTACCCTTTTTTACATTCTGGTGAAGAAATAGTTGATGCGTGTGGTCATACAACACCCTTATTAGTCTATATGGTCTGTAATCATGATTTATCTTTGCATAGTGCTTACAAAGGCTTGTCAAATATTTTATAGGACCCTTAATAAAAAATATATCTTAAGGTTTTTCTCAATTTATCACATGTTATAATTATAACAATCTAAAAGTGAAACTGTACTGATTAAACATGAGTGTCTAATCTAGATTCATCCCTCATTTTTAAATATGTGGGTATTTTAAGAATTTCTCTTCTGAGAACAGTAAATTAAGTGGAAGTGGAAAGCTTAAAATAACATGCCATTCCGTCCATTATAGAGAATAGTGTCTGCAAAATAGATTTAGCCATTAAAGCAATAATTTACTGTTTGAGAAATTAGTTCTTTTTACATGTAGGATAAAATTTGCCTATTATTATTCCTGCTTGGCAGTGGCAGAGAAGTCATTTTGAATTGCCGGAGGCTGGAGTTTATGGAGAAATATGGGTGAATTTCATCAGATGCTGCATCTCGATAGGGTTAAAAAATGTGCAAGCAGGATGGCGGTGGCCTGCCTCTCTGCAGAGGAAATGAATTCCACATGAATAACAAAGCTGTCTAGTGAGAGAGAAGGAGAGAGACACGAGCCTTCCAGCATGGCGAGAAAGAAGTCACAGTCAACATGGCTTTGCACTGGAGAGGGGAAAAACATGGAGGTGAGTTACAGTAATGAAGACACGGGATAAAAAGGTACCACTTTGGTATTGGCCCCTTAAAAATAAAAATAGCTTGCTCTTTTTTGTCTTGGCATTTCTCCTGCCATCAAAGCCAGAAGTTAAGTGGCTGACTCCCCCCTGTTTACACTGTAACATTGACTGTACTTAGACAATTCTCAGTGCTGTGTATTGATTCTGAAAGGGTTTTTGGCCCCATTTTGATTTCTCTCTTTTGCAAGCTGGGCCAGTGAAAATTCAAAGGCTCGTCTCCAAACAAACGTTCCCCTGCTTGCGACTAGCGCTGCACAAACCCTCCATCCGGGAGAGGTTGACATTTCAGTGTTTATTTTCAGTGACAGCCTCTTTAGCACATAATTGGGCTAGTGTGAGGCCTCTCACCTGCGGCTTTGGTACCAACAATCTCTGTCATCAGAATCAGCCATCTCACACAATGCACTTGATTGCTGGGAGACCACAACATGGCTCAGGCTTCTGCCACAGTAATCCTTCCCTTTCTACAGCCCTGTGAGAACTGCTAAATGTAACAGTGACGCATAATGTAGCAACTGCGCATAATGTAATAAAAAGTAATGCAAACTCATAATGTAATAACCTGCCGATAATGTAATAAAACAGCTGAGCAGATAATGTAATATGTTTTTCTGCATATTGTGATAACGTACTACATTATACATACGGTATTACGTTACATTAAAGCAAGTAAAATCTTTTTGAGTTACTAGTGCAATAACGTTATTATATTATAAAAAAAGTAAATAAATAATGTATTAACAGGGCAATTCATCCAAGTCTGTGTGCAATAGCACAATAAAATCACTCTTTTAATGGCTTTTGATGTAACGCAAGACCGAAAATGTAGGCTAGATACTCAGATCGATACAACCTAAAAAGCATATTATGGCTTGGACTTGGATTGTGCTTTTAATCACACAAATACATAGTGGCAAAAATGGCGCAGTACCACAAGGAGCGAGGTACTAACCATACAGTATATATACACACCACCCCATTCACCACTAACCACCACCACACCCTTCCCGAGCTCTACACATCATTCATACACAAGCAAATCACCTTTCTCTAGGTTCTAGGTGTTTTATTGCCTTTGGAGTATGTTATCGGTGTTTTTCAATATGAGGGCCAGAGCTGTGCCAATGAAAGATAGGGACGCCATTATAAGGCTGAGAAGAAAGAAAAATAATCAGAGACATAGGTCAAACCTTGGATGTATCAAAATCTGGTGAGTTCAGTAATCAAGGGCCTGGTAGGCCAAGGAAGAATTCAGTTAATATACAGTATGTGCATTTACTGATTAAGAAACCAAGGTATAAAAACTTGCCTTTTCGCAATCTTCTTTGTTCAGTGCTGATGGTGCTTGGCCCACTGGAATCTTGTCTTATGGTTAACAGCACATAGCAAGGGCTTTTTCGTAGATACACATCTTTTCAGACCAGCAAATCGTAGGTGCTGTTTTGTCTACCACCTCTTGATCTTCCTGGTTATCTCCTGTTAACATTACTGCCCATCAGCTGGAACCTTCTGAGTGTGTACTGATCACTGAACCTGGAAATGTTACAAAGGAACTGCACCAAAAATATATATTTTTGCCATTATTCTACAAGCCCATCATGAATATGTTCCCCCCAAAAAAATGTTTTTATCATCAGCTGTTTTTGAGAAATTCCAGATCTCTGAAAGCAATATTCGCCAGCCTTCTCCTGTTTCTGCAACATTCACAATGCACTGCTCTACAACTTGATTTGCTGGGCATTCCCTGGGGTGGAGAGGGGTGGTGTGAAAATCATTTTAGCCATATCAACAAAGCTGTTTAGGAAGCTGATTCCAAAGAAAAGTTGCTTGTTTGTACGAAACAATTGTGCATGTTTATAGTTTGTTTTAATTATAATGTAATCAATTGGTAAAATGATTTAGTAATGTTGTAATCATCTGTCATGTTATACTACTATTATATACTACTAAACTATACTACTTTATTAATTTATTTATCTTAATTTATTTATCTCTTACTTTTTGAATGTCTAGCAAAGGTTCAGGCCCATTTTATAATCTATCTCTTTACTCTTTATACCTCTGTTTGAGACGCCTCATAATTGTGCTGACATGAAGTTCAGGGAGGAATTTTTCTTTCAGTATTTGAACGTTTGACCTGCATTATGTTCGCAATTCTTCTGCCATTCTTCTAGTATCTGGATGCTGGGTATATGGTCTGTATTTCACCATAACACTGATTCGTTTGAATACCTGTTAGCTTTCTGGGCATTTGTGAGCTGCAAGGAAGTCGATATGCTTTGTTCAATTTAAGTTCTGCTCCTTTTTCCTCTGCTTATGGACACACTTACCGAAATGATCACGTGGCAGCATAATGCAGAATATCACTCAAAGTAAAGGAAAGGATGCATGTATGTTGAATGCTGGTTATTTTGTGCAGATGTTGTGCATATAGAAAGAAGTCAAGCAGAAACTGGAATAACATTTCCAATTCTTTTGGCAAAAAAATGACGGAGGCAGATAGGAAAGTAATCATGACATGCAGTCTTCTTCTGTGTGTGTGTGTGTGTGTGTGTGTGTGTGTATGTGTGAATGTGCATGAGTGTAATGTGGAATAGATATATAATTTATCTTTTAGCAAAGTATTTCACAATTTAGCCAAATCTACTGCAGACCATGGAGTAAGCGTTAATCCCCATAGTACTATACAAATTCAGTTTGCAAAGCTTCTCTGTGTCCAACTATTTTCAACTGGGTAGCAGTGTAGTATAATGGGTAAGGAGCTGGTCTTATAATCTAATGGTCTCTGGTTCAGTTCCTGGGTGGGACACTGCCATTTTACCCTTGATCATGGTACCGAACCTGCACTTTAAATACTGTGCGAGACAAGAGGAAAGCTGCACATAAGTGAAAAATTAAATCTATGTCAGGGGACACATAATGTATTAATGTACCCATCAGATTTTTTTTCCCACAGATGTCTACCGATGATGCACTATAAAATTATAGAGAATTCTATTGCATGTTAAATATGATTGATTATACCAACTAAGAGAGTTTACATGGAGAAACTACATTTAAATAAAAAATCACTTTTACGCAGATGCTTACTAAATAAAACTCTTGTCTCAGCTTCAATCTGTTCCAATAAGTTTTCTTCCCTGTACAATGTCCCTGCTAACAAGTGCTCTCATTAAAATTTAATCAGGCAATTAATACATTTACAATAGATCACTCTGAATAGTCTGTTAATTGGAATATAAATATACACCGATCAGCCACAACATTAAAACCACCTGCATTCTTCTGCTTTTTTAAAAATATTTTATTTTCTCTGTTTGTAATCAACCAATTCACACGTGCTCAAAGAGCAGACTCAGAGTTTTTATTAAAGGGTATTCTGAGCCTAAAACCGCCATGCTGCTGCCAGATATGCAGTAGATACTACAAGCATTGTTTCTCCTGATTAATTTTCCGGTTGAACTCAATGGAAAAAATATTCAGGAGAAACAATGCTTGTAGTATCTATTGCGTATCTGGCAGCAGCACGGTGGTTTGAGGCTCATTTGATACCTTGGACCCTTGATGACTTAAAGCCATTTAGCCAACAAATGTGTTCCATACTGTATCAGCATAAATTACAGCTGGATCTAGTCCCACCCCCCACTTCCCATAGAGATCCATTCAAATGCGAAGAGTTTTTGTGTCGCTTGTAGGACAACTTGACAATAAGATATCCAGACTCTGATGATGTTGATAGGTCACAGACATCAGGAAGTCATGGCATGCAAAGGATATGCAACCAAATACAAAACATGACTTTTATTTGACATTATGCTAATTTGTCTAAAGCACTGAAATTGGGGACTACGTATAAAGATTGAACAGTATCTTTGTCTCTTCTGAGTATCTTTTCTGAGGCTGGTTAGTACAACCAGAAATGAATCTTGCAACTGGAGGGGTCATTCGGAGTATGGTTCCACTTTGGTGGAGGTGGAGCCTGCTGTCAATATCTCACGGTTATGTCCATGTTCTCTTTATGTGCTGTATGAAGGCTTGTAGCAGCCAATAATGTAATAACTACCGTTAATGTAATAACTGCCAATAACATAATAATTTTTCTGTTCTTAAAGTGACAATCTCGAAGATTTCAGTTTCGTTCTCTATGGCGGTACCAATGGCGAGAAGCGGTAATTGCAGGTGTGTTTTTGGACCTCACTTCCCATAGATCCAACTGGATCCAGCCAGTGTCGCCTGTGTGACGTCAGTCAGTTGGCACGCCAACTATAACACTTACTATTTACTGAATAAAAAACGGTTGTTATAAAAGTAACGTTATGTACATACTCGTTCGTTGTCTAACATTAGGCTAACTCAAGATGTCTTTACACTGCCGAGCCGGGTTAAAATGCCGTAGTAAACCTGGGGTAGAATTAGTGATGATCAATTTCTGCAAACGTTCTTTACCCACCTTTTGCCCGGTATGAACATCTTTACACTGCAGTGAAGAATTTGCGGGATTCGCTGTGGCTCGTGCAATTATGTATCTCGTGCACAATAAGCAGTCTTTTTCGTGAATGATTGTTGTGTGGTATTTTTGAAACAACTGCCTTTCAAAATGTTACCCCTGGTGTTTCTGGTTTTGCTAGCTAAACTGTTTGAGAATAAAGCTGAGCTGGGTGTTAAATTAGCAATCAGAACAAGAAGAATAAAACAAAAACAAAGGAGATTTCATCAAAAAGGACATAAAGGCTGAAGGAACATATGAGGAAGCGTAATAAAATAATAAGAATGCTAATCCATACTGCCATATTCTTTTATTTAGTTTTCTCCTGCATGACGTCTTAAGAAATCAGACCCGGCTCTGCTCCACATACCCCGGCTTTATTCCGATCATTATAATATATTGATGAACTCAATGGCAATGTAAATAACGGTAACGTTAAGGCCAGTTCAGATCAATGATTCGCAACGAGGCAAAACGGTTTTAGACTGTTGCAGAGAAAATTTCAGCGGTGTGAACTGGCTAGTAGCAGAGCCGTTGCCTGCCCTGAGGTTTTAAAAGACCGTCCTTGTCAAATCGCCAATAGCAGTTTTAGAACGTTTACAATCAGACATTGTGGAATTTTGCAAGTTGCACCCAGTCTCGTTGCGAATCATTGATCTAAACTGGCCTGAAGTTAGCTACACTGCAACTTTGCAACAAGGTAGCATTGCATTCAAGAGACGGTTTGCGAGGTTGGTACCGGTCGGTAGCGTTAGCTAGCGTTTTTTTCTAATTGTTAGCCGACATTAGATTGTGTTAATTACATTAGCTAGCTAGCTAACGCAACGTTACCTGATATGAGAGATGGATACTGTGCGCAACGTTGTCTAAACTAATGTTGTCTTTCTTGACATGGTCCGGTAGCTAGCGTTAGCTGTGCAAATAGCTATGTAATTTAGTAAAGTTACATTGTCATTAAATGTAATACGAAATCTACATCAACAAATAATATGATCTCTCATGTTACACAAAAACTTTTTAGAGTTCCATAACTCCCCCAACCCCCCTTTCTCTATTTTATTGTAACGCATGCAGACACCAGAAAAAACAGTACGCCGCTCACACACAAGTGAGTTGAAGAGCGAGCCTGTTGCGTTAGTTCCGCCTACCCTCTCTGGCGGACCAACCACTGATGGGTGATGAAAAACGCATCACTAACTGTGCGCCGCTTGTGATTTTTTCCCGGGAATGTCGCCACAGACACCAAGTTTTTAAATCATGAATTATGATAATGATAATAGTATAAATTAATATAAAAATAGGCTCAATCACCATTGTGTTACCCAATGCAGTGATAGATAGTGACTTAAAAGACATTTATTTTAATGAAAATCTTCAAGATTATTACTTTAATGTAATAAAAGTAGATAATGTAATAACTTACCAATAATGTAATAAAATTTCTGAACCAATAATGTAATAACTTTTTGCACATAATGTAATAAGTTATTAGATTATTGACTGGTTATTACATTATTAGCTGGGTTAAAAAAAAATCAGTAAAAATGTAATAATAGGAGCCGATAATGTAATAATATACTTGTATCACTATGTATAAGTTTTATTTATTATCAAGTGTCAGACTTCCATAACACTTAGGCCTACCCTTACTGTTGCTTCTTTGAAATAGCTGCTCAAAAACCAGGCCAATCCTGACCCCTGAATCTTAGTCCTAACTCTGAGAAAACACACACACACACACACCTACTCTCTCTCCCTCTCTAGGAATTAATTGTTTATGTAACTTGATGGTTAGACTTATCTCCAGCCCTGCCTTATACTCCTTTGCCATTTGAGTACCAAATTAAGTGGGAGCACACATGTTTGCAAACACAGACAATTACTCTTATGTTGTATAATATGAAATCTATAGCTCTTTGAAGATGCTGTGTTCTCAAATAAAAAAGACCACCACTTCTTTCTATGAAAAATATAATATTTAATCAAGTGTATTTAAATAACTTCTTCAACCAAACTGGCACTATTATCCCTTGTGCTCAACTTTCAACCTCTTAATGCAAAATTCTAAACTGTAAAATATAGTATATAACATGACCTACAAAGATAACTTTGGTAACACATCTTTCAGTTTTATCATAATAATAAAGGATGGTTTACCGTCCCTTTTTTAAAGAACTAAACATTCTCTTGATACACATTACATTTACAGTACCATTGGTCCCAGCATCATGTTTTGTCTCAGAAAATAATACGTTTCATTTTATCAACAGAACTATTTTGTTAAATATTTTTTGCCCAAACTAATATAAAAGTAGTACTGATAATTCTTTTAACAACATGTATTTTGCACTCCAAATTAGGAAGTACCGATAAGAGTATTGATAAGTATTGGTATTGATAAGCAGTATCAATAGTGGTATTGGTATTGATAAAATCCTAACCATGCCCATCCCTAGTTGTAGAAAAAGGTGCAGTTTTCTCATGACATGGCTTGCCATTGTGCCCCTTTCTTTCTTGTTTTAAGCACTTCTTTCATGGTGACTTCACTTGTGACTTGCTTGACCTGAGCAATGACTTGACTTGTCTTGTCTTGCTTGACGTTTACTAGTGACTCGACTTGACTTGCTTGAGTCTAAACACAGTGACATGGGACTTGCTTGAGACTTGAAGGTTAAGACTTGAGACTTGCTTGTGACTTGCACAAGTGTGACTTACTCCCACCTCTGCCTCACTGTCAGGTGAAAAGAAGCAGTTGGCGACTCTACATGTATCAGAGGCATGTGGTAGTCTACACCCTCCCCAGACCAACAGAGGATAGTGCATCGACCAGGACAGTGATACACACAGAGAATTGGTATAACGACTAAAATTGGAGAAAATGGCAAAAATAAAAAAGAATGAACTATAGATATAATTTGCTTCGGTTTTAGACTCTTTGTTGAGCTTGTCATGACTGCATGCAAATAGCCAGGGATGTCAATAGGGCAAGGATTCTGATTTGGTAATACATTTTCATGTAACCTTTCAGGAGTCAAGTTTGGTATATATACATAGAGAGAGAGAGTGCTGAATAGCTATAATAGTGTGGTTGAAACAGTTTGCTTGAAAAAGTTATTTGAATACATTTAATTAAAGATGACATTTTTCATGAAAAGAAATGGTGGTCTTTGTATTCATGGACAAAGCATCTTCAAAGAGGTATAGATTGCATATTATATGACATAAGAGTAATTGTCTGTGTTTGCAAACATATGTGCTCGCACTTCATTTGGTACTCAAATGGTTAAGGAGTAGAAGGCAAGGCTGGAGATAAGTCTAACCAAGCACCACAAACAAATAAATAGTCATAATTCCTAGAGAGAGAGTAGGTGTGTGTGTGTGCGCGTGCGCGTGTGGTCAGGTTTTTGAGCAGCTATTTGAAAGAGGAAACAAGGGTAAGTGTCATGGAAGTGTGACACTTTATAGCCAATAAATAAAACTTAAAGCGATATAAGTATTACATTATCGGCTCTTGTTATTACATTTTTTATGATTTTTAAAAAAACCCAGCTAATAATGTAATAATCAGCCAATAATGTAATAACTTATTACATTATATGCAAAAAGTTATTATGTTATTCGTTCAGAAAATGTATTACATTATTGGTCAGTTATCACATTATCGACTTTTATTTCATTAAGAACGGAAAAATTATTACGTTATTGGCAGTTATTACATTAACAGTAGTTATTACATTATTGGCTGCTACAAGGCTGTATAAACAGTACAGGTAATGAATATATTGAATGCAAAAACATGGGAAAATGACTTTTTTATATTAATACATTGCTATGATAAAAAAATATTTTGTTATGAAGGTATTTATTTTCTGAAATTATATTTCAAAAAGATTTCACTTTACTGTTTTCTACACTCTGTGCACCCTCCCTTCAGAAGGATAACACTAAGTCTTCTGCTGGATTTTTTAATTAATTCTTTCAAACAGAATCTCTGAATAGAACCCTCCATAATCTTTAAATCTTGCATATCCCATCAGATCATTCAGTCTGTGGTTGTGGACTACCTTCTTCATTTAAAACCACACATTTCAAATAGTTTTCAAGTTTGGAGACTGAGATGGCAATTGCAAAAAGGTAATTGGTGATCAATTTACCATTGATCACCAAATTGGTTGATTTTGATTTTGAGGTACCCTTGGAATCACTGTCTTGCTGAAAGACTGATCTTTGCCCAAATTGGAGCTTCCTTGGTTTTTGGCCTAAATAAATAAATAGAAAGAAAAGAAACTCTCAATCCCTATAAAATGGAATACAAATTGATTTTTAAAAAATTTATTTGAATGATATACAATACTTTTTTGTGTGCTTACTTTCTAAATGCACTCAAAGCAGGATTATTGTTTGGTAAATAACAAGCAGTAATTTAGGTGAATTGTAAACAATATCATTATGCAAATGCATGCTATTAAAAACAAAGCATTTGAACAAATAATTTAGACTACAGAGCTTGTAGCAAATTATTGTTCATTAACATAATTTAAGAGGGCATGACCTTTAAGCCCCAGTACACCATTCTAAATTGCTGATAAATACACAGCTGAAATAAGTCCTCCCTCTCAGGCCTCTGCAAGTGTTTTACATCGATAAACTATCATTCATGAATTGGAGACTTGTATGAATCATTCAGTTCATATTCAGGCAGCTAAATCGTGTATCCAGTTTTTCTTGGTGTATAAAGTTACCTCTGCGTGCAACCAGTCAGCTAGTGCAATGCACAACTTCATCATTTAACCTTTATTGCAAGAGTCTGTAATGAGATTACCTTAAATGAAAATGTCGAGATGCAAAACACATGACTAATTTATACTCTCAGGGATAGCCCTGCAATTGTCTTTGAATATTGTAATTTAACTTTGCACACTTTGAAGTTCCATGTATGTGTGGTTGCTAACTATAAAGTGCAAGGTCGTTCTTTGCTGGCTTACTATTATGTTTGGTGATTAAATTTTTACTTTTAGTGCACAAAAATATATAATTTGGTGCATCCTCACAAATTTAGCCATGATTTACAAACAAGACACACCAAAGCTCGTTAGCCAGGTCACGCTGACCCGAAGACATAATGGAAATGTTTTGATGGGATTACACATCAGAATGACAGGAAAATGAACCCCCCGACTAATGGAAATGCTGTAAGCTTGGGGAATGATTTCAATGCCTCCTTGTGTTTTCTTTTCAAGGTCATTGTATATTAAAATAGACATAACTCAAATGTAAAGTAAACCTGCTGCCTGTATTAATATAAAATCATCTATGGATAACTCTGGCAATATATACATGTTACATAATCCATAAAGTAAGCAGCAAGAGTAATTCACACCAATGATAATAGGTCTCTTGGCCCAAATTTTGCTGACATAAAGATCGAGTAAATTTGAGTGCAACAGCTGCCTCTGTTTCTTCTGGTCTGTAACAAATTTGTTGCAGGTGCTTTAATTTATTGCTCTGACAAAGACTGGACTCTCTCTACTGAATCCATGCATCACTTGCATCTAAATTGCTACTTGCCTACAAAGATCTGTATGTTCCTTATGTAAAAAAGTTCTGGATAGTTTTTACACGTGTTAATGAGTTGTGGTTTTCAGGGTGGCAATGGCAATGACAAAGAAAAGGCATTAGTATTTTGCAGTAGATACTTTCCATCCATTTAATATGTGATTTAACTCTGTATGTTGTGTATTGCAAGGCTTAGAGGCTAGACTGCCCATGCACCACAAATATCTTCACACAGACACAGACTTGCCACAAAATGATTTTCCCAATCCTTATTGCCACTTTCAGCCAATGCCACTGCATTTTGACACAAATGTAATATATTTACAAAAAATCCGAAATCAATTATATAGATACTCATTTTAAAGATGCCTAACTGGAGTATATGAGACATGGATGGATCCACCTGTTAATCTGGATTTATTAGGTAGCACAGCCCATATGGAACAATAGCAAGCATCAATTATTTTGTAGCTTTTTGTGATTAAGAAGTTGACACAGGAAGATCTGTCTTTTGTTATGCCTTTGATTCAATCAATTTCCTGTTCACATACAGTAGGTGTAATCACAGTTCTCACTGTAATTCATGTATATGTGTATCTCATAAAAAACACGTTTTCAACGTACAAAAATGCTAAGTTACTCAAAAGTATTGATATCAAAATGACGCCAAGTTACGGTACTACAAACAATATAGGCTATCTTGCCTCACCGAAATTTCATAACATGTATTCCAAAGCAATGCTACCCAATATTTCCTCAATTCTTTCAAGTCACTTGGCCCTGTGTGTATATAAGCATGCAGTACATGGACAGGCCAAACATATGTGTGGATGGCTCTCTCACAGTCATGATTGATTGAATAGGCATCTATATGTCCAATTTGTATTGGTATGTATGTATTTTGGTGGCCAGCCTATCTGTTGCGTGAATGATTGTATGTTTCTTGGTATAAATGTCTGTTCGTAAATGTGAATGTAACATGCTGCGAGGGAAATGTCCCCATGGGGATAAAGAAGTTCTCTATGTATGTATGTACAATATGTATTTTACATGTATTTATTGTACGTAGCAAATATACAATCACTTTTACATTTAGTCAAATTCAGTTCAGAAGCAAGTATAAACATATGTTTTCTGGAGAAATATGCTTCCTGTAGTGACTGACCAGCAGTTTTCTACATGAATTTCAATGTGCTCCATGAGGCAATATGAAATATTTGACACTTTGATCTGACACAACGTTTGCATGACATTGTAATATGGTAAGATTACAAAACACAGGGCCAAGTGACTTGAAAGAATTGAGGAAATATTGGGTAGCATTGCTTTGGAATACATGTTATGAAATTTCGGTGAGGCAAGATAGCCTATATTGTTTGTAGTACCGTAACTTGGCGTCATTTTGATATCAATACTTTTGAGTAACTTGGCATTTTTGTACGTTGAAAACGTGTTTTTTATGAGATATCATTTCTTTTTGCAAAGGAACGGTTGTGGATTATGGCTATCATTGTGTGAATTTGTACAGTCTGATGAGCGAGTACGTTTAGCAGTTTCGGTTTGCTATATATGTAAAACAGTGGCTATGACAAATCGTGCGGTGGCGTAATTGTGACCACATCAGAAAAGGTGAAATATGGCCAGTGTAGCTATGTAGGCTACTCACGGATTTGACGGGCATCCAACGAGCCTTGATTGACAAAAGAATCAGCAAGCCCGTAGAATTAGAGCTGCCTAGGTCGCAACTTGTGTACCCTTCTGTCCTGCTCCGTTGTCTGTTATTTCGTGAAGATGCACTTTTAGTGTTTGTAAGGTTTATAAGGCATTTTGATAGGCTTATCTGCAGGTAGGAATCCTCTTTGCTGTTTTGTTAAACTAGAACCGGAAAAGTTGATAGTGGAGAATAGAAGCAGACGCATATGTCCCAGCAGGCTTTGCATATGAGAAAATAACAAGTGTGAGATAAATTAGGCGAAATGATGAAATTGCGTAGTTGAAACAATATGTTTTTTAGCAGAATGGGCATGTAGGTGAAGGTTGACATGATCACAGACTATAGTGCGAAGTAAATGAAGTGACCATGAGCGAGCTTAGTTTCCTTATCAAACGGTATATATAACAGTCTGTATTTAACATCAGTTGTTGAAGTGGAGGGTTAAAGAACGAGTGTAATCTATTGCACTAATGTGTTTTTCTCATGTTCAGTGCTAGTAGTTATACTTATGAGTGAATCATGATTTTAAATGTAATGTTTTAATGCGGAGTTGCAGAACGTACATACGTAGTAATTGTTTGTAGCCTATGTGGTTAGATAGAGAACAGGGCGAGGTAACATGAATGTAGAAACGTGGCGTTCGCTGTTGATGCAAAAGCAATAATTGATAAGTAGGCTAGTAGACAGTTATTAGTGATGGTCGAAGCAGGTTAAAGAAATGGGTTCCTAGCTGGGCTTGAACCTACGACCCTGTGTTCCCAAGACTATAACCTTGCCCACTAGGCCACAGGGGGACTAGCTGTGCCGATTGCGGAGTTGCAGAACATACATACGTCGTAATTGTTTGTAGCCTATGTGGCTAGATAGAGAACAGGGCGAGGTAACATGAATGTAGAAACGTGGCGTTTGCTGATAAGAAGGTTTTGTACGGTAGCCAAGTAAAGAAATATAGTTATTAGAAATGGCACAGCGGTGAACTGGTGTAACTTTTTAATAAAAGGAATACATTTGCCGTCATGTAATGCATATAGGTGGCCGTGAGTGAGTTTTGGTAAAGCAAATATAAACGTAAGAAAACGTTAGTGTAAAAGAGGAAATGATCTGCCTGAGGGCGAGTCGGGATTCAAGCCTCGAACCGGAGGTTTACCAGTCTGTGACTTCGTTAGTGCAGCACCATGCCATAGCTATGCAATGCGTGAAATATCATTAGCAAACCTGCCGGTGGTTTTAAAGAAGAACACAGGCCAGTAAGCACAGAAGAGCTCCCGTTGAATCCATATGGCTTAGCAATATTGTAGCCGGTTAATAACTGAACGTACAGACGGTAAGTGATAATGCATATGGCTTAGCAATATTGTAGCCGGTTAATAACTGAACGGTGAACGGCGGGTAGATATGGTGCAAAAGCAATAATTGATAAGTAGTAGACAATAATTAGTGAGGGTAGAAGCAGGTGAAAGAAACATGTTCCTAGCTGGGCTTGAACCTACGACCCCGTGTTCTCAAAACTGTAACCTTGCCCACTAGGCCACAGGCGGACTAGCTGATTAAACAGGAAATGTTTCAGAGTAAAAAGGTATGGGTATTTTGCGTGTGTATGCGCGTTTTTGATTGGGTCGTGTAGGTGAAGATTTGGCTGGTGTCAGTGAAATGTCCAATGGGGAGACATGTTGTTAGTGGGATAGGCGGCAGGAAAAATAAGAATGAGAAGAAGAAGAAGAAGAAGAAGAAAGAGAAGAAGAAGAAGAAGAAGAAGAAGGAGAAAACGCAAAATCCCCTTAGTTTGGGGCTTTATTGTGTGGACATGTGAAGTTGTTTATGAATTCTGTTTGTTGAAATGGGGTCAGAATGTACAGAATTTAATGTTTTTAAGGGCTGAGTGTCTGTGGCTGTTGTGGTTATTTCTGTGGGGAACCCTGAAAAGTGCCAAACTCTCGGTGCTGTATAGGTATGGGGCATGCCCCCGCCAAGGCGTAACTTGGCGGGATGGCATACCTGCCATCCCAATAAAAGTCTGGTGAAATAATATACAAGGAAATTGTACAATGTCTCACTGTCTCACTGCTTTAATCAAGCAATTGTGTTTTGTTTTTGCTTATTTATGAATATTTTACAGAAACATTAAGAAAGCTAGAAATACCGCCTCTCGGTTGTATGCCTCCGCCAACCAGTAGCCAGTTTGGATATAAAAAGTCATCACTTCATCATTTTATCCTATTTATGTGAAACTTTGTTATAATTAGCACATGAATTTTTGAGTTGTGGCCAAAAACATGTTTTGTGAGGTCACAGTGACCTTTACTTTTGACCACCAAAATCTAATCAGTTCATCCTTGAGTCCAAGTGAAAGTTTGTGCCAAATTTGAATAAATTCCCTAAAGGCGTTCATGAGATATCGCATTCATGAGAATCGGGACGGATGGACGGATGGATAACCCGAAAACATAATGCCTCCGGCCACGGCTGTGCCGTCACCGAGGCATAAAAATTTCATTTCAAAAACATCAGCTTAATTTCATAATTTACTGTTTGTGACAAACTGCTTTGGTGTTACATTCAATCTTGAAAATTAACTTAAAATGCAGCTTAAAGTAAACTATACATTTGTTTTGTTGGGGGATAAAACATTTGCTTATAAGAGAAGTCAGTGTTTTTTGTTTTTTTCCCCTCGCATATAAAACCTCAAACTATATCTTGCACAATACCATAAATGCAGAAATTATGTTTCTTTTTGTGTCTTTTTAATTTCACTAGTTTTGCACACAAGAAAGCCAGAGGTCCACAACCCTTGCCCCGGTGAGCCACAGAATGTGCTAGCGTACCTTGATGTTCTGCATGTTAAATGGATTTGTTACACAATTACCTCACCTGTTTTTATGTAGGTTTCTTGTTTGCAAATGTTTGGGTGAAAACAAAAATCAGCAGACCTTGTGGCTCTACTGCAGCCGAGCTGGTGAATCCTGAAGTAAGCTTCACAAGCCAGCTTCCATTGTAAAAGTAATCAATACCAAAACAATGGATTCTAGTTCATCAATTGCTTCATTATTCACTTTAAATGGAGCTCTAATGTAAGTTCTGCCAATCAGGCTTACATGTCACTTTAGTCTCCTTTTAACCAATAAGTGTACATTTTAACCTTGAAAAGGCCACTCAGAAGTTCCAATCCTAACTTCAGTGGACCATCACTGCCACCAAGCAGATGCAGAACTGTTCCTGCCAATCCAAGACTCCTGGAATAGAAGGTCCTTAAAACAGATTTTTTCCCCCTTAAAACCATGTAATTCCTTGCCTTAGACGCTTCCCTGGTTGAACCATGGGTCTTTTTTTTTTTCACATGATACATCCATTTGTACATTTCCATTGAAATCTGGGTGTTGCATAAAATGTTTGATTATATGTTGGTTTTTTATCATTTTTAATCAGAATATATGTTTAAGATCTATTTCATTTTTTTAACTTTAAATTGTTCATTTTTAGCAGGGAGAACCACCTTAATTGTATCTATAGCTACACGTCATTTCCAAAATTAAGTGGACACCTGAACATCATACCCATACGTACTTGTTGAACATCTCATTCCAAAACCATGGCATTAATGACCCCCATTTGCTGCTGTAACAGCCTCCACTCTTCTGGGAAAGCTTTCCATTCAGCCACATTTGCTTCCATTCAGCCACAAGAGCATTAGACAGGTTGGGCACTGATGTTGGGCGTAAGGCCTTGCTCGCAGTCTGCATGCCAATTAATTGATGGGGTAGAGGTCAGGGATTTGTGCAGGCCAGTCAAGTTCATCCTCACCAAACTCAGCAAACCATTTCTTTAAGGACTTTGCTTTGTGCACGGGGGCATTGTCATGATGAAACAGGAAAGGGCCTTCCCCATGACTGCCACAAATTTGGAAGCACACCATTCTCTAGAATGCCATTTTAATGCTGTAGCATTAATATTATCCTTCACTGGAATAAAGGGGCCTAGCCCAAACTATGAAAAACAGCCCCAGACCATTATTCCTCTTTACCAAACTTTACAGTTGGCACTACACATTCCACCAAATCCAGATTTGTGTCGGACTTCCAGATAGTGAAATGTGATTTATCACTGCAGCAAACATGTTTGCACTGCTTAAGAGTCCAATGGTGGTGTGTCTTACACCACTCCAGCCAACACTTGGCCTTCTGCATGGTGATCTTAGGCTTGTGTTCAGCTTGGAAACCCATTCCATGAAGCTCTTGACGAACACTTATTGAGCTGATGTTGTTTCCAGAGGTAGTTTGGAACTCTGCTGTGAGTGTTGCAACTGAGGGTAGATGATTTTTATATGCTACTTGCTTCAGCACCCAGCGGTCCCTTTTAATAGCTGAGCTGTTGTTGCTCCTATACATTTCCATTTCACAATTACAGCACTTACAGTTGACTGGGGCAGCTCTAGCAGGGCATGAATTTAATTAACTTGTTGAAAAGGTAAAATACTATGACAGTGCCACATTGAAAGTCACAAAGCTCTTCAGTATGACCCAGGATACAGCCAGTGTTTGTCAGTGGAGATTCCATGGCTGTATGCTTGATTTTATGCTCCTGTTAGCAATGGGTGTGGCTGAAACAGCCAAAACTACTAATTAGAGAGGGTGACCACATACTTTTGGAAATGTAGTGTATATGGCCAGCACATCTGTGGTTCAGTGTTTTCAAAAATCAAAACAGTTCTAACAAAATGAAAGACTCACAGACAAACCAACAAAAGGCGCATAGACCTTACTGCTCATCTTTGTTGAAAGAAACAAAACCAGTTAATTAAATAATTTACATTTATTAACCTTGCAGATCTACTTGGCATCTGGCTGGGGGTTGATTAATTATTGGAAGAGCATGGCTCACTGGATTAGAACTTGCCTCAGGGCTGGAGGGAGACTTTGGCACTGTGTTGATATGCTTAACGAAGAGGAAGCTCAGGACACCTGGATAATCATTTATAGTGGTGCTGGAACACCAGCAGTATCTGCAACATCAGGGCAAGCAAATTAACACAATTTCTGCAGTGCACAGATGAGCAGACAATCTGACAAGTGAATAGCCCTATTAATTATGACATGCTGCGTGACTCCAGCTCACAAATTAAACATCGATGTCTACTGAAATGAATTTCCCTGTAATAACAACGGAATTGTTATCATCCACCACAATAACAATACTTATAACTAATCCTGTACTACTATTACTTATATTTCACATTTTCTAATTCTGACACACACACACACACACTCACACACACACACATATATATATATATATATATATATATACACACACACACACAGTGAGCTCCATAATGTTTGGGGAAATTGAAAATTTCTTTTGATTTGGCTCTGTACGCCACAATTTTAGATTTGTAAACAAACAATTCACATGTGGTTAAAGTGCAGATTCTCAGCTTTTATTAGAGGGTGTAAAAATGACAGCACTTTTTAAACAGTGCGTCTCCCACCCATTTCAGGGTGCAATAATTCACACCCTTGATAAATAGAAACTAAATAGAATATTTCTTTCATTCAATTTAGATAAAAAATAAAGGTAAATTAAATAGAGCAGGTATTGGGCTATATTTAAATACTCAGACAATAACACCCCCCTCCTCCTCTCCGATTTTCAAAACTTCCCTATTTCAAAGGCCCACGAGAAGACACACATTTTATAAGATACCTCGAAAATCATCTTAGCTCAGGAGCAATGCTACTCCACAACCTGATGCATTGTGTATATTTGCACTGGACAACTCGAGGAAGAGAGTCCATTGACAGAAAGACAAAGAATGCTGTGTGGTGGCTTTCAGAATTTTCCACACTGGATGGTACAGCCAGAAAAATATGTAACTGATACAGTCACAAACAAAAGGTTAGAGGCCTAAACTAAAATTTGTACAGAGAACGTGTTCCCAAAATAAAGTGATATAATGACACCAAAATAACACTTTTCTCATGTTACAAATGTATTTCCCAAAAAGGCAGTAGTGTCACAAGTACCTGTCATCAGTACTGTATGCACCTTCCCATCATAAGGATAACACTAATTCTAGTGTTTTATGAGATGGGTGAACATTGGCTCGGGGGGGAACTTCCTCCAGATAAAATTTCAGACACATTAAAATGCCTGGTGTTAATTTGACTCTAAATGAGTCCAATAGGGACCATATGTACTCTGTAAGACTTAGTTTAACACTTAATATTTTACAATGTATCCTTCCACTTGCACTTGTGGACTGTCCTCTTCAATTCAAATCACAAACTTACTGCAAACAGTAATTATGTGGCTAGTTCATTTTTTAGCTGATTTTGAAGTCTGCATGATACAAGATCTATTAGAGGCCACACTTCCATGCAGAGACCACCAGGTTATTTGCCAAAATTTACACTACATGACCAAAAGTATCTGGACACCCCTTGGTCTGGGACTGTTTTTCATGGTGTGGGCTAGAGCCCTTAGTTCCAGTGATGGAAAATATTAATGCTATAGCATACAATCACATTCTAGATCACTATTCTTCCCCAACAGTTTGGGGAAAGCACTTCACTGTTTCAGCATGACAATCCCCCCAGGCACACAGCGAGGTCCATATAGAAATGGTTTTGTTGAGAACAGTGTGGAAGAACTTGAATGGCCTGCACAGATCCCTGACCTCAACCACATCCAACACCTTTGGCATCAATTGGAAAGCCAACTGCAAGCCAGGCCTAATCAATTTTTCAATTTGTTCTATTAATCAGTTTTTCATGTTCTATTAAAATGTACATCTCTCAGTCTGCTTATATCATCAGGTATCATGTAACATGAGACAATTGAGGCAAACCTCCTCTAACTAAGCAAACAAGCATGATGGTTGTTATCAAACAAGCATCCGACTAGCAGGGAAATGTGCCATGCCGTGCATGTTGGTAGCAACTGGCTGAAGTGAACAAGACAATATTATCATTCTTGTGAATAGCAAATCCAGTGATTAGTAACACACTGTGTCAATGAATTATATATATATATATATATATATATATATATATATATATATTGCTGTTACTGATATGTGACACTTTTGTATGAATTTGTTTTTTTTATATATAAAAAGGTAATTAATAATACAGTTTTAATAATAGACCAGCTGTTATGTTCCTCTGTCTCGCCTGTCATGCATTTTGTTTTGGTGCTGCTCTGTGTTTGTTTTTTCTTCTTTTTTTGTGAATGGAGCTGAGGACACTGGTGAGCAACCAAGTTTGAGGATGCTGTGGAACTGATGACACTAACACTCATTGCAGAGCAGCTCGACTGGATGATGCCATGGTATAAAATGGATAATCTGCATTACCATTTTCCAGCTCACATCTTGTCACTGCTATGCCTGTTTAGCCTTGGCATACTACTGTCTCAATTTTTTTTTTTTTTTTCATTAATTGTCTTCATAGTTTCACTGGTTGCAGTAGGCAGTCAATCTTTTAAAAGATAGGCTTTAATAGACTTAGGTTATGTTGCATCAAATTATTTTACCTTTTTAAGGAAGAATAATCCTTATCTTTATCTGACAGGCTTCATCGCCTCCCTGCCTGCCTAGCATCATCCTGCAACCTGCATCTGTATGTATATGAACCTCTATGTTCATTTCATGTTTTGTTTTGTAAACAAACTGTTCAATTGCTTTCTGCATTTTGGTTTGCTCAATTAGGTCTTCAATTTCTGTTGATGTGGCTTGTTATGTGTTATGTCCATTGTTTCCACAGTGATTTCCTTATTTTTCCCATACAATGTCATTGTAAAAGGTTCATTAATGGAAAACTAGAACCTCATGTTCTTTCTCTGTGAAACTCACTCTACTGAAAGTGTTCTCACCATTTTACATCACTACATATTTCCCACACCTTTGTTCCATTCATTAGATTTGAGTGACAGTGTTTACTTAGATCATGCTGCTCCACTCGCATGCCTCTGACTTATGTTTGATAGATCCAAATGTTAAGGGGGCCAGTGAGTTGTTTCTCTCCATCAAATGCACCAATAAACCAAGTATGTACCTAATAAACACTTCTCAGATAACATCTACAAGTCAACTAGGCATCAAAACAGTCTTATTATGCAGTAAATATTACACTGAAAAATAGTTGTAGAATGAGGTGGTCGTGCCTGCATTTCTTTAAATATCCCATTGAGGCCATTGCATTTTACACTCAGCCTGTATTAAACTTTCTGGAAGCACAGAAGAGTTCAAATGTATTTCTCACACATATAAATAAATACTAAAGAGGGAGGGAGGAGCACAATGTATTTCATACAGCTTATACTACCAAGCTAGATGATGTTTCACATGATTCTGACATACGGTGCTTTCACATAAATTGCAGTTGACATTATTCAAGGTGACTTATATAATGTGTAGATCACCCATCACCCAATTGTAATGCTGGATAATACAAGTGTGAAAGCAATTTACTTTAGGTACTCCACACTAGGGTTCAACAGAATTGCTTGGAATTTGAAAATTTGCTCATGTCAAGTTACAGTAATGACTATAGCACAATACCACTCCAAAAATACAAAGTCCCCAAAAACATATTGCATATATTGATGTAAAAAGTTGCAAAAAAGCAATACATTAGAAAGCAATTGGACTAGCATGTGGCTGAAAATATTAAAGGTGATGTTTCAATGAGGAAGTGAAAATAATACCCATATTCACATTGTAGTGGTAGCACTCCTGTGGAGTTTGTGTAACATGTAACACAAATCTACAAATTCAAAAGCACATACATATGCTGCAATCACTTCTGATAAAGATCGTATACTATATTATTGTTATTTTTATTGGTTTCTTAGTTGTAAGTTATATAGTTTTTGGTTTGGGCTTGATTCTACAAATTAATTAATTAATTAAGTTTGAGATTAGATTCAATTATGGGCGGAAAATCAGGAATATTGAAGAATCAGAGAGAAATAACACATTTTTGTGAAAATATTTTTAATTGTTGTAGTAATAATGGGGGGACAAAGCAATAATGTTCATTAAAAAATTAATGAGCAGACAGTCCAACTCAAAGCAAACCGCAAACAGGAAGAGGCAATTCAGAAATGTTCATTTTACTGTATCATTGAGACCTACTTCAGAAAACCTACTGAAGTATTAGCAAGAACTATGCTCTGCTGACAAATATATTGCTGTTGTGTATTTGGATAATGTATTTTACCTGGATTAAAGACACGTTTCATGTTTTGCACTCAGTGTTAAGTGAACATATAGTACATAGTTCAAGCAATGAGGGAAATATGCTTTCATAGCATTCATGTAATTATAAGCATAGCATCGAATTGTAGACCTTAATGGCCAATACAATAGAGCTCAAGGCTGATGTTTGATTTAATGCTATTCTGTTATCTAGTAATATAAGCTTTTGCTTGAATTACAGTATTGTGTGTATGTGTGTGTGTGTGTGTGAGAGAGAGAGAGAGAGAGAGAGGGAGAGAGAGAGAGGGTGTGTGTGTGTGTGTTTATGTGTGTACGAGTGTGCATGCACTTGCACACAACTGTGTGCGCATATTGCATATGTTTTCAGGTATTTGTATGGTCATTTTTCAAAATATATTTTTGTTTAAGGCTAGAGGAATGTTCCTCCTTTGGTCAAGTTTAAATCAGGCTGTATGAGCAGGTTACATTCAATATTGTTACTGAAAGTATACTTTCGCTAATTTCCCTGTGATATTCTATAAGGTTGAGTTTGTATGTCATCATGTGCCAGAATAGGAAACAAGAAGTTTTAAAAGAAAAGTGAACAGATTCATAAACATCCACCAGCAATTGGTCTGAGACAATTTAGAGCTCATTTGTGGTGACTCAATATACTTCTTAGTTATTTTGGGTTTTTGATTTCATGTATTTGATTTTATGTATTTCAGTGCTGCCTACTATTATGCAATTAACAATTCAGCAGATGCTCTTATCCAGAGAGATTTAAATAGTAGAGCACCAGGATTTTTCCTTCTTAGGGTTTGTGACAACAACTCTATTTGAATAGGTCTGCTATTCAATTTCTGTTCTCACATTTTGTGTGGTAAATTTTTGATTAGATGCATTTTCTTTTCATCTGAATAGAAATGTAAACACCAAAGTGACTTCTGATTCACTGGTCTTACTGGTATATACTTGTTAATTTTCATGATCAAACATGCGGAAAAAAAATCATAATAGAGCACAATATACCTATCTGAAGCCTGCACTTGTGTAGTTCACACTCTAGTTTTCACCCTTGGGGTATTGTGTATGGAGTATCCATGATTTGCACTCTGTAGTGAACAGTACCAAATAATGATTTGCCATTTGTACCATATACAGGAATGCTCATAATGATGTTTAAATTAGTTATTTAACTTGGGGGACCAATTAATGAGTTGTATCTACACGGGACCATGTGTGTCGGAATATAATTGCCAATTTGTAATGTCCTGGGAAGGCTGCGTGTGATAAACCACTTTAGATTTGATTAGAACAGTGTTGAATCATGGTTTATCCAGAGAAAGATGAATCAATTCAATCATGTTTCATGCATTAAATTACTTTATCACTGAATTTCATGATGCATTTTTAGTTCAATTGACTTGCAGTGCTAAATTTAATTCACTTAAACTGATGTTGTGAATATTATTCAGAATTATTTTCTTCATGCTTACATTATGTTAATAATATACTGCATTTAAAATAAAAATGTTTAAAAACAGATCAAATCATGAGAGATGGATGAGTGTGAAGGATTTGAAAGATGTTGGACTGACATATGTATCACTACAGTATGTTTAAGGCTCCTAACATCATGAGAAAAGTAATTGTATGATTCATATGGTTTTCCTTCTCCAAAGTGATTCAACACTGTCCCTAAAGGGTTTCTGAATGTACTTACACACCTATTCATACCACCTAGCAAGTTAACATTTTACCCCCATTCAATTGGATTCTTGACTTAGCCAGATTTGTTTTAGCAGTAAGTTTGGGATCATTGTCTTGCAGTAGGACAATGTTGTCCAATGATTTTGGAGGCATTTGGTTGAACTTGATCAGATAACATGCTTTTGTACATGCTGAATTATTTTTGCTGCTGATATCAGCAGGTACATAATCAATTAAGTCAGCTAGTAGCTCTGGCACCCATAACATGTCCAAACCACAACACCCCCCGCCACCATGTTTCACAGATGGGGGGGATTTGGGTGTGCTTTGGATCCTGGGCCAGTTCCTTACAGCCTCCACGCTGTGCTCTACCCATCACTATGATACAAGTGAATCTTGGTCTCATCTATCCAAAAGCTAGAGCTATGCTGGCTCTTTTGGGTACTTCTTAGCAAACTGAAACCTGGACATTCTGTTTTTGCAAGTAATGGTTTGCATCATGCAGTGTAGCCTCTGTAGTTCTGCTAGTGAAGTCTTCTGTAGACAGTAGTCACTGATTTTGGTAAGCCAAAGGTTCTGACTTTTCATATTTCTCAGCATCATACTGACTTCCTTGACTTTCTCTGGCAATACTCTGATCCTCACATTGACAAATGGCAATGAAATACTGCAAAAGCAATCAAAAGCCTTGAATCAAGACTAGATATCGAAAGCTCTTATTGGTGCACTAAGGAAGCAATTGAACACACCTGACAGATCAAAAACACATATAAAGCCATATGTCCCAAACATTATGCTGCCCTAAAATGGGGAACTATGTATAAAAAGTCCTGTAATTTTTACATGGTGAAAAATTAATAAAAATACACTTTAATAGAAGCTGAGAATGTGCACTTTAACCACATGTGAATGGTTTGATTTCCAAATCTAAAATTGTGGAGTGCAGAGCCAAACCAAGGAAAACATGCTCCAAACATAATGGAGCTAACTGTATATATCTATACCACCAATTTTTCTTCTGATTAAATGAGTCCTCACAGATGACTTTTGATCAAATAATTATGTCAGGAGTAGGCTTCATAAGCACGCATTTCCTGGTGATAGAAAGTGGAATTGCATGACATTAGATTTTTTGGCCTGAGCACAAGTGACACATCAGGGCAGCGAATGTCAAAACTATATTACCAAAAAAGTACCCACTGTGTACTCTAAAGTAGGACTCTCTCAGTTCTATATTTTAATTTATAGTAGGGGTTTATTTATGAATATGGCCTCAGGTTTCATTTTGAAAAAAAAGTAGTATAACGACAAACATGTCTTTCTCTTTTTTTTCCCAAATTGCCGTAAGTGTCAACACCAAAGTAAATGTAAATGTCACTGAAGCCGTGTGGGAAAATGAGACTTTTCCTTCCTTGTTTGACAGTCTTTCAGTAATAAATTGCACAGCAATAGCTACAGTAGCAAGCTAATGACTACCACTCAAGTCCTCTTCAAGATCTAAAAAATAGAGCCCCCTCTATCACTATTTGTCAAACATGTGCAAGGGAGCAGGACATTTGACATACAATTGACATAAACAAACAAGGGTATGCTAAGCACAAAGCTAAATTAGGTTGTTTTTAAGTTTTCAATCCCCTATTTTTCATTTTCTTATGATATTAAATGCCAAATTGTATTCTTATTTCGGAATGTATATGGGCACAACCCCCAAAGCAAATGCAGCCAGCCATCTCTTTATTTCACCCTGCTGTCCATACAAGCAGGTGAACTGTCTAGTCATTGATGCAGGAAACTAAACTTTATTTGCAACTGGTGCAGGAAGACAGCAGGCACTCAACTGACCAGAGGCACTGGGTATGTCCCATTATTTTTCACTGCTGAACTCCTTTCCTCCACTCCCCACTACCAGTCCTCCCCTACCCAGAAGGGGAGACAAGTTTGAAACTGCTTCACCAATACAGATCTGTGCACTTCGATCATCTCCTCCAATTTTGGGACACTGGAGGGAAAAAGGACAACAAAGATCAGTTTCTGGGGCACGGAGGAGATGAGGTGGAACTGGAGGAAAGGAAGATATATTTTTTGAGTATTGGGATGCAGGCATCGTTGCGCAATAAGTGGGGCATAACCTTGCTTGTCAGCACTGGCACAGTCAGGGTTTAATTCTAGATGATGTTTGTCAGTGCATCTGGCGCTAGTAATTTAGATGCACCCCCAAAATCAAATATTTCTAAATGATATGCAATGCTGCAGAGTTGGGGTCAATTCCATTTCAAATTCAGTCAGTTCACAAAATGAATTTAAATTCAGTTCAGTGGACTGCACTGTTTTTTTGAACTGTTTTGCTACAAATGGTAGTATCAAGCTAGCATTTAATATTGCCAACTTTTTGCAGTCCATATTTATAGTAAGGGTAGGCCTCACAAGCTATTTCAGTTTTCAATATTTAACTTTCAGATCTTGTTGGCACATTGCATTGCTGTATCAGAGTTCTTGGAGTAGTAGTCTACAGTACAATTAATAGTAACCATATAAATATATATAAATAAAATGTTTTAAAATTTGAGAATTTCATCAAAATTTGTGAACTTCATGTGATCAAAAGTATTAATTGTTTGCAAGGGCAAAATTAATGTACTGTAGGTAGTAGTGACACATATTTAAAAGTAAAAAGGACAGCTACCTAATATCAGTGCAATTATTTACAGTAGAAGATTTGTTGTTAATTGCAAGTTAAATCAAGAAAAATTGTACCTTAGTCTTGAATGACAACCTGTGTGCAACATTAAATATGCAGTTGCTATGACTGTATAGAATGTGAGGGCTGATATAATGAATTTTGCATTATGTGGTTATATATATTTTAAAAATCAAGAAGTATAAAGTATTAAAGTATTTCATGTCACATTTTGAAAAACAAAAATGTTCAAATACCAGGAATATCTAAATATTGAGAGGTCTTTTTTAAATGTCCAGAAATTTAGTGGGTACAAATAATGTGCATCCACCTGTATTTGTAAAACAATGATTGCATGAAAAATAGAAATGACATATGTAATGTTTCAGTAACTCAGAAATGAACCAAAGTAAACTGATACTATTTTGACTCAATTTATTATTAAGAACTGCTGTAGTCTTTAAAAATATACTTGTTAGGACATTGAATTGAGTTGAACAAAGTGTGTTTACCAAAAACACAAGATATGATATAGTGATACATGTTCATGAAAGAACCATGTGTTTTGTAATGTTCAGTGAAGTAATATGTATTTCCACTTTACACAAATAACACAAATATGTTACAGCAAAATAATAACCTTATCCAAAAAAAAGATCCAAATAATCAAATAATAAAAGTTTTCAAGTAAATGCATTAAGATAATTAATGTATGTATTTAGCACCAATTAAATCCAACTGGAAAAACAAGGCCATTATTCAACACATTAAAAAATAAATTGCCAATGTAATTATATGCAATGATGGCTGAGAAAATGAGATATAAACAGCTTTCAAATGCCTGAACCAAATGTACCTTCTAACTGGAGATGCTAAGCATGCCTCTTAGCATGTCAAACTAACAGGTGGAATGTTTTACTGTGATCTCTGCAGCTGTCGTCTAATCCCTCAGAATATATTCAAAAGGAGTTTATTTGTGGCATAAGTGTCAGCCCAATCAATCTTTCCCAACCATGTTATGAAAATTGATATTCCTATGAATCTTTCTTTGCCCCCTTATGTGGATACTCATTAATGGACCCTGACAGCCGTGTGGTTGTTATTGATGGCTCTGTGGAAGTTAATGAAAGTGGAATCACACCACAACAAAGGTGGCAAAGCTAAAGGATAAAAATGTTCACTCACTTTGACAGTTTAACAAGCATTAACCATTTTGCGCAGATGCCAAATCTGGCCAATCCTCACCCATTTAGGGGGTGTTCTATTTAAGGCTTTATAACTTCAGATGTGAGCATCACGGAGACTTGGAAAATGGCTTTAATGAAGACAGACACGTGTACCATGTACAATACTAACATTAGATTACATTATTTCCATAATTAAATGCAATTATCTTGGTGAAAATGAAAAAATGAAGTTGTTCTACTTGTTCTATACAGCAGGTAAAACTATAAACTATAAACTCCTTGACCACAAGTATGCAAAAGGTTAATTCACAGAACTGCTAAAGATATATGTAGCAAAAAAATGTAGCAAAAAATAAGCAGTGTACCCTGGTGTCCTTTAGTGTCTCCAAATCTATCCAAAAATAGAATATAATAAGCATCCAGTAAACCTATCCAAAACCTCTTCAAAAATGAATATAATTTTTTTGTCCATTATAAACCATATAAATGTGCCCCTTTATGATGGGTTAAGATAACACATAGATATCACATTGAGAAATAATGCAAAAACATTGTGACACACTGTGGTACACATTCCTAAATACGGAATCATTCACACTTGTATGCTTTTCTGTACGCTACAATATGTAATCTTTTGTTGCGTGGGGATGGGACGACATGATTCTGTTAGAAGCACTCCTATGGAATTTTACGTTCATCTAGCCCATTTCATTTAAATGAGCATTTTCCATACCATTCCCATTTCATACTAACTGTTGGAGTTGGTAATTAGTCCTCAATACAAATGAAAATACAACAATATCAAAAATATGACACAACATAAATAACTGAAATGTTACAATCATTAATAAGTAATACATACAGATTGTTCAAGACAACAAATGACTGCTGAATCCTGAGGGAGACATCTTTATGTGTAAAACCAATGGCAAGATTGATATATTTAGTCACAGATATTGATAGCAGAATGACATGGTATAATTCCACAAAAATCACTCTTGTTTATTTCACTATTCAGAGAGCGGCGTTTCTCACTGCTGTATTGTCATACCTTCCAGCTGTTGTTGGCTTTATCTTGCTGCTATGACAGAATACAAAATAATATATTTTTATGAACTCCCAGATGGATGCTGTTCGGTGTGTCATGCTTGGGGGTATTGTTGCAGATGAGAGTGCAGGGAGGGGGTTCTTGTTAAATGGATGAGCTATGCAACAATGGTGGCACTTAGAAATGTGTAGATTTATTGTAGAGTATATAAAGCTAAAATATAGAGTCTGTTGTTTCCACTCATAGTTTAGTTACAGGAGCAATGAATGTCTGATTTGAGCAATAAAGAGTTAAAAAAAAAATCTGCCAGAGTAGGGATCAGCTTTCAGTTGACCATGAGAAAACAATTTGAGAACCAGTATGGCTTTTAATTTCAAACCTCAACCAACGCTCCCTGCTCCTCGTTCACCAGGGATTCAAAGCAACAGGTAAATGAATCATTATCCAATAATACCACTAAGGAATAAAATGTTGAGACGTAATTGGAAATGAAATCATAGCAAAGCATTATGAAAATAAATGCATTACAGTCATTCTCCAGGCTTCAGCCTTTTTTTTTCTCCATTAAGTTTTTACAAAAGTAGATTTTGAGCGGACGGACATTGTAATTCTGGTCAGTTGTGCTTTGTGGTCATCATTAATTAAGACTCTGGCACTCTGGCTTATTGACCTCTGTGGAGCAGGGGATTTTGATGGGGTGCGAAGAGCAGAACGTGGCCGATGGAGTTTGGCCAGTGGCCAAGTTGTCTTCCACTTGTCCATAGTGCCTGATGCATGGCAATTTAAATCCCACTTCCAATTAATTGTGATCTGCACTCAAGCTAAATGACATTTTTACAGAGCAATGTCAGATGTTTTGAAGACAAGGTGACATTCCACTTTCCAGAGCAGGGGATTATTATAACAGACGGGTGGAACGACATAGAGCAGGACAACCTGGGACACATTCTTGATTTTTCTCTTTTTTTTAAATCAGTTCCAGAGATGTGCAGGCAGCCAGGGGGAATCGGAAGGATTTGGGCTTTAACTCCCAGCTTAGCCAACACATCCACAGTGTCAGCACAATGCAAAGTTCAGGTCTGGATCATTAATAAATAATCTTATCTGTTCCAGTCAACTTCATTTTAAATGGTCTCTGCCTTTATTTCAGAAAAGAGGCAATTATAAATGCACGGAATATTCATTTCATTACACCAGTTTTTAATGACTGAAGATTTATGTTTTATGTTTGAATGCTTAGAATAGTAGCAATAAAATGCAGTAAAATGTGTATTGGATTCATTAATTGAGCAGGTCATGGAGCAAAAGGTATTGGCCTATGATACTCACTGGTACTCACTATGTGGTGGCTTTGGTACTTTGGTAATGCTTGAAGGATGAAGAGGTCCTAATACAGACGCTACATGCACATTCTTCATTGATCTAATTGATCTGTGCAAGTCCCATGAAAGACAGGCTCAAGAAAACTCAAGCAGATATTGATCGGTCTGATTTTGAATGAGGCAAAGGGTGAGCTTTGAAGGGCATCAGTGGTAGCATTAGCTACTCATTTTAGAGGTCAGCACATCTTGCTTGAGATAAACTGTAATAATATTGATCTTTCTATTTACTGTACATTTCATGATATGCCACGCTCATAGGTTTCATGGCATAATAAAATATTTTAAAATGCTAGCTCTTGGCTGGATTTTGTGTAATTAGGGACACATTTGTTCAAATGATAAGCAACTACTTAGTTTTTTTCCCCCAAAGGTAGACCCAAATGTATGTAGTCCCAGCATATTTTCTGCTTTCTCTTTTTGTTTTGCAGAAAGAGAAAACATAAAATGTGTTCGATAACTGACAGATTTTGTATTTATATTCAAACATTTATTGTGGGGCATGTGAAATGTGATGTGTCTCTTTTTAAACCCTTTACATTGTGGATCAGAAAATTTTCAACCAAACTGGCAACTATTGTATGTCAAACTGAGAGAAGGACTGACATCACAGTGGGTGACACCACTGTGCTAACATAACCCAGTGTACACCTCAGCTTGGCATAAGGAATTTGTACTGACCTAGTGACCAAAGTTCCACAGTGCTGTTCACATGCCTCCAGACAAACTGGCAAAGAGCATTAGGCTGTGTGCATACTGTGAAAACTGTGCAATAATAATCAGTGCTATGAAAGCAAAATATTAAAATTGACCCGTCCTCTTTTAGGTACCACGGGATCATTACGCACATGGCTGTGTATTTCTCTATTCAGTTAAAGTAGGACAATATGCTAGTCCTGCAAGCATGGGCTTGACAGATGTATTTCTCACGCTTGTGTTTGTTTTTTATTCCTTCTGTGTCACATAGAAATGGAAGCCTCTCCTTTTGTCTGAAATGGTATGTGTTTCTGACTGGAAAAATGGTTTTCTTGTAATAAATAGGGGTGGCGGGAAGAGCAGTACCGCACATGAACAAGAAAGTATGTTTTGTCTGAGTTCAAGCATGAGCACACACATTCTTTCTTTCACACTGTGTGTGTGTGCATGTGTGCATGCTCACATGAATGGTCTAAGTCTGACACACGTGGGCAATGATTCACATGAGAAACATATTTTTGTCTAATTTAGTTTTTAGTTCAAGTCTCATTTGAGTGACTGCCTTTAAATGGTTTGTGTGCATGTTTTTTGCATTTGAGTGAGAGTCTGAGCAAGTGTGAAATGCTGAAATTCCAAATGATGCTAGTTTTTTTTTTTTTTAAATATTTGCTCCGAGCAGAATTGGAATTTTAACATTTCTGTTATTTTGTTCTGCCCGCAACATAACATTCTAGAACTGGTTAGAATGAGAAAAACAAACTGCTCATTTTGTTCCTTTTATCCTACATGGTTTACACTGAAACAGTCTAGTAGCCTGTCTCAAAATGTACTTTGATCATGCTTCCAAAAATAATAAACACGGGTTAAGTGAACAGTTAATTTTCAGTTGTGAAGCAGTCGTTCTATGAGATGCATGTGGCTTTTGACTGCTGTGTTAACCAGGGCTGCCTACATGGAAACCTGCACCCCATCACCACCTGCCCAGTTTAGAAAAAGAAACCAATGGATGATGAAAAACACAGCTGGCAGACAACATCACACTGTGTTAGCACTGAATAACTTGGCTTGGCTAATACAGCACAATGACCAAATAACCATGTTAGAATTGCTTTCATATAGGGAAATGATGGGGAGAAATCCTGTTGGAGAAACAACTATCAAATCGCTCACAGCAACACAAGCAAATAATCAGATCAACAGGCATGTACAGGGTGTCGTGAAGCACAGAGGTAATAGATATACAAGCTTTATAAACTGTATAAATCACATCCAACAATTGACATGAACATAAACGATGGCAACATCAACATTGCCCATGTTAAGAAATAATAACTGCCGTCGTTTGCACTAACAAATCCACTGAGATAATTTACACAGTAGCTTAAAATAAAAAATGAAATGATACCAACAAGCTTTATTGTGACACAACTGAGCAACAGTGTGGCAGCTTGGAGCTTGTAGCAATAACATGCACTGACTGGTCTACTCATTTTCATTAAAAGAACCAACAGCATGACAAAGCATTACCAATAATATATTAATCTATACAAAATACCACCACTATGATATAAATTAAATGTGTCTCAGCCTTGAAGGTCTTCTTCCTCCTACCAAAAGTGGTCACAGAGGCTATCCTTGAATTCCAGCTTCCTGACAAGGTCCGACTTGTCCATCGATGAACTAAAGGCATTGCTGTCCCATTTTGGTTTGTGTAAGCCTACTAATTGGCATGCTAGCAGCAGTGGCACGTCTTGTGGTAGCATTAGCATGTAGCAGCCGCAACTAAAAAAAATTTTTAAAAAAGAAAAGAAAAACTGATCCAGGGTTAGGTTCTGCACCATCTGCAGAACTGCTGATGAGTCAATTTATACTTTGCAGACCCTCTTGAATGATACCGATCCATTGTGTCCAGCAAGCCAGGAAGTCAATCTTGCCAAATAAACCTGTGTAGCAATTGAGAAGTGCTTACCCATTTATAGTAGCCTACATTGGGCAATATGAGTATAGCTCATTTATTAATAAGTGGATTAAATTCAGGTACAATGAACAATCACCTGGCCTTGATATCCATCCTTGACACCAAGATATCCATGTAAGATTATATAGACTACAAAAATACAGTATCCAGGGCTTTCAGTATGATTTGCAAATACTAGAAACCTACAGACATTTTTTAAGAAAAATTTAATCTAAATAAACGTGGCTTACCAAAGAAGAGGAATGATCATTATGGTTGCATCTATTAGAATGCACAGATTAAATTGCATTTAGTTATGTCTTCCCATCCCAATTTAGTGAAACATTCTGACAATTTATGTTAATAGAATTTGTCTTCAACATGGAGCAAAGCCACAAAAAACATGCAATAGTGCATGTACATCATGTATGGAAGAACTACAAGATAGTCTTTGGAGATTTGGAGATTGATATTCACAATTATGTAATTTCCTGTTCCCTACATATAGAACTGTTGACACATTTATGCACAGTTAGTCTCATTTCAAGGAGAAAGTAAGTTTTTGTATCACAGCCTGTTTTACTGTGTCAGTTGGTTCTTCAGCTGCTTTTTATTGCATTCCCAATGAGACCTGAAGATGTTGTGCCAGTTTAGGAACTAATGATGACTGGATCTAGGAGAGATTAAAATAAAAGTGGTGAGAAAACATGCATATCATATGTTTCACCTTGCGGCAAGAAATGTGATTTCTATTTATTTATCTATTTAGTTATTTTGCCATTGCAGGGACACTGTGCCCATCTGCTTTTTGACACCAACCTCATGTGTGAAAACAAGGAAATAAAGGTTTCTTGCTTCAGCAAGCCTCATTAAGACAGAACAAGTGACTGTCCTTACACCAACAAGGGAGACATATTCGCTCTCCATGCAGTAACACTCCACTGCTGGGTCACGCCTCCTAAGCGCTTAATTGCTTGTCTTGTGGGAGGACTTTAGATGCCTATTTTAAAGTGAAGTGCAAGGGTAAACTTTTTTGCCTCTTGTACCTTGTTTAGGTGTTTAATATGCAAGGAAACATTATACTGTAACATGACTTGTAATGTAAATTATGCTGTAACACTTGTTAGGCAGATCATTTCATTAAACGACTCTTTGACTCAGTCTGACTGAAGTGCTTGTGGGAGCAGACTGCATAATGTAGATCAAGAAAATATATAAAAGCCAATAAGTGATGCAGTACCTTATTTACATATATTTCTCCCTCCTCTGTTGTGACAAATGAGGGCCTGTGGTTAAGTACCTTGTATGTGCTTCCATGTAATTCCAGATGATGTTAATACATTTTCTGAATGTCACTTACTGTAAGTGATGGTCATGTTTCCGTCACAGTAATGTTGACTATCTTACATCAGCGTACAGTATACCTGCACTACATTTCACTTTTAGCACATGGTGAAGATTTTTTACAATTGTTTGTAAGATTCCTGAATTTTATCACAAATCCACATGATCAGGTAACAAAGAGATATCAGAAACTCCCCCTAAGGACACCCCCGCCCCCCCAACCCTCCCCTCCCATCCTCTAGCACTCCTCCATCCCCCATCGAAAGGCTGCCTGGAAAGCCTCTAGCTTAAGATAAGACCGTCACATGTCCCTAGGGTGGAACATAGGAAGAGAAATGCTCTATCCCTGTAGGCAGAAGAGATTGGGGTAAGAATACCGTCTCCTGCTGAAAGCTGACATTTGATCTTTTCTGAAATCCAAACGATGGATGTCATGTTGCATCATGTGAGATGGTGTTCTATCAAGAGAGGAGCGGTAAGCATGAATAAAGGTGATGAGCTCAGAAATCACACTCAGTTGAAACGCATTCAGTACAGTACTTACTGTATTTGTGTTAAAAAGAACATGTCAATCATTCTAAAGATCAGTCCCTTCCACGGGCTGTTTGCTTTCTGAGGTGTGCACTGAATACAATGGTTGTCCTTGAGATTGCACGTTGGCCAAACGTTACATGAAGGGATCAAGCTGCAACATTTTGACCTTCTGTGTACCCACAAATTGATGTCAAATGAAATGCCACAGCCAGCCCGCAGGCAGAGCAATACGTATGCTCTCTGTCTTATAGCAGTTATAGTCATTTTCAGGAGTGGCACTTTCAAACATTATGCTACTGATGCCAGCTAAGTATGCACTGATGTTTTGACAACACATGTTTTGAATTATGGTGCCAGGAATTCAACTAAACACACAGAAAAAAGTCCTTCCCAAGACCTAAGAATGAGCGCCATGTACTGTACAATTACACCAAATCATTTACTTTTAATTGAAAATCTTTGAAAGTGGGCCATTACCGTGTTACAGTGATCTATAAGTATTTTGCACCTGCTACTCTACAACATTGCATATGATGTTCCACAGGATGTTTGATGTGGTACACAGGATGTATCACATCAAATAAGCATCAAAGCAAACTGATGTGCTCATGTCTTATATTACCTCATGTATTACCTATAATTCTAATTGTCATATACGCAAAAGGTGTAACTATCAAATTATCTTCAGGAGGTCCATTTTATTTGATTAGGACCTTGAATGATAATGTGTTTGACAAGGTTTTGGAGCTGAATACCATAAATGTAAAATGTGGGTTATCTTTTTTTGAGTCCCTTACGTATCTGCGGGGTGGGTGGAGTTGCGATGACGCCAACATACCTGAGGATCACCTGGACTTGTCCCTAATCAAGAGCTTCCTACTATTTTTCTCATAGGGGAGAAGGTGAAAAGGGAGAAGAGTTTCACCTTGCACAACATGCATTATGTTTGCGTGTTTAGTTGGTTGTAGTTGCAGGGTAGAATAACTTAGTTTAGTCCAGTGCAGAAGATGAGGCTGCGGACGACTCTGGTTGATTCATAGGTAAGTACAATATCTTATAGTAGTACCTTTATCCTTCTATACCTATCCTGAGGTCTCTTGTGTTAAAATTTAGCCTTTTATGTGATCCTGACTTGTGGTGTGCCATCCTACGTTTGGTGCTGTGATACCTTTCCCGGTTATTGTAACGTAGGGAGAGGCGTGGGCCTTAACATATATGCATGTAAAGCATGTTAAACAAGTATGAAAATCCTTTCAGATTCAGTAGTAAACTTTTGATATTAATAGAATCCCACTGGAATCCCCCCTGCCCCCCCCCCCCCCAAAAAATAAAAAATAAATAAATAAAAATGATAATAATAATTATCTGACTACAGCAGTTTCAACTATTTGTTTTTTTAAAGACACGGTTTGTTTTTCTTTGTTCTGCAGTTTGTTCTCAAATTTACTAACAGGCCTCATGGGGCAGTTCCATCAACATATTCATAGTTAATTCAGAAAAGCACAGACATGCTGACCTCTAAAACCCATACTGCCAGATCCTGGTTTCTCACTTTGTGATCCCACAGGTGAGATCCACAGTAAGTTATGTGTTGGAGGACTGCTTCTTCATACGCATAGCTGGTGCAGGGAGACTACAGGCATGTGACAATCAGAGGAGTTGTTGAGTAACAGGACTGTTCAAGTAGCCTCAGTTTAACATCAAACTTTATGTGCATTATCAATTCTGTGAAGGCTGTATTGGTAGGATAGCAAGCAACAATGCCTAGCCTAGCTTAGAAACCACTGGATAAATTTGGATAACAAGCTAGCTATCTATGAGCATTTTAGAATAAATATGTAAAAGTCTTATCAAATATATTGACTTTTTAAAAATGATGTAGCTTTTTTGGGTTTTTGTAGATTGATTCAGTAGCCTGCGATTCAGTGGATATCCATATGTGCTGTAGGAAATTAATTGACTTTGATAAACATGTGATTAATTACACTAAGTGAGACCAATCACAATAAATTTGTGCACCCTAATAAATTACCATGTTAACTCGATTAATTTGTTTGGGTGAGTTGTAAAACTTTGAAATAAAATACAAATGGCTTCGTTTGGAAACTCGCCAGCATCAAATAAAATGTAAAATATGTAATATTGAATGTGCACTGCTCTGTGAATCCATGTGCAATTGCCATAATTAATAACACTGACAAGACTAACAGAGATTCCAGATGTGATTACTCTTAATGATTGCTCAACAGGGGACTTGCATCAGAGGAGCTGCATCAGCATCTTGCTTCTAGATGACTGAATTACATGTTTTAGAAACTGGTTGCAGAAAACCCAAGGCCATAATTATTAAGGCATGCATAATTCTATTGTGTTGGGAGAGCTGAATCACTCCCCATTACATAACTCAATGCTTTCACCCTTTGGAGCCATGTGCAAAAGGGGAGTTGCCTTGTACCTCTAGATGCACATAAAGCCCACACTTTCAGAAAAATCATGAGGGCAGCAAAGGACATTTTGCATTAAAAAAGCCCTCAGAACAACGCTCTAGCAGGTAGTGTTGTAAAATAATGAGACTGCATATCAATGAGTCATGAATTTTAAAAAGACA
This sequence comes from Anguilla anguilla, assembly GCF_013347855.1. NCBI lineage: Eukaryota > Metazoa > Chordata > Actinopteri > Anguilliformes > Anguillidae > Anguilla > Anguilla anguilla. Next base: position 51,519,432 of record NC_049203.1, on the reverse strand, counting down.
TGCCATGAATGGGATGGTGAATTGTCGCAAAATGGGGAAAATTGAGTGCAGTTCTGAAATATTTGATTCCCTCCCAGTGGAGGTTTATACAGGACTGACTCTTTCTCTTTTTTTTTTTTGTCAAGCTCTCCATTAAGGGTTCACCTATTCTTCGCCGACCACAGAGAAGTGACATTTTCACTGTCCCAAGTTAGATGCCTTTGGCATTGTCACTCACCTTGCTTCAGTTAGATTTTAAAACCATGTCACATCCCAGAAGTCAGTAGAGACCTTTATTTTCTATTATATGTTGTAGGGCATGTGACAAAAAATGACTACTATTTGGAGAAAAATCAGTTTGATTCAAATTGTGATTTACTTTTTTTCTTTTTGGAACAAAGACATTTTATTGATTTGGCTCTGTACTCCACAATTTCAGTTTAGGTGCTAATTCTCAGGTTTTCTTTAAGGGTATTTTTTATAGATTTTGGTTTCACCATGTACACATTACCACACTATTAGTATACTATTAGCAGTTTGTTTCCATTCCTGGAAAGTGTACTATTATTACAGTTTTCTAACACATATTCAGACTAAAGGCAATCCACTGTACAGCCCTGTTGCCTTGTTTATTTGTATTATTTTTGTTTTAATAATTGTATTGTTATTTTGTCTGTAATCATCAATCCTGGTTTTATGTATTTCAAGTATATGCATATTGGTATATGTATATATGTTTTTAATTATTAATTTGAGCAGGATATAGTTGTGTGTTTCTCCTACTTGAAGTGTATTTGTAATGGAACACAATGGTTCTACATGTTACCAGAAAAAATTATGACATATCAGACAGACAAGTCATGGTGGAGTAGTTGGTAGCACTGTTACCTAACTGCAAAAAGATCCCAGGTTTAAATCCCAGCCTTGTTTGGGATTCCTGTCTCTCTCCAACCCAACAATGTACTTCAAGAGGTGTTCTACTGTATAGTATAGGTTGTGATATTACTACACTATAAATACACTTCGGTACTACCATCAAATTACCTTAATGCAATTTAAAATATATTTTGAACATAGTAGTAATAAATTAAAATGGTACTAAATGTGTATTTCCAATACCGATAAATCATCCTTTCATTACATTACATGACCTTTATTTGACACTTTTATCCAAATGGACGTACAAAAGTGAATATACTTTGGATTAGTGTGTGCTTAATATACTTTAAATTTGTCTACAAATGTATTAAACTTAAGTAAAACTAAGTGCACTAAATCTGTAGAAAAGTTGCACAAGAGTACAAATTTCATGTACTGTATGTAGTACACTTAAAGTGCAGACATTATAACACAAAATTTGTACAGTTAGCACGTGATCACTACATATGTATTAGAAGTATACGTAGTGTATTTATGTCTTCCCTATGGCAAAAGAGAACAGAAAATTGATGGAAGTTAAAGTAAAGCATGTAAAGTGAAAGTATCTAAAGTAGATTAATTATAAATGTAAAGTGAATGTCTAACTTTCTTTCAATAGTTTTTTTGTCCTGTGCTATTTCTCTCTCTAAATATTCATTAATGCAAGATCACATTGAGTATATTTTGGAGCCTTAGCAATGGTTTTTGAATGTTGGAATAATACTTGAATCATGCAGTGGCTGAGGTCATTGCCAGTAACCCAGTGAATGAGGAAGGCTGTGATTAAGATCATTCCATGGGATGAAGTGTACCTGATGATGTATCAAGGGCTTTGCCCTTGGCAGATTAATTCATATGCATACCGTGGCACTCTCATCCCTTTCTAAGACACAACCAAAAACTGCATAAGATCACATTCCTTGAGGCCCAAGGCATTGAAAAAAAATATTCCATGATTTTTGCCAGCACTTCAGTACATGCTGTGAAAATTCATGTGTATCTTTGAAAAAAAATACTTTTGCTCCACTTATCAATGCAGTGTTTTAGACACACAAATAGATACAAAATGACAATATAGAATATGATTGGCAGAACCATGTCTTCCATTTTGAGATGGGACATTCTTCAATCAACTACTCATTATGCAAGGGAAATTCCATATTGATGTGATCTAAACTTCACTTCCCTGAAAGGAAACTTTAACAGTCTGAAAGGAAGGATGTCTGATGTTTCACTTTATATGTTCACAATATAAGTGTCAACCACAGGGGGATTGTTCCATCATTAAGTAGAATGAAGAGCAATGTACTGTAAACAATGCTCCATTGATGCGATTTAATCAATGCCTCCAGTGATTCTTAAACATTACATTGTCTCATGGGAAATTAGCATGTAGCGCCAACAACAGTGCCATGAAAATATGGAGACATTGTGTGTACAATTTCAACATTTTAGAGATGCACTTCAGAGTTTCAACAGCAAAAACAATGATCAAACTGAATGTCATACAATGGAATAAGTCAGATATCCAGGTCATTTAGACCCTTAACAACACAGACACAGGAGTAAACATAAAAGATTCCATCATTGACTTATATGAGGAAATAGATATGTTGCAACTGGCATGATTATTAAAAGAAGACTATGCATGATTGTTTACTTGAAAATATTATAAAATGACCATGCTTAGGCATATTTATGATGCACTGCCAATCTATGTCTTTACTTAGTTTCACCAAATTCCTGCACCTTTTGCCTGTATGTGTTATTCTAAAATGTGTTCAGGACACTCTTTTCTCGCCAACTACGTAAAAAACTACTACTACTCCTACTACCGGTACTACTACTACTGCTAATAATAATAATAATAATAATAATAATAATAATTTGCATTTATATAGTGATTTTCTCACACTCATAGCGCTTTACAGTTATGAGGGGGAAACTTGCCTCAACCACCAACAATACAGTACCCACCTTTTTTTTTTTTTACAGTAGCCATTTCGTACCGGAACGCTCACCACACATCAGCTGAGGTCAAGACAGAAAGGACAATATTTTGCTAAATAATTTGGGATGATTAGGTGGCAGGTTGAGGGAACCAAGTTCAGCCTGGACACCGGGCAACCCTCTACTGTTTGCGATGAGTGTCACAGGAGCTTTAATGACCACAACAAGTCAATCTCCTACACCACAGTGTCCCCATCACTGCACTGGAACATTTGGCAAGTGCATAATTCTGGCTCATTCAGAAAAAAAACAAATAAAAATGACTGTATTTCTCAAAAAAAAAAAAAACTGCAGTTGAATTGTGCAATTTTTACCCTTGGATTATTGGTTTTATAGTGAAACCCTCCTCCTAGCATGAGACTGTCACCTTAAATTCTGTATGCCGACTAAACTGAGCGGTGGGAAAAGACGTATTGGAATTTGGCAGGATTATCTGGCTTTCCCAACCACATCAGATAGGGGACATAAACTCTTGATATTATCAGTCTGCCTCTTGGCCTCAGCATTTAAATCCATTGATGATGCAATTCACAATATAGGGTCAGAGGACCGGCGCTGGATAGTATAGTTGAAAAAAGAAGTTATCCAACAGACCCAGATTAGCATACAAACAATATGAGGTCTAATGGACATACAGTTTTTTAAAAATCATCTAAAGCATTTTTAACTCGGCAGACTCTTGTTTATATATGTTATTGATGCTGAAAGGGATAGTAGAAGTTCTGTTCACATATGTTAAACCATGGCTTGATGGGGAACAACAGGTAACTCTTGCATGTATGGAAAGTGCATGCATTTAAGTGGAAAATGAACAAGATAAATAACTCACCAAACATATGGCATCTGCATTAGAGCTTTGCATCCTTACCCAAAAAGGATGGGGTATGCAGCAATCAGGCTGGGTATTGGGCCTATTTTAGCTTTGTGACATTGGGTCAGATCGGATATGGGCCTGCTGCCAACTCGTAGGTTTACAAAGAGCAATTGACATTGTTCCATTGCTGTTTGTTGCAGAGGTGGATTTGACTAAAAGTCACATTTAACCGAAGGGAAAACGTGTTTAAAAAAATAAGTGTGAAAGTGCATATGGCTGTTTTAATTCAATAATTGAGCATGACCCTACACTATAAAACTAGTTAATGTTTTATGTTTTTTTTCTGGTTGAAACATGGTTGTGACCTCGGATAACTAGAATGCAACTAGTTTTCAACATCACGTACAAGACCTCAAAACAACGACATCTTAGAAATGCTGTATCTTGGTCAGTTTCTACTAGTAAGCTGTCATAAAATTGTACAACTTCTCCAAAATTCCAAAGTCGCTAAGGTGGCCAGTTAACTAAAAGCTCCTCTAAACAGTTAAAAAAAAGTGAATCCAGGTGACATAGATATTGATTGAAGAAATGTAATTAATTAAATTATTAGGACATGAAAATACAATGGCATTTCACTAAGAATTATGGGAACTAAACATCTGCTATCAAGAGCAGTTATATACTTAAACAGATGGCAGGTTATTTCTTTTTATTTTCATATACAACTAATGTCTTAATTTTTAATTAAGCTACACTATTTCTATTTAGGAGAATTATAAGTGACCGCTGTTAGCATCTATGTCATACATTAAGAAATATTTACAGTAATATGCAGAGTTGAATACGAAGGTGATATGTTACCAGCTGTTTAATCTGAACAAAATCATAGAGGTGAGAAATTAAATGACAATTTTGAAATACAGTATATTGATTGTATACTATGTATTTCACTCCTGTAGGCTTACCATTGAGTTATATTTCATATGCAGCTGTTCATATGCTTAACTGTTAATGTTTCTTACACAAGACAATACGTTAAATATCAGTCTAAATCATGACAATATAAATACCTGAACAGAACTCCATAAGAAACAAAGAACCATAGATTGTGGCCCGAGGGATCTTGAGGTGCAGCCCCAGATCAATCCCCAGAAGGAGACCACCATTAACATGGAGAATGATGGAAAGGATATATATAAGAAGTAAATAAGTAAATAAAAAAATAAAAGTTAAAAAAAACTGTTTCACTGAAGTAGGTCTAAAGCAATGTTTGCAAACAGTTACTTCACTAACCCAAGATCTATGCTTCCGTCTAAAACCATTGTTATTTTGATGATGTATGGATTGACTACTGACAAATGCAACCCTTATCTTCAAGATAGATTTCCTTTAAATCACTTCAGCTATCTATCTATCTATCTATCTATCTACTCACTCAATTTATTTGTATATCTGTGGATTTTAATAAACGTTAAATCTCTCTTTCTAGGAAAGGTAGGGAAACGAATTGCATTCAAAGTTCTTAAACGCTCACTTCAAAAATGGAATAGTCATGGAAAAGGAAAATGGATTGGATTCAAAGTCAGAATTTAGCAAATAGTTCAATGCATAGTAACATACTCAATTTTCTGTCTTATGTTGACATCTTAAGTGTCTTTCTCATACATGTAATGTGTATGCATAAATGACCGCTCTATACATTATTTTGTATATTTACACCACTATGATTACAAAAATAAATGTTGAACTCATTCACAGACTTCCCGAGGTCACCACACACATTTTCTCACTGTGCATTTAATCTGTGAACCCACATATCTGCACACATACATACTGCAACTGTATGATATATACAAATATATGTTTGCAGGCTGATCACAAAGGTTAAATGAATTGTGTGCATATGCACATCCACTTAGTTGGCATTTATTTTTTATTTTTTTTATTTCACTTAATATGAAAGACATACAATCAGAGGTAGACAGTACATTTCCCTATATTATAGCAAAGAGATTGTCTATAATTTTAAAAATTACTACAAAGGGTGCACTTCAAAGAAATAATTTACATGAACCTTTTCAGGAATTCTGTTAATCTGCTTCACAAGGAGCACTGAAATTTGTAACCTCCTGAGGCTGGCATGCTGCCAGATGGTAGTTAGCTCCAGTCAAGATTCTGCTCAGAGGCCAGAGCATCTGCTTGATGTCATATGCAGTGAGAGATCTTTCCACAAAGATAGTTTGAAGGTGTATAAGACCTTCTTACACTCTCCAAATTCTGCTAATTATGTTTATCAGAATTATATTTAAAAAGAATTAATTAACCCAATAAATTTTAATGGAGAAAAATGAGGTAGAGAGACAGCAAAACACTTATTTATACTCATTTATGCCTTGCACAAATTACACATTTCTGTTGAATGCATGTTTCTGTGTGTTCTGACAACTGGTGGAGTCTCCCTTCTAACATAATTGCCACATTTACTGATATGGTTGCAAAAAAAATGTTTGTGAACCCGTTGAAATTACTTGGATTTCTGTATTAATTACTCATTAAATGTCATCTGATCTTCATTTAAGTCACAATAATAGACAAACACATTCTGCTTATACTAATAACTCACCGTCAATTGCACTTTCAAGCTTTATTGAACACATTGTCTGAGCATTCACAGTTCAGGCTGGAAAAAGTATGTGAACCTATTTATCTAATAACTGGTAGGACCTATTTAGCAGCAATAGCCTGCACTAAATGTTTCCTATATCTGCCATTCAGACTTGCACAATGGTTAGGAGGCATTTTACAGTAGACCATCCCTTCTTACAAAACTGCTTCAGTTCATTGACATTTCTTGGATTTCTTGCATGAACAGCCCTCTTCAGGTCATGCCACAACATCCCAATTGGGTTACCATCTGGACCCTGACTTAACCATTCCAAAACATGAATTTTATTCTGTTTGAACCATTCTGTTCTTGATATATTCATGTGTTTCGGGTCACTGTCTTAATCCCACTGGCATAACCCAACTTCTGTTAAGCTTCAGGTGACAGGTTGCTGCCTAGACATTCGCCTGTAAAATTTCTTGATACAATTTTGAAATGTTCCCTCAATGACTGAAAGCTAGTCAGGCCCTGAGGCAGCAAAGCAGACCCGAACCATGGTGCTCTCTCTACCATCCTGTACTGTTCGGATACGGTTTTGGTGTTGGTGAGCAGTGCTTTTTCCCTCTGTAAGGATATTTTTTTATTGCTGGTGAGACAGAGTTGTACAGCTTTGAGTAGATATATTGTGTACCTATCATACATTGTGTACCCTGTGTTTACTGAGTACATACACCTTGGGGCTGAGTAGTATATATGTGCCTCGAAGCCCTGGCCCCGGCTATCTTTCCTTGCACCCTGGTCTGATAGGTTGGAGGCTTGTTTTTAACTTGTGAGGAACTCAGAGGCCTAAAACGTGTTACGGGTATAGATGTCATAGGCACACTTCTGCAAAGGATGCACTTGTGTTTTCTTATTCAAGCATCCTTTGGGAGCCTCCTAGCTCATGGAGCATTTAATTGGTTGGAATGTCCTTATAGATAATGGACCTCTACTGAAACAAAGTCTCTTTTTACCAAACTTGAAATGATTAAGCAACTTGAGTCTTTCCTCATAACATCATTCATACAAGGAGCCAAATTTAGTTGCCCTTCTTTGAAACTTTTCTAGAGCCTCTATATCTTTAGTATGGTTCCTAGAATATCGCACAATACTCCACGTGTGGTCTGATGACAAGTGCTTCCTTGGATTTACACTCAATTGTTTTGGCTATATATCCAAGAATCATGTTTCCCCTTTTACTGCAAATGCACAATGCCTAGAACCTCAATGGTTCCGCTAAACTATTACACCCAAGTCACATTCTAGTTTTTGTTTATCAAATGATATAGTCCTGCTTTATGTTTTAATTTTGCACGTTGAACTTTACATTTTGATATATTGAATTTCATTTGGCAGATTCCTGCCCACTTCTGGATTCTACATGTTAGCTCCAAGAAGATGAATCTAATTCTAGAATGTCATTCAAAAATTTACATTCCCAAGTATTGGCTTGCTTTTTGAATTAGACATATCTGTAAAGAATATTTTATTTTCCCATCCTTTCACCTGGAATTAAAAAAAATTTCAGCAGTGCAATACTATAGCACTTATGACAGAATACTTCAAGTGAGGCACTAAAGGATTACCAAAATAAAGATAAAAGTATGAAGATCAAAAGATCAATATAATATTCATTATGCAATTATAGTACCCTCAAATGTATCAAAATCACAATATCCACCAAGTGCATACTGAAGAGTCAAATTGCTATATTTTTTAGTAGAACTTTGCCTTAGGATCAGCAGCATGGTAAACGTGCATATGGTGTTTAATAATATTTCTACAGATATCTGTATAATCCAATGATATTAATTTTTATCTAATTATTCTGATTGTGTGTTCATTTATGACCCAATAATAAAAGAAAATATCTAATGCTGTGTGCATATATATATATATAGACGGGTGACAAATTAAAGGAAAAATCGGAAGAAATTAGTGGAGAAATAACTAATTCAGATGCTTCCATACAGATGTACTGTCAGGAGGTGAGCCTGACAAGCCGCCGGCTTCGCTGTGTTGGAATCACAGAGGGATTAGTCGATTGGGATCCGCGTGTGGAATGCACTCCAGGGTAATTGATTGATTGCTGGTTGCACTGGCGGGGAAGCGGCGCAGCTGGTTCTCATTGAAATTAGTTAATGGGCCAGGTTATGAAGAGGGGAGGTAAGAGGCAGAACACAAGAGAGACGCTGGATGAATGAATGGGTTTCTGCGTGAGAGGATTCTAGCGGCGGTTTTTCACCTTTAGTTTTGGTTTTGCTTTCTTTGTCGTTCATTTCTTTTGTGTATGAGTTTGTTGTCTCTCGTCCGTCTGGCGGTGGCTTGCTGGAGGGCAGTCCCGGGGGGGAGGAGGAAAGCTGCGCTGGTCCTGCGAGAGGTGCTGCGCTGGCCCTATGAGGAGAGGTGCTGCGCTGGTCCTGTGAGGGGCGATGCTACGCTGGCCCTGAGGAGGGTGGTGAATGCAGCGAGTCTCCCGCTTGGCAGTACCGACGTTCAGGACCGGGTCAGAGTGCAGGGTACAGCGGTGCAGTCCGGGACATAGCCGAAAGCAGACCAGGACTAGAACCAGTGCCTGCTCTCTCCTGAGCAGTGTGGGGTGCAGTGAGATCCTCGCGTGGCGGTCTCTGTGACCAGGTCGGAGTACAGCATGCAGCAGAGTGTTCCGGGACGCAGCCCAGAAGCCTAGTGACGAAGTGTGGACGGGCGGGAGGCAGCGTGTTTTTGTTGTGTTTTGGTTTTTATTTTTGGGACGTAGGAAGGCCCGGCATAGACACGCGGGCCAGACTACATCCCATTTTTCTTTTTGTTATTGTTTAATGTGTGTTCGTGTTGTGCGTGTATGTGGGAGTGAGGTGTGGAGTGTGTGTGAGAACCCCTTTTTGCGTTGGTAACTCCGCTGCACCCCCCCACCCCCAGACAGCTGAGTAGGGTCCCCCCTCCTGGAGTGGGGCCATGTGCAGGGGAGCCAGATTGGGGAACTCCAATTGATGTGTGGAGTGAAAACATGTGAGGGGAAAACCTGCAGTGGCCTGTGTGTGTGTGAGGGGAATGTGCTCTTACCTGTGCTGGGGCTCCGTGGGAGGGAAGGGGGGCCATCGGCGGGTAGCGGGATATAGGAGCGGGGGGGAAAGCAGTAAGGGCAGGGGTTAGTGCGAGATCGTGGCGTACCCTACTTGTACAAACTGAAAATGAGAGAATTTGCCTTTTATCCACCTCGTCCTGGTTTCCTTGTGGTGGGTGGGTTACTGTTGGGTGGCAGGAGCTAGCATGTGCGACTCCTGACAATACTGCATGATACAATTAAGCAATTAACATCCTATCATGCTCTGTGGCATGTACAAAATGCTGACTAGGCCCAGTTGACCTATTTTGGATAAAGAGGAAAAGATCTAAGTTACTTTGAAAGAGGGTTTTATTGTGCACAGATGGCAGGATCTTCAGTCACAAACTACTCAACTGGTTAGTGTTTTAATAGGAAAAGTGATTAAAGTGACATCTGCATTTAGATCTATGGGAAAGACAACAGTAAATGGGATTGGAAATTTATGGTCAAAAGTGCACATTTTATGACTGATTCTTGAGTATTCGTGCGATATGTAAGGAAAAATAGCAACAGCCTGTCAACAAAGCAACAGTCCGTCAACAACGGGGCCGGCCCATGGCATAAATGGTCTATGCGGTTGTTTAGGGCCACAACTGCTGGGGGGGGCCACACGATCCAATTTTTATCTAAAGTAAATAACGGCATTTTCGCAATTACATTATTCATCCCCTATCGCGGAACTAGCAGTATTAATTTTAAACGGAATGGAAACCAAACATTTCAATGTAATGTAAGAAGGATTTTACCAAGCGAAATGATGTAGGTGACCAGTGGCCGGAAGTCCATTCCTTCTCTATGAAGCTGAGCGATGGGCAGCGACTCGAGCAACTGGGCAAGTGAGCGACAGAATTTGCCTGAGAAATGTTGCCCACAGTTTATCGTTTCGTAGGCATCGCCCATCAACAGCCAATCAGAGTGTTGGGTTTCCTATGATACCATTTTGTGAATAATTGTTCCGCTCGGCTTCACTCAATGCAATGAATGTGCATCTAAAAATGATAGGCAGCAGGCTGTATGGCAAATAGGTGCCTTGTTCTATCTAAATCAGTCACATTGTCACCAAAACATGTACAGTTGTATACACCACTACAGAGCTGCCTATTGCTAGCAATTTATCTTTCTCACTAGTTAGAGAACGTTACAACCAAATGCCTCAAAACTCATTGGAACTTAACTTACCGCTAAAGCACCCAAGGAGTTTTTCAGGGCCAAAAGTGCAATGCTCTTGACTGGCCAAGTCAATCACCCAACGTGAATCCAGTTGACAATGCGTTTCTCTTAATGAAGACAAGACTGAAGGCAAGATGCCCCCAAAACAAACAGGAATTGAAGATGGCTGCAGTACAGGCCTGGCAGAGTATCACCAGTGTCTGGAATCTCTGAATTCAGGCAGACATCAAAAGCAAAGGATTTGCAACCTAGTACTAAATATGATGTTATTTGTCCAGTTACTTTTGCTCCCATAAAATGGGGTCTATGTTTAAAAAGGGCTGTAATTCCTTCACGGATCACCTGGTATGGTATAACCTCATTTTGACGGTCTGTATTTTAACTTCAGATTTGTTTTATTTTGAATCCAGTGTTCTGGAGTACAGAGCCAAAAAAAATGTATGTGTTACAATACTTTTGCATCACTCTCCATTAGCAGACAAGCAAAACTTTCCTCACAGCTCACTGTACATCAGATTGTTGTCTGGCTAAGTGTCACACTTAACCTAAATGAAATGATGGTCAGACCCCCTGCCTGGGACAATAGGAAGGTTAATGATCTGGCCAATGGGAGAGGAGAACCACTTTTCTCACAGAGCAAAGGTCTTCACACAAATTATGGTATGACAACTAGCTACCGGTCTTGTAAGTTACTAAAATCATTGTATTTGGCTTGTGCAATAAGGAGATGAGGAAGAAATAGGGCACTGGATATGCATGTCTCTGGCCAATGAGCAAATCGGAGAAGACTCAGTTTGTTCATTTGAAAGATTCATTTGAAAAGATTTACTCTTTTGCAAACTACCAGCAACATTCACTGAGCAGTGACTGATGTTCCTTTATTACATAAAGCAAATGTGCATACCAGAAACTGACCAACTATATTTTTACAAGCACATTTTTAAGCAACCTGACATACAAGTTAATTGAATACATGGTTCTATAAACAATGAAGGGCTGTTTTTGGTTTTCTAAATCAATTATTGCTGCATTAATTCTTCCCAACACATCAGCCAAACGAATAACAGATGACATCACTGAAGGATACACTTCTCTTCCGATTAGTCCAAGCTTTGCCAAAGTACTATACCATGACATATTCTAGATTTTTATCAGGGTAACGGCGGCATTAAGTAGTGGTATCACATCCATTATTCGTTACAGAGTGTGGGCCAGTCTGCAAGAGTCCATCTCAAAGCATTGGAACTGAGAACTGCTCAAGGTACACTCTGCTAGTGTGTCTCAACATGAGTCCTCAGGGGAACAAAAAAGTCTACAGATAATGTATTCTTTTAGTTCTCAATTGCATTACATTACAGGCATTTAGCAGATGCTCCTATCCAGAGTGACTTACACAACAGTTTACACAGCATTTACATTGCAACCATTTATACAGCCGGATATATACTGAAGTAATGCAGGCTCAGTACCTCGCTCAAGGGTATAACAGCAGTATCTTGCCTGGGAAAACTTGTGGCCTTTAGGTTACAAGACCTATATGTGATCTGTGGTCATATATGTGATCTTCTAGGAGCAACCCATTGGGAAGTTACTGTGAACAGGACAAAAATGGCATTAAATATGATGGAAAGAAGAGGCTTTTAGCTAAATTTGAATATGACATTCAGGAAAATGTAACTATAAAATTGTATTATTGTTTTTTAAATGTATTATTATTTCTCTTTCAAGAGACCAACTATTCCCCTGTGGACTAGTTGGCCAGGTATAACTGTTATTATTAAATAACAGAATGGCATTGTGGGTTTTGTAAACATAATTCACAAAAGAAATGACAAAAATAATAATTTGTGAGCATGAATTGGAGACCATATTTTCTTAAATACAGAATTATGCAGGAGCTAACGATTGCGGAAAATGGCAGAATAGGTACTGTGTAATTATGTGGTCAAAAGATATTTCATTTTCCTTCACAAAATTTCCTTCAAATTCAATAAATACATAAACAAGGTTGCCCTGATGAGACATTAACTTGTGGAAAAAAGGATAGTCAAAACACAAAACACAATGATAATAACAACATACACATAAATTAGTTTTACTTGTTAATTTAATGTTTATAGCCTGTACTTCCATGCTTTTTCTATGTTATGGACTGTATTGTCCTATCAGCTTGTCAGCGTTCTATTTTTCTCACTTTTTGCACCTTTTCAGACCTTGACACAGCCACCTTTCAGCAACAGGAACATTTTATCAAATACAACAACATATCACACTTACAAAAAGGCATAAAATCTCAAATCAGGTTATTGAGCACTGAAAACAAACAAAAATATAGTCAGCGTGTGTTTAAGTCCCAAATAAGGATTCAGGGATTATAGGTGATTATGTGGGACAACAAGTTGTATGAGCTACATTATATGAAGTCATTGCTGTCTCAGCTGAGTTGTTCATTAGTCACTGAAGGTGTAAAAATAAGTCACTGCTAAACACACAGGGGGGAATGGAGAGGGGCAATCTCAGGACATACTGTGATAAAGATGCGATCCACTTTGTGTCACATTCCTTTCTGTGGCAAACATCCATTCTTGACCTTGGGCCTACTGCGAGGAAGGGGGTGGGGGTAAGGGAGCTGCTTATTTGTTAAGTAAAACCCCTGCAGTTTAATTAATCAGTCTGTAAAGTTTCTACCGGTCTTTCTGATTGTTTTAAATTGGGTAGCTGTGAAGACCATCTGTACCATGCCAAGTAAGAAAAGAGAGAACCACTCAGCCTTTTATTTACCTCGCTCATGGTTTGTGCACTGTACATTCTAAAATATAGCTTTATTATATATGTATATACATACATTTCACTAGATGGCAGAAGATATACCATAACAAAATTCCCTTAGCTATGGATTTGTTTATGTGCATTGGCATCCCTAGTTCTATGGTGATTTGATTCCAGGGGTTTGATTTATCCAAAGGTCAGGTACATACACTGTATGTTCAAATTATAAAGACTATTAGGGCAATAATAATACTCTAAGAGTGGCCCAATATATGAGGAACACATTCTGACATTAAATAGGGTTTCCAAGGATTATAACTGAAGTCAAGGTAACTGTCAAACCATCAAATTATGGACTGTGTGAAACATCAGCTCTGAAAGAAGAAACTGTCAATTCTGTGAAAAGCATAATGATAATTTGGCACTCGCTCAAATGCTCCTGCGATCTTCCAAAAGGAAAAGAAAATCACTGTCAAAACAAGTCTTTGACTGGTGAGACAGTTCACTTATAACCATATGATTTAGAGTGGTGGGAAAACATTGAATGAGAATAGTTCAAAGCAATGTCTGTAATTGACATGCTAACAACAATATAACTGAGCATAAACTGTGTGTACCATACTCGTTTACGGTTGTCCTAGCATTCATCCATTACTGTAATTGCTCACGTGCAACAATGGCTTTGTCACTTTATGGTGAAGGCATTCTAATCAGTACTCAATAACTGAGTCACTTGTCCTTTAAGGAGCATTTAATGGCATATCACTTTTAATGTCAGGAGACAGTGGGACATTACAAAATCATAATTCCAATGCAGGCACCAGAATAGTACTGGTGCCTGCATGGTTATAGTTATCTCTGAATGGAAGTACCTAGTGCAGTATGTTTAAGTTCTGTGTGGCATCTCCCTAACCTGCGCCCACTATGTTAAATGAATCAAGGTACTGTATCCAATTCAGTTTCCACTGATATTAATTAACTAGGAGAGCAATGTGTTCCTGGGTTTATGAAATACCAGTGGCCTTTTTGTAGATTTCTAAATGTACAAATTTGCACAAATACATTTGGCACTGTTCATTTCCAAAAGGAAAAAAGTAGTAAACTGCAGGTATGCTGCAAAAACATGGATATTAAGCGTAAGCTATTAAATTTAGGAAAAATGTTGCATTTTCTGATTGGGGAATAAAGGCAAAGTATTATCATTTGTCTCTGAAACAGTGTTTGTATATAATAATGTGTATTGTCATGTGTGCATACCATGTTAAAGTACATTTATCAGCATATGTTTTGGATGACAAAACCTGTTTAACATAAGAGTTTAATAGATGGTATGATAATTACATGCAGACATATGGAATTTATTTTGACTATTAATGTGATTCAAATTTTATTATGATTTTCTGCCTCAGGCAAAGAAAGACTCATTTGGATTCTGTCCTATGACTTCATTTTTCTTTCCAATCAAGAACTCCCCCAAAAATATCAATGGAATATTAACATTGTGACATGTGTCCTCAAACTGAGTAAGCTTTTCTGAATCTGAACATATTGAGAATGGGGTATATTGACAAACTGTGATAAGGAGTAGCAGTAGGAGTAGTAGGAGTAGTAGTAGTTGTCGTCGTCATCATAGTAGAAGTGTCATTGAACAAACCTCCAGTTAGTTATGTATGTTAACAATATGAATTGTGTCAAAAAATTCAAACATTGTTAATTTAGTTTTGTATCCTATACTCTAAAGAGAAGAAACATATTCGTAGATTCCATGCATTAACTCCATTTTGTCATTTAGCGACAAGCAATTATCATGGCATAATTATTTTAAGAAGCAGAGAAATACATTTTTTACACAAATTCAATTTTGTTTCTTCTTTCCTTTACAAGCAAAAAATATATGTGGCTGTTGCTCACTTTTTTCTTGTCTTGAATGTGCTTATGAATTACTATTGCAAAGTTTAAAGTTCAACTTCTGGGTCACTGATCTGGCAAGTGGTGCAGTGCTCACAACATATCAGATGGCACTGACCTCATGACCATTACATCATTTATCAATGATATACTCTGGTTAACAGCTAAACAGCAGTTCTCTTTTTGGCAGTGGAATATGAGATTATGTATGGCCGTTAGTGTGTAACATGCTGCTATCACGTCAGTGTGCTGTGGTCACATATGCATCCACATATGCAACCTTGTAAATCCATCACTGGTGTTCATTAGCAAATAGACATATCACCCACAGAGATTATGGAGATGTCTTAAAGCAGGTCTATTATTCTGGCAGACTGGGGGGAAATGCAGCCATCAATTGATGCACTCTTGGGCATTGAGAATAAAAACAAATAAGTAATAATACAATTGAAATAAAGGGCATTTCATAATGTCCAGGTCTGCATCTGCACAATGAGAGCAAGCTTTCTACTAAAAATAAGTAATGTATGCTTATTTTAAACTCCTGAGACTCTGTGTCCCAACATGTTATAAAAGGACATAACATGTTGGCCTTCCTGAGCTCTATACAGTATTCCTCTTAATTTACAACTGTTTTACTCAAATAAGGGTGCTTTGCACTATTGATTACACTAGCTGGCAGCACAATTCATGGTACTGATTGAAAACAAGATGCCCGCATATCACAGTGCATATTGTATGGGAGAAGAGTGAAGAAAAGTGCAAGTGGTAAGAAACTCCATCAAGTTTTGATGTAGAAATCATCATTTCATCAATCTTTATTTATTTATTTATTTTTAATTATAAATATAATTATTAATATTTGTTGTTTGGTGTGGCATGCAATCTTGTTTTATTAATAGTCATGAGCCAGCATGCCACATGGAGACATTGGGTCTTTATGATCATGAGGTTCATACATAGAGTGCAAAAAGCCTGATTAGCCACTGTTTTTTATCATGCTATATATAATTTTGAATGTAAAATTAGTCTACATTGATTTTAACATTTAAATAGCTTTTTATTATGGGTTCAAGCAGCGAGTTATGTCAAAATAAGGCCATGATCTTAAGTGTTTTCAGTAGGCGTGGCTTATCACAAAAATGCTAATAATTCCAAAACTGTTTGACATAAAGTTATCAAGCTCAAATGCACTGCTGAAATGGAGGAATTTTCAGCTAAAGTAGAGGAGAGACACCATAAATGCGTTATCCATCCATCCATTATCTGTACCTGCTTATTCTGGGTCAGGGTCACAAAGGGAGCTGGAGACTATCCCAGCATGCATTGGGCGAGGGCAAGAATACACCTCGGATAGTTCACCAGTCCATCGTAGGGTACAGAACGCCATTCACTCACACACATACCGGTGGAACCTGGGGTATCCAGAGGAAACCTATGCAGACGCGGGGAGAACTTGCAAACGTCACACAGAAAGGTAACATAAATGTATCATTTTTTTGGATTTTGCTCATTAACTCAGAAAATATTTGGCCTAGCACAGATTAAACAGTGAACATTTTCCTGTATGGGGAGAAGATCAATATGTTATTGTTTTACTTTTCCCAGTTTGATAGTAGGGCCTGGATTCATCAATATTTATTGTCTGGTCTTGACAAGCAAATTCAAGGATTTGTTTGTTTCTTCTTTATATTTTACTCACGAATATATGAATGAAAAAGTAGTACTTGAATTAATTCAGAAGAACAAATGTGGATTGAATTCAGCTTGACATCCTTAAACCTGTTTGTACATTTAATTGGACTACCCACAAAATATTGTGCATAACAGGAAATTTACATTTGAATACATAACTGAAATGTTTTTCCTGCGCTTTTCTTTTTCTTCTTTCTTTTTTGATAAAAGATTCCTGTGTAACTTTATTTTCAGGAAACTGATAAAGGGAACTATTAACTAATAATTTTTTTTTAAAACAGAATGAGGTGTGCTTCAAGTAGCATTACTGCAGAGCAGAACAACACGGCTTAACTTTGGACAATCCAAAGGCCTAGGGCAGTGTGCAGGAATAACTTAAAATAAGGAGATAAACAATCAAATGTCAAATCAATATTTTTAGAGCTCCAAATCCCTCTTGTAAATATTCACCCCACATCAAAAAGCATATGAAAAAGTGCCCAAATCTGCTGTGAATAGAAAACAATAACTCTCCCGAGACCCACAGTATAAATGCAACTTTAAGCATTTACACTTCAGTTTCCCCACACTTAGACATTTGAAATAATGAGCATGCAGAACTGCAAGAATTTTTTATTTTTTTATGTATTCATTTTTCCTTAAGTTGGAAAGAATGACTGACAAGCAGACACTGGAAAACACTGACATTATATTATATAACTGCATAATTTGCTCTCAAAGTACAGCAGTTGCAACAGCACAAGTGTACATTGAGAGTTCAGAATTATAGCGTTATCTTATAATCACATTGCATACATATTAAATAAAATTTAATAGAATAGATTTTAAGCGTGCTATCATACGAGACCAGAAAACCTTTTCAAAATGATATGTGTGCACATATACAATCCATGTGCACATATTTATTGCATAAATGTCCTGGAAAACCTGAATTAGTAGAGTTGAAAGGATGGAAAGGATTATGGGGGTTTATTCATGAATATTAATACGAACAACTGTTTGGCTCAGAAAATCTCCACAGCTGTTATGTTTGCCAATTCATGAAGGTAGCTTTTCAATAATCTGTACAACAATGTCAGCTTTTAAATACATTGTTTTTATTGGCCAAATAGTGAACAGAAAATACAAGAAATTAGTAGAGTGCATATATAAGAAAGTAATAAAGAAAACATTTGGGAGTACTAAGAAACTGGCAGATCCAGGTACAGTACAGTACCACAAGATTGTACACTACTTTACTTGTGAAACTACTATATGCTTTCAAAGTAATACTCGAACATATAAATACCTTTAACGTTTGATTTGTGATATATGGAGAAACAAAACTATTCCATATGATTCCATACAGGTGTACTGCATGACACAATTAAGATGGCAGGAGCTTCAGTCACAAAGACTGTTCAACTGGCTAGTGTTTCAATAGGAACAGTGACTAAAGAGACATCTGTATTTAGATCTATGGGACAGACATCAGTAAATAAGGTCTGAAATTGTGGTTGAAAGTGCACATTCAATGGCCGTGATGCTTTTGCAGTTGTGCGATATGTAAGGAAAAACAGAAGAGGAACTCTTCCTCAGGTGACTGAGAATGTCAATTCAAGACGTGATCAGACTGATCAGAATGTTTGACCCCTATATATGAGGGTGTCTGATGGATCTGTTATGCTGTAGGGGACATTTTCCTGCCATGGTTTGGGTCCATTTCTAGGAGGACAATGCCCCCATCCACAGGGCAGATCAGGTGAATAGGGAGGGTGGTCAGGTACTGCAATGCGTTTCTCGACCAAAAACTGCTGGCGCATTGTCCTGATGAAGGATTCAACCATTTTCCCACAGCTGTGGCCTTTTCTTCTGACCCTTTCTTCTGACCCTTTTAGAGCAACAGTGAACCAACACTATTAAAAACAGGTTCTAGAAACTTTGCGAGAAATTGTCAGAAGAAAGAGGCCTGGAGGCATTGTCACACTGAAACAGGATACGGCCTTCCTCAAACTGTTGGGGAAACACAGAATTGTCTGGAATATCATTGCATGCTGTAGTATTAAGATTTGCCTTCGCTGGAACTAAGGGGCCTAGCCCATATCATGAAAAACAGCTCAAGGAGTGTCCGGATACTTTTGGTCATGTAGTATATGTCCTGTCAACTCCCTGTACATCAATGGAAAAACATTAATATACTTCAGGCAAAGTTTGTCCTTTTTAGTTTGTATTGTTTTCCAAAATATCACAAGTATGAATTTTAGGTTTTGTTTTTATGGTACTCACTTGCATGATTAGCTAAACCAAAACAGTGGGAAATATTATATTGAAAAATAGATAAATGCATAAAACATGCACATGAGCACACACACACACACACACACACACACACCAATCCATCAGAGTCAGCACATGTATATACATGATCAGGTGATTTGGTTGTGCAGGCAGAGGTGGAATTTGAGTTGCTGATGAAGGAACATGAAAATCTGGAAAATTGAGGAAAAAAGGTAATGCTTTCTTTAAATGGGTAATCAAAATGCCATAGCTCTAAAGCGATCGGGATGCAATCAAGTTTCCATGGTTTGAGTATAAGATTTTTGAAAGCACCAGGTTTTTTATGTTAATCAAATTTGACTACTATCATCATCTCCTCGCTTTTATTCAGATGACGGTCGGCCTCCTCATTATATGAACATGATTGGATTTCTAGTTTCTCTTATTTTGAAATACTATCTCAAGATGTGAAATGAGCCATAGATAGTTACTATCTACATGGAAAAGCAGCTGCTGTCCGCCCCCACCCACCTCAGTTATATCAAAGAATGAGAAGAAATGAGAACAACCAATCAGAATTAATCATAAGGTACATTTTGTGTGTGCTATATGAAAATTGTTCAGAAACTAAGGCTTAGCTTTAACTTTTGCAACAAGTTATGTAACTGTTTGCCACAGGTGCCAGGAGTATCCACATCTCTCTGAACTGGTATGCAACCAAATTCAGGCAGTTTGAACAGCCTTATTGTACTTTTTTGTTTTTGTTAAGTTTAGTCCATTTAAAATTCTACACTAAGTCATTTTGTGATTTGAGATACAGAATTTCTTTTGTAGTGGGGTAGGAATACATGCAAATCTCATTGTACATATACTGTGGTTGTGTGTTCATTTAAAGTATCAAAAACATTTAAACTAAAGTTTCATTTCCATTCGTTGAGATTCAATTTTCTCGTGGAAGCTGCAAATATTAAGCAGTTCTAAGTATTCAAACATTCCCATTTGATTACGAATATCTGGAAGCTGACTACTGAAGCGGGACTAGTCCTAATGAATTAAAAGTGGAGAGAGAATTACTACAATTGCTCCTGGAAGGCTTTGTTAAAAGAAATAAGAATATCTCACATACAAATAGAATGTGGGAGACTAGTTGAACATTACAAATACACATTTTCCTGTTTTGGTTCCCCCATCCATCAGCAGTGTTTCATGCAATCAGATGCATATTTCCTTTAATATGGTACAGTGAGCTGTGGTAATTGCAGTCAATGTGAAGCTTTTCATTGCACATAGTATTTTTGATGCTTTTTGTTTTTTGTGCACAACAATATTATAACATTATTAGACCATTATAAAGCAATATCATTTTGGACTGTTGTGGATAACAACATGGATAACAAAAGACATGACTCTCCTTACCATCTCACTTCACCGACTACCTGTTGCAATTCACATAAATGTGAAAACCTTGGTAGTAGCCCACATGGCAGCTCCACCATATCACCAAACGATCTTCAAACCTTACATGGCAGCCACCCTATGTGACTGGCTATTTGCTCCCTGCATAGTTTCTCTTCCCAGTCACAATCCCTATCTGTAGTACCCCGCAGTGGTGGAACAACCCCCTCCCCCCACCCCATTATGATCTCAACAGCAGCATCACTGGCCATTTTCCCACACAGACTAAAGACCCACCTCTTCAGACAGCACCTTGGCTCTGCTCCCATCCCCACCTCCTAGCACTCCTACCTTATATAATTAATAAAGCCTATTATGAAATTTATGTTGTTTTATGGAATGTTATTGATGTTGTCTGTAATTAGTCATAATTTGCATCATGGTTCTTGGTTAACATGGTTGATTTAAGTTATATTTAGAACTTTACGGATGTTGCTATACACTTGCTGATCTGAGAATGATGTTAGCCAGGCAGTGTTACTCATATTACTCAGGTGGATGCACTAATATGCTCTTGCATTTTATGTTGCTAGGGTTAACAGCATCTGCTAAATGAATGTAATGTAATACTGTATGCTTCTTAGCAGGCAATTCAAGGCCATGAGTTTTGGCGGCATCTGTGACAACAAGACACTAGACTTAATTTCCATTGGTCACATAAGGTAACAAACCCTGGCATACACCTACTTCCTCTTGAGGACAGTTTATGTATTTATTTATTTATTTCCATTTTTAACACACTGTCAAACACTTGAACTACATAGTGTGCAGTGTGCTCAGTTTGGAAATTGGGGACATTTTACTGATCAGCAACTCTATATTAAGACAATTGCTGTACAAATGCTCCAATTAAAATACTTCCATTAAGAAAACAGTGATTAGGTATGCAGTTCATAGACATTCTCCAGCCAACAGGTAGGCAGATGATTCTCAAGCCATATATGATTCCCCCCACCTGGGTATTCAGTTCCCCACTAAAAAACCCTTTATTTGTCATCTTTACTTACCCTCTTTTCTGAGGCTCTATTTGAGGGCTGGCTCTGAGCCATCTCATTTCGCTTTCACAAAGACTAGAATATCCATAAGTGTTTAATAAAGTTTGCTCATTTTTATGTCAGTTTTTTCCACCTCAAAAGAACAGGTGTAAATCAAACCGCAAGTAAGTCGGAGACACAGGTATACTCCTCATAGATGCATTGAAATAATCTTTGCAATAAGAATCACATTATGTTGATCGATTAGTAGTATGAATTATTATTAATTTACTATTTCAGCACAGCAATAAAGGCTGGATGTAAAGCAATAAAGGCATGGCAAAGTAATTTAAAAGACTATTTAAAAACATTAATTCAGTAGTTTCCAACCTCAGTCCTGGAGTACCACTGTGTATGCTGGTTTTCGTTCCAAACACAATTGCAATCCAATAATTTTAAGTTTAAATTCTTAATATTTTTTAATTAGGTGTTTGTGCATTTATTACATAAATGAGGTAAACTTTTTGGACCAGCTTGAAAACTTTTGGAACAACTTGTTGAAATTCTGGGATTGCAACTGTGGTTGGAACAAGGGCAAGCAAACACAGGGGTACTCCAGGACCGAGGTTGGGAACCACAACATTCATTTATTAAGTTAACCAATAGATCTCACGTGTAGCAGTGGGAAATTTAAATAACATGTGCAGATGTAGCAACAGTAACAAGTGCTTGAAGTTTTTTTTTTTTTTTTTTTTTTTTTTTAATCAGTGGGCAGTTGCCGCTAGTAACTAAATAATATGTATAAATGCATTCATATTCTGGTGCATTAAATTGTATTTGTCCATCATAGAAAGAAAATGATTTTTGCCTTTAACAGAACATTGCATTTCAAAAATAATAAAACACAGGGTTACTGTGTATTTGCTTTTATTTATTTAAAGTTAGATTTGGTACATATTGCAAGATGTGTGGCACCAGAAGATTTCTGAAAATTACACAGTAAAATTTACAGTGTTAAATCAACTCTTACAGAGTTTATAGGATTCCACTTTAGCCAGAGTTGAACTAATACTGAAAATATTATTGTGTATTCAATGCACTAAAAAGTAGTTCCTTTTTTATTTTTAACTGTGCCTTTTAAGCTCTGATTCATATGCAAACTATGAATAGTAGGCAGTACCATTCGCTGACAATACAAAAAGAAATTATCCCCAGCCTTCTCATTCTTTGTTTCAGGGTAACACCATCTTATTCAGGTTTTTAAAGCAAATAAAACCTCTGTAAAGGTTTAATTTGCTGTAATAATTCATTACAAAGTAAGAGAGTGATGTGGCCACATGTGCACAAAGATTACTGATGTATGTGACCAAAGGCATGATGTTTTCAGGTTTACTCGGTCAATAGAAAATAGAAAAACATAAAGGAATCACGGAATTCAGTTGTAGTGGAATGTTTTTAATCTATGCAGGAATGTATGTGAGACTGTTATGTGAGGGGAAAAACATCTGCACCAACAATGTAATAAATGTCTTGCATTTGACTCATTTCTCATGAGATCTTCATCAACAGATGTTAAAACTCCTATGAAATGAAAGCCTGTGTTATGGATGCATGTGGGAGACATGTTTTGTTAATGTTGGAGAGAAGTGTATTGAAAGAAACTTGAATTCATTGTTAAAAGCAAAGAGAAATACATAATGTAACTATTGATCCCCTGAAATACAGTTAAGGTTTAATTCACTCCAAGAATGAGGTCCAGAAAAGTTCATTTTTTGATTGTGAATAAATGCCACAGCAATTCAAAGTGTAGTTGTAGCAATGTTGAACAAAACTATTCAATGGTGTCCTATTGCTTTAGCAAAATTTGCGACAGTTTTAGATGGGAGCTCTCTGTTCTCATGCCTTTGTTGAATGAAATTGTTCTAAAAGTCCAATAGACTGGTCTGCGAACTTCAGGAATTCTGATGTATGAGTGTAAGACAAACTGCAGGTGTCTGAACTATTACTTGATATAATTACTTTATTTACTTGCCTTCAATTGTCTATGCACTCTGTTTCATGTGATCAGTGCTAGCTAATGAGCATGTTCGTTGTTATTTTTCAACAAGTAAATACTCAAAAGTGGTGAAATACATTTTATGCAATGTCTATTAGAAATATGAAGATAATGTAATATCATTGTATGTTTTATTTTTTTTTAAAACTATTTAAACTATAAAAACAAAGTACTAATAAAGATATCCTGAGTTTGATATCATGACTTCTGCAGAGACAAGCAATACACTGAACCAAAGCCTTAGCAATGACAACCAGAACATATTTAATGCATGTGGTTAAATTAAATATAAGTATACACAATATTCTGTTAAAATAGGAAATTCAAAACAGGGAAGTTGCATTATTAAAGTAAATGGTTCTGTATTGAAAATCATATTTGCAGCAACTTACGTAGGTTGCTGGAGGTAATATAGAATTTCCTAATTTCTATGTAACAACATTAGTGTTCTGGAAAGTTCAACTAACATACAAACTAATTTAAATGAATTCAGATTAGAGCTACATATTTCCAAAATTGCTGCTCAGATGTCAATTTGCATAATACAATTGTTATGCAAACTAGAACCATTATTTCCTTCCCCGCTTCAGGGTCTGATGATGAGGTGATAGTTTAGCAAAGCAGGGTGAAGGAATTGTCTTCTGAATCATACTACTCTTTGTGAAAGAGTTGGACATTCAAGTCCCCATTGCCTGTTTCATCTGTAGAATTGGTAACCAGTGTACCATGACCTGCAGGCCGCTGATGTGCAGTGACTTCAGCCAGGGGGAAGATATTTGCATAGCTGTGGGGTCAGGGACAATGGGTGTGCCTGCGACCTTCTATGCCTCCTCACACGAATGACTGATTGGTCATGCGTGCTTCCGCTTTCTCCTCTTACTTGGGCACACAAAGCATTCTTAGGGTACTTGACCTTTGCAGACATTGAAGGGAGCATACTCTTATGTGTGAAAGCTACTTAGACAAATGCTTGGGCTTGGATTATCAACCGCAGTAAATGTTTATCTTTATAGCAGTTTAATTTAACACGTGCTTATACAGTCTTATAGATTAGTGTATACATTATGTATTGATGAACAATAGCAATTATGCACTACTTGTCTTGGCCAAAAATGAAATAAGGGGTTTAAAATGATGGCATGGTAAAAGCTGTGGCACACAATTCCCACAGTGATGGGCACAAACTTAAAAAGGCAGTAATAGCCATATTTCCTATTGTGTCAATCACATAGTGGACCAGATACTGTAAATATGATGTAGATGTTCTGCCTAAAAATGCACTGTAACAACGGATAATGTGAATAAAAGGGGAGACAGCTCTTGAGCATAGGGCCCGTGTGATGGCTTAATATTTGAGGGAGATGTTAATGTCCTGGCAATGCAAGCTGCCTGTGTTCATACTATGTATTCTTCATCAGTGAAACTTTACTTGTATTTAGGAAAAGGGGAAAATAGGTAAAGTGTGGCCCATCAATCAGGACAAAAGTTTATCTATGGAATTTTACTGAGATTCACAATTAATTGCAAGTGTTGATTGTTTTCCAAGATGATTTTACAACTGAGGCCATGTGTATTATTATTATTATTATTAGTAGTAGTAGTAGTAGTAGTAGTAGTAGTAGTATTGTTGTTGTTGTTGTTGTTGTTATTATTATATACACAAACATTGTATAAGTAGTTCATAATGTTTTTCCTAACAAAATAAGTCAAGAAGTACCAGCTAGCGCAGTCTTGCCTTTAATTGATTTTGACAGATCAGTGCAGCCAAATGGAAAGTTTGACTTTTTATTAGTAGATCGTTTCCAAACAATTAAGATCATAAGCTGATTAAAACTTCATAAAAGTGATTAAATGTATCAAATTAATTGTAGGAAGATTAATTCCAACAACTCAGCATGAGTTCTTCAGGAGCTCTGATTTTCTGTGTTTTGCCTGGGAAAACATTGGTCCATTGTTCTTGGTGAGCAAGTTTGATTTTAATATGCTAAAATGTTTGATTCTTTAAATTCCTGTTAAGTAAGGGATAATGTACAGTGAGCAAGCCGGTTGTTCAAATTAAACCACACCAGGATGATGCGAACAATCTGATATTTCCAATTTGATGTAGACGGGGCATCTTTGGAGAATAATTGTATTTGGAAAATAACAATTTATTTGGAAATACTAATAGGATATAATAAAAATGTATTTTTTTATTTATTTTTATTTATGATTTGTTTTATATATTGTAAGTTATAGTATACACTTCAGAATTAATTCCGCTGCTGTTATATCATGAAGGAAGATCTTTGGTACCTCTGGGCAGCCATACATGCCCAAACCATAATGCCCCCACTGCCATGTTTCACTGATGAGGGTGGGCCCTTTGGATCTTGGGCAGCATATATAGGAGGATAGGCTTAGATAAAGAAGATTGGTAAACATACTGCTGCTGCTCTCGCCCTGCTAATGCTGCCATAAAAATTTACATCAGAATGCCATTTCAACCCACATGCTAATTTTTCGGACAAAATCTCTTTTTTTTCTAATAGCCAGGGACTTGACAAATTATATTTAACATTATTTCCGTATTGTTTTTAATTGTTATTATAATTGCCTGCTGGCCTTTTTAAAGCCTTTTAAAAGGGGCATTACCAGGCGACAGGTGGCAGCGAGCCAATCTGTTCCCTGCTTACTGTGATAGGTCATTAGGAGCTATTGTTTAATCCTTTCCAGAGGCGCAAATACATCCTAGTGATGGCACATTGCAGCAATCAGCACTCCACCCCAGCCTCTCTCTAACACCAGTGCCATTCCACACTCAGCTGGATGTAATCTCTGTTGCTTAAAGAATGAGAATGCAATGCAAACTGAATGTGCCATTGATATTACTGCACTACTGAATTTTACGGAAGTGTATTGCTGCCAACGAAAAAATGTTTTTTTTTTTGTTTTTTTCTTACAAAATATTTTGCTGCTAACGGGGGGGGGGGGGGGGGGGGGGGAGAACTATGGAATAGTAGTCTCTAAACCTGATCTGCCGGATCATATGGCAATCCATGTTGCTTCATCATTATGGAATTACAATGTAATTATTGGGATGGAAAACTGCCTAACATGATTGATCCTATGATGAAACTTGTCTTTACGAGCACACCCTCAGTTAACAATGGATTAATATCTGGAGCACCCAGCTACAGGAAACCAGCAGATTCAGTAGCTATTTTGCCCCAGAGCTGTAAGCCATCTCACTGTAACAGTATCTGCAGATCACACAACCAGTGATCTGCTGGGGGTATTTTTTCATTGTAGCATTTGGTTTTGGATTGTCTCGGCCATGCCTACTGGTGGAGAGGGCACACGTATTTGTTTTTTTTTTGTCTTTGTTATTTTAGTTTGTTGTATTAGTGTTGTACATATGAGAGTTTATAGTCAAATATAACCTTATCATTAAGATTAATCCACAGCACTCATCTCTTAAGAGTGCTATGGAAGTATTATAAGATAAGTACTTTCAAATCAGACATTAGGAAGTATTTTTTTCACACAGAGAGTGGTCACTGTCTGGAATAGCTTGCCAGGACATGTAGTGGAGGCAGAAATGCCTGGGGTTTTCAAAAGCAGGCTTGATACGGTGCTAGACACTATTTAGCTTTTAGGCAAACAAAGCAGTAGGCACACTTTAGTGGTAGGAAAAGGCGAGCATTGTTGGGCTGAATGGCCTGTTCTCGTCATTATGTTATGGTCCTTGGGCCCCAGAGAGGTGCACATGTTTGTTCTAGCCCAGCACTAACACATGAGGCAGCTGATCACCTATTCATGAAGCCCCTGATTTCTTCAATCAGGTACCATCACTAAAAAGTAAAGTAACTATCATAATTTTCCTTTATAAACATAAACACTGCCTCAAGCGATTGTATTGCTAATCAAGCCACTCCTGTGTGACATGCATGCCAAAGGACATGGAGGAATAAGTATATGCAGGAAGCATAGTGCATGTGTGACGCCCACTAAATGTATGGTCACATTTTTGTGATATAGTGAATTAATCCTGGTCTGGATGGAGTTTGCGCAATGTAGTATAGGAAACTATTGTCTTGCTTGAGATGCTGACGAGCAGAACTGAAGAACACAACTAACAACTCCCTTGGCGTCATTTCTCCCTTTCCCCCTGTTTTAGACAGGCTATCTACAACTATTACCTGTTCATGGGCTCCCAACCCCTTGGGACCTGTAACACATGTAATGTTTAGCCCAAATGTGACAGCTAATATTTGGAATTTTTTTTTTTTTTTTTTTTGTGACAGCAAATATTTGTAATTTTTTTTTTTTTTTTTTGTCTTAATGATTTGCTACCAGGAGATTTTTTTATTTATTTTTTTGGTGACAGCAAATATTTTGAACATTTTTTTTTTTTTTTTGTCTTAATGATTTGCTGTCAGGAGAAGAAAAAAAAAGGCTAGGTTG
This sequence comes from Anguilla anguilla, assembly GCF_013347855.1. Taxonomy (NCBI): domain Eukaryota; kingdom Metazoa; phylum Chordata; class Actinopteri; order Anguilliformes; family Anguillidae; genus Anguilla; species Anguilla anguilla. The sequence continues at coordinate 51,491,232 of NC_049203.1, read as the reverse complement.
CTAAGCTAATTTTTATTTAGTACATTTTTTCGTTTTTTGTGTTACTAATGTTAGAAAAAAGGCGTACTCCTTTCCTGCTGGCTAGTCAGCTGATCATGTCAACTGACCAGAAACAATCACAGTTGGTGCAGAATTGTTAGCTGGTAATGAGAGCTTTGTCCAAAAGCATAGCTAACAGGTATTGCTTTTGTTTAGAGCAAGTCATTGAGATTGGTCATTAGTTACAAACCACGGGTGATACTGCCCTGTAAATTCAGTTTCATTTTCTAACTAGCTTTGACAAAGACAACAGAGGTAGGCAGTACAATTTTATACCATTACAGCCGTTCTGGTAACACGTGTGGGTTCACATGACATAGCCAGGAAGCAAGTGTGAGGTTAGTTCAGTTTTTGGTTTTCGGTTAGCAAAGCAGCCGAGCCATGAGCTATGCAGTCTACTGTGTTTTGTCCGTTAGTCTGGCTAATTTAGCTAGCTTGTTCTTGCATTTGTAATCCTAGCGAATCTTGTTAATTTGGTTAATTCATTGACAGTCACGCCATTAGCCAAGTCTTTTCATGTTTGCCTAGTGTAAGTAACGTTAGCTATGTGATGTATACAGTCAAGTGAGATCATTGCATTGTCTGATAGGTGCGTTAGCTAGTCATCTTGCTACGAGTAGCCTAGTTGGTTCTTAAAAGAACAGTTCACAGCTGCCGAATATGACAGCATTTTAGACATCTTTATTGTATTTGTAGTCCTAGCTAGCTAATTCTACCATGTTGGTTCTCTAGTTAGCTAGCTAGCTAATCAACAGTAGCTAAATTGGCAACGGTATTTTTGAAGAGCAGGGACAAACAACCACTGACGTAAAATGGTGAACTCGTTAAGGTGAACTTGTGATTTAACACTAGGAGCGCTGTGACAGGTCATTTGACCTGTCACTGAGATATTTCGGAGTTTAGGATTTTTTTCATTTAGTTACTAGCAAGCTACATCATCCGCATTCACTGACTTTTCCTAAATATTTGTTCTTTACGTACCAGCGTAGTAGGAATGTCAAAGTCCCGTTTGGAAAATGTTAAAAGCACCTTATTTCACTTCCGTGTGTGTTATAACAGTGTTGTTAAATTACGGCCGTCTTCAGACTAAGGAGTCAGTTTTCCTTCACCACACCAGGAGGCGCAAGGATATACTTTTCATCGCGGTGGACACGCATTTATATTTGTACGAATGTTTTAAATATGTGATCTTAAAAAATATTTTTATAGGCTATTGCGTTCGTTTTGTGATCATTTGTTTATGCCTATGCCTTTCCCTTGTGTTCTGAAATCATAGCCCTACATTTTATTTTTACAGTTATTATACAACTGGAAATTTCTAAATAAGGGTTAAAATAAAATCCGTCTTCAAATGCATAAACAATTTTTTTTTTTTCAATTTTATGCATTATCATTCTCGTGCACAATGGCTGCATGCGACACGTTCACGTACAACAACAATGCTGCGTATGATATTGAAAAAACTAAATCTAAGCTAAAGAAACGACTACAATATAACAAGATAAAAATATATTCGAAGCGCTATTTGTTTCGGCTGTTAATTTGTTTATTCATAAAATGTTACAGTGAATACGTCTTTTTGTAGGCCAACCCGGACGTTTCTTCCGCCATGGGTTCCCTCGGCAGATTGCCAATGCATTTTTCCAATAGGGATTTAGTTTTCTTCCGAAAATAAGACCTATGGTTAATCTATGCCTAAAACAGTTTCACGTTTTGTTTTACGAGTTCTATGGGTTCGCCGCTCACTCACGCTTAGCGTTCGACGCTCAGCGTGCATGCGAGCTAGTAAAACAAGAGTGGTTAGGCCTATTGCAAAAATGTGACCGCTCTTGTAGTTTCAATATAGAAACTTAGCCTACTTTTCAAAAGCACACGACAGCTTAGACATCCACGGTTGACAAACAATCGTGAAGCTCATTTAGGCTTACGTTCACCACAAACCTTACTTTCGGCAGAAAACTAAATCCCCACGGGAAAAATGCATTGGAAATCTGATGAGAACCCAATGCCAACTTACTTCCGGGTTTTAGGACTACAAACTGTAACACTATTGCAAAAACAATCTAAAATAAAGAAACCACTACAATACAGCATGATAAAAATATATTTGAATCATAGCGTAGTTTGTTAGTTTATAGTTAGTCATGGTTTGTTTCGGCTGTTAATTAGTTTATTTATAGAGTGTTTCAGTGAAGACGTCTTTTTGTACACGAACTCGGACGTTTCTTCTGCCATCGGTTCCCTCGGCAAATTTCCTATGCATTTATCTCAGACGGACTACGTTTATTTATATATATATATATATATATATGCCAAATTACAGATGATGGTGAACGTAGGCTACTTTTCAAAATATGCTAAAAAAATTATAGCTGTATCATATCCTATTTTCTGTGAGGTAAAAATGTGACGTGACACATTTGGCTTTTGAGGGACCAGGAAATAGGGGACATTCGTTTCAGGGAGTAAAGGTTTTGGGGGGAAAAAATCATTGTGGAAGCACGCGAGTGGTGACACTATGTCCGGTTAGGCTAGGCTTTGCAGTTGCTATTATGTATAACTCCACAATTTTTTAAAAACATAGTATTAACCTTTAGGCTACTTGAGAGAACAATAAATGTAACTATTACATAGCCTACAATCAAAAATGATTTCTCAAATGTGAAGTGTCTTGTGATGTATGCTGTTATTCCGTTGAGTAAACTAGTAATAAAAATATTTTTTTTAAAACAGTAAACTAAATAGAAAAAAAAAAGAATAAAAATGTAGAAAAAAGTATAAGCAAGAGCGAGAGATTGCTGCGTAACTAAAAGTAATACAAGGCATACTTTGTAGCGTAACGAATTACGGCTAAGCAAAATACTTGTATTATTTTTGAGTAGGCTAACATAACATAATAATATTATGTGCCGGACAAATAGAACATTTTATCTCTCCCTGGAGAGATATCAACTTTCAAACATTCACACGTGGCACAAGTGAACCATTCTCAAGTGGGACATTCACATGTCAATCTAAGGGTAAGGGTAAGACCACTGATCTGTATGGGACATTCAACGCTCACCCCTCCCCCACCCGAGAACACAGAAAACTTCAGATGCTTTAGCGAAGCATGGCACAGCATGGTTATGCTGACCGTAATTTTTCACTTACTTAGAAACGAAAGCACATATTCATGCATGCACGTATAAAGATGAGACGGCATCTTGAGCAATGTGCTATCGACCAAACTTGCAATGTCAAATCACATGATGGCAAAGGCAGCTAAGCTTATAAACTCCGAGGCATATAGGCGACCAGCAGCTCTTTAGTTTGTTGGTCAGTTGGTCCACAAAAGTGTCCTCCTGTGGATGCATGCGCGGTCGCAGCTATTGCGGATTTGCGCTTGTTATTACTGATGTTTTATGTTTACTATTAACATTTAGCCTACTAATGTTTTATATTGATTTTCTTGTTTATTGATTCGATATCAATAAATAAATGTGCTTATCCATAGATTGAATGGGAATTTTTAAATATTGTTTTCACAGTTGAAAATGTAGGTTTTGAAAATATAAGTTAGGTCTATTGAGGTGAAGTCTCCAATCGCCATCACTGGTGTCGTGAAGAGGAAGAAAATCACACCCCTCTGCGAAGCTGAACATTCACACCTACGGAGTTTGACTCGGGGCCATAGAGAAAAAACTATCAGCTCTGGTTTCGCTAAAGGCAGCTAAAGAATTCAGTATTCTGGTGCTGGGGGAGGGGTGAGGGGCGATTCAATGGATGAGCGTGAACGATCGTGCGTGAATAGCTGGTAGTTTTTTTGAAGCTATTATCATAAGTAGGCCTTTTAGGCCTACTGAGTAGTAAAAAGATACATGCCCAAAACAAAGGTACAAGTGTCACATTTTTACTTGTTTTTTAAGTTTTACTTATTTCTAGTCATAATAGGTTCGGACCTATTGTTGTTTCATATTCAAAAATTAGAGCCTTGCACGTTAGGAACTGTGTTAGAAGACTGCTCACGCTGTCTGCGTAGATGCAACAGCACATGCATAAACTATCGGGATGCGTTGCGTGGGAATATAGGCGTCTCTGTGCTTTACCATGTCCACGCAACCATTGATAGGGTTTATGGAGTTTATGAAACTAATTGCCCACATAATTACTATTCCACTTTCAGCAATACATTTACAGTTACCAATCGGGAGAAACAGGTCGCTACCACTAATGTTACTAATGATCGGCACGTGTAATTAACAATTTTTTTACACTATCATAGGATTGACAGCCCAAGCAAGAATCACGTCAAATAACCAGGAATAAATGTATCATTATTTATATTCTTTTAAAATATTTTAAATATTGCGATCGTTTCGTTATCATCTCTCTAAAATGCCTGTGAATTTCGTTTGTATTCCTACACAAACGAAAATCATAGTCCTACATAGTTATGCAAGTGGAAAAATTTATATAAGGGTTAAAATGAAATGCATCCATGTTAAAATACCACACAATGGAAACAGATATCCTACACGTTTGCAGATGTTGCTATTATGTGCAACTTTTTAAATTTTTTACGCAGAGTATTCACATTTAGGCATCTACATAATTATCAAAGTTTTAATCGAAAAGATTGTTAATGTAACATCCGTCCTAGCGCCCCTCTGCAGTCCAGAAACCCCCAACACACCACAGCGAGAGCGGTCACTAAAAAGAAAACGCTGCCAGGTATCCAGATGTGGAGGGAACAAAACTTGTGATATCTGTGACAAGTGTAAACGACTTGTCTGCGGCAAATGTACAAAAATGCAACCCAAGCTCTGTCTTGAATGCTGACGGCGTTACCGCATTACCAGCAGCTCTATTGCTAATGTTTTATATAGATTTTTTATTTATTGATTTGCGGGGTGATTCTAAATAATTCAACTTGCTAGCTATATATTTAGCTAACGTTATATTTTCAAAATCGTTTCAACTTCCTAACAATGTGCTGTATGCTTTTTGATCTAATAAAGCAAATTACTGAAGACAGGTGTCTCGTCTTTTTACTTTGTTGCTATCTCAATTTGACTTTGTGTGCGCTGAAGCGATAATCAGTTTTGAAATCCCACTTGGTTGCTAAGGTCTTATGTACAGTGCGGTATTATTCAGTGTTACGAATGGGTGTTTTTTGTAATTACGATGAATAAGAGACTTCTTTGGATTTCGAATCTCCAGTCGAATAGTCACAGCTAGCTAGGCTATGACCTGCTTGCATGTATAGCCTACATGTTTTCTGGTCACCGGAAAAAAATAGTTTGAACAACAGGATTCTTGCATGTATATATTTGCCATGGTCTTATTTACAGTGCGGTATTATTCAGTGTTACGAATGGGTGTTTTTTGTAATTAGCCTACGATGAATAAGAGACTTTGGATTTCGAATCCCCAGTCGAATAGTCACAGCCAGCTATGACCTGCTTGCCAGTGAAGCCTAGCCTACATGTTTTCTGGTCACCGGAAAAAAACTCGTTTGAACGACAATATTTTTTACATGTATTTTTATAAAACAGAAAAGCCGACCCTAAAATTCGCACGGGTGATTATGCGTTTCCCTCCAACGACAGTGATCAGTGATCACATGCGGAGGGAAGCGGCTAATTTTAAAAATCGTATTACAGTTATATTCTGGCAAATTGGCGATTTATATGTTGTTAGCCTATTTGATTATTAGCATTTATGATATTATGCATGAAGAATAAACTGTCAAATTTGTTTTTTGAAAAACAGGTTTGACCTCCCTACAATCTGTTTATTGTTAGCTTTTCATGACTCATTCTCTTCATACAGACATACTGTTTATTCCAAATACATTTATATTGCAACAATGTGTTGACTAGAATGCCGAGCCGTAACTAAAACATAACGTACTCTGATACTCTGACAGTCTAAAATCTCGCAAATATTTCATTAGGACAATGGGCTGGCAACCTTTGTCAGCTCGTGTCTAATAAGCGCCATCTAGCGAACAATGCGAATATTTCCAGTTTGAAGGCTAATGTGCCATTTGACCCTGGCCGCGCGAAAAGTTATTTGAATGCCAGGAAATGGTCCGGCGCTCCTGGTGTTAATTACAGTAGCTATAGCCAAGAAAAAAACTATAGCTAAGATGTACTGTCTCTTGGTTATCTCTTTAGTTAGTCAGCCATCACATACACAATGCTAACAAAATGAAAGGAAACAAGCTTGTTAGGAAACATTGCTTGCTAGCTAGTTAGCTAATTTCTAACAATAGCTGGTTTCATTTGTCATATCTTGACCACTGTCGCCATAGTATGCTTATATAGAATCTCATGACATTACACTGTACTGTGTATAGTATGTACTCTGTATTTTGAATACTCTATTTAAACTCTTTACACCCTGTCCAGATTTTGACTTGCTTTGCATGCAACTGAAGTTTGAATTTAAACTACTGCTTGTTTTTTTTTTTCCCCGTTGGCAGCAAAATATTTTGTAAAAAATAATAATAATAAATTTTGCCATTGGCAGCAAAATATTTTGTAATATATATGTATATATATATATATTATATATATATATTTCTTTCCCATTGGCAGCAAAATATTTTGTTTCAAAAAATAAATAAATAAATACATTTTCTGTTGGAAGCAATAAGCTTCAGTAGAATTTTATGCATTTGTAAATAATAATAATAATAATAATAATAAAATCTAACCTTCAACAAACGCACACACATACACAGACATGCTCACATACATGCACGCATGCACACACAATAAGTTGGCTTTATTATTTAAAGTATTAAAGCATTAAAGGGAACTAACTCTTATGAGGTATCTACAATACAGTTCATTATGTCAAAAGACAAATGTCATTTGTATTAGCACATGCAGTACTTTAAATGATTCTAATTATGCACAGCAACTTAGGTATGTAGATTTGTCTTAATTTCTTTTCATATTAGATTTGATACATTTTATGATAGGACACACACTATCAAACTTATTTTAAAAATTATACTTTATGCCTTTGCCGAAGCAAAAATTTCACACGGATGAACTTCAGTGGGTCATAACTGTAAATGTAAAACCTGCATTCCCAAAGTAAGATTTCCTGTGCTCAGGTCTAATCAGCACAAACAAACTCATGACAAGCCTTGTATTTTACACAGGAACTGCTCCTACCAATAGTCAATTAAATCGGGGTCATGGACAGAAACATTTTAATGGGCATCCGAAAAGCGGCAAGCCAAAAATCAATCTTCCACAAGCTGATACCTGCACAGCTGACAAAGCCAGCTGGCCTTTTTTTCAAGTCTTCCTTTATAAATTAGGATGTAATGTGGCCATAGGTCGAGGCATCGTTCATTTTTTATGGAACAACCTTAATGATTAGTGACAGCACTCACACATATTCACCAGCAGCAGGCCTGACATGCATGGATATAAATGGTGGTGATGGATCCATTCTCAGCAGGGAAAGAACGGAAGCAGTGCAAGTTCAAGGTATGGCTCCCACTCAGCCTAAGAGAAGGACTAATGACAGGTGAAGGGAGGTGGATGATTGCACTTTACATACTAACCTTGGCTACTCGCCCTGTCCTTTAATGACACCATAATTCAGTGTTCACCTTGGGAGACTGCAATAGACTGTGCTTTATGAGGTCATCAGTGTGACCTCAATCACTCAAATGCATGCTCTGTCTCTGCGTTACCATCTCCTAGCATTTTGGTTGCTGTGGAAATCTATGATGAAAGAGAACGCCAACAGACTTTAAAGCTGACTGCTTCTGTATGTGGGCTTGCAGATGTGCTTATCTGTGAGAATTGTGTACTGTCGGCTCTGGTATGAGATATTTCATCTAGCACTTTCATGTTTGCACTTGTATCTTCATATTGATGTTGTAGCTCTTGTCTAGTTTATGACTTGCCATAACTTTACTTACTTAGGCAATGCTTATTGTGTGAACTAGACTTGATGTTCATGCCTATGGAGAACTGATACTTTATGAGAATTGTACCTTATCTGACCTGTTCTGTAGTTTTTCCGATTTTTGGTTTGCACATATTGTATATCCCTTTGAATAAAAGTCTCTGCCAAATAAAAGTGTAATGATTAAGTAGGCACATAGGAAGGTGATAAACAAGTGGTCATGAGTATATTTAACGTATTCGCTGGAAAAAAATGTGACTTGTCAGAAGCCAATTTTCTTGGTATTTCCTAAAAATACATATAATGGCATATTTACGGTGTAGTACATGAATGTGTGCGTAAGCAATTTGTACTATTAACACTCTTCAGAGTTTTCATTAATGGACAAATAATTCTGAATTTCAACATACAAAACACAGTCTACTTTTTTGCCATTTATTTTCTGAATTAATTAAGGTGTTGATGAACATTTCATTTACAGTGTACAACAGGTAAATAGGTGATGGTTTTCTATGCAACAGGATTATTGAACTAAAAAAGTGTGTTTATTCAATTATTGCAATTATGTAATTATTGCAACTTGTTCAAGGGTGCTTAGCCATGGAGGGTTCATCAATCGGCCACATTGTGCAAGGCTTAGTGTAAAAACACTAGCAAACCTGATATTTTTTGTCAATACTGTCCACAAACAAATCACAGACTATGTTTTCAAACAGATGTGTTACATTTAAAATAAGCAGGGTTGCTAGTGTTTTTACACTAAGCCTGGCACAATGTGGCCGAATGATGAACCCTCCCTGGCTAAACACTCTCAACTGGTGCACTCGCAGCAGGTACAGACAGGACTCTCACTGCTACTTGATTGAGCCTTGGAAATGCTTTCTTGTGGCTCCTCAAGAAATCCAAGGAGTCTTGGTCTTCCTCAGAAGCTGCATGGATGTCATGAAGAGGACCTCTTCTCTTGCTGTGGTGCCATCTCTTTTGTTGGTCTTGTAGGTGGAGAACAGTCAGGAAATTTTCCTTGGTGGCTTCTACAGAAGCTCTTCACTGTTCTTGTTTGAAGCAATGGCGACATCAGCGAAAACGATGGGGATTTGTGTTCCTCAGATAAAACATGGTCTGAAAGAGTTGTCGAAAAAAATAATACTAAATAAAAATCACAACATATTGCAAGTGCTATAATGAACCTGATTCACTACTTCACAAATTATATCTGGTGAAATGAATTGATCATTAGTAGCTAATGCTTAATTAAT